>NC_141689.1:1057329714-1057966798 GCF_964263255.1 Lissotriton vulgaris | reverse complement strand
ACCCTCCCTTCACCTCGGCGCCAAGGGGCCGCACTTCGCCCTACCGAGTCAGCTCCTCTTGACCGACCTTGCACCTACAGGCTGGACTGATGTGCCGGGACCCCTATTAAGAGGAATCGCAATATTCTCACTCCTACCTGCCACTTGATCACCAGAGCAAAACCCCTACCCTGTAAATCCATCTGCGAACCTGAAATATCCTTCTGAAAAGACACACTACGAAGAGGGGGGGAAGGTTCAACAAACTCCTCACCACTGCTCCAGTCTAACATAGCGTGTACCATAGTGGACGCCGGACCCGCAGACTGACCAACCCCACCCTCCACCATTGAAGTATTCACCTCCTGTGTACTCCCATGTAAACTACCAACCTGTAAAACTGGAAGACCCAAATGACCATGCTGACCACCTCGAGGACCAAAAGTAGCAGACTCCCTATGAGATACTGCCTCACGAATCCCTTCTGACCAAGAAGGAAAAACATCTAACCCTTCCCAAGACCTAGCAGGCACATCCTGAGTTGAACTACCACCTTTGGAAGGAGAAATAAAAAATTCCCTACCAATAGCACACTGTACTGCCTCACTAGGTACCACAGAATGAGAAGGAGGAGGTAAAAAACCAGAGCCATGAACATGAGCATCTAAAGAAGGCCCCTACCTGAGCCCACTCCCCCCTCACCCACAGAACCACTGTGCACAGACACCACATCGCCACCATGTGAGCTAAGGGGGGGAGGATAAAAGAGGGCTACCTGGAAAAAACTCCGGACCAGCAGCTTGCCCCACCCCCTGCCGCTGAACAAAAGAACTGGCCCCTTCAGGAAATAAATGAGAAGGGGGGGCCGGTGAAAGCAAACCAGCCCCCTCCTTCTCCCTCAACAGAGTCTCACCCGCAACCAAAACCGGCTTGTCCCGCACCAGAAAGACAGCCTCCGAGTGAGAAGGCGCCTGCGAATGCACCACACGTTCCGTCATTACCCCCTCCCCCACACACGACTCAGCCGACACCTGCGCGGAGGCCGAAGCGGACCGCTTCTTGCCGCCGCGCCCGCCACCAGCGCGGGGCCGAAACCGCACGTGCAGCAGGCAATGCCACAGGGAAAGCCACCGCAGGTTCTGCCACAAACTCCGCCACAGACGCCGACTCCCTTACAACCACTCCAGGCGCATGTACGTTACACGTACCGTCCACCAACTCAAGCTGCCGAGTTTTAACCCCCGGGGCCGCTTTTCGAACTCGAGAGCGGCCCTGTCACTTACCAATTCCGTACGAGTACGTTTCGGCGTCACACACGCTGCTACCACCGCCGCCACTCCTGCAGAGGTCTGGCGCTGGGGACGCGACGGGCCCGCGGCATCACCTATGACTAAATCCAAATGGCCAGCTTCGCTAAGAAGCCTTATTGCCTCAAGGACTCTATAGTCTTCACCCGACATGACTGGAAAACACACTAAGCCACAAAGAAAATTTTTAAGTGAGGAACCTCAAGGCCACCACGTCGCCAAGCCTAAAATGGTGGCCGGGAGGAGGAGCCCCAGGCATTTATGCCTGGGCTACATTTGGGCGGAAAAAGGAGCCCAAACGGAGAAAAACAGCCCAATTGGGCTGCTCAACCCACCCAAAACCCTCCCAAATCGCCCGGGGGGGACCTCCCTGCGGTCGGCTGCCCCCCCCCCAAGCCCCCATGCACAGTAAGTATTGCAACTGGTGATATCACCACATTTGTAGATCGAGAAAGCCTCACCTCATAAAGTTTATTTGTAAAAGAGCCTCAGATGTGTCTCTTCATAAAGTAACGTTACGTATATTTAGCAAGGACCCCCTGAGTATATGGATCTTATCATTCCTAGGTCAGGGAAAACAATACACTTGAAAAACAACAACCTAGGCAACTAATATTTGGAATACAGTAATAATAAAAATGAACAATTGGCTGCAACTGGCTACAAAACTTGGTATTTTATTAAGCAATTAAAAAATAGACAAATCATTGGCACAACACAATATTAAGGTTAAAATTTCACAAAACACATTATTGTAAAAAACATTATACAAAAGTTAATGAAAACACAAGTTTAAAATTTATCTATAGTAGATAGGTGGCAAAATGAGTCTCTACGCGCGTTTCGGCGCCTTCTTCCTGGAGCAGCCACGCAATTTCTATAAATTGAAAATACATATAGAATATATAATTATATAATTTCAAAATAACATATTTATACAGATTAAAAATCTAACATCAAAAGATTTTAATTTTTGTAGCCAGTTAGTACAATCTGTAGTTACAAGTTATAAAACAATCTAATTTCTATTCTTCGTCTTTATCGTTGTCATTTCCTTGCGGTATTCTGTCTAAGTCCTTAAAGACCATGTCTTGAAAGGGAAGTAAGAAGGGATAAGTGGACCTGACAGTAATAGGCATACTTATAGTACCCAAAACGATATCTCTAGGTTTACTATTTCTACAGTTTTGGAAGGTTTAATGATAGGACAATTTATAGCAGCCATAGGGATGTTTGAGAGCTTGCTATATGTGATGTTTGATAAGGGAACAGATGCATGATTTAAAAGCAACAATAGTATGAATTCATTATTATAATTCCTACGATCAACTCAGTCTTTTAGTTTTTCAGCTGTTGCAGTCTGAAGGTTTTCTCTTATCTTAATTTATTTGTCTAAAATACTTACTAGTGGGGTTTTTTTTGGGTTGGAAAATGATCGAATAAAGTTTCTGCTTCTTGTTTGATTCTTTTTTGGTCAAGTTTTGCCGGAGCTTAGGGAGGAGAGATCATACTCACTATTAGTTTTTAGAGTTTTCTGGTTATCGTTACTCTAGATTAGATTATTAGACAAACATATTTTCAACCGTTTTTTACCTGATTGATTAGAAGTTAAATAATTAATTCCCGCCGGCCGGATCCCTTTGTATAGAATAGCGCTGGATAATATCCAAGGTTGAATTCTTCCAAGGTATTTCTGGATGCCTATTTTTTGGTGGATATAAAAAAGGTGTATATGTTTTTCTTATTCCTAGTAGTAGTTTTAATTAAATGGGATTTCTCATAGGATGTCAAAACGGAATTCTAATGTTCCTTTATCTGTACTTAATATGGTCTTACCTATTGGTTTTGATACTATTTTTTCAATGTCTTGAGCCCAGGTTACGATCTTATGATGTGATCTGTTAACGATGAGCTGCTTTGGATGGCTTCCTATCAGTCCAAAAAGAAGGGGGGGCGAGAGTTAGATCTATATTTTCTATTTTCTGTTATAAGGATTTCAAACAGGAGCGAAAAAATGCCTATATTGTTAGTAGTCTTACCCAAGAAAACGGATTCTTATATTCCAAAGGTATGGATGGTGTTTAAAAGATTCTCGAATTTTGTACACGAAGGATTAATATTAAAAGATCTCCCTGCCTGTGGATATAAAAAGGGGGATATTAAGTTCTATTGCAAAGGGATCTAACTCTAATGCGTAGCGACTTGTTTGGTCTAGAGTCTTACCTGAGGATAATCGGCAAGGCTCTCTATGTCCGGCGGCGGGTTCTTCCGTCTGGCAATACAAACGCGGGAAATGGTGATTGATTGCACGTTCGCGAGTCATGTATATATACTCATGTTAATTGGTGTAGATTATCTACACCTGTTTTATGTTTCTGGTTAAGTAGTACAACGCAAGGAGTTTGAGAGGAGATTTCTAACGTGAACAAGTAATGGCGGAATTACCGCGTAAGCTCCAATGATTGGAGGTGGAGCGCTTGCGTTGTCAATGCTTGCAAGCGAAAAAAGACTTTAATTCTGTAGTTTTAGTTGGTTTGTTCTTTTGCATTAGCCTGTCGTCGTATGCATTTGCAGGATCGGGGTGGAGCGCTTGCGTTGTCAGTGCTTGCAAGTGAAAAAAGACTTTGGTTCTGTAGTTTTAGTTGGTTTATTTTTTTGTATTAGCCTGTCGTTGTATGCATTTGCAGGACTATAATTTTATAGTTTTAAGTAATTTTTTCTTTTTCGTTGGCATGTCATTGAAGGCAGAAAGGATACATTTTTTACGTGGGTTGAAAATATTAAATTAGTGACACCTACTTGTTTCGTTAAAAAAAGGGGGGGATAGTTGTTATCATTTACTCGAATCATACTCGCTTGTAGATAAGGGAGTTTTCAATATTTTTAGAATAAGGCCATACCTAGATGATTGTTATATCAATATTTCATTCTAATTTTTATAGGTATTGTAACTTGGGACATATCATGACTGTATTTATAAGTAAGTTAAGTACGTGCATGTATTTGTTTCTAATCATAGAAATTTTCAGCAGATTGCGTGTTTCCACGGAATTTCATTATTCAAGCCTTGGCGAAAAGTATTGAAAACGAAAATTCAGAAAACTTCCCTTTTCTTTCGGATAGCTGTACCTCCTTTGCAGTCTGGGGTGTGAATTTTTTCTAAAATTCTCCATTTAAAGTCCTCAGCACAATGACCCTTCTCTATGAAGTGCTTTACCATGGGGCAAGCAATCTTTTTAGTTCTTATAGCTGAGCGATGTTCGCTCAAGCGTGTCTGAATCATACGTGAGGTTTCTCCTACATATCCTAAAAGGCAGGGACATTGTATGAAGTAGACCACATTAGTTGATTTGCAATTCCACATTTCCTTTGCTTTTGTTTTGTGATCATTATGTTCAAATTCTTCGCCTCGCAAGATATTTCCACATGAAATGCATGAGGAACATGGAAAGGTCCCTTTAACTGGATTATTTGTTAAGATGGATCTTTGACTCAAGTTTTCTTCATTTGCACTGTTTTTAAAACGGGAGTGAACAATGAATTCTTTTATGTTTTTATTTCTTTTGTGTGCAAAGAGGAGCTTCATCAATTTCTGTTCAGTAGAGCAGTTGCTATTTAGTATATGTCAGTTCGAATTTATAACTTGTTTTACTTTTTCATTTATAGTCGAGTGCTTTGTTATACAGACTATTTGGTCATTAAATTTTGGTGGTTTGGCTCTTAGAAGACAGTCTCGGTCATAATACCGTGCTCGTTTGTAAGAGTCTCTTACTAAACGATGGGGGTAACCCCTATCGATACATTTTGATCTCATTATCGCAGCTTGCCTGTCAAAATCACTCAGGTTTGTACAGTTGCACCTAACGCGTAGGAACTGAGAAAAGGGAATACTGTTTTTTTGGGTTCTTGGGTGGAAGCTACGATAGTGGAGTAATGTATTACTTGCAGTGGGTTTTATGTGGAGATCTACTTTCAGAGTCCCTGCATCATTTATAATTTCGATGTCCAAAAATTCTACTTTCTCGTTACTAATATGGGAAGTAATCATCCCTGCCAAACCTCTGTGCATCTTTTTACCTGGACCAAAGTGGTGTCACGTCACCTTGACCCACTGAAGGTCAGGTTACATGAGTGGTGTGCGTACTACTCCAACATAAAAAGGGACTTGTGGCGTTAATTTAGTCATCAAGTACGTGAGAATCAGTAGAACCATGCTGTGAACATGTGAATTCAACCTGGCAACAGTAGCATGTAAATCACAACTGCACTACAGCACGAGCAGTATAATCCTCAAAACAAAACAAAAGGTAAACATATTTAGATAAGTCATGAATATCTGAGGTACTTCCATCTGCAGTCCTGTCTTCATCTGTAAAATGGCAGGTTGTAAACTTATCAGAACATCCTCTGGGGTGGTGATGACTCTACCTTTCCACAGCACAGGTGTTTGTAGGCACGTACTGCATTCTTTTTATGGAATAAAGAACTCTCGGTAAGTTGAGTGAAGGTTTATTGAAGTACGCATGGTCTCTCTCCCCGAGCCTTGCAAGGCCCCAAGGGCCATATCTCCTGGGGCCATATGTAATAAAAAGGGAAAGGGGGTATATCGCCCCTCCTCCTGAGCCTTATCAGGCCCATGGGACCCCAACTCCTAAGGGCCAAATGCGATATGTAATAAATATTAACATAATACATATTATATAATAAAAAAAGGGGGAGAGGGGCCGTGTGGCTCCCCTCTCAAAGCCTTATGAAGCCCTGGGAACCCCATCTGCTGTTACTATAAAGGGGACAAGCGCAGCACGGCCCTTCTCCCGAGCCTTCTGGGGTCCCGGGAACTCATTCCCTAAGGCCATATGTTACTATAAAGGGGTGGTGGGCTGAGAGGCCCCCTCCCAGAGCTCACTTAGGCATGAGGTTGGCTTTAAGTATGGTAATAAAAATTTACTTTACGTTAAAAAATCTCCAGAAATTCACTGAAATAAACAAAAGTTAAAGAAACATCATAGTTAGGTGTGATAAAAAGATCTGTAGAAATTCACAAAAAAAGACAAAGGTTAAAAGGTTAAAGTAATATTATAGTTAGGTGAATATGTCAGTGACAACATTAAGATTTTGAACTAAACAAAACACAGTATTTCACCAATTTATGGTTAGCAAAGCTAACAATAACTTGCACACCCACCATGCGCTGCTTATGACCTCACATATTACATCACTCATGAGGTTCGAAGACATAATTTATGATATCACTGATGACATCTCTAATATCATTAATATAGCATTCCAAGTACAATATTTTGTTGCAATCTTCCCATACCCTTTTCCAGCCAGGCTCTTTCTCATATAGACCCATAAAAAGGTATGCATTAGAGCGAGAAAATCTGAAAGCCATGGCTGTACCCCTCTTTTGTTGGAACAATTCATTTTAATAAAGAAAACCAAATGTTAGTCAGCACAAATTCAGATAAATCAATGATCATCTGTGAGTGTTGCAAATTACTAGCTGATTTGGTATAAAGAAAAGTCTTAATAGCTCAAATTCCTATATAATATGTCATACTTGTATCGAGACTATTGGCATCCCTGGTCACCAGTAAATGTTCTGGTTCCCACAACATGTTTGTCATTTGCCACTAAAAAATTCATGCTGTCCTTGATATATGAAGATAAAGTAGAAACAAAAGGAGATAAATGACTATCAACATATTCTGCAGTATGTTCAGTGTGTGATCCAATGCAAGAAATCACCTGCCTACCCGGTGGAAATTAATCTTTCTTGTGTATTTTAGGTACAAAATGTATTATCGATGTGATCAGATCATCCATCAGTAAATAGTTAAAGTGCTCTGTATCAAAAAGCTGTTTGTCAATATAGGATCACAATTTCATTTTAAGATTATATATAGACAGATCTAAGACTAACTTGTCAACTCTAGTATAATTAGAGGCATCATTAAGCTGACAATAAACTTCAAGGTTATAATCCCTGAAGTTCATGAGAACAACATTCCCACCCCTGTCAGCCTGTTTGATAATAATTGATTTATCCGCCTTCAAATTTTTTAATGCACTCAGTTCATATTTAATCAAGTTACGTTCACATTTGATTTGAGATTATGATTCTAAATCTTTTATCACAAGGCTCCTGAAAAACATCAATAAAATGGTATTGAGTATTAGGTACAAATGTAGATATTGGTCTCAAATCACTCACTGTCATTAGATCTGAATCTATATCCAATCGGGACACTAGATCCGCTATATCACATTCTTGACCATGCTCAAGACTCATTAAAGTAAAAATATCTTACAAATGTTTGATAGTCAGGGTGTTTGCAACCTTTTGAATAGTGAAATGTTTTTATAAGACCCTTTGTTCACAAAATGTTGGGAATAAATTTAGTTGAATCAACTTTAGTTCTTAAACTATCCCATTAATTAGGGGGAGAAAAACTCAGTCCCTTATTCAGTACCTGTTTCCTGAATTCAGATAAAGGTCTGTCAGCCGGTCTTTCCAGTTTATGGCGGCCAGGTTGTGGAATGAGCTCCCTCTATCACTCCGCAAGGCTAATAATCTTCTGGCCTTTAGAAAGGAGCTCAAGACGCTCCTTTTCTCCGCCTAACCAGTGGGCCTACAGTGTTTCTGCCGCTGGGTTTTTCTTGGTTGTGTTCAGGACTCTCTGCCAAAGCGCCGGGACACCCGATCTGGGTAGCCGTGCGCTCAAGAAATACGGTTCTAACATAACAGTAATATTGAGCATAATAGTATCTGTTTCCTCATCCCTTTGTTCCGTTGTGCCCGAGTTCTGACTCCCACTTGATGTTTGTTTTCTATGGTCTGATCATGATTGTTCTCCCCTCCGCAGTCTTTTTTACATTGACCTGGCATTTCCTTTATTATGTCTTGTGTGGAAGGTAGCATTTGCAGTCTCCTGATTGTTTTTATTTTTCTTTAAAAAGATGAAGAAGCGGAAACTGTTTTAATTTCCTTATTCTGATTAAACATTGTGGGATTTTCCAGATCTGGCTTGCTACTGCTAGATACTGTATTAGATAAGTCACTGAGGCTCATATTATCGTCTCTACCTTGGACTTTGTCTCCCTAATCCCTTATTAGGGTGCTGCCAAATTTCTTAGCATATGTATAGAGTCTTCCTATATTTATAATCTCTTTCATCCCTTATAAATTTAGATCTCATTCAATCTTGCAATTCCTCTTGATATTTATCAAGAATGTCTTCTAAAGTATCACCATTCTGTTTAGTATTCTCAGGACAATATAACAACGCTATTTCTTTGTTTACCTCATCTATTTGTTTGATCAGTATTTGTCAATATGATCAGAAAATTCTATCAACATTTCCATGACGTCTCTGGAAGTCTGATTTAGTTTAGTCACCCATCTTGCTACTTTCACATCATCCAAATCATTAACAGTTGGAATGATATTTATACATAAACCTCTAGGAATAAGATTCACCTCTAAATACTTTTTCAGTGTCATTTCATCAAACCATTTTGCTGATTCTTTCTTACATAAGCTCAATATTGTCATAAACAGGTCTTTCAAACTCCTTGAGTTGATTCACACCTCTAACATGTGATGTCCATGAACCTACTCCGTAAAACATCCTATTTAACGGGTTCCCCGCTTGATCCTCTCCTTCCCTCCAAGTTGAGCACCTTAGGTCCACATATCCTGATTTTATTACTGGATCTCTTGCACTCCTCCTTAAGAGAAGGCCACTTACCGAAAACTTGGAAACTTACAATGGTACTTCCCTGTTGAAAAAGCCCAACTTAGACCCTTCCAGCTGGGCATGCTACAGACCCATCTCACTGCTGCCCATTCTGTCCAAATTCATAGAAAAATATGTCAATAAACAACTCTAAACATATGTAGAAACCCAACATGTCCTCCATCCCCCGTCCCCCCTCAGGCAGGATTCAGAGCTGATCACAGCACAGAAGCCGCCCTGCTAGGAGTCACAGAACACCTGTGAAAACTGCTAGATAGGGGTCGCACAGCCTCACTGATTCTCTTGGATCTCAGCGTGGAATTTGAAATGGTGTCCCACAACAAGCTTATCAATACATTGGCTCAACTTGGGCATCAAATAGCGGCACTCACTTGGTTAAAATCCTTTCTCTCTGACTGCACTTTCCAGGTTTTTCCACCGATAAGGCGTATAGTTCCCATTCACTCACCTGGGGTGTCCCGCAGGGATCTGCTCTCAGCCCCCTCCAAGTCAATATCTATGTCCGCCCTTTGGCAGACCTAGTGAAAAGCCACGGTTTAACTATTTTCTCCTATGCTGATGACACTCATATCATCTTGTCTATGTCATCAGTGCGGGAAGCAGGACCGCAGGATCTCAGCTCCTGTCTTAGCCTTGTAGCCAACTGGATGAACCCCCCCTCAAACTATAGGTGCTTTTACTGAGGACAAACACCCCTATGGGCTCCCAGCACTTGCCCAACACCTTAGATCCACCCCCCTAACCGGCCGTCAAGGTGAAAAACCCTAGGTGTCTGGCTGGACTCCACCTTGTCTATGTAACCACAAGCAGCCAAAATGACTTCCTTCACCACTATGAAATGGCTCTCAAAAATTCTCCTGCTGCTTCTCTTCTATGCCCAAAGAACATTCATCCAGGCCTTAATCATTTCTAAACTTAACTAACATTCTTTACTTGGGCGCCGATAATGCAGTATCAGATGCCTTTAGCTGGTCCCAAATGCTGCTGCAAGGATGCTTTTCTGGCTTCCCAAATATTTCTCAGTGTCCTGCCTCCCTCAAAACCTCCACTGGCTCACCATAGATAAACAGAACAACTTCAAGGTCCTCTGCTTCATGTATAAATTTAAATCCCACGCTGGCCCGGAATGTTTGCAAAAACTGTCAGTGCCTCATCATCCCTCTCAGATGCTGCACTCCAGTAGTCAGTCCGTCTTCTCAGTGCCCATATTTAGGTGTTCTCGATTAGGAGGTAGGGCATTCTCCTTCATCGGTCCAAAAATGTGGAAGACACTTCCAGAATCAAATAGAAACTACAACTACCTTAGCCGGTTTCACAAACAGCTCAAAACTTGCCTATTTCAGGCCTCACATGCAGGTTCCTCACCATGTCCTCCAGTGCTGGGAAACCTTACCGGTAGCTGTGCACTATATAAGAATTATAATAAATTATTTATGAGAGTCTCCCTTTTATACAAGTATTTAGACATATTGTTGAATCTGAATAGTACACAATAATCACTTCACAAAAGCTGTATGAAAATAACAAAAAGACTAATGCATCCAAAATTGTTCTGAAAAACAATTCACTCAAAGTCCACAGTGAAAAAAGTTGCCTTGCTCCTGTTAGAACATAAATGTATAGAGATGTGGGTACAAAATGAGCCTGGTGTCCATCCCAAAAGCTGGTATCTGTTTCTGGGATCTGCGCTGGGCTCATTCTTTAACAGAATCTCTTGTCATATAAGTACATATATGTATGCGTGTACACACATATATATATATATATATATATATATATATATATATATATATATATATATATATATATATATATATATATATATATATATATATATATATATATATATATATATATATATATACATATACATATACATATTCACTGAAAAAAACATAGGATTCACACCAGTTATAGTTAGCTGGAAATTTTACTGACATAAAACCATTGAAATTCCCACGTTATAGTTAGTTGGACTCACTATAACTTGCGCGCCTGCAATGGGCTGCTGATGACGTCACATATTACATCACTCATGACATGGTCAGTGACATCACTCATGACATCACTGATGACACCATCCAGTGAATGTGTGTCTTTCTGAAAAAGAAATATGTTTTATATATGTATTTGTAAAGGTCGATAGAAGAATAAATGTTTAAATAAGTGTGTAAATGGATGTTTAATAAAATATTGATTGGTTAACTGGCTTATTAAGTGTATCTTAGTGAATACATATATTAGCGAGTAATTTTTAAATATTTAAATATATGTATCAGTGTTTCACTTTGTGTATAAGTGGCTGCATGGGTTGGTGACTGACTCACTGTTTGTATGTGTTTTGAAGACAGCATATGTGTAGGACTGTATGGGTGGATGAGTGTGTATATATGTGTGTTAGTGATTGAATGCCTGCCTCACTAGTGTCTTTATGAGTAACTACATATGTTTTAATCTAGTATATGTGAGTATTGATGTATATAAGTAAGTATATGTGAGAGTGAGAGATTGAAAGAGTTCCTGTTTAAATAAGTATGTGTTGAATGGATGGCTGAATGGATTTCCACCAAACTTGGCAAAATTTAGGTTAAAAAAAATATATATATATCTATAAGCGCGCCCCGGTACGCGCACCGGGGCACGTACCAGCGCTCTACGCGAGTTAGCGAGCGGAAAGCTGATTGGCTCTCGGGTCTCTGTCAACATTCCAAACAGTCCGGAGCGGCCGCCATCTTGTGTCTCGGTAGGATCGAGACACAAGAGGTGGCAAAAACAAAGGGGGAAATGACCAAAAGGGGGCAGGGTAGACCCCCCCTGACCCCATAGGTTTGATGTGGGGGCCATAAAAGGGCCCTGCGGGGCCAATTTTTTTTTTTTTTTTCGATTTGTGCTGGGGGAGCGCCCGGTACGCGCACCGGGGAGCGTACCGGGGAGCGTACCATGGGGAAAAAGAATGACAGATTTTTTTAAAACTGTAGCATTTTTTTATAAATTGGAGGTAGTTCTAAAAAGAACTGTTTTTTTTTTATTCTTTTTGTTGTTTTATATTTTTTTTATTGTTTTTCGGAACATTTTTTGCTTTTTTTGGCTTTTATGAACAATTTTATATATTTTTTGTTATTTTTATGGGGACAAACAAAAAACGGGGAATTGTAAACGGCTCAACTGGAGCAAAAAAAATCAGGAAAAATTAAGGTTTTTTTGGGTACTTGTGGTTGTCACCTGCACGGTTGATACGTTTAATGCTTTGCTCACCATAGCAAATTGTCCTTCCACAAAATGTGCAAACTATTTTGAAATCTCCAAACTGGGTTTGGGTGTTTGGGACCATCTCCCTTGTCTCTGGACCCGATGGACTGGGTTGATTACTTTGGGAGGTGCTGGGAGAAGATTGGGGACGGTTTCTGGTAAGTTCTCTGACCTCTGCCAGAGCATAGTTGTTTGGATGCCGGCGTTGCATGTGGCGAATCATGGTGTAGTTGCCAAAAGAATATTTTTTGGCAGGGTTCCCCCTGGAAAGTACAGTGCCACAGATCATACAAGTAACCTTTGGCGCATTAACTTTTTTGAGGCCCTTTGGGATTTAAAAAAATTCCCAGACAATGTGCTCCTTTGGCTTATAGGTGGTAGTATCTTCAGGCAGGTACAGCCTCTGCTCCTCCTCCTCCTCCTCCTCCTCCTCTTCTTCTGCTCCACCACTGTGGTGTTGTGGTGGTCCTTGTGGTGGTGGTGGTGGTGGTGGTTGAGATGCTCCTCTTGCTGCTGCTACTGTAACCATTTCTCAGTACAAATAGGTGCAAATAGGTCTACAAACATGTCTTCCTCACTCAAAGTACAAAGTGAGAATGAGGAAAAAAGGTGGGGGCTTTCATCATTTGGAAAACAAAAGTGTCCTGAACCAATGAAAAGTGTTATTTTCAGGTCACATGACCCGACGCGCTTACGTAGCACGATCGTATGCGCTCGAGTGCTTCCGGTTGCGCTTACGCCGTGCGTATCACGCGGACGCGGCTACGCGATACGTCACGATGATGTTTTCGTTCGCGGAAATAGCGCAAACGGGACGCTCACCGGTACGCGCACCGTGGCACGCCGGAAGACTGCGCTTACCGGTGCACTCACCGGTACGTGCACCGGGAGCGCTCCAGGGAAAAAAACATGAACAATATACATAAAAAAAATAGTATTACATAAATATACAATATAGGATTAATTATAAAAAATATTATATTTCATAGCTATAGAAATTTGCTATTAAAAAACCTTTTTGAAATTCACTGAAAAAAACATAGGTTTGAGGCCCTATATATAGTTAGGAATTAGCATTTAAAAAACCTATGAAATTCATTGAAAAAACCATAGGTTTCACACCAGTTATAGTTAGGAATTAGCATTTAAAAAACCTATTAAATTCGCTGAAAAAACCATAGGTTTCACACCAGTTATAGTTAGGAATTAGCATTTAAAAAACCTATTAAATTCACTGAAAAAGCCATAGGTTTCACACCAGTTATCTGGAAATTTTACTGACATAAAACCATTGAAATTCCTACTTTATAGTTAGTTGGGCTCACTATAACTTGCGCGCCTGCAATGCACTGCTGATGACGTCACATATTACATCACTCATGACATGCTCAGTGACATCACTCATGACATCACTGATGACACCATCCTTGTGACAGAGTGACAGACCTCCTTTCGGTGTAATGTAACCCTTGATACACATATTCAAAAATAGAAATTAACATTTTCAAAAAAAATGGAGATACCCATACTAGTTACAACAACCAATTCAGTAATTCCACCATCTATATACACATCCACTCATTCACCAACAGTTCTATATAGTCACTCATACATATACTCACTCATCATATGTAGTGATACACCTATACATCCTGTTACACACCGACAGTCATCCAAAAGTTACTCACACACATACTCACACATGCAAATAAACTATTGAACATCCATTTATTTGCATATACAACTATACACACACTACCACCTTACTTCTAAGGAAACTTACACATACTTACTCTCTTAAACAATCACTTATAGAAACACATACTTATTTAAACAGGAACTCTTACAATCTCTCACTCTCACTCTCACATATACTCACTTATATACATCAATACTCACATATAGTAGATTAAAACATATGTCGTTACTGATAAAGACACTAGTGAGACAGTCATTCACTCACTAACACACACATATACACACTCATCCACCCATACAGTCCTGCACATATGCTGTCTTCAAAACACATACAAACAGTGAGTCAGTCATTGATGCATCTATGTGCTAAGTAATACCCCCACCAAACGATACACACACTCATACTGATACTAAAAAAAACATCTAATAACCCATATACACAGACATGTAGCTACTCACCAACCCATGCAGCCACTTATACACAAAGTGAAACACTGATACATATATTTAAATATTTAAAAATTACTCGCTAATATATGTATTCACTAAGATACACTTAATAAGCCAGTTAACTAATCAATTTTTTTTAAAAAAACATCCATTTACACACTTATTAAAACATATATTCTTCCATTGACCTTTACATATACATATATAAAACATATTTATTTTTCAGAAAGACACACATTCACTGGATGGTGTCATCAGTGATGTCATGAGTGATGTCACTGACCATGTCATGAGTGATGTAATATGTGACGCTATCAGCAGTGCATTGCAGGCGCCCAAGTTATAGTGAGTCCAACTAACTATAACGTGGGAATTTCAATGGTTTTATGTCAGTAAAATTTCCAGCTAACTATAACTGGTGTGAAACCTATGGTTTTTTTCAGTGAATATATATATATATATATATATATATTCACTGAAAAAAACATAGGTTTCAGGCACATTATAGTTGGTTGGACATTTCACTCTGAGCTAACTATAACTCAGGCACCGCAATGCACTGCTGAGGACGTCAGATATTACATCATTCATTACATGGTCAGTGACATCACTGATGACATTTCAAATGACATCACTGATAATATCACCTAGTGACTGTGTGTTTCTATAAAGTTTAAATATGTTTTATATATATGCCAAATTGTTTGAAGAATGAGTGGGTGTATGAGTGTCAGAATGGATGATTTAGTAGATGTGTGACTGACTGTATAAGTGAGTGATTAAACGTGTCTTACTAAATGCATGGGTTAGTGACTAAACTGTGTGAATATCTGTATCAGTCTATTAATTGGTGTGTAAGCGTCTGCATGGGTTGGTGAGTAGCCACATGAGTGTCTATATGGGTTATTGATTGGTTGTCTAAGTATCTGTGTGGGTGTGTGGGGAGTGTTTGACTCTGTACAGAGATGTGTGAGGGGGTGATTCACTGGATGTATGGGATCAAAACTGCATGTGTGAAGGGCTGTATGGATGGGTGCGTGTGTTTATGGGTGTGTTGGTGAGCGAATGGATGTCTCAGTCGTACATGTGTGAATTACTACTTATGTGAAAGGCAGTATATATGAGTTTTGGAGTATATAAATGACTATATGTGAGAGTGAGTGATTGTGAGAGTGGCTGTATGGATGAGTGTGTGCTTGTATCAGGATTGTATAAGAGAGTAAGTATGTGTTAGTATCTGTATGAATAAGTGAGGTGGTGTGTGTATAACTGTATAAGTGAGTAAATGGGAGTGTGATTGATTCTTTGCATGACTAACTATGTGTGTGAGTAACTCTATGGATGAGTGGCGGTGTGTGAGTGTCTGTATAGGAATATGAGTGCATATGATAGTGCTGTATTGATGAGTGACTGTATTGGTGAATGAGTGGATGTGAGTGTGTAAACCTAGGGATCAGTGAGCGGGTATGTAGTAACTGGTATTTGTGTGTCTATATTTTCGAAAATGGTAGTCTGTATTTTAGAGAGGGAGTATGAAAGGTTATATTAGGGTATGAGGAGGTGCATCGGATGATTACATGGATGATGTCATCAGTGATGTCATTAGTGATGTCATTTGAGATGTCATCAGTGATGTCACTGACCATGTCATGAATGATGTAATATGTTATGTCATCAGCAGAGCATTGCGGGGGTGCGAGTTATAGTTAGCTCAGCTAACTATAACGGCCGAATTTCACTAGTTTGGTACGAGTGAAATATCCAACTAACTATAACGTGCTTGAAACCTATGTTTTTTTCTGTGAATTTCTAAGGTTTTTTAAATACTAATTTCTAACTATAACGTGCCTGAAACCTATGTTTTTTTTCAGTGAATTTCAATGTTTTTTTAAATGCTAATTTCTAACTATAACGTGCCTGAAACCTGTGGTTTTTTCAGTGAATTTCAATGGTTTTATAAATACTAATTTCTAACTATAACGTCCCTGAAACCTATTGTTTTTTTGTGAATTTCAAAGATTTTTAAATGCTCAATTTGAATTATAATGTTCATTAAACCTATGGTTTTTTTCAGTAATTTTGAATTATTTTGTGTGATATTTTGTGACTTTAATATCCTAAAATTAGTTTTTGTAATTTTTTTGTTTGTTATTAAAATAATATAATGTCTTCTGTTTTCTTAAATATTAATATATATATATATATTTTTTTTTTTTAAAAAGGGGAGTCGCACACCCATCGTGTACCTATCAAGGTGGGTGCGCGGATTCAAACCGCGAAATTGGTAAAGTTGCGAAGGATGCGCGTTTCAGCCAGCCCACTCTGCTTACTCTTACAGGGAGGGAACTGCAGCGCTATATGTCCCAGGTCTTCCCTGTAGTGATCTGCTGATCACAGGCCTAGTTGTGAGTATGCCACAGCCACTCCCTCACAGCTGGTTTACACCCACAACTCACCCATGCAGCCCAGGCGTTACAGGACATGTGACCCTGCCAATAAAAAGGGCCGGGCGCACGTGCTCGAGGCCATTTTCCATTCCCTATGTGGGTGTGTCCATGTGGTTATTATGTATGCATGAGGGCTTAGGGACCTACCACATCACATTCCACACTGCTGGATGTGACATGATGACTTCTGCATCACGATATTCAATCATGAAGGGCCCATGACTTGAGGTGCACAGAGTTGGTGGCAGCCGAGGCACTTTGGCCAACACAGGCCTCCCGCAACCTGGCGATGACTTGAGGTGCACAGAGTTGGTGGCAGCCGAAGCACTTTGCCCAACACTGGCCTCCTGCCACGTGGCAATGACTTTAGGTGCACAGAGTTGATGGCCACCAAGGCATTTTGGCCGACACAGGCCTCCCGCCTTGTGGCGATGACTTGAGTTATACTGAGTTAGTGGCACCATAGCTGAGCGGGTTTGCAGCCAGCGATTTATTTATTTATTTATTTATTTAATTTATATAGCGCGTTATAACCACCGGGGCCTCTAAGCGCTGATTGTCCAAATTACCTAGTGAGGCTCAGCATATTACTTGATCTAGGAAGTACACCTAGTGGCTGCACCATGCTTGTTTAAACAAAACAGTTTTTAGCTTTTTCCTAAAGGTTAACAGATTACGTTCCTTCCTTAGATCTGGGGACAGTTTATTCCACAGAGCTGGGAGTGTTTTAGAGAAGGCACGTCCCCCCACCGTGGCCAATTTGAACCGGGGTTGGGATAGGAGAGTAGCATCTGATGAACGTAAGGTCCTGCTCGGCGTATAGAGGGAAATACGGGACTTTAGATATTTTGGTGCATTCCCGTACAGCGCCTTATGCACTATACACAATCCTTTAAAAACTACTCTCTGCCGAATTGGGAGCCAATGAAGCTCCTGCATCAGAGGGGATGAGTGGGTCATCCTGGGTTTTTTGTAAATCAGTCTAGCTGCGTCGTTCATGACCCCCTGTAGCTTATCCAGCAGCCGCTGGGGTAGCCCTATGTACAGAGAGTTTCCATAATCCAGCCTGGCCAAAATTATAGCTGAGACCACATGTTTCAGGGTGGAAAACGATAGCAGTGCCGATATTTTTCTCAGTTGTCGCATTAAGCCAATGCAGGTACCTACTACAGTCGTGACCTGTTTTTCCATGGAAAGTTTTCCATCTATATACAGACCCAGACTTTTTACTGCAACCGCTGGTTTCGGTGGTACACCCAGCTCTACCGGCCAGAATTTCTCGTTCCAGGGGTTGCCCGAGATGGAAATGGGCAACACTTCCGTCTTGTCCGGGTTAATTTTTAGGGAGTTTTTTGACATCCAATTAACCGTGGCTTTAAGTATGTCCTGTAGCCTGGTAGACGCTCCTGGACCGTCATCTAACCGGATGATAATCTGGGTGTCATCAGCGTAGTTATATACAAAACAGTCCATCCTATTCAGGAGTGCAATCAGTGGCTGCAGATAGATGATGATGATGATGATGTGTAACCCTCGATACACCATCCTGGCAATCAAGACCTGATTTGAATTGTGAGCTCGGCGGGACCGCGTGTACGCCAAAGGCAGCTCGCTGTACAGACATGACTCTTCGGCACGGTGCAGCAGGATGCGCTGGGGGCCTGTGCCGTGGAATCCAGCGACGGCTGAGGAGGTTTCTCCGGCACATGGTGGACCCCCTTGGAGACACGCCGGTGGCGGCAGGTGAGCATTGAGGTCTGGGTGCTCAGGGTCGGGCAGTCATCGCTGGGTGGCGGACTGGTCTGGGGACCAGGGCTGGGATGCCTGTGAAAGATGTAGGAATCCTGCACACTGTCTGAGAAGTTTGCGACAACATGAGTGTACAGGCCCTGGTGGTCCAGTTTTCCTGCTCATTGTTGAAATGCTTCTGGTTTCTGTTGCAGTGATTGTGTGCAGTGTCGGCAGGGGGCACAAGTAGTACATGTGTGCAGTCAATTGCCCCCAACATGTGCAGGAAGCCTGCTATGGCGTGGTTACCTTGCTTAGTTTCCAGCTGTTCATGCGCAGTGTGTGTGAAGTGAACATGCAAGTGTATCAAGCTGAAATGAACAGTAATACTTAAAGGTATGATAAATCCTGCATAATGAGACCGTAACAGAAGTTTGTGTGGTTGTAACATTCCTTTTCTTTCCTACGAAGGTTATGACCACACAAACGTCTGTTACAGTCATTTTGTGCAGGATTGATCATACCTGTAAGCATTCTGGTTTGTCCAAATGCAATACATTGTACCATATTACATTTGTGACCATACTAACGCTTGACCATTGTCTTCATTTATCCAACAGGTTTCTGAATACGGAGTATTGGGATGTCCAGGACAATCTACAGTTATTTCGATCCGCAAGTTGCCCTGATGATGTTTCCCATTGGGAATGTCACTCATTGTTTGATATTTTTGTGTTGTTAATTTATGTTTTTCTAATAAAATACTGTTTTTCCACTACTGTTGACTACTAGACTTCATGACATGGCGCTCCCCCATTTCAGTGACTACAATCTTGGATCTGGAGCACAGAAGCGTCAAGCAACGGCTAGGGTTGGGGTTGGTTGTGCAGGAATACTACGAATTGGGACAACCTATGCTGCTTTTGTGGACATGCAGCCAAGACGTGTGAGGAAGCTTAATAGGCCTGGCTGTGAGACTCCTCCGACTCTGGCAGTTGTTAGTTGGAAGGTACCAGAGTCCAACATGTGCAGCACAGCCAGCAACTTTGTCTGCGGAAGGATGTTGATTGTCCGCTGTGTTGGTACCGTCAGCCTGTGGGCAATGTGGCAGTGTGCATCAACTTGAGAATGGGGCAATAATTCTTTCGCCACTTTTGCTGCGCTAAAGTGCTGAAAACTCGGCAATAAGTCAACACAGTTGGGTTATCCGGTGACTCTAAAATGAGCCCTTGTGTTTATTAGGACTTTGTTGTAGCTACATGCGAATCACACGAAAAAAGATGAAATAACAAGAAAAGTGGGAAGGGTACAAACACCCTGACCCCCTAGGCCTGCTCAGGGAATCCCACAAAAAACCCCAGGGCCAAAAAATCATTCTTATTCTTTTTTTTTTAAAGGGCTGGGTGCTCGAATCCGGAAGAAAAAATAAAAAAAACGGTGGTGCGTATTCTCAAGGACTTATTGCAAAGTTATCGGCACTTTAGCACAGCAAACGTGGTGAAATAATTATCATCCCATTCTCTACCTGGTGCAAACTGCCAATATCACCAGTTTTCCAGTGATAGCTTCCCCTAAAAACATCGCCATGAATGAGAGCGGCAACTAATGCTAATGATATGCAGAGTAGGCATTCCAGTGCAAAAAAAAATGCAAAAAAAACACTTCCTGATATTTTCAACTACCAGCCAAGTCTGCGATGCAATCGGAAAAAAGGCGATAAGCCGCGTTATCAGTAAAAATTTAACATCTGTCTTTTACTGGTGTAAAGCAGGACGACTAACTACAGTATGAAAGGGAGCCCAGCCTAGAGCCATATCTGAAGACCAACACATGTCTTAGAGCTACTGATCATGCAACTCCGACACCCAAAAAGGCCACAACACCCACCGCCACCACCCCAGCAACTTCCCCAGACCACCCCCCTACTACCACAGAGACTGCGCAGAACAGGTCAGCAGACCTTCCGAAAACGGCATGGCCCCTCTGCCACAAAATAGCTGAATGTTGGAAGAGGTAGGAACCAAGTATGTGTGAAGGAGGCAAGTCCCCCATGAATAAGAATGTACACAATGCCAAGTGTAGGGGTGATGTGCTGGACACACCTCACTATGCAGAGCACAGACCTCTCCATGTGGACATATACTGCTGGTGCTTGTAGTGTTGTGGACAGTGGACGCAATCATGTTACCTCAGGCAGTGGGGAAGATCTTGGTCATGTAGCTGTGTCGTCCCCCTGTAAGCGGAAGCGGAGTGGGCTGGTCCAACGTACACCACTCTAGTGTAGGACTGTGAATAAATAGGCTGGGGCTCTGGGCGTGGTTCACTTCTCGGAAGCCCAACAAGTCTGCCAGAGCGGCTACCCTCACCCTGACATGAGGCCAGCGCCATGACCGCCGGCCTCCTCGACACAGGCCCCCAGGGATCCCAGCGGCACAGCACCACAGAGTTATGTTTGTGCAAACTACTGCCTTCGATGTACATTGCGGACAGCAGGGCTCACAATTCAGATCAAGTCACGAATCACGATTGCAGAAGTGCGGCCACCCCAGACCACGCATCATCGCAGGCTGCGCATACGCTGAATGTTTCTGGTGTCACTAACTGTGCTGCTCAACTCAATGCCACATGGCTGTGGGCCCTTTCTGACCTCTGCCTTCGACCTACACGGCAGACAGCAGGGCTCACAATTCAGATCGATTCGAGATTGCAGATGACACAGTCCAGTAGGCAACAGACATTGCTACCAGTGCGGCCCCCATGGAAAACGCATCATCGCTGGCTGTGCACAAGCTGAGTGCTTCAGGTGCCATTAACTGTTCAGCTCAACTCAATGCCACCTGCCCGTGGGCCCTTGCTGACCGCTGCCTCCGACCTACACTGCGGTCAGCAGGGCTCACTTTTCAAATTCAGTCTTGATTCATTAATTTCAGAGTCCAGTAGGCAACTAACTATAACGTCCCTGACACCTACATATTTCGACAATGTATTCCATACATATCATCTTTTGTTCCCTACGCCTACACTGCGGTCAGCAGGGCTCACAAACAATTTAAATTAAGTCTTGATTTATTAATTGCAGAGTGAATTGTACTCTATGTCCTCGGATTTTGTCAAGAGGAAGAGACAAAAAACATTCCCCAATGTCTGTGCTGACTACTGCCTTTGATCTACACTGAAGACAGCAGGGGTCACAATTCAGATCGAGTTGCGATTGCAGATGACACAGTCCAGTAGGCAACCGACATTTCTCCCAGTGCGACCCACCCACACCATGCATCATCGCTGGCTGTGCACAGGATGAATGCTTCTGATGCCACTAACTCAGTGCACCACAAGTTACCGCCATGTGGCCTTATTGAGGGAGAATTCATTAGGCAAAAGACATTGCTCCCATTGCGGCCCGCCCGAACCACGTATCATCGCTGGCTGGGCACACGCCGAGCGCCACTGTTGCCACTAACTCAGTGCACCACAAGTCAACACCACGTGGTTGTGGGCCCTTGCTGTCCGCTGCCTCCGGCCTACACTGTGGTCAGCAGGTCTCACACATATCCAATCCAATCCTGTCCTGCAAGGACACGCCATCATCGCTGGCTACGCAGACGCTGAGCTCTTCAGGTGTTACTAACTCTATACATAACAACTCATGTACCCTTTATGATTTGTGCTGCAGACAACGGGTGCAACAATGTCACCTCAGGCAGCAGGAATATTCCGAAGGGACATTAACAATTTCTTCACATGAGCACGCTCATGGACCAGAACTCATGGACCCTTTATGATAGAATCTTTTGTTTATGAATTCAGATCTGCTGCCCCTACCTCAACGCAAAACAAGTAATGGACCCTTTACAATAGAATCTTTTGTTTATGATTTCAGATCTGCTGCCCCTACCTTAGTGCACCACAAGTCATGGACCCTTTATGATTTAATCTCTGTGTGTGATCTGATGATCACTGTTATAGTTGTTTCTAGCACCAACCATTCCCTGAGGGCTGGCTTACACTCACCCCACACGCATCCAGCACAGACGTCACCTGACATGTGACCCTGGTAATAAAAAGGGGCCAAGTGCACGTGCCCGTAGCCAGTTCCACAATCTATCTAACTGTGTCTGTGTGTTCATTATGTGTGCATGATGGCACTGGGCCCTAACACATTACATTGTGCTGTGGACAGCGCATGCAACCATGTTACCTCTGGCAGTGGGGAAGACCTTGGTTAAGTAACTTTGTCTGGGTCATTCTATGAGTACATGGGTAGAGACTAGATGATTAGAGTACTGCAAGGAGAGTGTATGGTAAATTTATGAGTGCTTGGGGATTGGCAGAGTGATTGGATAAGTACATATGTTGGTAGAGCCTAACCCCGAGCACAAGCTTGGCTCTAATTGACTGCCAACCAGTGGCAACCCCGGCGGAGTGTCAGGATTAAAAACCAAACCTCAGGGAACCGACGCTACACACGGAGTGTGAGTAGGCACCGCACCGGTTCCTGAGGCACCAGCCTTCTTTGCTACTGGATCACCCCAGCCTTTGCTCTAGTACACTGGGGAAAACACCCAGTAAAATCTGGGCCACTGGCTAGTGGGAAAACCGCACAGATGCCTGGAAAACCAAGTCCAGGAGCTTGGAATTTTCAGTGTGGTATACTGCATTCTCATTAAGTGGATACTCTCCCAGGTCGTTGATCTCTGTATCAAGGAATTTTTACTGTTGGATCCCTGGAGTCCCTTCCACTGGATGCCCTAAAGCAAGCTACTGAGTCCATGGAGCACCTGTAATAAAAGGCCCAGAATCCTGTCTGCAAGATATTCCCAGCCTCACAGCTGGATCCTTGACATACGACGGATAGAATCTATGGAATTCTGTAAGCGTAACCACGATCCTGACGAGAATTCCTCTTCTTGCGGAAAATCAGATATGGACCACAAAGTACTTCAATTATCCAGTGCGTTATTGTGAATTTGGCAGCATGACGCATTTCGACAGGGTTTCCCCAGCCTTGATCATATATATGTACACACACAAACACATACACACAAACATATGGTAGCATCTATTTACCTGACCGCTGGATAAAATTGAATTTTCTCTGCTATTTAGTATTTACTCAACCGTTTACTAAATATGATAGCGTCTATTCACCCAGCTGCCGCGTAAATACTGAATTGTTTCTGCTATTTACTCGTCTGCTGTCTAAATAGTAGAAATGATTTACTATTCGGCCGTTGACCTTGAAATTGCAGAAAAACATCACTATTTACCCCGTTGCTGGCTAAATAATAGAGATTCTGCACTGTTTGGCTAATTGCTGCGCAAATCGCAGAGAAACTTCACTATTTACCAAGCCGCTGGCTAAGTAGTAGAAACTCTGTACTGATTGGCTGGCAGCAGTACAAATAGAAGGAAAGCTTCATTATTACCCGATCGCTGGTTAGGTAATACATACTGTACATTGTTTGGCCGACACCATGCAAATAGCAGAAAAACTTCAATATCACCCAGCCACTGGCTAAACTTCAGAGATTCTGAACTGTTCGGTTGGTGGCCACGGAAATAGCAGAATAACTTCACTATTTACCTGGTCACTCGTCAACTGGCAGAGATAATGCACAGTCTGGCTGTTAGCCATATATATATAGGAGGAAAACCTAGTAATTATTAACCCTGGGTGTAGTGAGCATAGCAGGGCTTTGCGGAGGTCCACGGAGTTGCAAACAAACAGCGTGGATCTTCCCTACGCCGGCCAACCCCACCTCCATGAAGAAGTAAGTTAACATTAATTAAAAATAAACTTAAAATCAATTACCTCTGTACTGCGGTGTCTCCAGGCTGCCCTCTTCCTCTCTGTACCGGTAATGCTTGAGGAATGCGCATGTGCAGGCCCGCGTGCATGCGCAGTTTTCTCAAGCATTACCGGTAGGAAGCATTACCAGGAAGAGGAGAAGGGCAGCCCGGGGACACCGCAGTACAAAGGTAAGTGATTTTAAGTTTATTTTTAATTAATGTTAACTTACTTCTTAATAGGGGGCTGAGGCGGGGGCTGGCCAACTCCGCTCTGCTGCAGAGTGTGCAGAGATTTGCCTTCTCTGCTTTCTCCGCGGAACGCTGAGAAGGCAAATCTCTGCACACTCCACGGGCTGAGCGAAGGTCTCCGCCCAGGGTTAATAATTATCAGACCGCTGTCTAAACAGAAGAGATTCTGCAATATGTAGCTGGCAACCATACAAATAGCAGAAAAACTTCAGAATTTACCCAGCTGGTGGTCAAATAGTAGAGAACCTGCTCTGTTCATCCATGAATAGTAAATATTCTTCAATGTTCAGCTGGCACCCATGCAATTCGCAGAACAACTCTACTATCTACCCCGTCTCTGTCTAAATAGTAGATATTCTGCATTGTTTGGCTGGCAGATTTTAGAAAACTTCTCCCTTACTGAGGCAGCCAACATCGTGTCCTAAGGTGACCCTTTCCTCTTTACAAATTAGTTACCACCCCAATTAGGGGGTCATTAGCTCATCAATGGTTTGCAACAACAATTGCGGTAATAAAATATCAATAAATTACTTTCGGAATTGAATAAAGGAGCGAGGAAACCTCTTTCATAAACACTCCTATTTGCAATTCAGAAATTATCACAAAAGTCCTTTTACTAGTCTAAGCAAATTTCTAACTCATATAAAGAGTTTTTATACATAATGATGAGTACTTTTGTGGTCACAAATCTTGGGGCATATTATCAAGGGGGTTTATCTCCGCTTTTTTGGCTTTAAAAGCCAAGAAAGCGGAGATAAAATTATCTCCCTATTACCTAGCTGTCGCTAACAACAGTTAGCGACAGCTAGTAGGAGATAGCGACCATCTTGGGCCCCACTTTGCATGTCAGTGATATTTATCACTAATGATATGCAAAGTGGGCCTGCCAAGATGTTAGAGACTGAAAACAGTCGCTAACATCGCTATCTCCTATTACCAACTTTTGGAGATATTCGCGCTAAGCGCGAATATCTCCAAAAGCTAACACCTGCCCTGAGCAGTTCTTAGCCATGTTATCCAATGGGAGGTGGATAACATGGCTAAGAGCATTAGCTCGGTAATGCATGAATATCGCTGACTTTTCAGCGATATTCATGCATTGCGGCGATTTTTATCGCATTTGCGATAAACCTTGGTAATACCAAGGTTTATTTGCGGTTAAAATCGCCGCAGCTCAGCGGTAAATTTTTGCCTCTAACCAAGCAATAGCGATAATTATCGCTATTGCTTGGTAATATGCCCCCTTGTGTTTTTGCAACATGAGGCCCTTACTGCTAAAACTGGCTTAGATGCAGGCACTAACTTATAGGTCTAATGATCCCAAATGTTTGAATGTTTCCAAATTAATTTGACCGACATGCCACAGAATGCTACTCCATTACACCATAGGGAAAGGCATCGTGACTTGGGAAGCCCTTTATGGAGCTGTCTCATTCTCCACAAATATTCCTGCTCCTTTACATTTAGCAGCAAATGTGACTAATGATAATATTATTAGAATCTTTGGAAGACCAGTTAAAGGTATTTACTCTTTTAAAGCTATATACTCACTCTTACTCACACAGCCATGGTAATGTACAAGGGGCAGATATAGGATTATCCAAATAGCTCAATTATTATAGGAACGCCTCTTTTTCTGCAGCAAATCACTGTATTCTGGAGTTAATAATTCTGGTTTAGTTCAATTAAAAAAATCAAACTAAAATACCTGAAAACAATGATTTTTAAAAGCAAAAACTAGAAATGGAAATGTTATATCTCAGTAGCATATAGCCATCTAATATTTAGGGTGATTCTATCCAAATAGAAACATATGCATAGGTCTCCTTATGAAGTGACCAACACAATATAATTGAGAGGCTTTATTCCAATCACATGACAGAAGTAAGAAAAATTATGGGCCTAATTTGGGGTTTTGAGTTCGCAGTTAACCACATCAAGATGGTGGAGGACAATACCTCAGATTTCCTGAGGGACCTCTGTCCACCAAACTTAAAGTTGTCCAAGGGCTTTGTGGACAATTCTCTACATTGATAGGAAATGCTCTAATGGAGGCTCCTGCCTGTGCTCAAAGCATTTGAAGAACAGTACAAAGCAGGGGTCTGTTTATGAAAAAAAAATCTAATGGTCTAACGCACTGGATATTTTCTTGAAGGGTGATGGAGTCATTATTTTTTTTCCTGTCCCTTACAAAAAGGTTTTACTCTAAATAGGATAGATGGTATAAAGTCCTTCCTTAAATGGTGAATACTTTGCCAGGCCATCAGAGGAAGTATTCTGACCAGCAAAGGAATGGGACTATAATTAATTGAATTCAATGCTGTTGGAATATGAATGAATTTTCCCATTAAATCAGAGAAAGAAATTTAGGCATCAAAAGACACAGAAGAAAAGAAACTCATAGATATTT
The DNA here is from genome assembly GCF_964263255.1 of Lissotriton vulgaris. NCBI lineage: Eukaryota > Metazoa > Chordata > Amphibia > Caudata > Salamandridae > Lissotriton > Lissotriton vulgaris. The sequence goes on along the minus strand of NC_141689.1, from coordinate 1,057,939,728 downwards.
TTATCTGTTCACTTTATTACAAATATTGTAAGAAATAAGACACCAAATAAACAGAGACATTTTGTTATCTCCATTATTGTGACCTACTGATCAATCATTTCACAGTTCCACTTTAATATTCATTTTAAAGACAGGGTGTGTGAATCCACTAGTGAGGTTTCAAAACTGATTTGGGTTGTTTCTCTTTCAAATATCATTTTCTGACTGTTATTCAGACAAAGCCCTCGTGCTAGGTGATACCTCTCACAGCAGCAGCAATAGAGCTGCTCCAAAGGGAAGTATCCAAAACAAGGATACAGTGAAGCATAAGATCTCAGGACCAGGCTGGCCTTGCGTTACCCTCTGTCGAAAAGTCGTTCCATGGTAACCCTGGGCGTAGGACTACGCTACGCTTGCAGAGCATGCATAGTTTGCACTACTATGCTCTACGCGAATTGCATATAACACAGTGCAAAAAATAGCGTAGCTTGACACAACACAGCGCAGCAAGTTGTTTTGCTGCCTTGCATGACTTCTTAGTTAATCTGCTCCTTGCTACCTACCCACCTCACATACACACACATGAAATGTCAGCGTTAAGATCTGGGGATCTCACAGATTCCCTCTTTGGGCCATCTGAGATTACCTATCTTGGGCCTCCATCAGCCGCATTCTGCTCTTCAGAGCCTTCTTATGATCTTAAGCTTCCCTTTGCTGATTGCCATATCACTTTCACTCCTTTGTTAGCCCTTAATCATTTTGTCCTGACTCCAGCCATCCTCCCAACCCCTTTTTGCCATCCTTCACAGACCACACTCCATTTCACCCATCCACCTTTAAACACCTCTGTCAAGTTTCAGTCCTTATGCCCTCAGATCCACCCCAGACTACTGTTTCAGCATCAGACCACATCTTCTACACTCAGTGGTCAGTGTGTAACACTCTAGGCTTTATATTCATTTTGGATGCCCTGAATAGTCAGCAAATACTTACCATTTCTATACGTGGTTGAAGAGTTGGGTGTTTTTAGGGGTTAGCAGTATAAAAATCATGAATAAGAAACATTTATGAAAGGGATATCCTAATACATGTGACCTAGACTCACATTGTGGAGAAGTGTGGTTCAATGGTTAGAGCGGCAGACCCTGATGCAGAGGTCTAGCCCGGGACCAGGGTTCAATTCCCCGCCTCGGCGGGTCTTGGGCTGAACATTCCACAGACCTGATAATTCTCGCCTCGGTGCCTATTCCAATCATGGAGTCCCACTCTGCAACTCTGGGCAATAGCTTGCTTAATCTCCACAACGGCCCCCACAACACTAAGGATGCCTGGCCTCCACCTTGGGGGTGCCCAGGAGTGGACGCCTCACAGGGAAAGCCAGGATGGGTTCCACAGCGGTATTCGTACAAGCGCCTTGAGACCCTTGCGGGTGAGTAGTGCGCTATACAAGTATCAATTTACATATATAGGTGTCCTCCTGCTCCTGGTCTTCTTACATCAATTCCAGTTCCTTTTGTGTGTTTAGGCCTTGGTCTCCCTCCTAGTTCTGTTCTGAATCCTACTTTTCTGGGTTGTGTTCATTCTTCTAATCCTCATCCTGGCCCTGGGTTAACTAGTTCTGGTCACCTTGGGGTTGGTTTTCTAAATCTGGGGATCCTGGTGTTACCCTTCCTAACCCTGGCATTCCTAGCCCTGCTCATGACTCATCCTTGTATTAGCCCTTCCTGGACCTCCTGATCCTGGTACTTCTGATCCTCACTCTGATCTTGCTTGTCTGAAATGTCCCTATCCACCTAACCACCTAGGCCTTGGTCCATATACTCTTAACCTGACTAATTATCTGGTTCCTCTACCAAAATGCCATGATACTCTTGCCCTGGTCCTCCTGCTTATTGTCATATTAGACTAACTTGTCCACTTTAGTGCAATGAATTCGGCATTCAAACCAACAAGGAAGATTACAAATTCATATAAAATATATACCATGGCCCTCTCATGCCATCTTGTTGGGCCCTGCTCAGGACTCATCCTTGTATTAGCCCTTCCTGGACCTCCTGATCCTGGTACTTCTGATCCTAACTCTGATCTTGCTTGTCTGAAATGTCCCTATCCACCTATCCATCTAGGCCTTGGTCCATATACTCCTAACCTGACTAATTCTCTGGTTCCTCTACCAAAATGCCATGATACTCTTGACCTGGTCCTCCTTATTATTGTCATCTTAGACTAACTTGTCCACTTTAGTGCAATGAATTCGACATTCAAACCAACAAGGAAGATTATAAATTCATATAAAATATATACCATGGTCTTCTCATGCCATCTTGTTGGGTTCTGTTGACTTTACCAACAAGATAACCTTCTACCTTGGCAACACATATTATCATATTGTCTCAAGGTAGCGCCTTATGAAACAGCAAATTAACTGATCAATACATGTTACCGGAAACCTCTGAATGGCATTAGATGGAATTAAGAAATGCCTCATATGATAATGTTTACGTCTACTTTTATAATATTTACCAAAGTGCAATTTCGAGATGTACCACTAAAGCAAACATGTCTGTAGTTGCCATTTTGTGTCATTTGACTTAACTAAAATGTAATATTCATGTTTTACAAAAGTACTCTAACATATTCTATCTTACATGGATTCCATCATAATTTTGCATGTACACCCCATCACAGTTGCGCATAAGAAACTCCTTAAGCCCAAAGAGATGTTCTAAAAGAAGCAAATGTGTCACCGAGCAGAGCACATTTATTCACACAACCCCAGGAAAGATCTTTAAAAGTGAATTATTCACTCAACAGGAATCGAAACGTGTGTATAGAAAGTGCAGCTTCTACTGCCTGGTTTGTCCTACTCCAAAGGTGCCATCCACTAGTCCTTCAGAGTTCAGGTCAAATTTTTGGGATTGTGTCTCTGTCTTCAACAAACCAGAGAAAGTGTAAAAATAAAAACAAAATATAGTAAAGAAAATGCACAAACCTTTACAGAAAGAGCAGACAATGGAGCACCATTGAGAGGCAGAATCTCGTGCCCACTACTGACAAACTGGCAGAATATGTTTTTACTGTGCAGGGACCCGGAGGATGGGGTCCCTGGTATGGTACCTTTTCCACTTTCTCAGTAGGAAGAGTTTGTTTGTTCAAAAACATAAATGCTGGGATGGTGCCAGACTGATTCTATGCACCAGCTCAGGATATGTTGGCCTATAGCCCAGCTAGCTCACAGTGCCACCATAAGTACACCTAAATCTGAGGAGGTCAAAAATGGTTTGGGCAACCTTAGAAAATGACATCCCTGACTCCCCAAGGAATCGTGGTAACAGATTTAGAACCTTTTTCGCTCAGTCACTCGTGCATACCCAGAGAGATACATAAGAAATGCTCAAAGGGTTGTTTCAATATTTCTTGAACCATAGTGATTCTTGTGTAAAATATATATGCTACAATGATTAATAGACAGAAGCAGATGAAAGAGATTATCAACATGAGAACAGTGAAAAGGATAAACAATTCCACCATTGTGCTAAGACAGCGTACATAAGTTGGCATATAAGTACTGTGTGTATGGTACTCCTGCTATACAATCCCTAACCTAGTTCCCTAGGTTAGGGATTGTATATGTCAAGGTTTCCCAACTGGATGACCTAACTCCCCATTACCTGAAGGCAAGTGTATACAGGTCATGGTCTTGGTCACACTTTGAACATCCCTCCTCGGGCTGGGCTGAGACTATGACAAACATGATCTCGCAGTGACAACAGAGTGCTCCACTCATTTAAAAATTGAAATATGTGTGTATATATAATAGCATTGTTTATCCTCTTGTGATAGTTGTGTCGCCTTAAGAATGAACAACAAACAACAACAATTTCACAATGTATGTTTAGGCCTTTGACTAAATGTTCAAGGTATGATAGTGTGGCTAGTTGCAGCCAGTATGAAAGGTCCAGGGATTCCAGGTCGATATCTATTCTTCCTAAAGGATTCAATCAGCGGAAGAACTCTGCTCAAAGCTCTGGACCATAGAAGCTTCAAAGGGGGGGTTTGAAGTTTAGGTGTGAGCATATGTTCCTAGTTTCTTAATATAATGCGGGTAAATCCTTTTTTATCTCTTGTATTTTTATAACAAATTCAATTTTTCCATATTTCGTTCATTCGACTTTTTAAAGAATCCATTCTCATTGTAGATTTTCTTAACTTTATTGCACAAGGGAAAAGAACAGCTGACACGTGTTTCCCCCTGTGTGGTGAATAAAGCAAGGCTTTCTCAAGGCTGTAACATAAACATGATACATTTGTAAGGAAAAATGAACATTGTAACAGTGGACCCCAAAGAGTGAAGAAAAGGGTGCTCAAGAGCGTGAGGTAAAAATATTCTTTTATTTTTTTATATATTTTATTTTTATAAAAGATTCTTTAGAATAGTTAATTCCAAAGGATTCAGTTTAAAGATTCAGGAAGAGAATAAATAGTTTCTCAGGTACTCTATAATATACGGGACTCAGTACTCAACTGCATTACTCTAAAAAGTGAAAATAAGTGATAGCAGTGTCAGTGTAAAAGATACCACTTCCCATGATGTTCATTGATAGAAAAGTGAATAATGTTCCCATCTCAAACGCTTCTATACAAACGGGCACATTAAAGCTTATCATTTTTGTCTAATGAAACCTCTTAAATGAGGAGACCTTTAATACAAGAAGCAAAGGAAAGATAAGGATAAGATCTAGGGAAATGAGAGAGTATCCAAGAAAGAAGGGTAGTCAATACCTAAACTGTTATGTCACGTCATTTTAGATTATTCCAACATTCAAAATCACAATGTAGAGAATATACATATAAGTCTGTAAAGGAAATTAATGATTACAGTCAATGTCAGTCAATACATCACTGCATCAAATTATATTCTTAACCTTTGTCGCAGAGCATCTTTATGCAAACATTGGCCATTGCTGTTTTAAAGTAATCATGATGGGGGAGTCGAGGTCAATTGGAAATGTTTCAACCAGTGTTTTTATGTTAATGAGGTTAAGTATTTCCTCTAACATCAGTGCACATCGTCTCCGATGTATTCATTCTGTTTCTAGATTAGAACTATCTAAGAGGCATGTGCCTTACCAAATCTGTTTACAATTAAGAAGTGATAACATATATACGGCTTTGCTTCTAAGGTCACACATTTTAGGTTTAAATGTCTACTTTATTGCAGTACGGTTTAAGGTTACAAACCAACACGTTTTAAGTCACACGTCTTGCCGAGGGGGAATGTCTATTCTGGAGCTTACAACCCGGTAGCGCGTTTCATATTTATTCCTCGTTTTTTGAAAAAAGAAGTCGCTGCAAAAAAAGGGATGGCCAATGCTAAGTCTTGATATTCTAGACCATGCTCCGCGTAATGGTTGAAAGTTACTAACCAACATGATAGTGTGGCTACAAAGTGGAAATGTAAGCATTGTGGTTTCAGAGAAACTAATCCTGCACTTTCACGCAAGCAAATGTCTGTCAAAAATCATTGTGTAGAAAAGAAGGCAACTTAAGAAATGTGTACATCTACAAATTACAGTGTTTCCTCCTGGGTCTAACCTAACCACATGACAATGGTCTCCCTGGCACTCATAGGCTTGTTCCTGATCATATAGGTGCTGATCCTTCTAATTCTCTTTGCTCTGTCCTCCCTGGCTCTGGTACCTCTGGTATTCTTGTTATGGACCCCCTATATTCCTTGCTTTTTCTGGACCCAGTCCAACTGGCCTGGATCTTGTTGTCCTGGATCTGGTTCTGATCCTCTTGGCCCTATTCTTCCTGCTGCTTGCCCTTGTGCTGCTACACAAACTCATCATGGTTATCATTTATCAGGTTCTTCTTGGGCTTGTGATCCTATTGCTCATCTTCCTGACTATCCAGTTGACACACCTGTGGCCTAGACCTCAAGGCTGTGATCATCCTGGTTCTGATGTCCCTGATTTTGACCCCTTTCCTCTTCACCCTGGCCCTCGTGGTCTTGATATTCAAGGTCTTGATACTCTTGTTGCCCTGATCTTCCTAGTCCCTTTTGCCCTTTGTTTCCTTTGTCCTCCTATAACTTTTCCTTCTGACTTTGGCTGCCTGTGTCACTTGTCACAGCTACCTGGCACTCCTGGCCAAGGTCCTGCCATTCTTGTTTTTCATAGTCTTTCTCATTGTTGAGATTTGGTGTCCATTGTCCCTGTTTGGGGTCTCTTTGACCTACTTCTTCTGAACCTGACCCACCTGCTATCTTAGCTCTCCTTGGTGCTGGTCGCCTGGTCCATCTTATCCTATTGTGCTTGTTATCCTAAACTTTACCTTTTGGCAATCATGGCTCTACCTGGTTCTGAGGGCGTGGCCCATCTGACCCTGTTCCTTTGCGGTCCTCTTGGGTCTAATCACCTTGTCCTGGTTCTCCTCACCGTCAACATCCTAGCCCTGGTACCTCATGTCTTGGTCCATCTTGATGCTTGTGTCCTATCACTTTTAGTCTTTGTCCTCCTGGTTTGAGTTGTCCTTATCATCCTGGATCTGTTTCTTATCCATTTACTCCTACTAGTACTGCAGCCATTGATCCAGGTCCTGTTGATCCAGATTCTCCTTGCCCGGGTTGTTCCTGAGCCCAGTCATTTTGGTTCTAGTTCCTCCTGCCCACCACTGTCCATTCCGCTTACTCTACCAGATGTTGGTTGGCCTTCTTACCTGAGAACCTCCACATCCTATTCCTGTAAATTGCAATGATTGCTCTGCCCCATTTGGTAATTAGAGCCCTAGACTCTTAGGTACTGCTCTTCATGACCCTCTTAGCCCTGTTTCTGGTCCTCCTGGTCACAATCATTTTAGTTTACCTAGTCCTATTGCTCTTGTCTTCTGGGTGCCCTTGGTACTGCTTCCCTTGATCTTTCTACTCCCTGTCCTGCTTATCCTAGTATCCTGGACATACTGGCCATTGTCCTACAAGTCCTGATCTCTTTAGCCCTCTTCAATCTGGCTCTGATCCTCCTGGCTCTTGTCTTCCCGTTCCTTGGCCACATGGCTCTGCAATAAATTATCCTGTAACAGATCATCCTAGCCTTTCCTTGTGCTGATGTTCCTTGGCCTCCGGAACATGCTAGTCTAATAACTTCCTCGCCCTGTACTTGCGAGTCCTGGTATGACTGGTCATAATCCCCATGTTCTTCTGTCCCTAGTTGTTTGGATCTTGAGTCTCCTATTTCACAGGCTCAGAGCCTGGACCTTTTAATCCTCCTCATCTTAATATTACTCCATCAGTCCTTCTTGTCTGGCTTACCTGGTTTATCTAGTCCCCTCTTTTACTTGTTCCTAATCTCTTTGATCCTGGTCACATTGGCCCATGTAGTCCTGGTCTTAGTTCTGGTACTCCTTTGTCTGGTACAGCCTCCCTGCCTAGCTACAGAAAGCCAGGCTTGGATTCCCAAAACAACATCCCATCCCAGTCCATCCCTACTCAAAATGGAAGGACAAGGACTAAGTTTTGGTGAGGATGATGCCGCAGCTATCCTCAGGACTCCCTCTATTTTAAACATGGATAATAACACAGCAACGGGTAGAAATACAGCTGACTGGAAAACACTCTCTGATCTTAAAAGAGAGTGGATAAGGATCAGCCTACATGGTGCTTTAATGGCGGAATATTTAAAGGCTAAAATTGCTCCAAACGGACTGATTGTAAAAAATTTCCCCAGGATATTCTGGGAAGATGGTCAATTTAAGGTTGACTGGTCCCAGATATCCTGGAAGTGTACACATGACTTATTGATCTTGATTGTTAATACTTCGAAACGCTTAGAAGATGCCCTGTTGGAAAAAATCCAGGCATTAGAAGCGACACTGAAAAATGCAGGGAATAACCCAGGGTTTAAAACGAAGTTGGCAGAAATCAATAAAGAAATTAGCGAACATAAGGACTATCTGATGAAACAAAAAGTCAATAAGCTACAAAAAGATATTGACCGTTTTGATAAGGAGAAAGTATATCCGTACCTTAAAAAAGACTACACCCCTTCGGGTGGAGGATACCTCTCCGATTCAAGCGACAACTCGTCAAGAAGAGGGTCCTACAGTGACAGTAATTCCAGTGGGGATGAATGGCAAACACGCCCACGTCGGGGTGGAAGAGGTGGGAGAAGGGGGCAATATACATACCCCCCTCCACAATTACCATTCCCGGGACACCCAATGTGGCAATATCCGCAGTTCCCACAGGCCATACCACAGTTTGGACCACAGTACCCCCCTCAATTTGCCCCCCAAGGTAACCGGCCTTTTTTAGACAGAGGTTGGGGCAGAGGGCGAGGGCGAAAGAGAGGGAACGCAACCGACAAACGGGTGCAATGGGAGGACACGACTCCTCAAGGGATGGACACTCGGAGCAAAACGAGCAAGTAATGAGTCTCGTAGTAAACCTTTCCTCACACCAATTAACTGACAAACAAGAGAAGGTCCTCCAAAAAGGGTTAGGCTTTGTCCCGACACCTAAAATTGACGATTTTCTCCAAACAGTGGAGTTACAAAAATTCTTTAGAAAAATAAGACTCCACGCCTTCTTTGATGGGAAACCACACGAACCCACTGAGGACTCTGGGCTACACAATGCCTCTACCTTCACCCCTCACAGCGGCATGATACCCAGTGAAGTTCTCACTTACGAACAAGCTGTCTTGAGAGACATTAACAATATAACACATACCTCGACATATAACAATATGTCAAGAGAAGAGAGAACGATCCTCGACGATTTATCCAACAACCCTCTGCTAACAATCAAACAAGCAGATAAGGGTGGCGCCACTGTGATAATGGATACTGTAGATTACGAGACAAAGTGCCAAAGGCAACTCAATGACACAAAATACTACAAGGCCATCAACCAAAATCCTACAGAACGACTCACAACAACAATTGTGAGCATGGTAGAGTCAGCAGAATGCCAGGGCTGGCTCAGTAAAAAAGAGGCTGAGTTTCTTGTCAAAAAGAACCCGAAGGTCCCGTATTTCTATACGCTGCCCAAAATACATAAAGGGGTTACTCCAGTTCCGGGTCGCCCTATTGTGTCAGGGATTGACTCGGTACTGGAACCCCTTTCCAAATTTTGTGACCACTTCCTACAGCCACTTGTAAAACAAATACCTTCCTATATTCAGGACACCACAGATCTACTATGCCTTCTACAGGACTATAGTGAGGCTAGATCTATTGATTTCCTAATAACCCTAGATGTTGAGGCCCTCTATACTAACATCCCACAGAGGGCCTCCCTAGGTGTTATGGCCACGGCTCTGGTAAAGACTGAATGGACGTCTGCTACGCCCATCAGCTTCATAATGGAATGTGCTGAAAAGGTTCTGACTGAGAACTATTTCGAATTCAAGGGGACCTATTACCACCAAATACAAGGAACTTGCATGGGGAGCACAGTAGCCCCCAGTATAGCTTGCTTGTATATGGCTAACTTTGAAGAGACCAACATATCACCTTTGACCAATCCCTTCCATGAGAACATAAAGCTATATAAACGATATATAGACGACATCTTGATCTTCTGGCCTGGTAACGAAGACTCATACAAAGAGTTTTTCGAATGGATAAATGGTTTAAATCCATATTTGTCCTTCACCATAACTGCTTCCAACAACCATATAGCGTTCCTTGACCTCACGATATGTCTAGAAGAGGGTTGCCTCAGTACCACCTTATTCAGGAAAAGTACTGACCGCAATAGCTTGCTTCACTACAAAAGCCATCACCCAAAAGCATTACGGTCTAACTTACCGTATGGGCAATTCCTCAGGATACGGCGTAACTGTAGTACCATGGCCAATTACAGAACTGAATCTACTATCCTGTCAAGGAACCTGAGGGAAAGAGGGTACCCTACTAGAGATATAAGAAGAAGCTCGAAAAGAGCACAGAACAACAACAGGGAGGGTCTGATTGAACCTAGAGAAAGAGACATGTCAACTGTTCAACCCATGACTTGTGTGACGACTTTCACACCATTATCCAACAAAATAAAGAGAATTGTGAAACACCACTGGTCCATTCTGAACACAGGCTCCCTAAACATAGACCAACCCAGGTTCGCCTTTAAAAGATCAAGGAACATGAAAGATATCCTTATTCATACCAGACCCAAGACAAAAAATGAACCCAACCGACAATCAACATTGTGGGGTCTACCACCAGTCAGCGGACACTACCCTTGCGGGAGTTGCGCAGCTTGCCCTCTCACTAAGAAATACAAACAGATCACCTTATCTGATACCTTCAGGTGGGAAATGAGAGGCCACACAAATTGCAACAGTTCGAATTGCATTTACCTAATCATATGTCCGTGCAACCTATACTATATGGGGATGACAACACGAAATGCAAAGACCAGGATATCAGAACACCGAAGCAACTTTAGGTGTAAAAAAAGCAACACCAAAATGTGCAGGCATTTCCTAGAAATGCAACATACACCAGACTCTCTTCAATGGCTTATCCTTGAAGCCAGTCCCCAGACATCTAAGGAAGGACTGTTCTACAAAGAACAACGTTGGATTCATAGATTGTCCTCAAACAGCAAGGGCTTGAATGAAGATATACCCTGGGCAAGTCTATGAAATACCCACTAGATTGACAATACCTCCAATAGTATACTGGTCCAAATCATGTTCGCTCTGAAAGAATTCGGATACTACCCTTACAACTAACATTCTAGGCAACTCCAACCACATTGATTGTTTTAACTGGTCACTAACTGAAAGGAGCTCTCTTTCGAACCCCTAAGCATCTCAAAATTTACACCTTAACGGTAGATCTAGGAAAAGCAATTGCATCAACACCATTCCAAAATGGCCAAACTATTTTTCTCAGAAAAATATGAGTACCTGCTACTAACCCAAACATAATACACCGTCTGTATCAAACAGATGTCGTGATCCATTCCCATTGAAAAATATGCTAATTCGATGAAAAGATATATAGTTTAATTCGACCGCAGTTAGTTAGTAATCTAATACGAGCACATGGTTGACACGATATATTACACGACCTGAGCCTTAATAGCTATTTTTATAACAGCATGAGGCTTAGCCCAACATGGGTTTGTACACAGAACTTTATTTGTAGAGGCAATAAGTAAAAAGTAAGGGGTTCTGAACAAGTGGAGGCAACAACTAACCATTACAAGATGGCTGCCATTACCATGAACCAATGGGGCTCATAGACACTTCCCTTCATAAACAAACCCAACCCCTCCCACTGCCTCCACCCGGTTCCAGCGGCGATGGGTAGGTGCTTGTAAACGAAGCTCAGGCTAACACCAAGTAAGTGGCATTGAATGTAGTATGCAGCACAAATATACAAAAAAATATACGATAAAAACTCGCCGTGACCTTACAGCACACGCCTTGTTGTTTTAATATATGCACGCTTTAGTCTATGCGCTCTGTAATTCCGTGTCCACCGACCTCTTTTTGTCTAACAGTGCACAAAGCAATACGCAAACACAGAGGCGAGCGGCGCGTATACACGAGCGGCACTATTAGATCAGAGCCAGTATAATCAGTAATACGATCGTAACGCGCAGTAAATAAGCACCTTCATATGCGTGTATAATTTACACGGTGGTACTTCGTTTATATGTGATCGAGCGGGACTTTGCCTACACCTTCAAGCTACTGGAAAATAATCTTCAGAAGTGCATTTATAACACACCCTCCACCCCGAAAAAGAAAAGAGTCCCCTGCGTGGGTACGAGCGGGACACTTCAAGTACCCATTAGCGACCGCATCTATGGGATCTCGCAAACCAATGAGTTAAACTGCACTCCGTGTTAAATACCTTTACATTAATCCATTTTTGAACATACGCTTGGCGAGACATTTGTGACATCCTCAACTGAACACATACAGGGTGTTACAACAGGGAACACATGGCAATACACACTGCATTTTCTGAGTATACTACAGTAGGAAGAGCCCGAATACAACAATGACCAATACGGACTCTTTCTTAATAACATTACTACCCAGGGGTCAACTACTTCATAGTTACCCCTACAATAAACAAATACAGTGAATAGCATCATAGACACATGTAATATAGGTATGTAATCATGACCTGGAGACTGAGCCCCCTGAACAAAGCTAGCCTAAGAATGTTTATGCTGATCTTTGAACCTAGCAAATGCGACCAACATGTTTAATGCCGGCAATACACAAACCTTAAATATAATCATAAGGTAGACTGTATGTATTTATGAATCACATTGACTTAAGAGTGTAAACACCACAAGGTTTCATTGCAAATACTACTGAGATTCTTCCTTCTATACAGCATTGTGGTGGAAGATCTCCTGAAGCTTTACCCGCTGGATACTGTTGTTGTTTGATTGTTTTTAACTTTAGGTGAGTTATGAATAACTGCGTGCAGAAAATACCAATTTGGTATTTTTCTTTTAAAATACAAGGTTTTAACCTTCACATGTCACTCCCACGAAATTTCACTGTTGAGAGTGCTTAACACACTTGTGTTATAACGTCACGCGTGAATCACAGCATGCGTTACACACAAGTATCACAGTCATTAATGCAACGTGTTATTATGTGTTTGCGATATGTTTGTTTACCCCCTTCCTTCTTTTGCCTCCAATAGGTATTAACAATCGCAACTTGAAGAAGGGTAATATAGTAATATTCACCTGTTCAACCACTAGGATGGTAGTCAAACTAGCTTACATACACCATACCAAGTGGCAATAGTGTAGATAGTTACAGATACCCTTAGATACCTTCTAACTAGTCCCCCTGGTCCTGAAGAATCGCTCAGTAAATTGTAGAGTAGCGAGAAACATGTTGATCGGACTTTAACACACTCCAGAAGAGAGTGGGAAATATCACTTTCCACTACTCTCCTCTAGGATATCGTTTTTAATTAAAGCAGTGGCCCTCCTGAATAAAATTGTCTCTGGTACCACTAGCTTTATTTTACTTCACATAGTTACATCTACCCTGAATCCTGGCCCCATACCCGCACTTCATCTACACTGCAGTTGGAAAAAGATCTCCGCCAAAGAGCCGCTCTATGAGGTGTTGCCCGTTGGGTATTGCACCGCCGACCCAATGAGGAGCAAGCCCAAATGATGAAGCATGACACCTGAAAGGGTGTGTGAGGGCATTAAATCCAACAAAATGGATTCCCAGGGTGACCACCAGGTTACCCTGTTCTAATCCGCTTGCATTACAGACTGCACTAACTCCTTCCCTTTCATTAGGAACACCGCGACAATCTCTTGCATTCCACTCCTTTGTCTGGCCCTCATGTATTGAGTCTTTTGATGCTAGGTCCACGGACCTTGGGTTCCCTAGCCCTCATAGTTTCCGGTCCTCCTGACCTATAGTCCAGGGCATTCTGTTACTTCTACCTCTGGTCATTCTGTTCCTTCAGGCCCTTGTCCACTGGGTCCAGAACACCTGTTCCGCATCCTCTTGGCCCTCCAGATCTTTTCCCACACTGATAGCAATACCCCTTGTGTTGTTTTTCATTGTTGTGTTCCTCATTGTCCATTTGTTCCTGGTCCCCTAAGGCATTGGTAACCCCGGTGCTCACAGATTAAGTTTCCATGGGCTAGGTTCTTCTTGTCCTGGTCCTCATGGCTCTAGTCATCCTAGCCCTACTAGTGATCCACCTCTTGGCCTGTATTCTCCTACTTTTCATCATCCTACTGCTTCCTTCCCTAACACCCCCTCCACAATGACATTAGTCAGGTACAGCTTCCAAACACGGATTTTGTTTTTGCTTCCGGATTTCTTTTGCTGAGTCAGCACTGTCAAGTACAGAAATGAGGGCCAAGTAGATATAGGACCTTGCCCACTTAAAACAGGGCTTAACATGTTAACAATAAAAAATACCATTCCTAAGATGCATTATGCCGGTGATTACATGTCAGTGTGGTTGAAGGGGCTTCTCGTGACAAGGGCCCAAAAAGCATTAATGCCATAAACCTACTCTGCTGGGTGAATAGTATGAAAAAGTGTGCTTGTTCACATGCAGGAAAGTGAACTCCTCCTGTGAATTACTCAGATGCATTACTTACCTGTCTAGTGCTTTCTCTTCCATATTCCACAGAAGCCCCATCACAGTCCCACATAATTTACCTCCTGCAAGTGATCCAAAGCACTGTGCCCCTAAACGCTAATTACCTACTGTAGGTGTCCTTTCCTCCATTTGCTGCTGCTTGTGGCCTGCTGCTGTGTTGTTATGTTTGAAATGCTAAGTAAGCACAATCTCCCTTATACTAGCACAAGACCTTCCATAAAAAGCCAAAAAAGAGGCCGGCCCTCAAAAAGCATAAAAAAGCACCATGAATATTTATAGTACTATGTATTCTCCTGAGTGAATAACTTGCTTAAAAACCATACTCATTATTCATTGCTGACAGCCAAACACTTCCTGACTGAAGCACAAAATGTCTGTGTGCCATATCCTGAAGATTCCCTTTGATTTCTACACGTCGTATTTTAATATTAAAAAAACATAAATGTTTTAAATAATAATTGATTTGACATTATTTTCATTTGTAAACATACAGCTTAATTTGCAGACAGCTAGATCTTGGTCCAGAAAATCTTCTTTTTGTGATTTGGTGTAAATCGGTTCAGTAGTGTTTGAGAAATTAAGGTTCACAATTTATGTATTTATGGGGATGTGGAACATCTGTGGTTTCAATAGTCTTAAAGATAAGACCTGATTGCTAGATGTGGTGGAAGCCATTTTAGTACTTGTGGGCTCAGTTCCTTGTCCTGTAAAAATAATAACCCCCATATAGTGGGATAGGGAAGGGATATCCTGTTACCCTGGTCCTGGTGAGTTGGTCCAAAAGGACACCCATGGCCATAAACAGTTTTTTTTTTGTGGATCATGGACCAGGGCTCCCACTGTGGCCTCCAATGTATGGAATAGATGTGGATTCCCTGTCTCCCACTGGCACCCACAATGGGTGCTGGCCGTGAAGCAAGCAGGAGACGTGGAAGCCCGGCGACTCTTCCCGCAACCCCCACATTTGGAAGAGATATTGTACCCTAGGTGAGACTGGGATACACACCCAAAAAAGAAGGCACCCAAAATGGGTGCTGGCCAGTAAACCAGCAGGGGTTATGTGGGCCCTGGGACTCCCCCCATGGCCCCAACAAATGGAAGAGATGTGGGTTCCACCGGTGAACTGGGATGGCCATCCCAAAACAAAGTTTCTAGCGCCTGCCGGCACCCACAATGTGTGCTGGCCGGGTGCTGGCAGATGTTGTAGGAGCCCTGAGGCTCCCCCTGCAACCCTTGACAAAACACAAATGTGGCTGCCCTGGGCGGATCGGGAACACCCACTAAAAAAGTAATGAAAATAATAAAAGAAAGAAATAATAATAATTATTTATTATTATACACTGCTCTGGTAAGGAGCACCCCAAAATGCCCTTTGTGGGAAAATTTAAATATATGTTGTTGCATTGTGGTACCTCAACCTGGACAGGGGCACCACCAGCATATTTTTGAATTGTTGCATAAAGCTGCAGGGAGTACAGAAGCTTCACAGAAATACTTACAAAAATAACCCTGTTTCTTGGGGTCTATAGAACATAAATGAGATGATATTTTTTTAGCATTCCCCAAGCTGGAACTTTTGCTCTTCAGCTTGGAAATGCAGGGACCCCTTTTGGTTGATCTTATGACTGCCTAAAGTTGCTTGAGGAGTGTATATGAAAGTGTCTGACACTTGTCCAATGTTGTTTTGACAACAAATGCTTTCTCTAAATGTGTATTGACAGACATTGCAATGACACCTTGACATACCAATATTCCTGCCTTTTATGCATTGACAGTGACATCCAGAAAAAAAAATTGAAATTCACTGAAAAAAACAAAGTTTAAAGTAGCAGTTATAGTTATGTATTGAAGAAAACCTTGGAAATTCACTGAAAAAAAATAAAGGTCAAAGGAAAGTTATAGCCAGGTAACAATGGCAGTGGCAACATAAAATGTTGAACTAAAAAATCACAGAAATTCACAAGTTATAGTTAACTGAAACAACTAAAATTTGAGATATATATATGAAGGTCTCAAGAAGTGAAAAGCAGAGTGCCCGTGAAGGTAATAGAAGGAATGCCCTTTCCTGATGGCACATTTCGGTGCTGGGCCACCGAAGGCATTTGCCAAGTGGTGAAGTGTGAGTCATGGAATTGCATTTCAGTGACTGTACTTTTGTTTAGCAGCACTCCAAACGAGTGCTGGACTTTTTAATTAAACATTTTTGCTCAGAGTTACATTTGCTCACACCACAAGAGGACATTTTATCAAGCAAATAATTTAAAGGCAATAGCCAGTCATCACAAATGATTTACGTGGCGTAGAACATTGAGTATTTTTTCTATTTCAGTTGAATTTGAACTCATGTGCAAGTACTTAAATTAAGGGCAGTATTTCTAACCAGTTGATGAAGGCTGCATTGAAAGCGGAAATGCCATTTTGACTCGTGTGTTTTCAAGCGTGGTGAAGTCCGTACCTGGGAGGTAACACCAGGAAGGAGATGGTCCAGGAACAGCTAGTCTAACATGAACTACCCAGTGGTGACTGCAAATGGTTTCATAAATATATATGTATATATTTTCAAAACCATTTGCAGTCGCCACTGGGTAGTTAATGTTAGGCCAGCTGTTCAATTGGAAAACATTTTTGGTGTTGTTAGCAACCTTGGCCCCGTTTACCGAATCTCCACAAAACTTTCCAAAAAGGTGCTACTTTTTCACTAGTTTGTGCGTGGAAAGTTTATGGGTGATTGGCCGAGCAGGGGCACAGCAAAAAAGAAAAAAAGAGGTCACAAATGCAAAATATCCATGCATTTTTGATAGACTTCTTTAGGCAGGACTACAGTAAAAACTTCTGAGCAGAATTACACCAAATTTGGCAGGAATTTAGATCTTGGTACGCAGATTGTGCTTATATGTGATTTGGTGCAAATCTGTTCAGTAGTTTTTTAGAAATTAAGGTTGAAAAATATTTTATTAGCTGGATGGTTGGGTTCACAATACTCTTGTGAGAGTCCCTCAAACCCAATAAAAAAATAGAGCGTTCTGATTAGGCATGGGGGCGTTTGTGGATTCGCGCTATGGGAACTCCACAAAGTGGTCAAAAACTCATCTGCACTACGTGGTGTTCTGCGAGCGGGTGGAGCTGCTTAGCGTACTCATTCACTTTATGTTTCAATGTCTTAACCAATGTGAAGTGTATTTTCACGCTGGAAATCATGTGTTAATGGCACCACGTGGTTTGCATGGGCGCTGCCTTTTTGATTTCTGTTCTGTTCATGGTGCTGGACCTGTTTTTTCTATCCTTACCAATCTTTTCAATACTCCCTGATGTAACTTAGCTACCCCTCATCTTTAGTTATTGTATTAGTGTGTGTTTTGGTTCCTGTGTATTATATGTTTTTTTCCCTTTTTTTAGTGTTTTATTCCTGTCTTTTTGTATTTTAGTTTATTCTTCCCTTTACTTCCTTAATTCTTCCTTCCTTCCTTCTTTTTCCTGTTCCCTTGATTCTTTTCACCCCATCCAGCATCATGGCAGAGCAAGGTGACCAGGGGAACGTCAGCACCAGGTTCCCCCAAACAGCAAGCATCTTGCAGATGGCAACGCTGCCAAGGGGTGTAGCACCACACAATCTTTTGTGAGGCAGAGGTGGCAGCACTCATTTTTTAAATGCACGCTACCTCCTGGGCATGCTAGCAGCAGGCCCGGGCAAGGGTGCCCCCAGCAAGAGCATCAGCTGCTAGGCATTGAGATTGCGGGGCTCTGTAAGTAATAGTTTTTTATGTTTGTGTTCTACAATGCTAACATTCTTTTTCCGAATAGCATGCTGCTGACACTCAGAGGTAAGTTACATTTAGTTTATATTGTATGTGATCCAGTTTAAGCTCGGCAGTTGCTCAGTACTACCTAATTGTACTAGTTAGTTGTCTATTTGGCTGATATTATTTAAGAAGCCATTACAGACTCCTCTGCCATCCTGCCACCATAGTGAATTAGTGATATAAGTGAGTTAGCATTCTCTGTGACTTTTCTATATTTAGATCGTACAGTCCAAAGCAATCTCACAGTGATGTGTAGTATACATCTGTGCGTTGCAAAAAAGGGAGACTGAGTTGGTCCATTTAGGGGGTTGAGAAATGAGAATAGAATTAAAGTTCATTCATTGAAATGCTTTAGTTCCAAACCAAGTTTTTTTAAATGATTTTCAGAATAGAGACTTTTGAATTAGTATGGCCAACTTGATGATAGTTGTTAGTATTTCTAAATCAGATCACCTATAGTACTAGTACTATAGGTGATCTGATTTAGAAAAGTACAATGTTACTGCATTTGCCTGTCATAAGAGGTTTGTGAAGATTATACGTACCACTAATCTATTTTTTACCTTCTTTATTTCTTAAATCTGCATCCAAGGGCTTGCAGATGGGCAGTACAGAGGCGGGTCTGGGAGGAGCTGGTGAGGAGGCGCTGCCTACCAGCACTGCTGCTGAAGGCTCTGCTAACCCCAGTAAGTCCTAATATTTAATATCATTATTTTTCAAACTTTTCCCTCTGCCCATTATTTTATACGACTTTTAGTTTTGCCGTATTTCTTTTTTATACTGTCTACTTTTTTCCAACCTCCCTATCCAATTTTTGTTTAATTTTGTATTATTCCTGCACTATCCTCTTTTCCATATTTCATGGCTTCTTTTATTTGTAGCTGAATTTCTGGTGTCTGCATTAGTCAGTAGTTTTCTTGTGCTTTGTTGTTCATTATTATCTCTCCCCTATATATCTTGAGGTACTGTTGGACTTTGAACATATTTTTTGTACTCTGTCTTCTGTGAAGATTGCAGGCCTGAGAAAGCTAGTATTATAAATAATTCCCACCACGCATATTTGTTGAAAAGGGTTTCTTTTTCTTGCTCATGCTCTAACAATTAAAGAGAGAGAGTCGCCATGGTCATGGACCTCCCTCCAATGTTGTGCTGCGTAATTCATTTATGCAGTGTACCAGTAGTTTCCATGACGATGCAGCATTGCTGGAAGGTATGAGGGCTCATTGCATTTGCCGATCAACACCATATTTCTTTCACTGACCATTTTTTCAGCTCTTCATTGTGCTTCAATGACTTAGAGTCATCATCATCGGCTATAGCTCTGCCACTCCATTACGAAAAGGTTTTGGTTTTCTAGACTACCTTTTTTAAATAACATTTTCCACCAATAAAATGCCCAGAGTGATATTTGATAGAAGATACTGGTAACCGAACTGTGGTGATTTATTGCGATTGTATTTTCTTTATTTAAAAAAATTAAAGAGAGGTGTATTTGGCATCTAAAAAATGTGTCATTTTTTCTAGATGGTCAGACAACCTGTGCTGGCTCAAATTCTGCTGCGGGAGAAGAGTGAGCTGGAGGGGAGAAGCAGTGGCAAGGACAGGCAGTGGTAAGTCACAAATCACAATACTTGTTTTTTACCAATTACTATCATACTCATTAGCTACAAGGGCGTCATCGTGACTCGTGATCATGAACCCCCCGATTTAGCAGCTACAGCATTGCTTGAGCAAAAGCTCACATACTGAATGCTAAAAATTCTGGCTGGATGGAAACGAGAAAGAATGGAAGGTTAATAGAAAGGATGGGTGAATATGGTATATGAGTGAAAGGATGTGTGGGTGGGTTAAAGGATGGTGAATGGCTATTGGGTACATGGATGGATGGGTAAAAGGATGGTTGAAAAAAAGGTGTATACTAATACTAAAGGGATGGATATGGTGAATTGGAAACTTTTGTGGAAGACTGAATGAGAGAAAGTAAAGCTTTATTCATGGTGGGTATTGATGAATCTGGAAGAAAGAAAAGATTAATGAACTGTTGTTTGGATACATAATCAAGGGCACTGTTTATGTGGATTGGGACATGCTGCCCACCTACTTCGCTTACTTGGATATTTTATTATCATAGCCATGGTTCAAAGTGGGCAGTATTTACATGTTTGGCCTTCTTCATTGACTCACTATATTTGGTATGCAATTCAAATTTGTATCCCACCCGTCATCATTCATTGCCCTGTCCATGTCTGTGGCATTTCGACACCCATGACCTTAGCGCAGTATGTTTAAATTGATGACAACAGTGTTGGCAGGGCAATGTTTCTGCTTCAGTTATGCAGCATTTACAAAGTTTTCAATGCATTGCAAACCAAACAAGGTGTGTTTCCCTTCACCCACTCAGTCACCTCTTAGTATTGCACTCCTTTATTATTTCTGTCCCATCCTACCAAAAAAATTTTTAATTCATTCTTGGCACCTGCCACATTTTTATGGCCATGTAAAGTGATTCAATAATATATTTGTTGGTTCCCCATCACAGATATACGCCTGTTCAACATTTTCCCTTTCGACTTTTGCCAACTACAGTGACTGAATGAGCCAAAGCTTCTTCACAGAACCTTGATTAGTGACACCCCACTATTCTGCAGCAAAAGCTCTATCTACCTGGCCTAACCCCTCTATCTTATCCTGCAGCAGAGTAAATCAAGTTTCCTTTCCTTACTGCCCAGGGAAATAATTTATTGACAATAATTTTTGATGGAGGGTGAGGCCAGGGAGTAAAATGGGACTAAGTACCTGATTTCAAGATTGGCATGTGGGATACGTGACCAACGTGCCAAATTTATAAATTTTATTTATACATCTCGATCCTTTACCAATAGTTCAGTGCATAATTTTCCCCTCTGTCTACTTACGGAAGATAGGATAATAATATCCACATTATACATGACCTGTGTGATATAGTAGCTTATTCATTATGAAAGGTATTTGAAGAAGAGTAGGGCCAAAGGAATTAAATAAGATAATTGACCTCTACATCTGCCCCAGCTGCAGAAGCTGGCTAGTATGCCTCCATTAATTTATCACAACAACTTTTACTCCATAGTGCATAATGTCTTACTCATTAATGAGAGGTAAATTATTTTTCTACACAAAGTATGTACTGCTTCTGTGCGGCCCCATATTTAATTTGAAACAAGTGTTTACTTAGAGCATCGTTTACAATTTATCTTTTTTCATTTTTTTTCTGCTGATGTAGGTACTCCTATGGTATGCCACTGACTAAGAAGGAGATAGCAGTCTGGCTGTGGCGACAGAGGCTGAAGACCGTCCATCCCGTACCGGTGGCTGGTGGCCTTGGAGGAGGAAGTGGCGGTAAGTAGCTGTCTATGACCTGGACCCCAGTTCATCAAGCCAGCTACAGCCTCCAGCCTCCTGGCCATTAAATCATAATCAACTGCTGCAGTGGCCATCCCTCCTGCTTATTCCAGCACATCATCCTGCAGCAGATTGACCATTGGAAAGCTGGTTATGAGGCTGTTTGGGGAGGATCAAGCAGAGTCTGGACTAGTTCTGGACAGAATTTTCAGTGCCTACTTCTAAGACCTTTTTTTTTATTTTCTGGAAGGGTCTGTTGTCGTGGGTGGAGAGGGTGGGAAGGAAGTTGGGACTGGGTGTTTTGGAATTTTCTTCTTTAGACATTGGTTGGGGATTGATTGATTTGTTTGGGGAGAGGGGTGGGCTTAATTTGGGTAGAGAGGGTAGGTTTTTTCTTGACTGTTCAAATAAAGGGATTTTTTTCATATCATACCTTATGTCTGAAGTAATTTTTTTGTGTTTTACTTTGCACTACTGCTTTTTTGTGCAGCTTGTTTTTTTAATGTATTTCTCAAAATGTATGCCACTTAGGAGGCTATGATGCCATTCCCTATATTGCCTACAGAAACATAGATAAACAATTACTCATACTTATCTCATCTGCAGTGCAAGTTAGTTATGTACAAAATAAAGTAGTTGTCTTTACTTCATAGGCCTCTTACCTGAATAGGTGCAGTGATGTCTGGTGGCTACCCCTTCTGTCAATCTTTCAACACCTTACTGGAGGGTCTCCTAAAGTACCTTCTTTAAGGTAGTGGTAGTTTGCTAACAGGGAAAGCATCACAGCGAGGTCACTCCACCTAGGTGATCTCCAACTGTAGAATTAATCAAAAGGATCACCGGCAACTAAATTGAAAGAAAAACGAGAGTTAGTAGGTTATACATATATATTTATAATATAGCTTTAGAAAGACTGTGGACAGACTACTACCACCATGAAACATCACAAAATACCACATATTAGAACAAAAACTAGTAATAGTATATTATTCTGAGCAATGGTGAGAAGGGAATTAGTTGAAAAACAAAGTTATGAAATCCTCTGGTCAGGAAAAATGAAATCAAAGTCTGTAATCTGTAGTCTACAAGGTTAAGTGTTTAATTTATGCATAAGAAAGGTCTGAATGATGATGCTGAAGTTGAGGAATGATGCTCTTACCTAAGCATGGTTGGGTAAGTGGGGCTGGTGTGGACTAATGCTCATGTAATAGAAGATACCACTGTAAATTGGCGTTGCATTTAACCACATCAACTTCACCAAGTGTGTGATATTTTTAGTGTAAATTAAGACACATCTCCCAAAAATCCCACAGCCCGGATGAAAAGGGTTAGAGGTTTGATGAACAGATGAGCTAGAGAATTTGGGAAAAGGTGTGACAAAGACAAACACAACACAAGAAATATATTCATCAGGGCAATTAGCAGCACATCGTCATCACCAATCTGTTGTGGAAGGAGACAAAGGAATAAGTATGACAAACTTTAGTTAAATGCATTGCTAACAGTCCTTCTGCCCCTACAACCCAAGTTATAAGATATCTAAATATTCTGTCTTCTAGGTTTGAAAACATCAAATTATGGAGACTTGAATTGAACCCAACCAGCTCTAAAAATATGATTGTTAAAAGAAAAATTATAATATATTTCCAAAATTGGGTGGAGCATCTACAGTCTCCTCTGGAATGTCCGTCTCTCTTGGGTGCCTGCTTGAACTGGTCTGGTAGGTAAGCAGGAGTGTTGAGATCAGTTTTCAACTTTCATTCATGCAGGAGAGGAGAAGGCCTGACGGTTGTAAAACAAAAACTGTATTGTAGAGTCAAGGAGAAGGACAGAAGGAAGGTAAGCTTCATGAGGAGTGTACCAAGAAGACTTAAAAGCAGAGCAAAAAACAAGAGGACAAGTTTTGCTGACTTTTTCCACCAGTGCAACACACACACTCAGCAGCATTTCCCAAATCAACTCAATTTTCTGCATCCAACATAGCTAAGCACTAGGCCTCAGAGTCATAGTTTCTTTTTCAAGGCAATAACTTCCTTCTTCTACCTGTTGATGAGGTAATTCCTCCCTGACTCTGAGGAACTCCATCCTAGCCCCAACCCCAACCCCATCAAGATAAATGTTAATACATTGCTGTTGATGAACAAGTAAAGGCACAGACGTCTCAGAAGATCCCAAACAAAGTAGTGGGCCGTACAGGTACATTTTCACCAAGTAGGTTTGTAAAGGTCAATCACCTTCAGGAAAAAGGGGCACCCATCAGGCACCAAACATTGCAATTTATCAAAATCAAGTTTACTATGCATTGAAGTCCCTCCCTTACTGTCTGCCACCACATCATCAATCATGACTCACTCATTGTTGCAATAGTAGTAGTTACTACTTCAAATCCAAGCATGGGTAGGTCAGGTTGTAGGTACACAATTGTGTCTTTGATGCAGTCAACACATTGGAATTTGGTATTAGCACTCTTGTAAATCAGTGATCTTGGGGCAGCCCTGCTAAGTGAGGCAAAAAAGGATAGGCATGCGACGGAGGCAGGCATTGTCTCCACTGTCATAAAGGAATTGTGAAAGCTTCTTTATAGATTACTGGTCCAAGTCCATTGCTTATAAATATTAACCCTGGGCAAAGCACTACACTGCGCTTGAGTAGTTTGTGAAGTTTGCACTACTTCTCACTACGCGAATTGCATGTAGCACAGTGTAAACATGCGTAGCGTAGCGCAGTGGTAATTTTTTGTTTGCTCGCGGTCCTCAACATCAAGTTGGTGACCGCAACCACGCAAAATGACATCCCGGCGAGACATTTTCCTCATTCATGATCAGCAATATCAAGTTGCCGATAGCGAGCGTGTAAAATAAACCTCCCGGCGAGATTCTCAACGCGGGGAGGTCAGGTTTCTCATTGCGAGTGGTCGTGCATGCTCGCAACAGCTCGCGATGAGAGACTACCAGTCCACGTTGAGAAAGCTGCTGCTTGAGTAGAAATCTACTCGAGTGGCAGAAAACGACTGCTTGCACTGTGCAAGATGCAGTTTGCACTGCTTGCACAGTGCGGACAAGCATCCGGCACTGTGTAATCAGTGCGAACAGCATTTTGCACAGTGCACTACGCAGTTTGTGTAGCTACGCGTAGCTTGCGTAGTGCGAAGTGCACTTTGTTTAGCTACGCATAGCGCTGCTTCACGAACTACGCCCAGGGTTTATAAATATGTGACTGAAATAAAATCTGACATGAAAATAATGTTCGACTTGCTGCTTTTTTATTTTGCGAAGAAAGAAGTTCAATGAGAAATAATTGACATGTTCTACAGTGGTCCCGGCATTCTATGTCCGGGTAGTAGAGTTTGTCCTCAAACTCAGGTGGTTCACCCAGAAGTTAATCAGCTAACACACTTGATGCTGACCAATCCTCCTCCTACTGTGCTGTTTCAGGAACTGTGTAATTATGTTGTAATTATGTTGTATGAAATGTGGTTCATTGTGATCATGGTCAATCTCTATGTTTTGAGGCGAGAGACTGGTCCTTCTCATTGTAACAACTGCACTGAACACACACTTAACAGAAACACTGGTGACAGGACATACCATATACCTTATTGCCAGCCTGCTGAGCTCTGGCCCTTGGTGGATCTTCCCATACCAACATATTAATGGATTTTAATAAACATAGACCTCTTTTAGGTCATCCAGATACTCCTAGAACATTCTGTGAATGTTCATTGGTGCTGCCAATTGCTTGACCTCTTTTGCCTTTGCCTCTTAAGCCCTGCAATTTGAAACCAAGTTCAGGCAAAGGATGTGGACAATTCTTGTGTTCCTATTGTTGTTGCCACCAGGGTTCTTGTTGCTGGTGTTGGATGCTTTGAGACAATCGACTGCCCTCTTTGGAAGTTGAAGGCAGCACCCCAGAACTGCATAGTGGGACTCTAAGTTTCAGCTGTTCTTCTTCCAGGTCTACGGCTTTCTCAACGATCCACCTCTTGTATTTTAAAACCTCCATGTCAGACAAAGGAATGAAAGTGGGCAGAAATTTTTGTACGTGGATCAAGTAATGTGGCACAGATGTACTCTTTGGATGAGATGATGTCATTTTGCAGCCTTGGATTACAAGCCATGCGAAAGATTAAGCTCTTAACCAAGGCATGCGCTTCTGGGTTTTCGTTCACACCTGTGAGTGTGAACCTTTCAAACATGTATTTTAGCTGGTCTTGTAGCAGATACAATGACAGGATAGCTTTACCCTTCGTAATGCCCTCCTTGCTAACCTGCTGTGTGAAAACATCAAAAGGGAATAGCATCTGTGTCAGGCATCATTTATCCTCAACCATGGTATCCCCTACCATTTGAATGACATAGTCATTGATCTGTCTGTGCTGCTCAAACAGATGTTGCAACGTGTAATAGCTCAAATTCCAACGTTTTGGCACCTCCTGTATCAAGGCTTTAACTGGTAATCTATTAGCATGCTGAATAATCCACAACTGCTTCTGGGCTTTAAAAGAATGGCAGCAATGAGTGCGGATTCTTCTGCAGGTGGCCATATGTTGGTCTTTTTTGAGAACATCTTGCTCAACCAGGTTAATGCAATGCACCCAACACAGGACCCTGAAATAGCCACCGTCTGCCATGGCCTTAACTATGTTACTGCCATTGTCTGAAGCAACAAATCCAATTCTGAGACCTCTAGGTCATGCCCATTCAGACACCTTGAGGTTAAATTCATCCACATTTGCAGCTATACATGATTTCTCCATGGCGAACATGGCTACTGTTGCATGCCGTGGAACACTCTTAAAACTTTCTTCGAGGCCAAGACCTGTTGATAGCTTTTGCTTTGCCCCCACAAAAGAGATCCAGTGTGCAGTGATGCACATGTAATCACTGTCATGACAACTGGCCCACATGTCTTTCATCAGGTGGATAGTGTGAATAACACTTTGCTGCAAACTTTGTCCGTAATTAGGGTTTTTATAAAAAAAAGTGCATTGACTGTTTTGATAATCCATCATTGACAGCTCTTTCCTTTACCTTTGTCCACTGTAACATCTTATTCTAGATTTTATTTACGGACATTGATATAAAAAGAAGGATATACACTGTCTGTTCCACTTTCATCATTTGACACCCTGGTAAGTGATTTCTAACACCTTGAGCCCAGTTGCCTTTGCCTGGTAGCTTTTACAGCTATTGAATCCATCAACTATAATAGTTTCCGATCCCTTCCACCCCCCAATAAAGACTCTTTCCTCCATTAGTTATATTAGTACTTGCAAATGCTGGATATCATTATCACATGTTCTAACTAGATGGGTAACTTTAGATAGATGCATTTTCATATATAGATCTATCCTTCTATGTTAATTGGGTGGGCAGCATCAGGTCATTCAAAACCATAGCCCCCAATATTTAGAGCTCCTCCACTAGACTGGCCTGTTAAGAACAGATTAGTCCCATTGTTCCGTTATTGGTTGCTCTTATGGTACTACCTTTACCCACAATTACCACTGCTCAAATATATGAATGCTAGTCTGTACCTTGTGTAGCTATATTTAATCAGCTATACAAGTAGGGAGTTATTGTTATGTAGGCACTGTAGAGTTTAATTTTTTGTTGTTATTTTCAGTTGGTAGATTGTAATTTGAGAATGTAATTTTTGATTAAATTAGACATATAGATGTTCTGATTTTATATTAACCATGTTTTTCAGATACTATTGTGGCTCCTGAAGAAGACGTTTCCAACAACGCCGAAACGCGCGTCGAATAATATTGTTTGCCACTGTTATATGATATTTTTTTTATATGTATTTTTGATATAATTACATGATTACTGTGTATTTGTGTTGTCTGTATAACTGTTTTTTATTATGCCTTTTTATCAAGTGTTTTTAATGTGAACATTTACATACGTATTAAATGAAATATAGTTTTTTAATTACTTGGTCGTGTGTCCTTTATGCAATTTCTCCCTCTCTTTGTGTTGATATTATGCCATTGTGTTCACACTGCACATGTAATCACTGTCATGACAACTGGCCCACATGTCTTTCATCAGGTGGATAGTGTGAATAATACTTTGCTGCAAACTTTGTCCGACTAATTGCAGCACATTGTGATGCAGTGCTGGACATCAACTCTGGCAAAATAGATCTGAGCTTGTAATCTTCAATTTTGGGCAGATGGCTGCCACAAATTCTAAGAATACCACTCCTTCCATGAACGAAAAAGTCAGGAGGTCCAGTGCTAACATTTTTGCCTACTTTCTATTGTGAAAATGTGCCATTGAGTGGTTGCCGTCGTAGTGCACTTCCTGCTTAAACATGCCCATAACAGTGGTCCTATTTTCTTCTTTTCTAGGCCACTGATGCAGGTGACTTTTGAGAAGTAGGTTGTGGTAGATTCAGTGTGCATCATGGTGGGGCAGTCACTGTATGCAGTGGTGTCTCCTTCCGACTCTGATTCTACTTGTGCCATTGCTTAGTTGCTAAGGTGGGTGATTCTGCTGGTGCACTGCTGGGGACATGGTTGCTTTTCTTGAGTATGTCACCATCTTCTTCCTTGTCACCCCCCACCCTGATTGGACTTGTAGATGATATTTCCCGGCTCTCCTCACCATCACCGCCATGTTCGGCAATTTTTTAAGGTGCTCCTCACACTGGATTGTGTGATGTTATTATATGGGTCATTTAGCCTTCAGTACCATAATGTGAACCAAGTTTACCTCGATGAACACTTTTGTGGCAAATGGTGCATATTGCAATGTTCTCCTCATGTGTGCAAATCTGGGCTGGAGGTAGGTGGATGTGTCGATTGCCTCTCTGCGGTGCATACTTCTACTGAGGTAGAGGTTGGTACACGTCTCAGCTGGTGCTTTGCAAAATGGGAGCTGACTGTGCTACTGATGCCACAGCCCTCGGAGGCTGGTTGAATAGTGATGTCGGACTCCTCTGTGCCAGCTTCTACAATGACTAGCTTGTCATTGTCATCCTCCTCATTATCCCCTTCCATAATTCTAAGGCTCTCAGGAAATTGTCTTTTTCCTTGCCTTTCTGGGCATCTTCCAGACTCTGCTGGGGTACACGCCATGTCCCTATCATCATCATCAGCATCATCAGAAATTATTCTTGGTGAAGATGATGGAGTAGTACCCTTCCTTTTAATTGTTGGAGGTGTGGGAGCTAATGATTCTAAAAATTAGGTTCTTGCTTGGCAGGAAGCTCAACCTTTTGTTCTGCTCCAACTTCAGGAAGATGTACTATTGCTGGCTATGGCTACTGTCCAATTTGCTCTGTTTCCTGAAATGACTGGGTACTACTTTGCAAAAGGGATCAATCAAATTGTGCATCACTGCTTGCTGGTGTCGCCATGATTGCAGCGGCTGTCTCACTGACAGAGATGGTCTTGGGTTTAGGTTGGAGTGGTGCTGTTGATGTTTGAGTGCTGCTCCCATGTTCCTTCCCGGAGGCTGGTCCGTCAGGCACACATCTGAAAAAAGTAGTTGTTGGCACTCCACAGGGGGAAAGCTGCTTCTTCTCACTGACCACTTTCTTGGTAGCAACTTTTATTGGTCCTTCTTAAAGCTCTCAGTTGGCAGTGGGACTAAGCTGCGCAAGCGGAAAAGATTGGAGGACTGATGTCACTGTAGAGGCCTTCAGTTTGGCAGTACTGTGGGTAATGTCTCTTCTTCTCTTGCACACCTAAAAGCAACCAAGAAAGAAAAACATTTAGTGAAAGGTGATATTGTCGCAGTGTGAATTAGTACAAGCAAAGGATATATTAGTGTGATTAGTTACTTAGCTAATAATAAATCAACCACTTTAAAGTCAAGTCACATCACCATGCCATAAAATGTAATTTCCAGTCAGGATAGCAGAACATACAGATATAGCTCTTTACTTTATGTCCATCTATTCTAAAGGAGACACCTGTGGCACTCAGGGAAATGCATTTGTAAATGGAATAATAATCTTGAATAAAAATTAAGGTTAATGTGCACCCATGGCAGGCAATGTGGGCAAGGGGGAAATGGAATACTCATTAAAAAAAATGATGCTGATGGGTCTGCAGTGCACCACGGTCAGGGGGTCCAAGATGAAATGGCATTATACCTAAAAAAAACGGAATACTGTGGAGCAGCTGGGTGCCCATGCTGGATGGGTGGATGAAGCAAAGCAAAATGCAAAATAAACTGTTTAATATAAAAATTAAGACAAAAATAAAAACAACATTTTAAAACAATTTAAAAATTGAAAATTACAATTTTAAAATTGAAAATTACAACTTTAAAATTGAAAATTACAATTTTAAAAATTAAATAAAAACTATGTAATATTAAAAATGCTAATTTAAAAAATGAAAAGAAAAACATAAAAATACAAAAAATTTACAATAGAAAATTTACAATTACAAAAACGATCCACCATTGCCGATTTTTGTATGGGAGAATGAGAAGAAACCTATTGTGAGGCAAGGAGGTAAAAAAAAAATAATTAAAAAATGCATCAAATTTATAAGCACTGTCCAGCAATATTCCTAATACACGTGTACTACAGTGATCCTCAAGTGTATGATTAAACTGATATCACATCCATCCGTACAAACCTATAGCAAAATCACACTGGCTGTATGCACAAAATTGCTGGCAGCCACATGGTCAAACAACAACGGTGAGCAAACAGACATGGGGAACAAAGAACACATGCAAGCCTATGGCAAAACACACGGACTGGATGCACAAAATGGCTGCCAGCCACATGGTCAAACAACAACAGTGAGCAAGGAGGGATGGGGAACAAAGAGAACATATTCAGGCCTATGGACACAGACTCCACAAAATGTCTCCTGGCCACATGACAAATGGTAGCCTGGCGCAAGCAAACTCACTGGCCAGGCAAAGGAGGCATAGTAACACTGAAGAAATCACTACCAATAATTCAGCAATGCCAAAAATTAAAATCAACAGAGATATACACATTTTACAACACACATCCTCCGAAGGCATCAAGTATTACCCTGCATATATACTTTTTGTACACAAAACAGAAACACCATATTTGTTATTCAATCCAATGCCATCACAGCCGTAGAACAACATATACCACAGAAACAGTAGTTCCATGCACCCATGACTAGTACTGTGCTGGATGGCCCATTAGCAGACTAGGCCAAAGAGTGAAATAAATAAATATTGCAAATTTAACAAACATGGAGCAAATTGCAATTGTAATTGTAAGCCGTATTTATAGAGCGCACTATGACCCTACGGGTATCCTGGCGCTTAGACATGTGAGATCAGCTAACCTCTGAGAATAATTGAAGGGTTACAGGATCAGTGAAGCTAGAAAGGCCAGCCAAGGCCACAGATTTAGGACCTAGGAAAGAGCCAAGTCTATGGCTTCTTTCTGAATGGCAGCAGATTTTCTACCTATCTAAGTTTAGCTGGAAGTTTGTTCCAAGCCGAAGCTGCTGCAATGCTGAAAACCCTTCCTCCTGATCTAACTCTTCTAAACCTGGATACTCTCACCAGTTTAGCTGAGGAGGACCGAAGGTTACGAGAGGGGACATACCATTCAAATCTGCTCTGTAAAGGCTTAGGCTCAAGGCCATGCAGAGTCTTAAAGACTATACATAGTGACTTGAATTGTACCCTCTGCATAACTAGAAGCCAGTGGATCTCAGCGAGGGCCTTAGAAGCCGATGAATGACGTGATCTCATTAGAGCTAGCTTGGCCGCCATCGAATGGATTCTCTGGAGTCTCCCTATCTGATATTTAGGAGACTCCAGCAGCAATGCGTTGCAATAATCCAGCCGACTCAGGACAATACTCCCTACTACCAACGATCTGGTCTTTTTAGGGAACATTGGAAGGATCCTTTGAAGCACTCTCATCAGAATGAAGTAGCCACCAACTATCTTGTTTACTTGAGACTCTAGACTCAAATTACCATCAAAGCTGGCTCCTAGATTGTGTACTACCTTGGCGGGAATCAGTGGGGCTGTCACCGGTAGTGGCCAGAACCCAGTAGGTAGTGGAAGGGGAACCTTCCCAGCCGAGCAACACAGGATCTAATTTTTTTCCCCATTGAATTGCAAGTATTTATTTTGTAACCATGATGCAGTGTCTTGCAAACAGTCATGAAATGTTTCCAGTGAGGGTGACTGGTGGCCTTCTAGAGACAGAATCAATTGGGTGTCATCAGCATAATTCACAAGGCTGATATTATGTGATTTGATGACAGCAACCAGAGGCCTCATATAGATGTTAAATAGAGCAGGGCTGATGGCAGACCCCTGTGGCACACTATGCTGAACATTCAAGAACTGTGATTGATACGGGGGAAGAGCAATGCCTGTTGCCTCTCTGGGAGGTCGGATTGAAGCCAGGCCAGTGCCAGCCCTCCCACACCTGCTCCAGTGAGCCTGGCCAGTAGTACCTCGTGATTGACCATATCAAATGCGGCGGACAGGTCCAGCAAAATTAAAATTTCTGATTGTCCCCTGTCCGCCCACATTCGGAGATCATCCAATACGGTCACTAAGGCAGTCTCTGTCTCATGTCCTGGGCGAAAGCCAAATTGCACAACCTTCAGCTTCCCGTTGACTTCAAGAAACTGGGAGAGTGCTCTACTGACTAGTCGCTCTATGATCTTCACTTGGTGGGGCAGCAGTAAGATAGGCCTTTAGTTCTTTGGACAGGCTGGGTCTAGTGAAGCTTTTTTCAAGAGAGGTGTGATTATCGCTTTTTTCCAGCATTTTGGCACTGTTCCATTCTCCTGTGATTGCTTGTAGATCAGCCTAAGCACTGGGAAGAGCTCTGCTCCTAATGCTTTCCAAATTTTAAGAGGTATCAGATCCAATGGGGATCCTGAGGAAACACTAAGGGCTAATTTGGTAAAGTCCTCCTCTGTTGGTATTTCAAAGTTATCAAGGCTATCAGAGGTCTCTGCCACGTCTTGCATTTGTTTCTGGAAAGTTAGATATCCCTGAGATTTTCCATTCTGATCCTCCATTGTGGGCACACTGCCCACTTGTAGCCCCTTAATGATTTTGTTTATTTTCTCCTCAAAAAAGGCGGGCAAACCATTACAGAGATCTTGTGTTGGGGGAGTCTCCTTTTTAGTGCAAGCAGGGTTAGTGATATTATTCAATATTTTAAATATGCTCTTTGCACTGTTAGGAGATTTTAAAATAGAGTCAGCAAAGTATTGAGACTTTGCCATAGTTATTTCTTTTTTATAAACATTCCTATCCACGTCACTATATACTCTTCTCCATTTACGATCTGCCTGTTTACATTTCTTTTTCAAGAGTCTCAGATTATCATTATACCAGGGGGCAGAAGTTCTAACCCTTTTTTAATATCTTTTAGGGGTGCTAACTGGTCAAGTCTCGTATTAATTTGATTACAGAATAGCGAATAGTTTTCATCCACCTGTTTGCTTGTATAAAACGTCCTGTTCATAAAGAATGTCGGCAAAGGCGTAGTCATTCCTACAAGTCCTCTCCTGTCCCTACCTCTAAGATTTTCATTTTTCTTTGGCGTAGCTGTTTCCGATTTTCGGGCTAACAATCCTGAATTGTATTAAATGGTGATCGGAACAGTCTATTGGCAGGACCGTACCCATCTCAATTAATTCTTTATTTGCAAAGATTAGGTCCATGTACATGCCCCCCTCTATGCCTGGGCTCTACGACCTACTGTGTCGGATTCATGTTTTCACATGTCTGAAGAAGATTTTTGTATCCTGAATCTAGGCTCCTGTAAGGCCATAAATTAAAATCTCCTAAAATTAGTAGTCTTGAGTGAATTAACACCATATTACTGAGGACGTCTGCCAGCGCCCCCTGCTGTTGAAGACTGGCTACTCCAGGTGGTCTATAGCAGACTATGCCAGTCATTACATGTCCCTTGGTATCCTGTAACGCGAATCCCAGTAATTCGGAGCCACTCACCACATCAATGTCTACTGAGATAAAGTCCCATTTTTCCTTAATAATAATTCCAAGCCCTCCTCCTTTCCCAGTCTGCCTAGGTTTGTGCTCAACTGTGCAACATTGCTCCTTTACAAACAAAGAAAGATTAAATGCTAAAATATAACTAGGACCCTACTGAAACTGAAGGCCACCCACCACAATAAATTTGAAAAATCAAATAAAAGTACAAATAAATACTGGTGCATGTCCTCTATCTAAACAAACAACACCCTTATACAAGAGTTTTTGAAATTACTTGTGAAATCTCAAATACAAAGTCCTTAAATCCAATTGTGTGTATGTAGCAGACAAAGAGAGGGATCCTTCTAGCTCCAAATCCAAATGAAAAGTGACCAGGAGATGGACAAGGCACTGGGAGTAGCCTCCTGAACAGAAACAGGAATTTGTAGTGTGTGGGACACGTCCTTCCTGTTGGATTTTTTTTATTTTATTAAAAAGACTTATCGCACTAAAAAAGAACTCAAACAGTCCATTGGAGAAGAAAATCCCCTTGAAAACCTCTTTTTGTAGATTTAGCTGCTTCTCAAACACTAAATCTACTCGAGTGGTGCATTCATGAGCAGCATTGTATTGACGCTGTCGTGGTTTGAAGCTGTGCAAGTGGTCGTGTAGTCTTGCTCACGCTCACTTTCGGCCCAAAAGTATCAAGGCTCTTATGAGAGAGCGCCACAACAAATCTCGCAAAAGGAAATAGAAGCTCTGCTTCTTGCTGAAAGGCAGAATCCAAGAACTCCATACTTCACTGCGGTGTGCCCGAATTCCGGAAACTCTTCTCCGCTCGCAGAGTTTTCTGTCCCGGCAGTTCAAATTGGCCCAGGGAGCTTTTTTTTCCTTAGGCTATTACCCTCCAAAGCAAGCCTACTCCAGTGGGAGTGAGCGGCCTGATTAGCCTCCAGCCATTACTGGGCTAAGGAACTTGGGGGCATATTATCAAGGAACGGCATTACAATTATCGCCGCTTTAGCGGCAGAAAACTGCTGCTAAAGCGGCGATAATGGGCTTGATAATACGCCCTTGAGAATTCCAATAGAAGCCCATGTTCTGCTGTGAACATGGGCTTCTATTGGAATTCTCAAGGGCGTATTATCAATCCCATTATCGCCGGTTTGGCGGCAGTTTTCTGCCGCTAAAGCTGCGATAATTTTAACTCAGTTCCTTGATGATGTGCCCCTTAGCCTCCTGTCCTGAATTAAATAAAAATTAATATAAGGGGGCAGGGTAGGAATATCCTGCCCCCCAAGGCCCAATGGGGGCTAGACAGGGACACTCCCTGGGACCAAATGAAAATAAAATCAAAATATTTTGCTGCAATGACAGCCAGGGGCCGGGTTGTTTAATTACGGGGAGGGGATGCTTGATCCCCCTCCCCAGCCATTATAGGCCCTGGGGAGCCTACCCCAAGGGATGCATTACATAAGGGAAGGGGCATGCAGCTCCATTCCCCGAGCCATTAGAGGCCCGCTGGGAGCTCAATTCCAGGGCTGATTAAAGAAAATAAAAGGGGTGGGGGTCTGCACTGTCTCCTTCCCTAAGCCTCTAAAGGCCCCGGGGACCCCATCCCCAGAATCATGTAAATGTTTTTTAAGTTAGGCGGGCACTGAGCCTTCCATCGCCTCGGGACCCTGTCCCCGGGGTGGATCACATACTGTGTCCCAGGGAGCCGCGCCCGAGACACAGTAGTTTCCATCCCCACACTGGCATGGAAATGTATGTTTGCTCCCACCTGGTGGGGGTATTTTTAAATCTTCCATCAAATACGAGCAAACACAAAATCTTCTCACAGCGGGCGGGGGCTTTAAAAATTCTCCCTCCCACTGGGAGCAGACATTTGGTCTGTTTCCCTGCCCGAACAGTGCAGTTTAGCCAGTCAATGATCCAAAATGAGCATGCCTCTCCTTTCTACTGTGAGTTCCAGTATTATTACTGGTCAGCTATTATTAATTCAATTTCTTGAGGATACATACGTAATCCGACGGTCCAAAGATTCCACCAAAGCATGCCTTTCTATCTTGATTTTATTTATTTATGCATCTTATAAAGCACGCAAATACCCATGGTTGTATCAGTGCTGTGGACTGGACGGAGGAAGGCTGGCATGGACAGCTATTGGTTAAAGAGCTAGGTCTTTAGTTATTTTCGAAAAGTAAGCAGAGTGGGACTGGTCTTGATGTGGAGGGGAACCCTTGTTTCATAGTTTGGTGGTGGCAAACGTAAATGTTCTGCCACCCCTGGAGGCTTTTTTTGTGCGTGGAACGATCAGGAGGTTTGTTGCTGAAGACCGCAAACATCTGGTGGGGTTGTAGGGGCAAAGAGATTTCCTTAGGAACCCCTGTCCCCTGGTGTGGACTGCCTTGTAGGCAATGCATAGCGCCTTGAACTTGGATCTGCTCCTGATGGGCAGCCAGTGGAGCTGTCGTACAACGTTTGATATTGGTTTAAATTTGGGGGTGACTGTCAGAAGTCTAGCAGCTGTATTCCGCACCAGTTGTAGTTTGTTTAGGATTCTTTCCTGGGCATTGATGAATAGGCCGTTGCAGTAATCGACCTCGGACCTGACTAGTGTAGTAATGAGAGTTCTGCCAGCGCTGTTTGAGAGGAAGGGTAGAAGTTTCTTTCTCATTTTGATAAGGTAGAAGGATGCTGAGACGACTGCGTTGGCATGATGCATGAATGATAGCTTGTCGTCGAACATAACACCTAGATTTCTTACCTTTGAGACAGGTGACAGAGGCAATCCTAACTTAGCTGGCCACCAGGAAGGGGACCAGGCAGGGGAGAGGTTGCCAAAGATCATCACCTCCGTCTTGTCAGAATTTAATTTCAGGCAGTTGTTTGCTGTCCAGGTACTGATGGATAGCATCCCTTCTTGGAAGTTTGCTACCACCACCCCTCTGTCATTGTGGACCTCTAGCACTAGTTGCGTGTCGTCAGCGTACGACATTAGGCCCATGTTGTAGGATTTAATGACCCTCACCAGGTCCAACACATTGATGTTAAACAAGGTGGCACTTAGCGAGGATACTTTAGGCACACAACAAGGGAGGGAGAATGAGGGGGAGTGCAAGTCAGAGAGTGTCACTGATTGAGTGTGATTGGAGAGGAAGGAGGCTTTCCTGATGAAGGTGCTTTGTGCCAAAACAACACGTAGATCTAAGCCACTAGAAGATTGAAAACAATGCATTTATTTAGTCCAAGTATCTTCATGAAAAAGTATTCTCAAGATGCCTGCACCTGCAAAAATTATCATTATTGATGATGATGAAATAATCTTTATTCGGTAAACAATTTCACCATAAAAGAATAACATTTCCAACAATATACATTGCAATCCATTAAAAGATAAGGGCATTAAATAAAACCTAGCACAATAAAATTCCTGATAAAAATGGAACCTTATATGATTACTGTACATTGGATGTTTACTATAGGCCCAATTACAACTTTCTCAGCAGTACATTGTAGGCTAAGTAATAAAAATACAACAAGCTATACTAACTCAGCTTTACATAGGTCCAATGGCCAGTGAGTGTCGACTATCTATTTATCAGGGGGGGGTCTGCTGCTTTAATCTCCTAGTACGGGTCAGCCATGCGCTGCCTAGAAATTTGGCCACCCCACAAACCATGACAGTTGAAGATGAGTCAGTGGTGGGGACTCGTAAAGCCATTCTATGACACCTCAAACCCAACCCCTTGCATACTGGTTTCAGCCATATCTTCCTGGCAGTTTTATATGCGGGGCAGGCAAACAGTAGGTGCGCCACAGACTCCTTCGGGGCCGCGCACCCAGGGCATTTACGCGATGGACCTTCAGCAGTGGACCACCCCGAAATAAACTCCTGAACCGGAAGAGTCCCATACCTTAGCTTTAAATAAAGGGCTCTATCCAAAGGCTTAGTTATGAGGTCGAGGAAAGGTTCCAACTTTCTGGACCACTTAACCTTTAAAAACCGCTCCGTGAGTGAACCTCCAATCCCGCTGCGTATTGACTCTGCCTGTACCCAATCCCAGTATATCTTCTTGATCACTGGTTTGGGAGGTGGCATTTGGCTCTCCCATACATCCCTTAGACCCAGTTGCATCACCAGCTGCCTCAAATTATACAGCCACCTGATCTTCTTACCGGTATCTAGCAATATTAGTTCATCCAATACGGCTGCATAGTTTGCCAGTTCCTCGGTCCTTCGCAGCCTCACCCAGAACAGTAAGGGGCGCAGCCGCACTAGCTCTTTAATGGATCTCCTACCTAGGTCGAGTTGCAGGGGGATTAACGGAGTGGAGATGGGAAGAGCCACCAAATCCCTAAGGAACTTATTTTCCGCTACTACTAACTCAGGCACGTTTTCAAACCCCCACAACTCGGAGCCATATAGTGCAGACGGGAGTATCTGGCCCTCATAAATCGCCATAACTGGGGCCACGGGTTTGCTTGTTGATTCCCGATGCTCCCTCAGGGTCACCCCTGACACCCTTTTATGGCTGAGTAACATTTTAGCCAGGTGATCCTTCCAATTCATCCGACTATTTACCCTTACCCCCAAATAGTCGAATGATTCTACCAGCTCCAAGGGTGCCCCATTGAGTGTGAGATTGTTTCTGAATCTTTTAGAGGGTGAGAAGGCCATGAGCTTGGTTTTTGAGGTATTGATGGTGAGACCTCTATCAGTACAGAAGGTGTTGAAGCGATTTAAAAGCCTTTGAAGTCCCACCGGGGATTTCGAGATCAATAAGGTGTCATCCGCGAAGAGTAGAATGGGGATTCGTTCCCCCACCAGGGCTGGTGCGTCGACCTCTTCCCCTCTCAGGTGATCCACCACCCCATTCACGAACAGGGAGAAGAGGGTTGGTGCCATGACACATCCCTGTCGCACTCCCCTCCTCACGGGCACCCTTTCAGTTAACTGGCCCTGAGAGCCCCATCTGATCCTCGCGTAGTTCCCCTCGTGGAGCCTTACGATGAAGCTCAAGAGAGGCCCCGGGAAGCCCATCTTTTCCAATGTCTCCCATAGCCTTGCTCGAGGGACCAGGTCGAAGGCCATCCTGAGATCTATGAAAGCCATGTAGAGGCTACCTCTATTGATGGTAACTGACTTCCAATAGATCCCAAAGAAGCGAAAGACCTGGTCCATCGTCCCCACCTTCTGGCGAAAACCTGCTTGGAGGTGGGAGAGGATATGTTCCTCTTCCATCCAGGCTTCAACCCTTGAGATGATGACCCTGCCAACCACTTTCTGAATCACATCTATCAAACTGATAGGTCTGTAATTGGCAGGGTCCTCTCTAGCCCCTTTTTTAAACACCGTATCATTATTGCATACTTACTAACCCTGGGCAAAGCACTAC
This sequence comes from Lissotriton vulgaris, assembly GCF_964263255.1. NCBI lineage: Eukaryota > Metazoa > Chordata > Amphibia > Caudata > Salamandridae > Lissotriton > Lissotriton vulgaris. The sequence continues at coordinate 1,057,901,109 of NC_141689.1, read as the reverse complement.
GCTACGCTCACGTAGTTTGCGAAGTTCGCGCTACTTCACACTACGCGAAGTGCACGTAGTACAGTGCAAACACGCGTAGCGTAGCATAGCGTAGGGCATCGGTAATTTTTTGCTTGCTCGCAGTTCTCAACGTCAAGTTGGCGACCACGAGCAAGCAAAATGACATCCCGGTGAGACTTTTATATTGCACCAATTCTAAGGAGCTTAATTATGGGCCCTTGCTTCACTTTTGCGCCGCCGGTGCATCACATTTTATGACACACCAGGGGTGTAAAAAATGAGCCATGTTGCGCCGTATTTGGAAAGTGACACATCTAGGTAGATGCGTCACTTTGTAAACCCCTGGGTCACATTATACCTGCGCCAGGTATAACGTATGCAGTGGGGCGTTCCGACGCAAGAAAATGTCATAAAAGTGATGCAGTGATATCTATAAGATTTCACTGCGCCACTTCTAGGACGCAAATGCGTCAATATCTTATGCCTGCCTCATAGAAGGCGTAAGACTGACACAGGCACATTTAACATGGGACTTGCCCATGTGTAATGACCCATTGCTGGAGTAGCATCACTTTCGTGACACACTCCAGGAATGCATTATTTTTGCACCTACAGATACATCAGAAATACTGACATTTCTGTAACTCCTTGCGGCATGATGCGTCATACTGTAAATATGACGCATCATTGATGACTCAAAGAGGGTGCAATGAAAAGTGACGCATTGTTGTTTTCTCGTAGCCATGCGTCAATTTTCATAAATGAGGGCCTATGTATTTTTTTCAGAGTATTTGAGTGAAATGAATGCATATGGACATGAATGGTGAGATGTTTGAGTAATTTGATTGTTTTTATGAATATGTGTACAATGATACCAACACAACAATGACATGGAATAACAATGTGTTTTTAATATTTTTAACTTTGTTGATCATAAATAAAATATGCTCCTTTTGTTGTGAGCCCTTCATACAGAAAGTATATTAGAAGCATCTTTCTTTAAAAATAATTCTGAGTTGCCTCACATTTCTGCACACTCATTCTACGATATAGTTTATGACATCACATGAACATTCAAAATGTCATCTTACGGCCAGCCAATCCGAGTGCGAGCTAGTTCTGGACTTAAGGGAGACTCTCATTCCTGTGGGAGTAAGATGACTGACAGGAAAAAAAAACCCTTTGCCAATCACATCCTTCTATTATTTGAAGTTGCATGACCGCAGGTGTTCAGCAGCACACCCACAAACCCAACAATTTAGATACCTATACATCGTTAACCTTAATTTCTCAAAAACTACTGAATAGATTTACACCAAATCGCAAATTCTTGATTGAGATCTAGCTTTCTGGCAAATTTGGTGTAATTCCATTATCTTTTATAACATTGCACCATTCATCCTAAAAATGCCCTATCAACCAGTTCACTAAGCATCATACGGACATCCGCAGATGAGGAGACACTTATTCAGCGCACTCCATCTGCTGCCCGTGGGATTGCGAGGGGAACCAGAAAGTAGTTACATTAGCAGTCGACATTTTCAAACAGAGCAAGCAAGCTAGTTATCCGCTGCTCTGTGCCGGTGAAGCGAGGATGCACAACCTATGCGCCCCCTCACCATACTTAGTATATTAGTGGCACCACAGGGTGAGGATGGCAATGTGCAGGCCCCAGTATATTTCCTCTAGGTGATTTGGCCAAGGGGGCACCTTGAAGCAGTGCTTGTGACACAGCCATTGGGTGCTCATGTGGCATGATTATCTCTCTGAGTAATCTTACTTTGATGAGCATTATTGATGGCATTAAATTATGTTTTTTATCTCATTGAGTGAGATTACAGGCTCGCCTTGACACTGGCGAACCTATGAAGCAAAGGTTTTGCTTTATTTTCGTATGTAGTGTCTTTGTTGTGTTAAGTGTGCTTCTGTGTTTTGCATTACAGGGCTCACTGTTTTAATTAGGTGTGCTCACCTCAGCAAGCAACTAGTTCTAGCCCACATGGATTTTCACTTAGAGGTGTTTTTTATAATAATAATTTTACACACTGTGCCTTACCTATCTGACCAGCAGAAGTGTCCTGTTATCCTATTTTCTGCCATCTCCTTGGAAGGCTAACTCTCTTATTGTATATGACAGGTTGCCAAGCAGTAACACCAAGTAGGTGCTAACTTTTATTAGCATACTGTGTGTGTGCAGTCACTTTATGTAAAATCTACTGATTTAGGAGTGAAATCAGATAGTTAGATCATTGGTTCACAGGAAATGCCATGGGGATTGGCTTGAAACATTTAGACCTATAGAGAGGAAGGGGCATTATAACCCAAACTTTCTACCTCTTGCCCCATTTTTTTTGATCAATAATTTTTATTTAAAACAGGCATCAGTAAAGGACACAGTACAGAGGAGTGGTATATAATAAATAATCCACAATCCGGGGGAATAGAACACAAAAGTACAAAAATGTTAAAGACCTTACAGAGATGGGGGTACATCAAAAACAGCTGTTCTAGGTGGCACAGAGATCTCTCTATAGTTATTCCATGGTCCCCATAACAATGCCCACTTACGGGGGCGACCCCTTGACACAAAAACAGGAACATATACCATTCCAAGTTATTCTTCCAGGTCTCAAGGGTAGGAGGCTGCTCCGAACCCCATTGCTGGGCAATGTTCCTTTTCTCTATAATGAAGCTAAGTGTAGCCCATTGTGTCTGTGCGGAGTTGAGATCCGTAGGTTCCCATATTGTAAGGAGGCATCTCCTCGCCTCTAGTGGCAAGGAGACCCTCAAGACGTCATGAATAATATTGTGTATCTCACGCCAGTACTCAGCAACATATCTACACTCCCAGATGATGTGGAGAAACGTCCCAACCAGACCACACTTCCGTTTACACAAGTCGGTGCTAGACCCATCTGCACAAGGCGGGCCCCGTAGCATAAACCCTATGCAGTATTTTAAGTTGGACGAGTCGCAGCTGCGCAGGAATGGCAACTACCTTAGGGGAGGACACAGCCGACTGCCAGTCCTCATCATCAAGTTCTATTCCGTCTCGCACCCACTTATCCCTCAACTCCCCAAGCAGATCAGCCCTGTGATTAATTAGCTTCTTATAAATCAGGGAGATAGACTTTTCGGGGAGGTGACCATCCAAAATTCTATCCTCAAGAGGCGAAGCCTCTGGAAGATCAGCATGCACAGGTAGAACAGCCTGTAAAGAATGACGAATTTGTGCATTTTGAAAAAACTCAGAGTTCGTCAGCTCGAATTCAGCCTGCAGTTCCTCAAAGGACTTAATCCTCCCTTTGCCCCAAATGTCCCTGATAGTGGAAATCCCTATCAAGTCCCATTTATCAAACCTTTTGTATTCTAGAACTTACCCAGCAGCTCCGAATCAAATAACGGGGTGGCTAGTGTCAATTTGTCCCTCCATCCCAGAGAACTCATGGCATCGTACCAAATACAGACAGCATGCTTGGTGGGCCCTGTCAGACTCCATTTCGTTGGCTTAGAATATAGCACCCTGTTGTAGCTACCTCCGGGGAGAAGCCATTTATCCATGGCATAGCCAGGATCCGAGATAGGACCATACATTCCATGATTGATCGCAGACAGCTGAGAGGCCCAATAATACCGCTAAATGTCCGGGAGGGCAATGCCTTCATCTTACCAGGGAAGCGTCAGTTTAGCTAAAGCGATATGGGGTCTGCCCTCCCACAAGAGATTGCGCTGCAACCCTTCAACCTCATGGATATAGCTAGCTGTTACTACATCCAGATTATTCTGAAGTGCATAAAGCAAACTAGGCAGAGCCATCATTTTAAAAAGGGCCGCTCGCTCCAACAAAGAGAGCGGGAGTTTCTTCAAGTTAGCAATATCACTCCTAAGCCGCTGCAAGGGGGGTGGAGATTTTGAGCATATCTGACCACTGGATCCAGAGAGATGAAGGCACCCAAATATTTGAAACCGTCCTTATTAATTTGACTAGGACAGTTTTGCGGAGGGACCGGAGGGACCGGAGGGTCACCTTTCAGAACGAACAACAGAGATTTATCCCAATTAATAGAGAGGCCGGAGTTCTTACCAAAAGAAGCCAGGACATCACATAGGACAATGAGTGACTTCCGGGGAGAGGTCAAATAAAGCATCATGTTGTCAGCATAAAGAGAGACTCGGTCCTCCCAATCGGGGGCCCACCGAATGCCCCGGATGGACGGTTCCCAGTGCAACCAAGCCGCTAGAGGCTCGAGAGCCAACGAGAAAAGGAGGGGAGAGAGAGGGCAGCCCTGCCGAGTGCCACGACCAAGACGAAAGGATGCCGATACCCGATTATTGACAACTATCTAGGCAAGCGGCTCCGTATACAGCAGGCGCACCCAGCTGATAAATTCAGGGCCAAATCCAAATTTAGTCAGGACCACCCACAAATAGGACCATTCTACTGTATCAAAAGCCATTGTTGCATCAAGCGAAACAATTGCGACTGGTTCCTGCAAAGTGTGGGCCCTGGCTGTCACCCCATGCAACCAACGCAAATTTAAAGCTGTGTTTCTGTGGGCGATAAAGCCCGACTGATCTGGGTGGATCAACTTACTAACCACTTTCACCAACCTATTAGGGAGAAGCTTGGCCAAAATTTTAGGTTCAGCATTCAATAAAGAAATGGGTCTATAGGAGGCACAGGTCATCTTGGGTTTACCCGCCTTATGAAGCACCACCAGTGAAGCAACTCTCTGATCCCTGGGCAGGATCCCTTTTTCCCTAGGTTCAACAAACATACCTTTAAGATAAGGTGCCAGCTTTTCAGGTTTAAGTTTGTAGAGTTCAATAGGGAGCCCATTAGGTCCCAGCGCCTTACCGGAATTCACGGAACGGATAGCCAGGGCGAGTTCATCTGCTGTTGGAGCACTGTCCATAAAATCACGATCTTTAAGGGAAAGACACGGGAGCTGTATATCACGAAGCAACAAATGAGAGTCATCCTCCGGTCGATCTGAGACCAAGGTATCCACAGTTTGGAAGTGAGCCCGCAAAACTGTCGACAATACTCTGTGGATCTTTAAGTGAGGCTCCCTCCTCTGTAACAACTTCTGGGACAATTCGGTCAGCCCAGTCCTTTTTGTCCAACCAAGCGATAAGCTTCCCTGCCTTATCCCCCAGGTCATAAAGCCTGCTGCTCCCTGCCAAGAGCCCTGGCTCTATCTGTAACCAGTGATTTGTAATCATACTGCTTGAGGCTCAAAAGATGTAATTTATCCTGCGTTACCCCCAACTTCAGTTCCCCTTCCAACCGAGTAATCTCAGCTATCGCATCCACAACCTCCCTATTCCTTTCCTTTTTTGTTTCGGCTATCAATGACAGAGCCTGACCCCTAATGACTGTATTAAAGGCCTCCCAAATGGAAACAGAAGAGATCACCCGACCCTTCATTATTGACAAAATAATCATCTAGAGCATTGATGAGGTCATAACGAAGTTTTGGATTACGTAAATACCAGGGGTTAATGGGGGCTACCCTACCTACCGCTCCCGAAGCAATATTAAACCGGAACCACAACGGGGAATGATCAGAAATGCCCCTGGCGAGATGAACAGCCTCGGTGAGATAAGACGCCTGGGCCGCCAGCACCAAACAATAATCCAGGCGGTAGTGGCTGTGGTGAGCACTGGAGTGAAATGTGTATTGCTTCTGACTGGGGTGGAGCAACCTCCAACCATCCACCAAACCCATGGCGTCAATAAAGTCCGGTAACCATTGCATGGCGTGCCCTATGTCCCGTGGGGGATGCCTATCCATGACTCCAGAGACCACAGCGTTGAAATCATCAGCTAGGATCAAAAGTCCAACCGGCAACTCAAGCAGAAGTTTGCCCAAGTCGGCAAAGGAGGTGCTCTGCATACCCGGGGGTACATAGACAGACAGGAGGGTAAGAATAAGTCCCTCCCACTGACCAGTAATACCAACATATCTTCCTCTGTCATCTTCCCACGTAGAGTCTATCACCAAGGGAAGTGCCTATCGTGTAAGGATGCCTATCCCCCTGGAGCCCGATGTGAATCCAGCATGTGCCACCAGCTTGTACCCCATTCTGTGCATAGCCCTACATGTATTACCAACTAAGTGCGTTTCCTGAAGCAACACCACTTCTGGCGCCTGACGTTTAAGATACTGAAGAACCACACTACATTTAATTTTGTCCACCAACCCATTCACATTCCAACTCAAAACCTTTAGTTCCCTACCCCCATCATCATTTGCAAAAAAGAGTTGACAATCCTCTGTATGCAACATATTAAGCAAATACAACACACTGATGCCATAAACCATCCACCCAACTGGTGAAACAAACTTCCCTCCCCATCATCCCTCCACCCCGCTGCCCTGCCCACTAGGCTTCAAAATGCCCATTGAAAAAGCAGAGTGCCTGTCGCCCTTAACATTCAAAAGAAAGAACAAAAAAGGTACTTAGGGGATAAGTCCCGAGAGCTCCAGTCAGCGCCCCCCCCCCAAAAAAAATCTCCATAAGAATGAGTCCACAGTGAATACAATTAGGCAAATATTCTACCTCACACCCCCTCTACGAAAACCACAAAAATCCTCCCCTCCCACGCCCCCAACAACCCCCCCGCCACCCCCCACACCCCCAGGACACTGGACCGAACATCCAATCAGGAAGGCTAAGCCGCAACACCACCATCACCCCCATGGTCCGCTCGATCTGGAGGGCCCCGAACCTCCAGCCACTCGACACTGTCTCTGGCTGATCAAAAGACCATACTCTACCATCCGCCTCTATTCGAAGACGGGCCGAGAACAGCATAGAGTACTTCATGCCTCTCTCCCGCAGCTCACGCTTCACCGACAAGAAAGATTTTTGCTGTTTCTGTACCCTCTGCGTAAAGTTGGGGAAGAAATCAATAGTAGCGTTCTCATATTTGAGGGGAGCGCTGGCCCTCGAGCACTAAAGAATAGCATCTCTGTCACGGAAATTGAGGACTGGCTAACATGGGCTGCGGGGGAGAGCCCGGTCTGGGACAGCCTCCCGGGACCCTGTGCGCCCGCTCAACAACAAAAAACTTACTTGGCCCTTCCGCTGCAGATGCTTGAGAATAAGTTCCTCGACAAACAAGTCTGGGGTCTGCCCCTCCGACTTTTCGGGCACACCCAGGATGCGTAGGTTATTACGGCGGAGGCGGCCTTCATAGTCATCTAACTTGAGGTCAAATGCCACACATGAATTACGCAATTCTCCAGCCTCCTTCTGCAACTGGGAGACATCCTCCACGAGGCCAGAGGTGGTAAGCTCAACCTGTTTCACTTTTTCATTCAGTTTCCCCATGTCTGCACGAATTAAGTTGATGTATATAGCCATTGAGTCCATCTTATGTTCAAGTGAGATCTTGACCCTAGATATAGCATCCATGACGTCCTTGAGAGATAGTTCAGATTCATCCCTGGTTGACGTCCCCCTCGCCGATTTCTCCGACAACCTACCCCATGGCATATCTTTAGTGACAGTGTACCGATCAGATTGGACCGGCTTCGCCCGCCTAGTCCCGGTGCCCTTCACTCGCTCCATGCCCCAATGATCAGCGTACAATCCGGGGCCAGCCAAGAACCAGCCAGAGGATACTCCAAACTAAGCAACTCAGGACACGGGCCTCTCAGGACTGACTGTGCCAGGGACGAGCAACACAGCCCCCCAACAGTGTAGGCGCGGGCGAAGCTGGTATCCAGCGACCCCAAGGCACTGTCAGACAGCTGCACACTAATTACTCCATATACCCAGGAGATCAGCCAGGGGAGGAGAGTCACAAAACAAAGGAGAAGAGGGGAGGGAAGGGGAGGGGAGGACACCTCCACAGTCATGTTTCCAGCCCAAAGGATCAGCACCCAACATCACAGCTCCACCTCAGGTTATCCGCTCAAAGCAGAGTCATAGCCCAAGCGAAGGAGGCATCAATCCAATACCACCACGACATCACCTTCCTTAAGACACCGAATCCAGCAGTGCCAGTGTGAGGCTTGCAGCGCAACCCCATACAGCACGATGGTCCAGATATTCAGCTCCGGCGGGGGGGGGGGGGGCGGGGAGGTGGTGAGTCCCCACCAACCCAGCAGTCAGCGTCAAGAGGCGCAAGGCACAAGCTCAGTCCCACAGCTGCTCAATTTCCGGGTGCCCCACACTGCGTAAACAGGCAGCGACGGTCAGAAAGAGGAGATAGGAAGGGGGAGGAGGGGGAGAGAGGCCCGTCCCCACCTAGTTTGCCGAATCCCAGAAAACAATGTCTATGAGGGGCAGATGGAGGAGGCCTCACAAGATCGGTGACACAACATCAGGGGGGAGATCCACTCTCTCCCTCGGGGCCAGCTGAGATCACCGAACGCGGCGTCCGCCTGGATCGTGGCTGCCGCAGCACTCTCACAGCTGCTTTCCCTTTAAATGCTACCACGTACACAGTGAAGCCAGGCTTACACTATGGGTCCGTGCTTACAGGCCTGCACTCAGCTGCCGGCGACATGCACCCTCCACTACCCCGCAGGGTCAGCAAATGGCTCCGAAATGAGCTTCACCGGCTCCGACACCTGTCCGGCCCCCAGTGAGATACTCAGGACTGCAGGATATGTATACAGGATAGTTGCGGGCCTCACCGACCACGGAGCTCCCAGACTACGCGGCCATCACAGCTCGCACTTGGCCACGCCCCCCCTGGCCTCATTTTTTAACCATTCTGTCTGGTGAATGGATTAAAGCATTACTCACCTACCAGGCAGGTATTTTTAACCTTTTACTAAATATAAGAACACCCCTCTTACTCCTTTTCTATTCGTCACTAAGAGCATACAATTCAGTGCTCCTGCGTAACTCACAGGTCGCAGCATAGGAACCCTATGATGAAGCATGCCACCAAGGGGCAACCCTGGTGGGTGAGAGTTATATAAAGAGGCCTAGTGCTTTTGTTCCACCCTGCGGGCGTTAGTACATATTGAACAGGTGGGCTCTTTTTTTCCGAAGGTAATTCCCTATAGCCTTTTTGGCTGTAACAGTGTCTCTAAATCATTATGAACATTGTTTGGGTAAATTGCTTCTGGGACAACCCTTTTTCTCAGCAGCCTCCACTTGACAGAGCATCCCGAAACTTTCTAGGAAGGAGCTGAGGTGGTGAGGACTAGCAGTACGATAACACAGCACACAGGCGGTAGAACAGAACCACCCCGCCCCAGATTTGGGGAAAAAAAAAAAGACCAACGATTGCAGTTTCTTGTGCGCTGGACCAGGATAACAACTGCAATAATCTCACACCTAGCCTGTACCGCGAGAAGCGTTCCGCAACAGTACAGGTCGAAGTGGGAGTGTCACCAAGCACAAAACACGGCGCTAATCCCGCCAGATGTCCCAAACACCGCTGCAGAGTCTCAGGTGGGCTAAAAAGGAAAGCGGGTCCGGTCACTGCACGCTGACGGTAGCGGCGACGCAGGAGGGAAAAAATGGAGCAGTACCACGCCCATACACACAAGCCCTGATCAATAGCCCAGCAGAATGGAAAGAACAAGCTCGTTAACAAGAAAAACTCCATATTCCCCACAACTCTAAATGAGCACTAATCAGAATTATTAGCAAAAAAGTTACTTGTCCCCGGACATTATTTAGATTTTTCTTGTCCCCGGACTTCGAATAGTCGGGAGCGTCTGACGCTGTGGCCGCCTTCCTACAGGTCATAGCAACACAAGACTTCTGGAGTAATTCTCACCCGGCGTTTTAACCTCAAGATGGAGCCTGTGTAGAAACAGACCTGCTTTTTGAATGCCTCGCAGCAGATCCATCGGAACTTTTACCGAACTACCTACACCCTACCCCTCCCCGCTCTACTCCTCTCCTCTTTCTACTAATCTTTGCACTCACCTGTCCTTGCCCTAGTCCCCACCCTGTTTACCTGTGAATTTCCAGCGTCATTTGAGAGCTAGCTATTTTGTCTGATGCCCGATGGAGCTACCTGGTTGAGCTATAGGGGAGACAGGTCGGGGATTTCATCCTTGGACGTCACCTACCCAGTCGGTCTTTAGTCAGACTTCCTTTCGTCTCTCTTGTTGTCTCTTCCCGCTTCCTCCCTCTATTTATATCTCTCCATCTCTCCTCTCTCAATGTATTGAGACTGAACTATTTTGTCTGATGCCGGATGGAGCTACCTGGTTTAGTTATGGGGAGATGGGTCGGGGATTCCCTCCTTGGTCATCACCTACCCAGTTGACCTTTCAACAGATTTCATTTCGTCTCTCCTTGTTGTCTCTTCCCCTATCCTCCCTTTCTCACCTTCCCTGTTCCCTTCCCTCTACGCTCCATTTATTTTGCCCTCCATGTTATTTAAATGTTTCCCATTGAGACCTAGCTATTTGGCCAAAGCCTGGTGGAGCTACCTGATAGCTATAGAGGAGATGGGCTTTGGGACTTCCCCCTCGACCGTCGCCTACCCAGCCGGTCTTTGGGCAGACTTTCCTTCGTCTTTCTGCCATATCTCCCTCCCATCCTGTTTTTCTGTGAACCTCTTCCCTCGACACTTGAGACTGAACTACTTTGTCTGATACCCGATGGAGCTACCTGGTTTAGCTATAGGGGAGATGGACCATGGATTCCCTCCTTGGTCGTCACCTACCCAGTCGGCCTTTAGACAGATTTCATTTTGTCTCTCCTTGTTGTCTCTTCCCCTATCCTCCCTTTCTCACCTTCCCTGTTCCCTCCCCTCTACGCTCTATTTATTTTGCCCTGCATGTTATTTAAATGTTTCACATTGAGACCTAGCTATTTGGCCAAAGCCCGGTGGAGCTACCTGATAGCTATAGAGGAGATGGGTTTTGGGACTTCTCCCTCGACCGTCACCTACCCAGCCGGTCTTTGGGCAGACTTTCCTTCGTCTTTCTGCCGTATCTCCCTCCCATCCTGTTTTTCTGCGAACCTCTTCCCTCGACACTTATGACCGAACTACTTTGTCTGATGCCCGATGGAGCTACCTGATTTAGTTATAGGGGAGATGGACCGTGGATTTCCTCCTTGGTCGTCACCTACCCAGAGGGTCTTTAGACAGACTTCTTCTCATCTCTACGGTTGTCTCTTCCCTTATCCTCACTTTCTCACCTCCCCTACCCCCCACTTCTTTTCTCTCTCCTTTCTCTCCTCTCCTAATGTATTGCTGATTGTTTGATGTAATGTGTAATTGTTGATCTCTTTCTGTTATACTGTTAAACCACATTGTTGCACTTCCTTTCGTCCCTCCTGTTGTGTCCTCCCGCATCCTCCCTCTATTTATGTCTCTCCTTCTCCCCTCTTTCAATATATTGAGACTGAACTTTTTTGTCTGATGCCTGATGGAGCTACCTGGTTTAGCTATAGGGGAGATGGGCCATGGATCCCCTCCTTGGTCATCACCTACCCAGTAGGTCTTTAGACAGACTTCTTTTCGTCTCTCCGTATTGTCTCTTCCCTTATCCTCCCTTTCTCACCTCCTCTGCCCCCTCCACTACTTTTCTCTCTCCTTTCTCTCCTCTCCTAATTGTATTGCCTATTCTTTCGGGATTTATTGTGTAAGTGTGGAACTTTGTCTGTTACATTGTTGATTCTAATGTAAAGTGCTCTGATACCTCCGGGTTTAGCCAGCGCTATATAAAACTCTTTAAATAAACAAATAAATAAAATCTGTAGATGGAGCATGCACATGTGCTTAGAGGAATCCATCATTATAATGGATTCACAACCTCTTTCCAGAATGAGTAGCCCTGCCATGAGCCCCTTGCAATTGCAAAGGGGTGCCAATAGTTGCACTCGATGGCGGGATGTGGGACCAGAGAGGAGGGGGCACTTAGTTTCCCCTCTCCATGTTTCGGATGACATTTCCAACTCTACCAGTCCCCTTTAAGACCTAGGCCCCCACCTTGATAATCCTTTTTGTTTTCGTTTTCTTCCAGGGCATGTGACTACACTTATCATGCAAAGACAAAACTGATAGATCAGTTAAGGGAGGATAGAGGGCTTGGTGTAGCACATTTGTTGTTTAGGTTTCTGGCCCTGTTTCTATACCTGTCAAATCATCTGCATTTGGTGGATATAAGTCGCTTATTTTCATGTTCATTACCCAATCTCCTTAAGGACCCTATAAAACGCCTGACTACCCCCGCATATTTTAGTCAAGAAGTTGACAGGTATGTGCTTTCAAAGAAAACCATGGGCCTCATTTATGAAAAGTGACGCATCGCTGCGTGAAAACAGCGATGCGTCACTTTTCACTGCGCACTCCTTGCGACACCAATGATGCGTCATATTTAATGTATGACGCATCATGTCGCAAGGACTTACTGATACGTCAGTATTTCTGACGTATCTGTAAGCGCAAAAGTGACGCATTGCTGGAGTGTGTTACAAAAGTGACGCAACTCCAGCAATGCGTCCTTTCACACGGGGAAAGCCCCATGTGAAAGGGCTTGCGTCAGTCTTACGCCTGCTGTGAGGCAGGCGCAAGATTTTGACGCAACAGCATCCTAAAAGTGACGCAGTGAAATCTCATAGATTTCACTGCGTCACTATTACGAGGCTTTTTGCGGGGGAACGCCCCCTCTGCATACATTGTACCTGACGCAGGTATAATGTGGCGCAGGGGTTTAAAAAGTGACGCATCTACCTAGATGCGTCACTTTTTAAATATGGCGCAACAAGGCGCATTTTTTACGCCGCTGGTGCGTCACAAAAAGTGACGCACCGGCGGCGCAAAACTGACGCAAGGCCACATAAATAAGGGCCCAGATCTGTTGTGGAAATAATGTTAGATCAAATTGGGGGTTGGTTTATAGAGCACAAGGGTAAAAGTTTCAGCCTCTTACAAAATCGGGTAACCAGGTAAAGACCCAGCACCCATAGTCTCTCCCCTTTAATTCGACACACCCAGCAGCTGGAGGCAAAATACTTAAAATATGCCCTCAACAACTCAGTCAGGCGAGCAATGTAAGACTTTGTTAATAAGAATTAACAAGAGGGGGATTCGAATCCCACAACTAGCATGGTTTCTGCAGTGTTTCAGTGGCATGAAAGGTACACTCCCCTACTCTCTAAATTGCTGTCAACGACCAGGGTACAGATCTCCAAGTAGGCACAGTACCCCATGCCCCTTATGACAACCTGAGATGGGGGTCCAAAGTTGGGTGCGGGTGCACAGCATTTAGCAAGAAAAGAACTACGAGGATGAAGTAATCACTGTTTACATTAACCTCCAATCAAAGCGGATTTTTCCATTTTTTATCTGATTCTTCGCATGAGCGGGGCAACCCCACTGCATGTTCATGGGGTTGGCAGTGGTCCCAGTACCATCAGTTTCTGTATGCCTTCTTATGGTAAAAGCTTTACCTGCCTTAGCGAAGATGTTAGTCACACATCACTATTTCATAAAAGGCATTTAGAAGCGCATAAAGTAGTACACCAGTAGCACTACTTAACACACTTCAAAATGCAATTCACACACCTATGGCCAGAGATCACTACTTCTCCTATCTTTTCTGTACGGAGACATCTGCCCCTGTCGTGGAGATCTCCTTACACTTAAGTATAGAATTTGGTAGCAAATTTAGGAGGAACAAGGGGGAGTGATGTGACAATGGGGAATAATTACTACAAAGTTGCTGGGGGTAATGGGATTTTTGAAGGGGTTTAGGGAGGGACACAAAAGAGTAAGACAATTGCTTATCACAAATATAATGTTTAATTATGGTTTAGCTCTAACAGTGTTAAACAGGATTAAATGTACTCCAGCTCAACCTTGGAGTAAATCTAGCACTACACATAGCCAACCATGGGTTCTGCAAAATGCTCCCACAGAAAATAATGGTGGTGGACAGGCTATAACCCTAAAACACTAAATGAAACAATGTAAAATAAATTAAATACATTCTAAATTACACAAAACTTTTTCTTTAAGTAGTCTAACAATCAACTTATTTACATTTCACTATATTTTCCAATAGGGAGATCTCTGTCTGAGTGGAGGAGATCTTCACCAAAAGATTCAAAGGTACTAATAGAAACTTTAAACTAGTAAATTCAGTCATTTGAGGGTTGGAAACTCTTCAGTCTACATCTTGGTGTAAATCTCCACTTATTTGCTATTTACCTATTTACCATTGTTATTTACATATTTGCCATTGCTGAGTTGAGATTTACACCTAGATGTAGAAGAAGATCCATACATGAGTGATCTATACATGCAAACTTACCTTTATGAATCAGGCAATAGTTTCGATTTATGGTTGCGTTGTGGGTGATAGTTTCTCAAAGGGATGGAACACTGTAATCAAAATATTTCATGAGACAATAAAACTAAAATGTGTGCTGTTGTCATTGGAAAGGTAGCTTTCAAGTCAGCCAAGTTGTGTGCTGCTTGTAAGGTTCTGACTTTCAACCCACTAGCTCCCAATCATGTAGGGTACCAGCAGCATGCAATGATTTCTGATCAGTAATTTGGGTACTGCCCAGGCCTTTGCACTTGCCATCCTTCTATAGTTTAGGGGACAAGGAACTTGAAAAAGGAAATGTAAAGTATAACTAGCATTTTTGAAGAGTTGGCAGTGGCAAGTAGACCACTGCCTACAATTTCTATTTTCAGGTTTTTAACATTGTCATAGGGGAAGTGGTTCCTTGAGGACTGCTTCCAGTCTGCGAATGTGGTACCGGTACATTTGTGTAGTCTCTAAATCATTAATGTTTTGCGACCAGATTTCAGTTGCAAAATACTACTACATACCATTTCAAATCAGTATTTGGAAGGGATACCCTACAACGCTCTTTCCAAAATAATATTGTGTTATGGAGTTGGTAACAGAAATTGCCATTTAGTAATGCGCAACCCAATCGCAATTCGACAGCCTGATTCATCATTCTCCCGTTTTGCGAGCCCCTATTAGCGATTCATAGCGAATCGCTATTAAGGACTCGCAAAACGGGATTCATGTAGAAAATGCATAAAGAAATGTGATTCCTACATAATCCTTATTTGCGATTAGCAAATTGCTAATCGCAAATAAGGAATAACTCGCCATTAATTCCTATGGGCCAAAAGGCCTATAGGAATGAATGGGGAGTATTCCTTATTTGCGATTAGCAATTAGCTAATCGCAAATAAGATAGCGATTTGAAGGGTGCCAGGGGTGTCCAAAGGACACCCTGTAGCACCCCTCAAATGAAATTTTACACAGGTGTTGCACACACACATGTCCAAAGGACATGTGTGTGTGTAACATGCAACTCAGAAAAATGCATTTAAAAGCATTTTTCTGAGTTTTCGCAATTTACCACGAGGTCTGACCTCGCGGTAAATTGCGGCCAGAAATTGCGAATTTGCAAAACAAAATTGGATGATGAATTGCATTTAAGGAATCTCAAATAGAGATTCCTTAAATGTAATTCCTCGCAAAATTGCGAGATCGCAATTAGCGATTTTTGCTTTTGGGATGCTGAATCCCAAATGCAAAAATCGCACTCGCAAAGGGCCAGATTCTCAGAATCTGGCCCTTTGCGAGCGCAATTTTGTTTGATGAATCGGGCGGTATAATACCAAAAGGACTTTGGCCATCACAAGCAGCCCGATTCTGCAAATTGGACCTTTTGTGAACGCAAAAAAGACTTCATACATCTAAGTTTTGAATGCATTCCTGATATGTTTTGTGGGTCTAGTGGTTACCTTAAAAATCAAAGGAGACCCCAGAAAAAGAATCACAGAGAAAACAGAATGAGAGAAAAAATGAATTGCCTTAAATCCGCTTTTGCTAAAATGCTTTAACAATTATTTCTTTAACCTTTGTCTGCTACATTCTTGAAGAGCAGCGCCTCTGTAATGCCATGGGCTGTGGGGGATCCCTGCCATACTGCAGAAGAGACTTTCTTCTTAAACTTCAAAATAAATTGCTTTCAAGAATCAACCAGCTACACAAGGTTAAACCCAAAGCTCCAGAGACAGATGCACGTATGTTATTTTATAGAAGGTGGGCTATGGGTGATGGAGGAGACCCGACTGTGCTGATAAGTAAAGCACATTTATTTATGAATGATAGTACATCTTGTAAAGCGAGATTAAGGAGAAACACATTCAGGAAACTCTCATGGCGTGCTCTTCCTGCCATTTTTATAATTATGCATGATAAGATAATAAAAGACCGTATTACACCTCATTACAGTTCTTTAATGACTTTCTTTACTGCTCTTGGATCAGAGCAGAGAGTGTAATGAAGATTAAGCTGGGGTAGGAGCCTGCCTGAGCTCAGCACAAGTCTCTGTGAAGCACACAGAGAACTCTAATGTGCATGAAACCTGTAGTAACAAGAGTCCCCATACCAGTAGGGCACCTCTGTAGTAACGGGGTTCACCATTGTGATGGAGTCCCTAACAGTAGCAGGGATACCTATAGTAATTGTGGACATAGCTATTAATAGTGGCTGCACACAGTAATGTCGACTCCGCATAGTAATAGGCATGCCCTATAGCAGTGGTCCTCAAACAACTGTATGGTCGAACCCCCCTGCATAAAATATTTTTGTGTTGGGTCCCCCTCCAACTTTTGCAGATGGCTGAGGCCGGCAGTGATGTAATGACAAAAGCGTGCTAAAACATCAGCCAAGTGGATTTTGTACTGGGGCATTGTAGACACAAGACTTTGTCCTTCTCTTTGTCTTGTCACCTTTCATTGCCTACTCAGTCGCTTGTTTATGGCACTCAAGGCCTCCTATCTAGTCACAGTCCCACCATAAGCCATAGCACACGTCTCAAGACACTACCTGCATCATTGTCCAGGTATCCCACACTCTTGACTATCTCCCATCTCTGTCAATTTCTCCCTCAAGTAAGTACTTTAAAGTCACCATGCGTCTTGTCCATCACTGTCCTCAGTGCTTCATTTGAGGGAGAGGTTTCTGGTGCTCAGTACTGGCACTTAGTTGTTAACAAGGGCACTTATGACAGTGCCCCACATGGTGCCACTGTGTATCTAGTTTAGAGATGAGCAAAACATCAGTTGTCTATTAATTCAGTGCACAGTTAAAATGACTAATTCCTGCCGCCCGAGGAATTCTTATATTTTTGGGGTGGCTGGAGCATTCAAATGGTCTCACTTATTGGAGTGTGAACATTAGTTGTGTTGTTACTGTCAGTGGCAGTGCTGGCAGGGGCAGTGGGTGGTGAAAGTTACAGTGGCCTCCTGACAAGGGCCCTGCCACTTAATATTTTACAAATTAAGCACTGATCAGTATCTGAGTTTCCTGTCACTGCCCACTTCATTGTCATAGCTTCCTTTTCGGGACAGTGTCCACTTCTCTTACAAGTGAGTGCACAGTTCTCCTGACAGTGTTTACCAATTCCTGTCACTGCACATCCCCTTCATGACTGTCTGGCTTCATCCCTGCCCGCAGCTCACATTATTGCCCACTTTTCTCATAACACCCCACTCCCTCCACCACTGCCTATGTATCCTGTCAATATCACCCTCTCCAGCTAAATTCTGTCCTCACTAGGGCACATTTGATCTCTCCAATCACATCCTCTCTTTTCCCAGCCCCCTCCCCTATCATTTCATGTTCTCTTGCCTATTATTCACTCTTTGTCACTCTTAGCGCTTCCCTGTTTCCTGTCACTGCCCACCTTTCCATCGCAAACCCCTCATTTGCCAAGGCACCACTCTATTGCTGTCTACCACTGCCATTCTGTTGGAACATAATATTATATAAACGTGATTGTCCCACTATGTACCATATAACCGCATACACGTATTTATGATTGAGAATAAAACATTATTGAATGATGACCTAATGATAGGTTATAGAATGTCGTTCTGTCCTATTAATGTAGTCAGGACTACTTGGTATTATCTCCCTTCGACAATCTTTTTAGGATTCGATACTTCATGGTATAACACAGAATATGAAAACAGGTTAAATCGCTTATGTCTGCCTCTCTTTCTTGTCGTAAATATTTAATTTACCATCTTAATTTCTATGCAGGTAAGTACTTAATCAATAATAACTCAATCGGAAAGAAAGAAAACAGAGTCCGTGGTGTTAGAGTTCTTAGGGGTTTTATTCCTTAAAAAGGAATCGTTCCGGAACTGGATATCTGGTTCCTGGCACCACACAGGGTCCAGGAAGGGATAGAGCAATATTTTATTGACAATACATAGCTTATATACTTAATTCATGTCATAGAAAGCAATATAGTAGGCGTAACAGCTGAGAGAAACAAGATAACAGCATTCACGTGTTGCTAGTACGTAATCAGAAGGCGTGGACTAGGCGTGAACTAGAGGTGTGCGCTAGAAACGTCACAGGTAGGTGTCACAAAGGGGTGGCACAAAGCAGAATGTTGCAATGTCAGCAGAAATCTGGAGCTTGGATGCGCGCGCAGCTGCATGACGTGTGATTGACGTGGAAACTGGAGGGAGCAGGGGACTTGACATTTACACTGGCGGAAAGAGACAGAAGTCTGGCATGTCAGATCAACTCGTACTTCTATCATATCTGATATCTGATGTTTGGGAACCATATTATCTAGAGGGAAAGGTCTCTGGGGCAGAAGCTATTCTATACTGACTGAGAGTGCGTGTATAAGCGCCTAAGTGTCTGCATGAGAAGCGTGGGGGCATGGGCCTTCTCTGGGAGCATGGTAACAGAGGCTATGAATTACTTGCATGGAGACAGTAGGCCAGCCCTCGTGCTCTGCAGCTGGGAGAATGTTTACTTAAACTAGTAGGCAGGAATGTATTTTCGAGGAGCGGAACAGATAATTCGAAGGTTGTAGTCAGTCTTGGCAGGCAGCAGGCTGAGCTAAACGCCGTGGGCCGCACAGGGAGTAGGACAGAGGTCATGAATACAGAGGCTGCCTGGGCTGATGCTTTTCTGAGTCAGAAAGCAACGGAAAAAGGCTCGATGGCAGAAATTCAGGGCCTACTTTGCCAGAGCTGAAAAACGTGTAGAGTACACTACAAAAAGACGTTGGCATGGCATACTTAGGAACGGACTATTCAACCCATTCAGAGTGGGTCTGAAAGAGGACATGTTAACGGTGGACGCAAATGTATTTGCGTCTTCATAGCTGGCACAGGAGGGAAGTTACATGCACTTTAAGCTGGTACATGGAGTCGGTGGGGTACACGCTAGGGAACATTACTTGACCATAAAATTTATATTTCCTCATTCCCTCCTTGTTCCCTACGGACCCTTCATGATATATCGATCCTCATGAATCGATCAGTCTGTTCTTGTAACATTATTCGCTCATCTTTCTTTCTTTCACGTTTTGAGAAAAAACTGGAATGTTCAATGCATGAGGTGGCACACAGTCCACAAATCGCTGGCCCACACTGTAGGCACAGACAACAACTGAATACTATGACGAGGGCAATGCCTAGGAAGGATAGGATCTTCCATCCCCAAGCGGTTAACGTTGTCCAGAACCAACCGGACCAAGTCCAGGTGCCTGGATTCTGATGTATCAGATTTGCAATTTTATGAAGACGTGTAATGGCTTGATATACTGTTGGCGCGTTTTCTGGAATGAAAATACAGCAACTTGACCCGATGACCTTACAAGCTCCGCCTCTGTCTGCCAAGATGACGTCAATAACAAGACGATTCTGAAGGACAACAACCCGCATGGCGGACTGCTCTTCTGTTAAGTTACCTAAGGCGGAGGCAGTTTCATTCACTACTGCTTCAAGTGTTCTAGTTAATCTGCGGATTAGCTTACTATTTTGGACGGGGCCTAAGAAGAAAAAGAATCCTTTATTGAAATCTGTATACTGTTCCCATGCCGTTTCTGTATAGTCGACAAGCGAGAGACCTCTTCGGAGTCTATTCTTTACTAGATTCGTATTTCTGTGATAATCAGGAGGAGCTAGAAAAACAGGTGGCAGAAGGAATGCAATGTAACAGGTACCATCCCAATCTGGAGGTAAGCGTATGTATGCAGTATGACCACAAACAAAGTAGGAATGACGGGTAGCTCTAAAAGAAGACTTGCCTTGATCACTGAATTCGACCACAGTAGTACATTTACTATGACCTAAGTGTACTGAACCTTTCTTACTGACACATAATTCACCAGTGACTGGTAGTACTGACATAGCGGGCAGAACTGGTGCAGCTTCGGACTCAACAGTAAGAATCATAAGGTTAATTGTATAATTACCTAATCCATATACTTCATTTTCTAGATCAGTTCCTATTCTAATGGGGAGTCCCTTCTTGTCAGGATAACAGGATTTAAGCAGAACTAAGTTCAAGTTTCCCCAAACCCAGCTCCCTTTGTAAACAGCAATATCAGGATCTACGGAATTTATTATTCTAAACCAGGCTCCACAGGAGCCATTGTGGGTGAACGGATACGGAAAGAGGGGCAGAGCTCCCTTGTATTTCTGGTAGGGAGGGAGTCGGCCACATATCCAGCAGTTTGTAGCATTATTAGTCTGATGGGAGTGATGTAACATACTAATGAATGTGTTGTTGCGCAGCGCGAGTCTGTAAGAAAGTTCATGTGGAGGTAATTTACTAAAAGAATGTTCAGCAGAAACATTGTAAGCAGATTGTTCACGCTTGAAAATAGGGTAGTAGAGAGAAAGCAGTATACTTGCAATAATGATCAGAATACTTAGAAAAAACATAATTAATAATGTCACTATACAGTGACTGCGCAATGATTTACAATATGTATGCTTCTTGAATTGTCTCTCTCTCTCTCTATCTCGATTTAGGGGGTACATGTCAGAAACTATTTAACCGATTCACCTAGGGGAGGACTTAAACAATTAAACTGTCTGACTTGCTAGATCGGAGCTTTAACTTATATTCTTCTTGGGGAGTTTTTTCTCGTTCTGAAACTTTAAAGTCACTAGATTCGATACAGTCTTTGGGAGGGGTGGACGAGTCTGGATCTGGTTTCAGTTTGTTGTATTTTTTAATATGGCTCGTGTGGATCCACCCCTTTCTTCCCTCCACCTTCACTGCGGTCCTCGTAGTAAGAAGGACGGTCTTCGGCGCTTTCCAGCGGGGCTCCAGCGGACTTTTCCTGTCAAAGTTCCTTATTAAGATTAGGTCGCCAGGACGGACATCATGCGGCTTTACATCAGTGTTGTCAGGGAAAGCTGCGGCAACCTGTGAACGACATGATTGGAGTGCAGACATCAAGGAGGCAAGGTAATCTGTCAACATATTACAATCAACATCAGTAATTTTCTTAGGAATGGGCGTCCCCCACATATTCGGTGGTCTGCCAAAAACCACTTCGTACGGGGATAGTCCTGATCTCGAATGGGCAACCATTCTCATATAGAATAGTGCTACTGGCAGGGCGACTATCCAGTCGACCCCTTTCTCTTGACATATTTTAGCAAGGCGGATCTTTAATGTCTGATTATGCCTCTCTACAAGGCCTGCGGCTTCGGGATGTCGGACACAATGGAATTTCCACTGATATCCTAGCAGAAGTGAAACCTGCTTCATTAATTCGGATGAGAATGGCTGTCCGTTATCTGAGTAGACGACACGAGGCAAGCCGTATCGTGGGAAGAATTCACGAACCAGCTGTCTGGCAGTGGTCGGAGCAGTGTAATCTGGGACTGGATATGCTTCGGTCCAACGGGAAAGTGCACAAACAACTACGAGGACATATTTGAATCCTCGACAACGGTCCATCTGGATATAATCCATCCGGAGGACTTCAAAAGGGTGATCAGGAGGATGAAATCCACCTTGCTCTACAGGGACACTTTTACCTGGATTGAACTGACAACAGATCATGCAAGTACGCACTTTCTGTTTTGCTGCTGCTCGTAAGTGTTTATTGTGCCAGAGATTGTGTAAACTGTCTAACATCGCTTTCTCTCCTAGATGTGCTGGACTATGTGCTGTATTTATTATGACTTGAACCATAGAGTCGGGGAGAAACCATGTAGATTTTCCCTTCGTCATCCAACCTTGATCTGTCTGTATCCCTCCTAGTTCAGTCCATTTCTTTATTTCATCTGAGGTAGCATGTGTCTGAATATCAATTACATCTAGTGCAGGATCCCTGACTGTCATACAATGTGTCGGTACTATTGTCTTTGTCACATCAGCTGTCTGAGTGTGAGTCAATGCTGTATGTTTTGCTGTCTGGTCTGCCAGATCGTTACCCTGGGAAACAGAATCTGTAACTTTAGTATGTGCTTTACACTTCATGACTGATATGCCTGAAGGCAGATGTATTGCTTCTAACAGTGCTTGAATGAGGGGACCATGTTGGATCTTGGCACCATGAGAGGTCAAGAAACCTCGTACTTGCCATAACATTCCGAAGTCGTGTACAACTCCGAACGCATAACGGGAGTCAGTGTATATGTTAACATTTCTGTTCTTGGCTAGTATACAGGCTCGGGTCAGAGCAATAAGCTCTGCCGCTTGAGCGGACAGTGTGTCAATACGATATGTTTCTTTAACTTCAGTTTCAGTGGTCACGGCATACGCGGCCACTAATTCTCCTGTACTTGTTCTCATACATGAACCATCCACATAAAGTGTCAGGTCTGGATTTGTCAGCGGAACATCTGTTAAGTCTCGTCGAGGCTTTGTTACTGCATTAATGATCTCTATACAATCATGCGGAGCTGGATCTGTCGTAATGAAAGGTAACAATGTTGCGGGGTTCAGAATACTGCAGCGTCTGATTTCTATGTGTGGTTGGAATAGCGTTAATTCATAACCTGTCAGTCGTGCTATAGTCAGGTGCTGAGTCTGGGTTCTGTTTAAAAGAACCTCTACAGAATGTGGAACTTGTACTGTTAATTGATGTCCTAAAACAATTGAGTCGCTCTGTCTGATTGCTAAAGTGGTCGCTGCTACGGACTTCAAGCACACGGGGAGTGCCTGGGCTACTGAATCCAATGTACTTGAAAAATAAGCGCAAGGCTTATATGAACCTGCTTGATCTTGGGTGAGGACAGACAACGCTGTACCATCACGTTCTGTAACGAAAAGTGTAAAAGGTTTGCTGTAACATGGTGCCGCTAAAACTGGTGCTTGGCATAAAACTTTCTTTAATTCTTCAAAGGCTTGTGTGTGTTCCTGAGTCCAAGGGAGGATAGTCGAAGTTGCTGCCTCCTGTGTTGTTAACTGAATGAGAGGTTTGGCTAGAAATGCATATTGAGGAATCCATTGTCTGCAGTACGAGGTGAGGCCTATAAAAGCCCGCACTTCCTTTTGTGTCTGGGGTCGTGGCATATTTATAATTTACTGAATGCGATCAGGAGTGAGCTGTCTCCCCACTTTGGACAGCAAGTGACCCAAGTACACAACTTGCTGAACACAGAATTGTAGCTTCGAAGGAGACACCTTGTGTCCCTTGTCGGCCAGAAAATGTAAAACTGTCAGTGATGCTTGTTCACATTCGGGCTCACTTCGTGCGGTGATCAGCAGATCATCGACGTATTGCAGTAAAGCGGTGTTAACTGGCATTTTAATACAATCTAGTTGTCTTTTCAGTGCTTGACTATAGATGCTGGGGCTTTCTGTGAATCCTTGAGGTGCGCGGGAAAATTTGAAACTTCGTCCATTTAAACTGAATCCGAAGAGATATTGGCTCTCTGGATCAATCGGTACACTAAAGAAGGCGTTCTTGAGGTCAATTACAGTAAAGAACGTTGCTTCAGAATCAATAGCAGTCAATAAGGAAGAGATATCGGGAACCACAGGGTACTGTGGAATGATGCATTTATTCAGCTCTCTCAGATCAATCACCAGCCGATATACTGGCGGTGCATTGGGATCAGTACGTTTAAGAATCGGAATGATAGGGGAATTGCAGATATTTGAGTCGGTCTCTACGACCACTCCTTGGGCAATGAGCTCTTCAATGATTTTCAGTAAAGCCACTACAGCATCGGGTGGTAACTTGTATTGTCTGATTCGGGGTAACACAGCACCTGATTTCAGTGTAACACGGTATGGTGTGATATGCATACAACCTACATCAGTTGGGCCTTTTGCCCACAAGTGATCTGGTACATTTTTCAATCTGACATCAAACTGTCGTAGTACATAATGGCCCTTGAAATCCCGCAGAAAAAGTCTAACTCCCTCCGGGGAACAGCATATTATGGCTCCTAGAGCCTTCAGCGTTTTGATACCTAACAGATTTTCTGGACATGATTTCGTAAGTAACAAGCCTGTAATACGTGATAATGGACCCACAGCCAGGGGAACTGGTTCTGATACTTCATTTACAATGGGCTGTCCTGAAAAACCAAGGGAAACATTCTGCGAGCCTGAGAGGGGTGCCCCTGGGACTTCGTTATGGCTTATTGTTGTGCGGCTTGCCCCTGTATCTATTAAAAACTTTCTGTCTTTTCCCAATACTTGACTGTGTACATAAGGACCCTCTTGATCTACAGGAATCTCAATAAGAGGCAAGCCGAATTCCCTCTCTAGGCTGTTTCATGTGTATCGTGGGTAATCGGGGTAAGCAGATTGGGCATACTGGTACATTTGTTGGGAAACTTGCTGAGTCGCGGCAATGGGCTGTGGCTGTGGTACCGCTACCGTTTGTGCTGTATGAGATGAAGCATGCGTGTGCTGTGTATTCTGTGAGGTCTGTTGTTGGGCCTGGTCTTGTCTTGGTGGATGCGGTCTTTCTTTAGTTTTACCTGTTGCTATATTGTGTTTCAGAACTGGACATTCATGTACGTAATGACCTGGCTGCTTACAATAGTTGCATGTCCCTTTAACAGGAGCTGTGGCGTGACCTGTCTGGGTCGTACCCTTTCCCTGGCTGTCTGCTGGAACTGATTGGGCCACTAACATTTTCATTTTCGTGTCTTTCATACGTTTCTGTTCATGGTCCTGTTCTTCTCTAATTCTGTTCTGATGATACTGTAACATTTGCAACATCTGTGATGGCGTATTTGCTTGCCACGTACTCTCGACCTTGTATACACGGTTTTTAACTGCTAACAGGGAATTCTCGACTAACTTTGATACAAAAAGATGCGGGTACGATTCGCTACTTGGTTTAAGACCACTGTTAATAATGAAACATTTCTCGAATCTTGAATAGAAGTCACTAGTATCTTCATCTGGTTTCTGTTTACATGCTGAGATTGCATCCCACTCTTCTTTTCTAGTTGTCAGTAATCTTGGCAGAACCTGTACTATTAAACCTGGTAATGCTTTAGTTTTATCCCCAAGGCCTACCCCTGGGACACGTTTGTTCTCTTCGTCTTCTATTTCTGCCCATACAATCTTTTTGTCTCCTACCTCCCATTCTTTTTCCTTGAGTTTCTCGTAGATGCCCGTGGGCAGCAGTACTTTTAACATTTTCATGATATCTTCATATGTGTAATCCCCCATCAGTAACATGTCTTTAAGCTCTCTGTGAAAACCTGCAGGGTCTTTATCATGGCACGGTACTAGTTTCTTCATTTCTAACAGTTCTAACTTGGTCAGAGGCGTGTGTACATACACACGTTTCAAGGTATGATCCTCACCCATAACTGGGTGTACTTCTCGTAAGGGGTTCTGACTTTCAAGACCATGCAGACGCTCCATATGATACATTTTTCTTTCTGGGGGCGGAGCGGGAACATATTCGGAGCTTACGGAATTGTTATATCTGTGTCGCTGTTCTAGAATTATTTGTATTAACTTGGTACTTAGACCTCTCCATCTATCCGTGAGTAGTGCTTCTAATGTATCGTGTAAGGGACCTGGATCAGAATGTTTGTTTCTGTATAACGTGAGAAGGTGCTGCATCATGTATACACCTGCTAATTTCTGCTCGTCTGGGGAAAGGTTCAGGAATGTCTGTGCTACGGTGTCATCATTGTACATGTCTGGATTGTCAGCCCATAATATCGCTGACCGGGCTAGTTCTTGCTCATCCATAGAATTGAGTATGTGGTACCCCATTCGGTCTCGGAGTCTTTTATCAGTCTCCTGGAACCGATGTTCAGGAGAATTCGGGTTTGTTAAGCCAGAGAGAAAAACCCTCTTGCTTTCTGGACGAATGCCTTTCCTAAGGTAAGTTCCCTTACCTACATACGCTATCGTATCTGTAGTCCTTTCTGATTCTTCGGGTTCTCCTTCCTCCTCCTCGGAGGCCTTTTCTTTCTCTTTTTCGTGTATTTCTATCACTGCTTTTCTTATTTTCTTGTACATACTGGCTATGCAAGTTCCCTTATCATGTTTTCCATCAGATATATTTTGACCCCACTTGTTGAGTGCATTTAATTCATCCTGTTCTGTTTCAGGCCTGTCTCGTTCTCTTATTAGGCAGTTTATAAAAAAACGTAGTATATGTGCTTGAGTGTCAACTTTCTGATGCGCCATGGCATCCTTAATACTTTCAGGGTCTTTCCCAGTCTGAACAAAGTGATATATTCTATCTAGGTGCTCTTTCATTCCTGCAAATAGCAGCAGGTAGTCAGTGGCGGATCGTAACCGTAGTGATGCCATCATCATTCTATCGTCTTTACCGGGTACTGGATCATATCTGCAAACTGCAAGTGGTTCTTTGAGTATGTCGAGACGGGGTGATTTGAACGTGAGAGGACTCTGTATATCCCTAAGGTGTAATCTGTGTGTTAATGGCGGCGTCCGAAGACCCCCATCGCACTTCCTGAGGCGGAAGCTTGAACATTATCTCTCTGTGGAGTCTGTATCTGTACTTGAATTTGTCTGTGAGCAGGGTCAGGTAGAAGCGGTTTCGGTAGATCAACTTTAGGTACGGGAAGTGGTGGAGGTGGAGGAATAGTCGGTCGAACGGGGAAACCTGGTTGCAGTTGTGGCGGGTTGCCACCTCCGTCACCGTCAGTAGGCGGGACACGGACAGGCAGGTTGGTGTAAGCGGGTGCTACATCCTCTAGATAGGAATTCAGGAATATATCTTTAGTGGTCTTGTGATTTACTTTAGTTGGAACCAATGGTGGCGGCAGATTTTTCGGTATTTCTGATGTGGTCTCAGGCGAACCCTCGGCCACGAGATACATACCGTTTACGAGATTGTTTCGTGCGCGGTCTACTTGCTCTGTTTTTACTCGGATCCCTTCAGTAACTAATTCGTTTTCTTGGGCTTTATCTGATTCTTTGAGTCTGTCTTCTCTACGGAGTGCTCTTTCAGCACGCTTATGTGATTCCTTACGCCAAAATTCTATGGCGTCTTTCTGAGATTGTCTGGCTTTCTTTTTCCATAGTGCTTCCTCTACCTTCATGATGCACTCGGCATCCCATGTTCCGGTAACAGGCCATCTGTGTCTCTCGTCTAGATGTTTAGTATAATCGGCCCATAAATCTAGATACAATATGGCGTCTAGGCCATGCTTGTTGTACATAAAATTTCCTGGAGTGTCCCTAGGGGGGATAGGAATTTCTTCCTCGAGTATCCCTTTCCTAGTTCCTATCTGCTTTAACTTGTTGAAGAACGGCATCTTGTTTACTTAATACTGAATGCTCAATCCTAACTACTTAATACTGAATTCCGCTAGTTATACAAGAACACAATAATGCACATAAAAAAAAACAGTCACACTCATACCACGACATTAATCACATGAAAAGACATTTGAGACATATATGACTACCCCTTATACCAGATGTACTGCTAAACAGCACAGATACACTGTCAGAGACAATGCAAAAACTTTAATAACTGATGTACTGCTAAACAGTACAGATACACTGTCTAAAACAGTGCAGACCGGACTTGTGTACCCAAACCCGTCTTGATACGTCCCAGCAATGGTACTCACCGGGAAGCACGGAAACTGAAGGCCTCGGAAAACTCGACTGGACTCGACCGGACTCGACTCGACTCGACACGTGGATACTTCGGAAAACTGGTGGGCCTCTTAACACCTCGGACCTTGCTTCTTTCGGCTAGGCTCTGGTCGGGATCCTCCGCACTCCTCACCGCCTCGTCTGGGCGCTGATTGCAGTCTTCGTCACCTCCGTGGGTCAGAGGGAGATACAGGAAATCCTGCCGGTACGCGTAGTTTCCATCTAACTGATGGCAGGGGACAGAGCTTGCAACGCACCAACCGGCGCGCGGGGTGGGGGAGGGGTCCCTGTTCGGGCGCCAAAATGTCGTAAATATTTAATTTACCATCTTAATTTCTATGCAGGTAAGTACTTAATCAATAATAACTCAATCGGAAAGAAAGAAAACAGAGTCCGTGGTGTTAGAGTTCTTAGGGGTTTTATTCCTTAAAAAGGAATCGTTCCGGAACTGGATATCTGGTTCCTGGCACCACACAGGGTCCAGGAAGGGATAGAGCAATATTTTATTGACAATACATAGCTTATATACTTAATTCATGTCATAGAAAGCAATATAGTAGGCGTAACAGCTGAGAGAAACAAGATAACAGCATTCACGTGTTGCTAGTACGTAATCAGAAGGCGTGGACTAGGCGTGAACTAGAGGTGTGCGCTAGAAACGTCACAGGTAGGTGTCACAAAGGGGTGGCACAAAGCAGAATGTTGCAATGTCAGCAGAAATCTGGAGCTTGGATGCGCGCGCAGCTGCATGACGTGTGATTGACGTGGAAACTGGAGGGAGCAGGGGACTTGACATTTACACTGGCGGAAAGAGACAGAAGTCTGGCATGTCAGATCAACTCGTACTTCTATCATATCTGATATCTGATGTTTGGGAACCATATTATCTAGAGGGAAAGGTCTCTGGGGCAGAAGCTATTCTATACTGACTGAGAGTGCGTGTATAAGCGCCTAAGTGTCTGCATGAGAAGCGTGGGGGCATGGGCCTTCTCTGGGAGCATGGTAACAGAGGCTATGAATTACTTGCATGGAGACAGTAGGCCAGCCTTCGTGCTCTGCAGCTGGGAGAATGTTTACTTAAACTAGTAGGCAGGAATGTATTTTCGAGGAGCGGAACAGATAATTCGAAGGTTGTAGTCAGTCTTGGCAGGCAGCAGGCTGAGCTAATCGCCGTGGGCCGCACAGGGAGTAGGACAGAGGTCATGAATACAGAGGCTGCCTGGGCTGATGCTTTTCTGAGTCAGAAAGCAACGAAAAAAGGCTCGATGGCAGAAATTCAGGGCCTACTTTGCCAGAGCTGAAAAACGTGTAGAGTACACTACAAAAAGACGTTGGCATGGCATACTTAGGAACGGACTATTCAACCCATTCAGAGTGGGTCTGAAAGAGGACATGTTAACGGTGGACGCAAATGTATTTGCGTCTTCATAGCTGGCACAGGAGGGAAGTTACATGCACTTTAAGCTGGTACATGGAGTCGGTGGGGTACACGCTAGGGAACATTACTTGACCATAAAATTTATATTTCCTCATTCTCCTAGAGCATGGCTCAGGGAAACCCAAGGACATACTTGCTCTTCTCATAGGACGCATACATTATAGCAGGGTCTGTTTCTGTACTCCACGGGTCCAAGATAGACTAGAAGGGCACCTCACTGACCTACCCTTGGAATAGCTTTTAGCTTAACTATTGACAAATGTGTAAGAACCTCAAATGGGTGTTCCGGTAGACTAACGGACAACTTGTGTATTTCCTTTCTTGGTGTTAACCAGAACATGTAAAACGTATATATACCTTGTGTTATGTGTATTTCGTTAGTCTCCTCTGCGCACCTCCATGGGTCGTGTAGACAGAGGCTCCCCTGTCAGGGCTTGTATTTTGATTCAATAAACGATTCGACCTTCTCCATTGCCGACTGCTTGGTTATTCCTTGATTGTATATATATTGATATATATATCCTTGGACTATTAGTAAGTATAGTACGACTTTAAGAAATTTGAATCCTTCAGTTGGCGACTCCGCCGGGACTCCGCGTTAGGGTCGTCCCCTCCTGTAATCAGGAGCAGAAGGAACAGGGAGGAGTTCTGGCCGAGTGGGTGGACAAGAAGTTTTTTTATTTAAAGACCCCGTTAGCAGAAAGTCCGCCCTCTAACCCAGTATCCCTCCTGGTGGCTAAAGACCCTACGCCGGAGTCCTACGGGCTTAACCCGAAAGAAATACAGACTGTGTCAGTCTGTCTAGAAATTGGCAGTGGAGAAGTCATGATCAACCTGAGTGCACCAGGTGAGTGAATCTTCTGAATGGAATCAGACACTTGAAGGAAGTGTCTATTTGGAAATTGTGTGTTTTACGGTGGCCGGAGAAGCCGGACCACGAGTGGATCAGAAAAAGGGTCTGACATTGCGGTGCAGGGGCTGCACGTGCAGACGCCTTTAGGATTTGTTTTTACGTTGTGAAATTGCGCTTGGTGCCTTGCGGAGCACGGGGTGTTCGCTCGGCCAAACTCACTTAGGAGAGGCCCTCGGAGCAGCTGGGTAAGCTAGGATTCTGGAGCCTTGGGCCCCGAAACACCAGCCCAACCAGAATGCGACCGAGGGGGCACCTAGAAAGTGAGTTTGTGGTCTTCCTACCAAGGGGCTTTATTGTGATTTTTTGG
This sequence comes from Lissotriton vulgaris, assembly GCF_964263255.1. NCBI lineage: Eukaryota > Metazoa > Chordata > Amphibia > Caudata > Salamandridae > Lissotriton > Lissotriton vulgaris. The sequence goes on along the minus strand of NC_141689.1, from coordinate 1,057,870,633 downwards.
AATTTGATTCCCCGAACAGGAGTCGACGGGCTCTGTTCGTATTGCGAGACATGTCATTGGAATTGGAATTTGTATAAGAGCTCATTTCGGAAACCCTGCGGCCTTTGCGGCACTTTGTTTGAAAACCGATCGGAAGAATATAAGAGAGTGAATGGTGAAGTGGGCGCGCCCGAATGAAAGAAGCGAATTGGCAAAATTTTAACATTTGTAACGTTATTGTTAACATGCCATCTTTTAGTAAACTATGTTTTGGGTGCTGCTGTGGGAGAGGTACTCGGCTGGAAGAAAGACAGCCTGCCCCTCCCGAAGGGAGCCCCTGTTTTGATATGTATGTAAAACATGGTGTTACTCCAATTTTATTTAATACATTATGGAATAGCCAGGGATAATACCGATTTGCAATGGCCCCTTACAGGGTCATTTGATGAAAACAAAATAACGTATTTGCAAAATAAAATGTTTATGAAGAAGAGCCGCCAGTCTATGTTTGACTCCTTGAACCTATGGTTAAAGGAGGCTAAACGACGGCGAATAAGGGAAGAGAAATTAGGAAGATTTAAAGCTGGACAAACTATAACTCAAAAGGCGGTAGCTTATGATAGGGGAAAATTAGAGGAAAATATTGCTCAAATGGATATGCAGTACCGTTTAGAAACAGACAAAAGCTATGTAACCTGACCCGATAAGGGAGATGAGTTAGAGGGATTATTAGAAGCCCGTCCGCCTCCTCCTTATGCCCCACAGGGACTATATCCAGCAGTGCCGATTGCTCATCAAGCGCCTGTGCCTGCGCCTGCACCTCCGCCGGCACCCCCACTACCCCCAGCACTTCCCATGCGAAATACTGTAGGAGCAATGGCTACGGCCCCACTAGATGGGTCTGTACGGGATGCGATGCTTCCCCCTCCTTCGCTCCGACCCTCTACTTCCCCCCTGGTTACATTACAACCGGATTCGGTCGTACCTTCTATGTCAAGTCCACTATTTATCTCCCCTCCGGCTCGAAGTGTTATAGATCCTCGAGCTTTGGCTGCCTTAGATACAACCCCTAAACGTTTGAGATCGGATCTGAGTGACCCACGGGTTTATACCAGGTCTGCGATGGGAATGGAAGAACGACAAACTATAGTAAATCAGGCATCCCAATGGATGCGGAATACTATTTATACACTAGAAGATATTTGGAGTACCATGAAGGATTACCAGCCTGTTGCCCAACAATTAGCTTCGGAAAATATGGCGTTTCGTTTGATTTTGCTGTGGGAACAGTGTTTTGAGGAAGGATATTCACCACAGATAATAAAAGATATTAGAGACAGAGCCCATAAATTCCATCTACAGGCCGATGAAGTATATCAGAACGTGGCAACTCTCCTACAGTATCGTGTGCGAATGCATCGGAGATGTACTGATTGGGGAACGCAGAATCCTATGAGAGAGGTACACCCTCTTTTAGTCCCAGAATTACCTGAAATCAGGGATGCCGGGGGCAACGTAACTAGATCTAGGGAGGATGCTAAGCTTCAGGAACAATGGGTTTATATCCCTTGGAAACAAAGCGAGGTCCTTGCATTAAAAGCTCAGCTCCCTGACCCGCGTAAAAATCCCACCGCTTATTACAAAGAACTAGGCGAGGCTGCCAATTCTGCGATCATGACTATAGCAGATGTTGAGCTGTTCTTTGGCCTTTTGATTCCGGTCGATATCTGGAGACAGATACATGATACGGATCATATTCTTGAGTTAGGAGCAGCATGGGATCAATTAAAAGATTGGGATAAAGAATGGAAGCCTGGAGAGAAACCCAGAGATGAAATATTGGCAGTACCAGCTAAAATAATTACGTACATGCAAACACTCCTGCCTCCTAAAAAGATAGATTGGGATAAGTTAGCTGCGTGTAAACAGAAGAAGGACGAGAGTGTCTTGGATTTCTTCACTAGATTCGAGAAAACATTCATAGATTTTAGTGGGCAGGATTTATCCACGGATGGGGGAATACGATTGTTTGTAAATAGATTTGTGCTGAATTTGTTACCAGAAATTATGACGCGCCTTCAGGCGGCCGAAAGTACATGGACTACGTCCACCCCATCTGTGATCCTTAGTATATGGCTCAGTACTATGAGCATCGAGAAAATAAAAATAAGGAAAGGTCGGAGAAGAAAACAAAAGATTTGAAGACTAGAGTTTTGCTACAACAAGTCAGTAGAGGACAGAATTCAGGGCGAAGTGGGCGCAGTTCCTTCCCAAGAAGTACCGGCAGAGGACGAGGAGGCCCCCCGATTCTTGGTCTAAATCAATGCTCGCATTGTAGAGAGGAGGGGCATTGGAGAGCGGATTGTCCGTTGATAATGGCCAGAAATGTTCCCAGTAGGGGACGAGGCCGGGGCTGGGGAAAAATTGACCGAAATAGCATGAGAAGAGAAGATGGGGATTCTCTGAAAAATTATTTCGATAATCCGCAAAACAGGCAGTACTACAATGAGACTTTCGTAGATGACAACTACGATGAGCAAGATTTTGCATGAGACAGCCAAGGACAGGGAAGGGGCCAGATTACAGTAACAATTGACCAAGAGGGACCTTATGTACAGTGGAAACTGTTGGGTGCATCAGGAAAATTCCTAGTGGATACTGGAGCAATGAATAGTTCAGTTGCTCATGCCATGGTCCCAGAGGCGGCTCTGTCTGGTCACAAAAATGTATCAGTAGGGTTCTCTGGAATACCAGTGGTAAGCCCTATTTCCAAGCCTCTGCCCTTCACTATAGGACCTATTTCTATACAGTCGCCCTTTTTGCTAACATCTAACTGTGGTGAGAATCTTTTGGGTTTAGATATCTTGAAAAAATTACATGCTCGGATTTACTGCTCACCGGATGGTGTATATTTGACTATGCAGAAACCTTCCTTGAAAGACTCACAATATTTTGCGAGAAACGAGCATTTACCCCCTGAATTTTCTACCATTCCTCAGACTTTGTGGGCGACAGTGGACACTGATGTAGGCCTGTTAAAGATAGCCCCCGTATCCATTACTCTGAAACCTAATGCGCAGCTGCCTCGCATTCCACAGTATAAGATTGCACCAGAAGATGAACGGGCTATGTTGGAAATAATTCAGGATCTTATTCAGAAAGGAGTGGTAGAAGAAACATCAGCTAATATTTGTAATAGTCCAATTTTGCCGATTTTGAAGAAGACACCCGTGGATGGCTTTCCAGACTATAAAAATACTTATCGTTTTGTAATTGACCTACGGGCAGTTAATAAAATAGTGGTTCCACAGTATCCCGTGGTACCGGATATAACAGCTATTTTAACAATGATTCCTCCCACGGCCAAATATTTTTCGGTAATAGATCTGAAGAATGCCTTCTTTAGCATCCCAATTCATCCTGATAGTAGGCATATCTTCGGATTCTCATTGGCTGGCCGAAGTTTCAGATTTACACGCGCTCCTCAAGGCTATACTGAAAGTCCCAGTATCTATAGTCAGGCTTTAAAAGCAGTCCTAGATGAATTAATTTTGCCTGCCGGAAATTCTATTATTCAGTATGTGGATGATATATTGGTGGCCTCCGATACTAAGGAAGGGTGCAAGGAGGCCACAGTAAAATTGTTACAACACTTGGCCAAGAAAGGAAATAAAGTGTCCCTTTCCAAATTTCAATATTGTCGACAGGAAGTGACCTACCTAGGTCATTTTCTGTCGAAAGCGGGGAGACGATTGACTCCAGAGCGAATATCTGTAATAGCTAACATGTCTGTTCCTCGTACGCAACATGATGTTCGTGCTTTTCTTGGTATAACCTCTTACTGTCGTCAGTGGATTCCTAACTATTCCCTTCTCTCTAAACCCTTGTTGCAATTGACAACCAAAGATGTGCATGAACCCTTGCCCTGGACGGATGAATGTCAAGAAGCCTTTGTATCTTTAAATCTGCTCTGTGTTCTGCACCTGTGTTGGGAACCCCAGATTCCCGAAAACCTTTTTCACTTTATGTACATGAGGTGGACGGTTGTTCATTATCAGTGTTGACATAGACATTTGGGGAGAAACAGAGGCCTTGTGCATATTTCTCTTCAATTTTAGACACTGTAGCACGAGCCCTCCCGAGCTGTCTGAGGGCCACTGCTGCAGTAGCACTGGCCATCCGACAGTCAGAGGGAATAGTCCTTAACACTAATCTTACAGTCATGGTACCGCATGCTGTGGATATTCTTTTAAATAGGACCAAAACACAACTCCTTACGAGTGCTAGATTGACAGGCTATGAATTGACATTGTTTGCCCCCCATATTACGATTAAGAAATGCACTACTTTGAATCCTGCTACGTTATTACCTCTCCCTGACAAAGATGAAAAAGTTGATGTCCATGATTGTGTGTTCAGAACAGAGGAAGAAACAAAAGAACGTTTAGATTTAACTGACACCCCTTTACTGGAGCCAGAGGGAGAATTATACGTTGATGGCTCTTGTTTTAAGCTACCAAATGGCACTACGACAGCTGCATATGCAATCACGACTTTAAAGACCGTAGTGGAAACCGCAAGGATTCCACATCACTCAGCTCAGGCAGCTGAACTAATAGCCTTGTTAAGAGCCTGTGAAATATGTGAAGGTCGAGAAGTAAATATTTTCACAGACAGTCAGTACGCCTTTGGCATCGCCCATAGTTTTGGGAGGCTTTGGAGGGAGCGGGGCTTCTTTACCACTCATGGCCAGAAAATACAGCATGGTCCTTTGATTGATCGATTGTTATTTGCCTTAACATTACCAAAAAGGTTAGCCATCATTAAGTGTAGTGCACATAAGAAGATTGTAGACTCGATAGGAAAAGGGAATGCTTTTGCCGATTCAGTAGCAAAGGAAACTGCTCAGAATAAAGGAAGTCCTATGTTTTCTAGTGCATCTACCCGATGGCCCATTGAAACATCTTTATTTGATAATACCCTTGAAAGTGTAAAACAATTATAGAAAGAAGCAACTCCAGGGGAGATACAGAAGTGTGAACAGGACATCGGGAAACTAGATGAGAATGGGTGCTGGATATATCGATCTGAAAAACAGCGATGCTTGCTTCCAAACGCAATGGTGTATGCAGTAGTTATGATGGCACATGGCCCGGCCCATATCAGTGCGAAAGGAATCAGCACAGTACTAGATCCGGTGTGGTATAACACTAATATTGTAAAGACAGCAGCCCACATTGTGAAAAATTGTCCGGTGTGTTTACGACATAATCCTGGAGGTAGAGAATCTGTTTTGAGTGGCAACTTTGCTCCGCCATCCTTACCATTTGAAGTTTTACAGATAGATTTCATACAAATTGAACGTGTAAATTCTTTAAAATATGTCTTAGTGGTGGTGTGTGCTTTCAGTAAGTGGGTTGAAGCCTACCCCACCAAGGATGCAACTGCCATTACCACCGCAAAAGTACTGATTAAAGAATTCTTTCCTCGGTACTGTTTGCCTCGAATTATTTGGTCAGACAATGGGCCACATTTTAATTCTACTCTTGTACAATGTGTCTATGATGGCCTGCAGATTAAGTAGAAGTTTCATGCCGCTAGGCATCCGCAATCTGCAGGACTGGTTGAGAAATATAACGGCATATTAAAGCTCATATTTGGCCAAAATCTGTGCAGACACTAGATTAAAGTGGCCTGATGCCCTCCCAATAGCTCTGCTATCACTTAGAACAACTCCCCATTCAAGGACGGGCCTGTCCCCTTATGAAATTACATTTGGCCGTCCGGCTAACGTATGGGGAGTTCCCAGACCTAGATCCTTTAGAGATATTGATTACCCATTGATGACAGATTATCTGTATGAGTTGACTAAAGATCTGCGTTCTATTCATCAACAGGTATCGGACACATTGCAGCCACTACCGGAGGGTCCTGGACATCGATTGGAGCCTGGCCAGTGGATACTGGTGAAGAACTATCAGCGAACATTGAGCCTAGAGCCCAGATGGACTGGCCCCTACCAAGTATTACTGGTAACGAGGACGGCAGTGAGAGTGCATGGCCGCAAGCATTGGATCCATGCCAGTCACGAGCCTCCCGTTACCACTGCTCTCTGAGCGATAGAACAAAGACGGAGTGCCGAGTCAGGAAGGAGAACTGATTTGGAGTTTTGTGCCTTTTTCGGATGCTCAGGAGACAGAGCAGTCAAGCGTTGTGTTGCCTGAAGGGTAAGGTGAAATAGCTGAGTCGAGAGCAAATACTAATCCTGAGGCAGCACGTGAGGTGGCCAGGCCTGTCACCAATGCTACTAATTTGTTCCTTGACCAGGAGCAACCTGGCCGTTGTCGCTACGATCTGCGGCCCTGAAAACAGCACAGTACCCCGCTCGCTAAGGAAGGAAAATAAAATGAGACATTGTTGTCTAAAGAATCGAGTAGAGTGATTGGGGTGCTGAGCGAGACACTGGACTGAACTCGTAGAGAGCTAGGAACTTTGTGTAAAAATCTCTGTTCAGAAAGAAGAACCGAGAAAAGGGCCGCAATTGTACTTTTTGAACTTTGAAAGCTTGCTTTTCCTTGGATAAATGGATAAGAGTCTGCCTGTGAGGCTCTAGGGGAAGAAAAACGGACACAGGGAGAAGAAACCCTCTAGTGGTTGGCGTGCTTTGTGGATACAAAGTTTAGTTATGGACTTTTAGCAAGGGACCGAGATAGATTTGGACTTTTAGAGAGTATGTTTCCCTTTGGCCGAATTATGATGGAGGATGAAAGACCACTGGCCCCTCGGCACCAGATTCGTGATATGCAATTATTTTCCGGATGGTCCACCAGAGTGAAGGTGGCATTCATTGTTGTAATTGCTTTTGTTACCGTAATCATGATGTGTGTATTCGTATATTTAGAATTTCAATATCCAGTTCAAAAATTATAGAAGACTACTCCTGCTCCCGAAGAACATCAATTTTATTCTCTACCCCCGCATAAGGCAAGGCATAGGGAGACTTATTCAAAAAATGTGTTTATAGACATGTTACACCAGACTCACAGTACCACAAACAAGACGAATTGCTGGGTTTGTGGGTTTGTGGGTTATTGCCATCAGTTATGCATCAACATGAATTATTTATATCTCTCCCTCTATCGTATTTAGCTAGTTGTGAGGCATGGTTGCAACTGTTATCATGGATGTATTTATGTATCAATAAGGACTAGCTAAGGTTAAGAGAAGTAGGAGACTCAGAGCAGTACGTCAAATAAGGAGAAACGTTGTTTTCTTTATAAAGCCCTCACCCACCGACCTAGTCGGTGGCATGCTTCATCATCGGGCCCACCGCAGTGGCAACGAATGTGCCCCGGGTGTGCTTCAACGCCAGGTGACTGCGGAGCTGGTATGTTGCTGAGTGTGCAGTGAGTTGGGTGAGAAGGGTGAAGTTTAAAAGCTATACAGCCGGCCCCAGTACCCGAGGGTAAAACATTTTATTGAACTGGGCCTCAGTTAGCGGATAAAAGGCAAGAAGACGTTAATTGGAGTGCTAATTATGACCTCCAGCGTCTAGTGTGGTCTACATGTTTCAGCCAGTGCCTTATAGATTTTATACTGGCTTTCCTCAGGACCGTTTTAATATGTGCAAAACGTGCAGGTTAAAAAATAAAAATTAAATTATAGTGGTTGTGTTATCTTTAGGCTAAGTGAAGCGCACACTAAGGCGCTATGACTGTTAGAGGGGGATTCCCTCAAGCTTGATCAGTTTTGTCTTGTAAAAAGCTTCATGGGTCGCCTGGCAGAGAAAGAGACCGAGTGTTGCAGTCTGGTTCCTCCTTGGACCTATTCGTCCTTCCACGGCGCCCGTTATGGGCGCCGCGGAAGGACGAATAGGTCCAAGGAGGAACTGATCAAGCTTGAGGGAATCCCCCTCTAACAGTTATAGCGCCTTAGTGTGCGCTTCACTTAGCCTAAAGATAACACAACCACTATAATTTAATTTTTATTTTTTAACCTGCACGTTTTGCACATATTAAAACGGTCCTGAGGAAAGCCAGTATAAAATCTATAAGGCACTGGCTGAAACATGTAGACCACACTAGACGCTGGAGGTCATAATTAGCACTCCAATTAACGTCTACTTGCCTTTTATCCGCTAACAGAGGCCCAGTTCATTAAAATATTTTACCCTCGGGTATTGGGACCGGCTGTATAGCTTTTAAACTTCACCCTTCTCACCCAACTCACTGCACACTCAGCAACATACCAGCTCCGCAGTCACCTGGCATTGAAGCACACCGGGGGCACATTCGGTGCCACTGCGGTGGGCCCGATGATGAAGCATGCCACCCTAGGTCGGTGGGTGAGGGCTTTATAAAGAAAACAACGTTTCTCCTTATTTGACGTACTGCTCTGAGTCTCCTACTTCTCTTAACCTTAGCTAGTCCTTATTGATACATACATATAACTCAGGGGATACGGTCTAGCCTATCTAGTCCTCTCTCTCTCATTGATTAAAGCATCATGGATGTATTCTCATTATGTTGTAAATCCCAAAATATATTCTGAAAGAGACTATGAAGCTATTTTGAAATATATAGAGAGACACCAAGGATTTGATGCAGAAGGAGATAAAGGTTGGGGTTCCTTAGATCCAAATGCTTGCATGAATGTATATACGGATTCCAAGAATGATACCTTGTTAAAAGAAGAGATGCAAGATTTTTAGCTTTTCAATTCCACTCTGTATTTTCAACATTTTAAGGAACGTAATGTAACGAATGATAGAGCACTGCCAGTCCCCATTATAAATTCTACTTCTTTGTTTTGTATTAGGGGGCGAGGTCACATTAAGGTAGGGAGTAGTACCTATAATTACACCTATACATTGCAAACTGATAGTACTCCTCCGATGAGCACTCCCCCTAACGTATATTTCGTCTGTGGGGAAAATGCTTATACTTGGCTTCCCCGGGGATGGGCAGGACGGTGTTATTTGTCTTTTCTCTACCCTCCTGTATTTGTTGCCCCTTCTAATTACCATAAGACTCATCAGCTGATAAAAAGAGATTTAGAAACTAATAGGACTATAAGAAGTTATAATACTGATAAGACTGACCAGACGGATACCTCACTACAACAGTTTGAGGATATTTCAAAGGGACTGGTTCCATTTTGGGGACCAATTTTCAACAGTCGTAACATAAGACGACTGTCTAGAATTGTGGAAAATGTGGTCCAAACAACGTCTGAAATATTAGCTAATATTGCTGTAGAGCTTCAAGCCACGAGACTTGTTTCTCTTCAAAATCGGATGGTGCTAGACGTCATCCTGGCAGATCGGGGCGGAGCCTGTCGTGTGATCGGCAGCTCATGTTGTGTTTACATACCTGATTCGGCCCCTACTATACATCTTGCCATTAAAAAATTGCACCTGTTAGCTAATGAATTACATGAAGAAAATGGTGCCTGGTCCCTTAGTGGGTGGTTTTGGAGTCTTTTAGCTACATGGGGATGGAAGGTATTTATGATTATAGTAGGAATATTTGGAATAAATTTTACTTGTTGCATATGCCTTCATTGTGGTCCAGCATGTTGTACTTTCTGTGCAACCAAAATAACGTCTTCTTTGACTCAGGCCCAACAAAAGAAGATGGAAAAACAAATTATTCAGAAGGAAGTAGCGGATCTCATGCAGATAGATGAAGGGGTATTTATAGAGTAGAGTAACATCGTTATATTGGCCATAGTGGGCCAAAAGGGCGTCTGTTGGTGGAACATAAAATTATATAAACGTGATTGTCCCACTATGTACCATATAACCGCATACACGTATTTATGATTGAGAATAAAACATTATTGTATGATGACCTAATGATAGGTTATAGAATGTCATTCTGTCCTATTAATGTAGTTAGGACTACTTGGTATTATCTCCCTTCGACTATCTTTTTAGGATTCGATACTTCATGGTATAACACAGAATACGAAAACAGGTTAAACCGTTTAAGTCTGCCTCTCTTTCTCCTAGAGCATGGCTCAGGGAAACCCAAGGACATACTTGTTCTTCTCATAGGACGCATACATTATAGCAGGGTCTGTTTCTGTACTCCACGGATCCAAGATAGACTAGAAGGGCACCTCACTGACCTACCCTTGGAATAGCTTTTAGCTTAACTATTGACAAATGTGTAAGAACCTCAAATGGGTGTTCCGGTAGACTAACGGACAACTTGTGTATTTCCTTTCTTGGTGTTAACCAGAACATGTAAAACGGATATATACCTTGTGTTATGTGTATTTCGTTAGTCTCCTCTGCGCACCTCCATGGGTCGTGTAGACAGAGGCTCCCCTGTCAGGGCTTGTATTTTGATTCAATAAACGATTCGACCTTCTCCATTGCCGACTGCTTGGTTATTCCTTGATTGTATATATATTGATATATATATCATTGGACTATTAGTAAGTATAGTCCGACTTTAAGAAATTTGAATCCTTCAATTCCAGTCACTCCCTTTTCCTGTTGCCCTTTTGCAATCACTCCCAGTTGGTGCCTCTGAAACGTTGGTTGTCTGGGGAAGAAGAAGCCAAGTGTGCACTCCTCCTTAGCGCAATCAGCCTGCTCCAAATGAACTCATCATGCCTTCATTTTAAACTGTGGGGCATATTAGCAAGACAGGCGATAAAATAAAACTGCCGCTAAAACGGCGATAATGGGCTTGATAATATGCTCTATGGAATTCCATTTGAAGCCCATGTTAGATGTCCTTCACATTTAACATGGGCTTCAATTGGAATTTCATAGAGCATATTATCAAGCCCATTATATCGCCGTTTTAGCTGCAGTTTTCTGCCGCTAAAGCGGCGATTATTTTTTCACCTCTCTTGATGATATGCTCCTGTGTTCCTGCAACTTATCTGTTTTCCACCTAGGGCTACCACCTTTGTTGACAAAAAGTACTAGTGAAGATCATAGCCAAATCACATCTCAATGAGCTATCTATTCAGATACACCTTGCCCAAGCTCCTGGATACCCTCTGGGGAGATTAGTGTGCTATACAATGCAACATAACATAACAATATCATTTTAATTAATATAATTGTGCAAAATATTGTTTTTAATTGTGTTTACTATCTAGTAGTTATTGTTTTATTCTAATGTATTAGTATTATGGTAATCTTTATGTTTCAAGTATAGTTAGTGGGTATTACTGTGACTTTTTTAAAAATGTAATGAGTAATTCTAAATTTAATAGCAGATTGTTGGGGTTGGTCCACAATACTTACAATAATTTTGTAGTTTACATACACAGTATGTAAACTCAATTTTTTTGGTAATGAATTTTTTTGTTGCAGAAAAAACAGACAGGTCAAACAAACAACAAAAATCATACAAAAGTAATCAGAATATTGGCACAAGGATAAAAACACTTCATGATAAATAATCTTGTATTACGTCTAACAATAAATAGCATAAATGTTTATTACATATCTGAAAATACATATAGAAAAAGAAAAATGTCATACAATGAGAATAAATAAGACCATAACCATTACTAAAACTATAAAGCTGTTACCCTTTTGTTACAGATATTTTTGAAATGATATTAGTGTGTCACAATGTTTTCGTTGATTATATTTTATCAGTCAACTGCAGATAAAGACACCTTACTCTTGAAACAAAAGTGAAACTCTTTAAAAAAACTGCCTCTGGACACCTTTTTATATTCGCGGAGCACTCTGTAGCACACGGAAAAAGTTTGAAGATTTTTTGAGTTTATTACTTGAGAAGCGCTGTTCCCACTCTCAGCAAGTTAGAAGAGCATTGAGCCAACAAGCAGCCCACATCTTGAAAGATCTTGAACTTCACGGCTACAGGCTTTCAGAAACATGTGTATTAATTAGCCTGGATACACACTCTAAAGTAGAAGCCTGTCAGACCTCAGCTCTGCTTTAAAATAATATCCACCACCGCCAAGTTCAAAAGAGTTAAATAAGGGCATAAGAACCTCCACAAGATGCATAAGAAATACTGTCTCCATTAATGACCGGTATTCATTCATTACCAGTTACAGACAAAAAAAGTTAAAATTCTAAAGGGACCAGTGAAATACTGGTCTGGTGGCAACCCTCGTGTCACCTCTCTTCAACTCTGTGCCTGGGCCCAGCTTTGGAAGCAACGTCCAGAGAGCAGGCGAGGCGTTTTCCCAGCGCAAGCACAACTGCCCTTTAAGAAGAAGCCTGATATAACCTAATCTCACACAGTGACAGTGATAAACCTATCACTGTCATTGTGTAGCATGGCTTCTTTTGTTATTTTTTTACACAGGCAAACATTTTAGCTCTGGATCCTGCTTAGTAAATAAGAAAACAGCAAAATATATTTATGTAATTGTATTGGTAATTGTAAATTGAATGTATTTAGCACTTACCTCTCCTGACGAGGAGTTGAAGCACTTTGCTGAGAGTAGTACGCTACAGCAGCACCCAAGACAAGAGTTAACGGTTAGTAGATTATTAATAATTGTTTATTATTTGTTTCCATGTGCATTAGTTGTGTTCATTTTGAAGATTTGAGGAGGAAAAGGGCCATAGAGGAAGGCGTAGGGCTTTCTTGCTTTGACGGGAAAGGCAGGGGCGTTGACAGCCTTTAGTAAGTGCAAAAAACTGTTTTTTATTTACTTAGGGACTTGTGTACGTATCCCCTGGGTATAGCACCCCCTCCGTAGAGTGCCACAGACCCTCGCTTGAGGTAGACCCCACAGTTTAAAGACCCCAACCCTATAGTGATATGGGATACCTCATCTAGTAACAGGAGTAAGATATACTGCTAGTTGGCCAGTATAGTAATAGGAGTCCCATATAGCATTAAGGATCCTGCATAATAAAAGGGGCCACATATAGAAATAAAGAGCCCCTCTACTAATAGAAGCCTCCATGCTAATAAAAGCATTGCCTAGAAGTATAGTCCACTATACTCATATGTTTCGTAAAGTGTTATAAAAAACATGTAATATAACAGGAATCCTGTATAACAATACGGGTTCCATAAGGAATGAGTGATTAGATATTGCAATTGAGGATTTTGTGCAGTAATAGGTAAGATGTTTTGCAATAGAAACTATCTATAGTTATATGTGAGCTGTACAGTAACTGAGGCCTGGCAATTGTATTGTGCTTTTTATGAATTTATGTGATATCAAATGTATTGACTGACGGGCTATTCCCGGGTTTTTATTGAATAATTCTGTAACAATAATTTTTTGTGATATATTTTTCCAACATAAAATGTTATGTGTTTTCCCTATTATATATGGTTCAATCTTAAAATGTGTGGATAGTGATGAATGATAGAGTGCATTAGGGTGAATGTTACATGCAGACAGGTTCCCCCTGTTAAGAAATGTACCCAAAGGGATCTTTCTTTTCTCACTTTGTAAGTGCCATATTCCCTTTGGCTGTAAGGGCCCCCTCTCTCTCTAAATAACGTTTGAGGTGCAATTTAGAATAATGGGAATTCTCTATCATACACGTGGTCTTGTTTACCAGTAGATTTGGACTAATTACTGCATAGTACTGGAGGGTGTGTTCAGTGAAAGGAGTTCTGGATAGCAGAGCTCCCATAATCAAGAAATGAAACACCAGCATTTGTAAAGCGCACAGATACCTCTGGAGTGGTGACCGGGCGCCCTGGGGCTCCTGCAAAGATTAAGCAAGCTATCGCCCAGAGGCACATGGTGCTGGGCAGACCCTTGCCGCCAGTGATCGAACTATGAACCTTATGGTCCGGAGTCAGGCACACTGGCCGCTGCGCCACGCCTCTTCCATGTTAGACTAGCTATTTGCGACAGATTTTGCTGTCTGATTCACGGATATTCTGTCTGCACTTTCATATATCGTCTTCTAGGCTATAGGTATATCATTCAGTTTGACACTGCAATGAAAAAGAAAAACAATATTTAAAAAAATGGATGTATTTAAAAGCATTTGTAGATCGTAGAGCTAGTTGTGCTGGCTGAAAATAGTGATCTGCTGAAAGAGGGGACTGAATTTCAACAGGGTTGTGATCATTCTGAAGCTGATGTGGATGTTGTACGAGGTAATGGGAGCACAAATGGGAATGGTATGTCTTCTGTTTTATTTATTTGTTTCCAGTCTGGCAATTCCCTGTTTTTCGGTGTGGAACTGTGTATCTGAAGTAGTTAGTTTATCTTCTAGGGCGAAGGGATGACAGTTTGGGGGGCCTCGTATGTGATGCAGCTTATCTTGAAGATGATGGGGAGTCGGTATAATTCCATCACAGTTAGGGAGTATGCCTAACCTTCTTTAGGTCTTTGATGAGACATGGTTTTAAATATCTCTCAACACAGACAGCCTGAATTCCCTCAATCCCATCACTGTTTTAACCCCTTAACCCTGGCACAGAACAATAAGCTGCCGCATAAAACAACGCTCTGTATAACCTCACTTCTGAAACAGGAAATACATGAAAATAAAAACTGGTAACCGATTTGAATAAAATGCTAATACTCAATAATTTAAAGCAAACAATGGTTCGATAATGTGGAAATGTAGGAAAAGGGGGCAATGAGCAAACCAGGAAAGGCCAGAAAGAATGGTACAGAGATATCTTGCTCACACATATCTCTAATGCCACACCATGGGAAAGGGGTTATATTGATATTTGGTTTTATTAACATCTGCTAATTTAAACTTTGGTTGTCTATAAACCATTTACTTGCAGGCATCATTTTGAGAGTAAATGGAGATCTGGTCTCAGGTAGGGTGCATGTCTGAGTGCAGTGTTCCATCGCTGTAGACAGCAGGTGCTGAATGCAGCATGCATGAGCAAAAACTGAAATGAGTGGTGGTTTGCTTGAAAGGAAGAGTTGGTAAGCATATTCAAGAGTTTTGGCTGGAATACATTGAGTGGATATGACGATAAATCTATCAGTGGGTTTCCAGAGGGCAGAGCTGATTGATTGACCCAGCTAGAGCCCCACAAGGAATCTCCACCGTATCAATTTTAGAGATCCAGGCAGGCTGTGATAAACTGGTGTGCATATTCTCTGGCCTGCCCTGGGCCTTGCCATCCCTTGCAGCATGGTATAGGAGAAGAGCACATGTGAGATCCATCTCCAGGCCTTGGTGGTGGGCTTTGCCTAGACCCCAAAACAAACAAA
The DNA here is from genome assembly GCF_964263255.1 of Lissotriton vulgaris. Taxonomy (NCBI): domain Eukaryota; kingdom Metazoa; phylum Chordata; class Amphibia; order Caudata; family Salamandridae; genus Lissotriton; species Lissotriton vulgaris. The sequence continues at coordinate 1,057,855,489 of NC_141689.1, read as the reverse complement.
AGGTGGTTCATTACCCATCATTCAATGGTGTGCTAACACCTGGTAAGAGGGTTGGTTCCTCACACTGCTTCAGTTAACTTGGATTGAAATCTGAGGCAGAACAGCCTGTAGGTGTATAGGGAGAATTTCGAAAGCGTCAGTGTCTCTGAAAAGCCTGCGGTGCATGGGAGTTGCTTGTAAAGCATAGGAATTGTCTTGTGGAGAAAACCCCGGATTGCTCCACATATCATCAATTCACCTCGCAATGGACTCTCCATCTTCTGGGGTATTTCACCGAGATCCTTTTTCAATGTCACTTTAAAATACCGAGAGGCTGAGCCATTCATGCTTAGTTTTAAATATGTGCTGCCTAAGTTACATATAAGAGTTAACCAACTGACCTGTTTTACTACAGACTGGTTCAATACTCTGGGCTGTCCTAGCTACCATCAACATTGGTCAACTCTAACTGATTTAAGGCCCAATCCTGGAGGCAGTTCAAATACCCTGAAAAATATGTGCCAAAATACTTTGAAATTACTGCAGGGGATGAGACGATAAATTCCGTGGAGAAAATCTGAAAGTTGTTTAAAAAGTCAGTGAAAATCCATAGCAAAAATTCTCAGTGTAATGCATATAATTCTTACCACGATTATCTCCATTCAATGTGTTGCTTTACTTTCAACATTGTAGAATTTTAGAAGGCACTATCAAGTCGCCTCTGCTTCAGTCAGTCAACATTTTAAACAGTGCCTGCTCTTATGGTCACATCTGTCTAGTGGTAACGCCCTGCCCCAAGGCCTCCCAGACTCTATGCTGTCACCCCTTAAGGCATCCTATATGCTGGAACACATCTTATTCATCCCAATGGAACTCCATTGATTCTCCATGCACCAAAACCAGCTGCATCATTTTAAAAGCCATCACGACCATCACAGCCTCTTATCTTGGGACAAACTCCAAATTTCTTGCAGTTCTTGGCACTCAAGTTGCCAGGACACGACTGACTGCAGACTAAAGGATCTGATTTAGAGGTTTTGTTCAGGTGGGTACTCTGTTACTAAAGTGACTAATATATCTCGTCCAACCAATTGCAAGTAGCATAGGATATAATACATTTGTAATAAGCTGGCTGGCTATCCACCATGTTTATGACGGAATAACTTGTCCTCCAAACTCCAAATCAGGGCCTAAGAAATATATAAAAGAAAAAACAAGACGGCAGGCCTTTTTATCCGTGCACCTAGGATCTGGAATAATAGTCGAATATACATTAAGGACTCCCCAATTCTGCTCCAATTTCAATTTATAAAGAGTTGAAAATGCACTTCTTTAAACATCACTACATCACAATGTGTTAATAGTCCACAAGCAAGCTATCTCTTGATCACTTGTTTACCCTGTAAATCAGGGCCTAAGAAATATATAAAAGAAAGAACAAGACAGCAGGCCTTTTTATCTGGGCACCTAGGATCTGGAACCATATTCCAATATACATCAGGACCTCCCCAATTCTGCTCCAATTTCAATGTAGAAAGTTGAAAATGCACTTCTCTAAAAAACACTACATCACTATGTGTTAATAGTCCACAACCAAGCGATCTCTTTGATCACTTGTTTACCCTGTACATTGCTCTGCTGCCTTTTGGCTAGGTTTGCACCATAGGAATACCACATACATACTCTAAAATTTGTAGAGCCTCTTCCTACTTGGAAATATTCCTGCGAGCCCTCCTTTGAGGCTCTTGATGTCAAGATCTGTTCTCCCTCACTTTTCTGTGAGTGGGTGCCATTGTCTCATGTTCCCTCATTCGCCTGCTGGTTTTACTTCGAAGGCAAAAAGAAGGTGATAAATGGAATGCTTAAATAAATCTCAGCCACTGGCAATTGTTTGGACAGCATTCCAATCCATCATTTTTCGCCCACCTGCCGCCTCAGTTTGGACTCAGCAATGTGAACTCTATGTTACTGGAACCAAGCTATACCTGGCTGATGAGCCCTAAATAGGGTGAAACCAGTCCTGGTTTGCTTGTGTTCCTGACTGATTTGTATATAGCTGGGTCCAAACTGAGGGGACATGGGGGCATATTATCAAGGGGGTTTATCTCCGCTTTTTTGGCTTTAATAGCCAAGAAAGCGGAGATAAAATTATCTCCCTATTACCTAGCTGTCGCTAACACCAGTTAGCGACAGCTAGTAGGAGATAGCGACCATCTTGGGCCCCACTTTGCATGTCAGTGATATTTATCACTAATGACATGCAAAGTGGGCGTGCCAAGATGTTAGCGACTAAAAACAGTCGCTAACATCGCTATCTCCTATTACCAACTTTTGGAGATATTCGCGCTAAGCATGAATATCTCCAAAAGCTAACACCTGCCCTGAGCAGTTCTTAGCCATGTTATCCAATGGGAGGTGGATACATGGCTAAGAGCATTAGCTCACTAATGCATGAATATCGCTGACTTTTCAGCGATATTCATGCATTGCGGCGATTTTTATCGCATTTGCGATAAACCTTGGTAATACCAAGGTTTATTTGCGGTAAAACTCGCCGCAGCTCAGCGGTAAATTTTTGTCTCTAACCAAGCAATAGCGATAATTATCGCTATTGCTTGGTAATATGCCCCATGGTGTGCAGATTCTATGAGCAATGTCTTACTATGCAGATGTGCAGTACTTGCACGACACAGCTACGACACATGTGGTTCAATACCTCGTATTTGTCGTGAGCGCGGTATAACTACATACACAATTTACAGTCTGCATCTACCCTCAGTATCATGATACTAAACCAGCACCTCAGTCAGCACCTCAAATAATTGTAATTGCTGGGTCCACCGCCCTACATCCGCCCAGTCACTTTTTCCTTTGTCACTCTTTTGCAGGGGTTTGCCCTGCTGAATGCCCAGACCGAGATATAAAAGTTGTGAAAAAATTCCCCAAAATCATGACTAGTCATGAAATCTGCATTCGCCACAAAAAAACCTGCACTCCCGTTTTCCTTGCCTGTGAAATGTATCTTTTCAATCTAGTTCTTCTTAATCGAAAATTTACAGCTATATTAAATATTCCAAAGCGTAGTAAATGTCTGCTGTGTGTGCTGGACACAAAAAAATATGTTTCCCCCCTAAATGGCTCGAATAGTTGAAATTATGAATGAAATACGTGTTTGTTGAATAAAATTGCAAGCCGCCACAAAGAAAGCCTTCGGCCACATGACCGCAAATTGCAAGCATCAAACCGAGTTTAAGTGTGCCTGTTTCCAATCATGGGTATTGGAAGGTAATTTTCAGAGGCATAGTTAATTTGTGCAACAAATACGTTGCTTGGGCTGGATCATTACGCTTAGATGTGACCAATTACCAGATGTAGAGAGCCCTGTTCGTGCGCCCTCTCAGGGTAACATTTGTACGGAAAGTAGCTGCGTCATCAGCCTACGGGCATCTAGAGTGCTGCCGGATTGCTGTTGGGCCTAATCAAGAGGCCGAGAAAATGAATGCGGCTAATAATCGGCCGGAGGGTTAAACACGATTATTGTCTGATATGATTGGGACAGGCTTGCCAATAACAAAGCCCAGATGTCCAATTGTGTGTGTAAAATGTGACGGCTGCTGCAGATGCTTCGTCTGCTTGCACATAATCCCTTAAAGGAGTGAGTTAATTAAATAAATATAGACAGTCTGGTAATAAAACGAAACATAATGAGAAGATTAGAATATTACTGCTGTGAAAGATGCTAAGATCAGAGACAATAAGGAATGGTATTCGGGGTAGTTGTAGGTTATTACATCGCCTGTGGCACGGAAGTCATCTCTGCGATCCCATATTTTGACTCCTGCACCTTGGTTGTCGCAGGCTCCGCGCGCACTCATCTTCTTGCCTCATCTGACGCTTCTTCTTTGCATTGCTTTTCCCCTCTCCTCTTCAGAGCAAGGTATCGATTGGTTTTGTCCTGGAGGAAGGCATGTCTGTGAATGAGGTCCCCGTGGATGGCGTATTGATTGGGGGAGTTATTGCGCACCTTGGCTGGAGTTATGAGGTGTAGGGCTGAAGGCCCTGCTTCAGCTTCCGCCATCCACCTCTGAGAAGTGCAATCATCCTCCGAAACGTCCAGACCTGGGGTGCTTTATTGCAATTCAGAAATGTCTCAAAAGTAGGCGAGCCGTTCTTTAAAAAAATCTACCTGTGCAATTACTGAACATAATTGACAGGGGCAGGTGATAACTAACAGACTGCTCCATGTGCACCTGGAGGCAGAAAGGCATCCCATAGTGTTCAATATAACACACAGCACCATCTCCTTTCTACACAAGTTAGCAACACATTTTTAATTCCTCACATCACGCAAGCATCTTATTTATTATGGAGCCTGTTGCAGCTGTGACAAGCACACGCCTGGACAGCAGTGTCTCCAGTCCAGGAACTAACAGTCCTACTTTCTCTCAATTGAAATGGCAGTATGTTGAATAATAAACATTCGGCACAACTCCTGTCACCACTGTGTGCACAGCACGGCTCTGAGTCACATCTTTGGCTAAACATTTGCCACTTCAATGGCACATCCAGGTCAACCTCCACTCATAGTTCACATTGCAGCACAACTCTCGGCACCATCATGCTCACATCACATCTCCAAGGTATCTGATTGACTAAGCATTTCTCACCTTAGTGGCACATCCAGATCAAGTTACCATATACTCATGCATCACCCAACTAAAGCTTCCATACACATTGGCTCCACATCCTGGCACAATCATAAAATGTTCTTCAAAACATCAACTAGTCTAAGCAGTTGCCACATCAATGGTACATCCATTTATTTTACTATGACACATTTAGTTCATAAGCATCCTTTTTTAAGTTTGAAAGTACGTTTATTGAAGTTAAAACACAAGAAGACAATGCACTGCAGTTAAAAGTAAGCATACAATTGAAACTATTAAACATAATAAATAAGGGGGGGGGAAGGTACACATGGTTTAGAATACTAACATTCTGGTGGTTCCATAAAGAAATTGAGTAGAGTGTAGAGAAGCAATTAAAGTAAATTAAGTAAAATAAAGCATTGTTATTATCAACAAAAAGGGAAGTCAAGAAGGGTTGAAGAACCTCCTATTGATCAGGTGTGTGTGCAACAGCCTGCTTTGCATGGACATCTAAAAAAATTGTAACAGAGGACCACAAAATGAAACTACTTGTAGGCAATATCTAGTCCATGGTTATGACAAACTGCATACCACTGTCGTGTGGCTGAGCCTTGCATTCACACAGTGTTAAGTTGTCATGAGCTTATTAGAAGTTTAAACACCATTTTTCCTTTCTGCTGCCTTTTGCACACGGCATACACTTTATTAAATGTTTAGAGTTTAGCAGAGTGTTTTGCTTCACACGAGAATAACATGTTTTTCTATATTAGCAGCCTTGCTTGGTAAGCTTAGTCTGAACAGTGAGTGCTGAGGCCTTCAAGGTTATTTCAATACAGTGGTTGTTGTTCGGACTGATCAGCGCATGTTCTAGACATAACACATATGCAGCTGTGGCCACCTCTGAGATTGAACACATTTGGAGAACATTTGTATGCTGAGAGCTTGTGCAGAATTTGATGTGATCCACTTTTGCTAAATACCAGAGGCATGGGTCGCCTTTGTAATCCCAAGACACCTTCTGTAGATATAAAATAACCTACTAGCATGGGAGGGTGACATTTAGGTATATTTTAAACCTATTTCCATCTAGCATTATAACATGCTTTCTCCCTTTGTGTTTTATGGAATAGTAACTATGCTGACAATCTTGTTTCTGATAATATGTCTGCTTGTATTAGCTAAGATGCTGCGCATCAGAACACGGCGTTAGGAATAAATATTTCAAACTTTCACATGTCTTCTTTTACTCCCTGTTTTGGACTAGTATGAGAGTATAACGAAAGAGTGTTCATGTTTTCCACATTTCCTGAGGTAACCTAAGTCGCATGTTCTGGGTTGTCTAATCATTGGTATTTTGGAAGAGCCAATGAGACACTGATGCTAGTCTGGTAGGGGATTTTGGGTATTAAGGTGAGTTTTGGCACACCCTAATTCACTGAGGTCCCAAGTCTCTATGCACAGTTCTGTATAGGAGCAGAATCCCTGCAACACCACCATGCTTGGAAAGATAATTTGATGAGATCTCTCCAATTTTTTGTCATTTGTTAAAATGCAACTGATAGCAAATCAAATAATTGTAAATTAAATGAGTTTATGGCACAATCATCAGATAAACCTCCTAAGAAAATATTGGTAATCGAGAAAGATTCTGTAGAGTGAAAAGTGTGAGCTAATTTGAGTCCAAACCTATATCTAAAAATCATGAACAACAGGGTTTGAGAAGAGTAAATGTTTTAAATTTACGTTCTGAGGAATATGTCCAATATGTGTCAGGAAGTTCTGGGTAACGTTTGGTGAAGATCACAGTAGATGGGATGAGTCTGTTGTATATAAAGAACAGTGTTTGCATGGTATTTGCTGCTCTAGAGGATTTTCTAATTTGGGTCGAAATGTTTCCCAAAGAGGGCAGATCACTGAACTCCTAATTTGTGTTCCCAAGATATCTTTGTGCTCGCTTAGTCTCTATCAGTAGAAAAAGAGTGTAGATAGGAGTAAACAGTAGAAGCTTTGGGAATTGGGGTTAGAAGAACGTGCAGGCGGAAAACAAGGGTTGAAGCAGAAAGAGGGCAAGATTGAAATTGACCATAAGCAGAGGAAAGCGCATTTTGTAAAAGTCAAAATTTATATTGAAAGAGGGGGGATGCCAAAGAGATTGTAAGCTTATGTAAAGGATATAACAGTTTTTACTGCAGGATTTCCAGTATAAAGGGTTATTATTAATTTGAATGAACCTAATATGCCAAATAGTAGAGCTGAGAAAAGTGTAAATATCAGTGGCAGCATAGGATAGTATAGATTCTAACAATTTACATGAGTATTTAACAATAGGAGTGGAACAGGTTTGTGGTTTGCAAGTAAATTACAAATATTCTTAAAAAGAGAAAGGTGAAAGAGAATCTCTTTCAATATCAAACCTTAGTGGACAATTACTTGAAGTGTATGAAATCCAATTGTCACGTGGTCATGCAGGAAGATGGCCGCTTGAAGGACGAGCTCCGCAATGGGACGGGCCCCTGACAGGCTTTCTTCACCTACCTGTGTTGCTGGAGCTTTCTTTTCCTGCCCTGCTGTGGTCGGAAAGCATGCGGACAGGTTTGGTAGAGTTTCCTGGCAGCTGGCGGTGATGGTTTTCTGACGCTGAGCATCGGTGAGGTGACCGCGCGGCTCCACTCTACACCGCGCTTCATGTTCCACACGTCGCATTAAGCTGCGCCTCCTCTTCCTCACAAGGCCGCGACTTCTTGGCTATCGGAAACAGCGAGCATCACCTCAGCCTGCACCGCACCTCCTTCTGGTACTACAAAGGCGCCTCTTACATATTTCAGCTTGGCTGTAGCGTAGGTAGCGCTTCTAATGCCTGAATAACATTCCTCAGACAGCGCCCTCTTGTCTGACACAGAACATTTTCCTTTTTTTTTACAGCAAGAGCGCTTCTCTTTTCTCCAGAGTTTCAAAATCTTCTTCTGCTCAATGGGAATGCGCTTCCTATTATTATTACAATAGCATGTTTATGGATTGCAGACACTGTGCCTTTCGCCTCAAATGAGATTAAAACTGTCATTGTTGCAAATTGTTTTATTTTGTGAAAAATTATAACATTATTCTCTTTTTTCACCTCTTATTAAGGAGAGTTTCCTCACAGTCCTCACCGTATGCTTCTCTTATATTTGACTGTAAGTCTCTGAAGTATACTTATACATTATATTATTTATAAGTTTGTTCATTGAGAAGGAGGCAAATATCGTTTAACTCTTTAGCGGTATTGCATCTACATTTCTCCTCAGCATGTATGTTGTTTCCCACACATTCCTAGTGTGCTGTTAGTACTTTTCATGAAATCTTCTCCTTGCCTCCACATAAGCTGGGTTTGACAAGCTTAGTTTGCTAATATACATGACGTGTTGCTAATCTATGCCTTTGGTTGTCAACTGTGAGACTATTTTTCAATTGCTTCACGTCACGCTACAACATCTATACGCTACTGTAAAGCGTCTATGAAACTTAACATACAAATGTCTAATAATAAGCACAGAAGCAAAATCCCTAAGCAACCACTCTTCGCAGAAGTTCTGAAACAACCTAATGCTATACCAACGAAAGGTAATGCATACTCTTCAACGAATTTGCCTCAAGTTTCACCCTCTCCTATTGAACAGGCATCAATGGACATCATGCAATGTATATTGCACGAAATGTCTGGGGTCAGCCGTCGATTGGAAGGTATGGATATCACAATCACATCTTTGGCTGAAGAACCTAAGTCAATTAGGGCAGACATCGCAAACTTTCGTATCAGAATTGAAAGTATTGACTCTAAAATACCGGTAATGGAAAATCGCCTTGATTCAGTGCAAAACACAGACCAAGATCTTCTCTTTCTGCACAGCAAAATCATTGACTTAGAAGATCGCAGTAGAAGATATAACGTCCGCTTCTTTGGATTTCTGGAAAATATTGAAGGCCAAAACACCAAAATATTTTTTTGTGATACTCTTCCAAATCTGACTGGCATCTCCTTCATTCCACCTCTTGAAATCCAACAGGCTCACAGAATTGGCCCTCCACATAAAGACCCTGCAGCGCATCCAAGGCCTAATATTGCCTGTTTTCTTCGTCATGAGCAAACTCAACAATTACTGACTGCAGCTCGCTCCCAAGGCTACTTTTTCTTTAAGGGTCATACCATTCACATAGCAGCTGATTTTTCTAAGGAGACGAATGAACCACGGAAAGCATTTCTCTCCATGTGACCTCAACTACGTCAGCTAGACATCAAGTATGATTTGTTCGAGCCTGTGCGCTTTTGTATCACTAGAAGTGGAGATTCTAAGGACTTCTATGATCCAGAACATCTACAGAAATTTCTAGATGGTATCAAACCTCAGGACATGAAAACGCAATCCTCACATCATGACCAGTTTCAACCATCTTCTTCCTTTTCCTCGCAACTGCCGGTGCACAGTCAACAAATCTCTAGGAACTTTAGGCACTGGGGTAGAGATTTGGATAGAGCCAATTGTTCCCAAGAAGATAAAAACTCAGCTTTATAATCTGTTTCTACTCTTACAAAAGAACCACATAGAGACAAATCTAGATCACCTCTTAAAACTCCTTCAGATGCAGACTGAACAATTTACTGTTATTTAATTGCCTATCTATATGCCTAGATATAGTTATTACTATATCTTATATTCAATCTTGGTCTCTATTCATCAATACTACTACTAGAAATAAGTTGTTTGCCTCTTCATGTTATTATATGTACTTATACATTATTAGATGAATTATAGTCAGTATTACTCTTTTGATGTAAGATGTTCAACTATCTGTTATTCAATTGTTTCTTATATACTTAGATATAGTTTATAGCAAGCCTCATACTTATTCTTCATCCTCATTCCCTATTAAAGATACTGAAATTAATGTATTTACCTATGCATGTTTTAACATTCACATATTGTTACATGAATTACAGTTAGTATTGCTCTCTTATTCTATATCAGTCCAAATTCTATATTTATGCATGTTTTTCATCATATTATAGTACACTACGTTACCTTTAAATTGTAGTATACTATTTCAATATCTATTTATTTATTTATATCTCTGATATTAAGTACTAATATGTTCTGCACCCTTTACACCTTTTTAATTGCCAGTGCCCATATTATAAGTAACTCACATTTCATTATAAGTCACTGTTATTTGAACCCCTTTTAATCCTGCCATCATATATTGTATTTTCCCCATCCTATATTCTTATCACTTTTATCATACTGAGGTTTTCATCTGTTGCTATCACTATTATAGGACATGTTCTAATATAGTCATTTTAATATTTGGTTGCTTGATTACTAGTTACCACATTCTCATTTTGTTTTCCTCATTCTTCTACTGTCTTAAATCGTATCCATATATGTTTGTCAACTTGTCTTTATGGGCTCCCTACCTTACACTGTCACCTGCACTGCTGCTTTCTAACTTCTTCTTTTCTCCAATGGGGTCCTGTCCCGCGGTAGTGCGCTAGTGCACCCAGACCCGCGGTTCACAGTCTAGGATCCCCAACTTTCTTTGTACCCTCTTCTCATTTACTTCTTCTAATTCCCCTATACCCTCCCTTCCTCTTCCCCTCTTTTATACTTCAAAATAAACAACATATTACTGCATTTTTTCTACTTTATTATTTGCCTAAATCTATTTTGTTCGATCTTCTTTATTTATCTCTATACAGCTTTCCTTTTCTTTTTCTTACATCTTCCTCTCCTTCTTTTTTGCATTTCTAACCTATAAGGTTTTGATACTGTACCCTTTTTTTCTTTCGTAATAGCCAGAGTAACCCTCCTCCCATCCTGCCCTATTCCCTTTTCCTTTTACAACATTTTTTTTCATTCTTTATTATTGTTTGTTTATCATATTAATTATTACTATCTTTTGAATAGATCTCATCATGACTAATACTCATCCTCTATCTGTTATTACATGGAATGTGCATGGTCTAACCTATTACATTAAAAGGAAGAAAGTCCTTTATTATTTGCAGTCAAAACACATGGACACAGCTTTATTGCAGGAAATGCACCTTGATGAGATTGAATCTAACAAACTCAGTAGAGATTTGCATTCACAAAAATTACTCTACCAATCCTAACCCTATCCGTAAATGTGGAGTGGCTATTCTTTTACGGAGATCACTTCCCCTTACGATTTCCAAGACATGGTCAGATCCTGATGGTCGCTATGTCTTCCCTAAATTACATATTGGGAATTCTTCAATCTGTCTTGGATCAATCTATGCTCCGATTGGCATTAAAAATCCTTTTTCCTTCAATTGAATTGTCTTCTTGCAGAGATTAATGCCTCACAATATCTCATTGTTGGGGACTGGAATTTGGTACAAGATCCTATCCAAGACAAAACGGGTCAGTTTGATGGGGTTAATGTAGCATACAGGGCCATTTTGAAAGATATACTTTCCGATAATGGTTTGGTTGACCATTGGCATCTCAGCCACCCACAAGATAAGGAATATATGTTCTTTTCTTCCTTACATGGCACATTTTCCCATTTAGATTATTTTCTTTTATCACACAAAGTGGTTCAACTGGTCACAGATTCTAAAATTCTGGAAACTGCATTATCTGATCATTCTCCTGTTCTTCTATCTCTAGATTTAGGCTTATCTAAACCGGGACACAAACCATTGTGAATGAGCATACAGAAATACAGGACACCTGGGGGTAAACTTCAATTGCAATCCCACCTCCAAGATTATCTCACTATGACTCAGGATTCTGTCACTTCTAGGAGAACAGTTTGGGCAACAGCAAAAGCCACCTTAAGAGGACAGTTAATGCGGGATGCTGCTCTCATTAATAAAAACAATATCGCAAAAGAAGCAGAATTAGAACGGGACATTCAGCATTATTCTCAATTATATATATATCAGACCCTAATTTACAAAATCGCAAACTATTAGAGCAAGCATGCATGTCCCTTAATGGTCTCTTTACATCTAAGGCTGAGTATGCTTTGCAAAGAATGAAAGGGAGACACTACGAACAAGGGGAAAAAACTGGCCGATTATTAGCTGCACAATTACATCAAAAAGAAGCGGCTATGGCTATTCCAGCTATTAGATCGACTCAAGGTACATACTCACCAGGCCTCAGGAAACAGTTAATGAATTTGCCTCTTTTTATCAATCTCTATATACTCCAAATAATCAACTTGATCTAGATAAGATGTCATCTTTTCTAGCGGCAGTGAATCTTCCGCGGGTCTCCGATGATGGAAGAGCCTTGCTTGAAGGCAATATCATAAGAGATGAAATTTTTTCGGCTATCACTGCTCTGCCTTACCATAAAGCCCCTGGGGAGGGTGGTTTTCCCACTGAATTTTATAGATGGACTGGTCAGAATATGATTGATACGTTGCATACTGCATTTCTCGAGGCTGATAAAGAATCTTCATTGGTTCCCCTTTCTAATAAAGCATTTATAGCTGTTTTACCCAAACCTGGCAAAGACCCTCTTTTATGTGGTAGCTATCATCCTATTTCCTTATTGAATTCTGATATTGAGATTTTAGTTAGTATTTTAGCGTCCCATCTCCGCAAAGTACTACCCTCCTTGATACATAATTACCAAGTGGGTTTTGTCCCGGGTCGTTCCTCCCGAAACCATCTTCGTACACTGGCTCACACACTATGGTCTGCTAAACATCTTCCAGAAGATGCCTTGGCCCTTTTGCTTGATGCAGAGAAAGAGTTTGATCACATTGAGTGGGAATATCTCTTTACAATAATGCACAGATTTGGGTTGGGCGACCAATTTATTAATAGAATATATTTATTATATGATAACCCATCCGCTCAAGTAAATTGTGTTGTTTTTTTAAATTACCCCATTCCCAATTCGAAGAGGTACACTCCAGGGTTGCCCGCTCTCCCCCTTCTTTTTCTCTTAGCAATGGAACCTCTCGCTGCTGCAATTCGACAATCTGATGATGTTACAGGTGTCCCCCTACCAATTTGGCATTCTAAAATTTACTTATATGCAGATGACTTTCTTCTTACTCTTACTAATCTCGCCCGATCTCTCCCAGCCCTCCTTCAAATTATTAATGATTTTTCCTCCTTTATAAAATAAATTGGGACTTAAGTGAAGCGTTACCTATTTCAGTTGGCACTACGAAATCATCAATTTATGGATTCCCTTTTCACTGGCAATCTTCACATCTTTAATACCTAGAAATCTTGATCAATAGAGGTTTGGAAAATATGGCTGCAGATAACTTAGCACCTTTATTTTCTCAAATGCAGAGGGATTTCATTAAGTGGAAAGTGCTAGGATTATCTTTATGGGGTAGAGTTCAAGCTTTTAAGATTGTTACCTTACCGAGATTCATTTATGTTTTAGGCATGCTTCCCCTCCAAATTCCTTTAGCTACCCTTAGATTAATAGATTCCAAAATTAAGCTCTTTATCTGGGGCTCAGCTAAACTGCGTCTTGCTGCTGCCAAACTAAAGGCCCACCATTTATATGGAGGTATGGGCCTTCCATCCATCGAACATTATTCCCTTGCCTTACAGATTTCTCAACTCTCTTATTTTCTGCCAAAATCTAAAGACATTCCACAATGGGTATCAGTTGAACGTCATCTTCTATCTCAGGACTCAGGACTATCTCTTTTATATGGTAGTGGTACTAGTTCTTCTGATCATAAAAATCTGATCTTATCAGCCATGCACAGATCTTGGCAGAGGGGTCATCGCATATTAAGTTCAAATCCGCAAATTCATATTAAAGCTTCCCTGTGGAATAACTCAGCCATTAGTATCAATGGTCGTACTTTATCCTGGCCTTTATGGCAAGAAGGGCTGGCATTTATTCCCCAGATCAACTTCTCCATGATGGAGATTTTAAAACTTTCTCCCAACTTTGTGAGCAATTTAATCTTCAAATGCAGCATTGCTTTAAATACATTCAACTTCAACAATGTCTGAAGAAACATTTGGGATCCCCCCCTTGGTTGTTTCAGGTTTCTGCATAATTATCTTATCTGCAACTATGGGTGAAATTTAAGGGTGTGACCTCTGGCCTTTATAAAACCTTTTTGCTCCCTCTTTTTCGCAACCTCTTTCACATACTCTTCGGACTAAATGGCAATCCCGGTTATCTATTTTATATACAACCGCTGAATGGGATCAAATACTGGAGGAGTTGCACAAAGGTTTCCCTGAAGAGAAAATTAAATTCTGCATCTTTAAAATTCTTCATGATTGGCACTGGTCACCGGTTAAACTACACAAAGCTGGTTTAATATCGCACAGTACTTGCTGGAGATGCTCCAATCCTGGTTGTGACATAGTCCATATCATTTACGAATGTCCACACACCAGGTCCTTTTGGAACTTCGTTGGCAAAACTCTAAACTCCACAATGGCTTTAATTTTACCACTTACATCTGCTACCATTACTTTACATGTCTTTCGTGGTCTTCCAAAACTTTCTAAGCCACAGATTCGTCTTCTTCACATTGCATTGGCTACAGCCAAAATTTGCATTTTGAGTCATTGGAAGTCTCCATCTGCACCTTCTCAGGAAGAATGGTTGGTGGCAATGATGCAGATGGCCTTACTTGAGCGCATACTTTACAATCTTCCGGACCAAGTTGACATTTTTCTTCAAACTTGGTCTCCCTTTTTGGAAACCAAAATAGATGAGGATTCCAACCCAATTCTCTCTTCTAATGTACATAATTCACCTACTTAATTTATTCTTCCATATTCTTCTTCTATACTATTTCATTTTTCTCACCCTTTATCCCCCCCCGGTTACTTTGACGCTCTTTTGCTTATCTTCCTTCTCTTCTTTCTTTGCTTCTCACTTTTCATATCATCTTTTCACCTTACTCTGATCTTGTGTAACTTCACTCTTTCAATATTGTTATCTCTATTAAGCCATTCTTTTTACCTAAATATAAGATGTTTTCATAAATTTTTTATATTGTCATTTATTATAGTAGATTATAGAGTATGTACTGTTAACCCCCTTCCTTGTTTCTATTAATATGTATACATTTAATAATTTATCTATTTATTTATTCATATTTCACTATTTACAAATAATGATTTCTTATTTACCTTATTTACTTTATTTATCCGTTTTCATTTCTCAGCATATTATTAGTTTCTATTTGTCACTGATCTACTATTTTATGAAATTAATATTTACTGTGTATTTTATTGTATAAATCAGTAAAAAATGTCAACACAAAAAAAAAGAAATCGAATTATCACAGAAGATTGTCACAGTAAAAAAGCCTTGTAGAATAAATAAAAAATCTGGGAAATTTACACCATCCTCAGTATTTTGCCACGACACAGGAGGTATTTTATTGCTCCAAAGAAATTAGGAAATTATGGAATACATTTTTGTAAAGGATTTAACCTGTATAGGTAATGGTATATTAGAGATAGTACATACAATAACGGGTACTAGTATCATTTTAATAGTGTTTAGGTGGCCCAACCTAGGGAGGTATAAAGAGTGCCATCTACCAGTTAATGCAGTTAACTTATGGATACATTTTTCTATGATCAATGATATAGAAGTTTTAATAGATTGAGTGAATCATAAGCCAAGGTACTTGATATGTTGAGGGCTCCATATAAAGTTGGATGCTTAAAAGATTTGTTTAAAAGTAAATTTATAAACAAAAATCGGGGGAGATGGAGGTAGCTGTTAGGTTCATCCTCCAGACTGTGTATAGTTATTAACAAATCTGTAAATGACAGATCAGAGAACCTAACCAAAGGGAAGGGCTTACGCTAAATGTGAGAAACAACGCCCCAAAACTAAGAAGAGAATAAATGAATAGCTCACTAGCTAGGTATTTTTTAGCCTCACCATCACCACTTCCCCAAACACTGCACTACACATTTTTCAAAAAATTGCTCCTACGTAGTCCAGCAAGTTGCAGCATGCCCCAGACAGTAGCTCTCTGGGATGGCCCCAATGATGAAGCATGTCACCTATGGGCAACCCTTGGTGAGTGAGGGGACTGAAGAAGAGAATTTTCTCTTCTTAGTTTTGGGGCATTGTTTTGCACATTTAGCGGAAGCCCTTCCCTTTGGTAAAAGTACATTTAGTCAGGGGTAATATTTTGATTTCTCATTGTTCAATTTATATCCAGATTTAGAAGCGTATGAGGTAACTGCTTATAAAAAAAATCGAGATTGAGGACTGAGGTTGTGAGAGAAATATCAAAATATCATAGGAATACTCTGCTAGTTTAATCTGTTGACTGTTGCAGGTAAATTCATTAATATCTTGGTTCTGCCATATTTTCGATAAAAAAAGGGTCTAATGGCAAATTAAAAATAAAGGGTGAAAAAGGACATGCCTGACGAACACCTCTACCCAAAGTGAAATAAGAAGAGGTGAAGCCATTTGCAAACATGGCTGCTTGTGGGGCTGTGTAAAGAAGGGAAATCAGAGAGATAACTTTTTCCCCAAATCCAAACCAGTTGAGAGTATGAAAGATAGAAGGCCGATAGACTTGGTCAAACTCTTTCTCAGGGCTAGGGCGATTACTGCTAAAGGTTTAGATAAGTTAGAGGATTTTGATAGCATATAAAAAAATAGAAGAGTATTTTCAGATATATTTCTTCCCTTAACAAAGCCTGATTGTTCTTTACAGAGGAGTCCCAGGATAAATTATTATAATTGCAGGAGTAAAGCTTTTGAGAAAATATTAAAATCAATATTAACAAGTGAGATAGGCCTATCATTTTTACATTAATAGGGACCATTCCCCTCTTCTGCAATAAGGTAAATAAGAGCATCTGAAAAAAGAGTCAGCAGATTTGTGTGAGTGTGAGAAAAAAGTTAAAAGTGCATGTAATTTAGAATGAAGTAAATTGGAAAGGTATGAAAGAAATTTAACCGTGAAACCATCTGGACTTGGGACTTTTTCCTTTTTTGAGTATATTCAATGCAGTGTGCAGTTCTGTTTGTGTCATATCAGGTTCTAATATTGTACAATTGACTAGAGTGCCATAAGGCTTTTGAATATTGGAAAGGTACTGAATGATGTCAGAGTCAAAATCTTCCAGCATGTATAATGACTTATGGAAATGAACACATTCATTCAAAATGTCTAGATATTTTTGTTTTAGTATCTGTCAAGCATCTATGATTGATTCAATTTTAACTTTGTTATTTATGACTTTAAGATAATTTACTATCAATTTGCCAGATTTGTTTTGGTCGCCATACATTTTTGCACTAGATTTTAGTAAATAGAAGCCTTGTCTGTAGATAATTTAATGAATTGAAGTTTAGTGTTAATGAGTTCTAAAAAAACTGTTTTGATTTGGATGTGTAGCAAAAATGTTCTAGTTTTTTATTTTTGCTACGATTTCTGTAGTACGAGTCCGAGATTGCTTTCTTTACAATCCGTGGCCATGAACGCGTCACAGATGGTGTAAAAAGGCAGGTTGTCCATGTAGTTAAAATGGAAGTACTCATGAAAAAAAGAAAAAAAAAGATGAAGTGAAGTGAAGTCAGTATCTAAAAGGAGTGAGTTGTTGAAATGTCAGCATTTTTGTAGATTGGATTTAGGAAGAATATCTAGTTGTATAAAGATAGGGACAATGTTTGGATATTAGGATGGAGCCTATATCTGCAGTGTGTAGATTTTGAGATTATTATGGAAGATAAAAATGTAGTCTAGCCATGATTAGATGTGGTGAACGGGGATAAATATGTGAAGAAAATCCTGACTGCTATCAGCGCGGACACAAGCAGGCGCAGACCACCTCTCCCTTGAAGTCACTTCAAACGATGTTTAAAGAAACGCCATCACACCGTCAATTGTGTTAGCAGTGGTGATTTATTTGGTAGCAATCACAGAGCAAGTGCTCTCCTCGACGCGTTTCGCTCCGCTGGCGGAGCTTGATCACATGACGCGTCAGGAGTAGGTGTTGCATTTTAAAGTGTGTTAAAAGCCCGAACACCCATAAAAAGCGGATGAAAGGCATAAAAAACCGTAATGGCACAGTAGCATTATTAAATGAGCATGACAAGTTATAAAATTCATTTTACAAATAAATGCAAAACAACAATGCGAGCATAGTGCTCCTGTCTTGATATTGTATCAGTGACAAAAAACAAAATTATAAATAATGACCATAAGTGGCAAAGGCCAGATTACCAAGGGTTGATAGTATTATACACGACTATTCGTTGGAATACAGTGCAAGTGCAGAATTCATTAAAATATGTACACAAAATACATAAAAACACTAAATAGTTGTTAAATAAAGTGCAAGTGCAAGATGCATTCAAATATGTATACAAATTACATTATGAATTATGTTCAAAACAAGGTAAAGTGCAAATGCAATTACTTTGGCCATAAATTCTCAATGTCACTGAAGATAAATATGTGTACAGTCTCAAAGTGAGGTTACAGAACCTCCAGGCATTTATTTATTTCTCTGTTTGAGGGCTTGGACAAAACGTTTTTGTGATTTACTTGGTGTGTGTGTAGCTGTAGAGTTTCGATTGCAATTACCAGCAAAAATAAAATTGTCATCAGGATATTGCATGAGCTATTGGGCAAGGTGAGACCAAAATTGACAATGAGATGTAGTGGGACTATAAACACTGAAGAGAGAAACTGGAACTTTATCAATTAATAACTTGGTAAATAACCATTGACAACTATCATTAGATGCTTGGGATACCAACTAAATATGTAGTGCTTTATCTCATAGAGTTATAACTCCATTTCACTTACCATTTATCGGAGAAAAGAAAACTTAACCCACCCAACCCCTTTTTAATTTCAAAGACTCTCTTTCTGTGAAATGCGATTCCTGAATGAGTGCTATGTTGGCCCTGATATTGCTAAATGTGTCAAATCGCAGTGTTGCTTAATATGAGAATTTAAACCTCTGCCAGTCCAAAATAAAATTTTCTGATACATGAGAACAATACAAAAGAAAAGGTCAGACCAGACATAAATAAGGAGCGACTACGAAAAGGAAAGAAAAAGGTGTAAAGAGAATTTTGATGTCATGGAGCGGAGAGGAAAAAGAAAACTAATAAGATGATGAAGAGAGTATAAGGCATACATAAACATCCCCCAAAATATGATGTGGATGAGACCACATGGATCAGATGGCATGTCCGAACTCCAGTGGGAGGGGTGCAAGACGGATTGCAGCTCATGAGACAGGGAATGAAGACATTATTTTAAACAACAGTGGTCCCCAGAAAAGGGAAATACGTAAGCAATTTAATAAATATAGACTCAGTCGTTGCTACATTCTATGGACATGTCCAGCCGGGCAGAGGTCAATTCTTTACTCGTTAGGTAATATATAGAATGATACACCAAAATGCATAAAGTGGGACACAAGCCTGTGCCCAACTTAGCCGATTAAATACAAAACAAGGGGAAAACAGGAACAACAGAAAGGGCTCAGGCAAAGCTGGGTTTTTTTTCACACATGAAATAAACAGTGTCACAAGAACAAATCGCAAAATACACCTTTACAGCAAAAATACACAAAGTTTGAGCGTATACAGTGTTTTTACAGTGTCAACGACATTTCAATCCTCCGAGGGGATAAGCGGATCATCATCAGGACAAATTTATTATGCCTGAGTGATTAGAGCCTCATATGCCGAGGGCAAGGGAACATTAAAATTTGCTCTGTGGAAGGAAGGTTGTTAGAATTGCGGCTCCTCAATCAGGAGTAATTGTAAATATTTGGTCGATGGGATGGGAGTCGCAGAGTGTACTCGACCGGCACGGTCACAGGTTACAAGGACAGAGGCTGATTAGCAGTATTCTGCCTTTCCCAGTCGGTTGTCAACCAACTGGGAAAGAGCAATGGACAAATGTTCAATCCAGCAGAGTGATACACACAGTAATATGCTTCGGAACACACACTCATAAGAGGCCCTTGTCAAGCTCTATACAACATAACCCATCAATAAACAATGTGTTAGCCTTCACTACCAAAATCACTCACTTCAAACAGTACAGCACAAAACAAAATAAAACAGAAACAGACTGCTTTGCTTCTAATCAACAAGGATCCCAGAACAGTAAGGGGCGGCCAGATTCCAAAAGTGTTTTAGGACCATACAAATGATCTAAATGTGCTATACCAATATATTTACGTAACACAACATTATGCTGATCAGAGCGATATATTAAAACACTCAACTTCATTTGTAGCCTCCTACAGCCTTTGTTTTATGTTTTCTTACTCTAAGTTGTCTATCATAATGTTTGGGCGCTACATTGACAGGAGGCAGACTTTCCGCAAATCAGTCAGACTGCTCATCACATGTACATTATTGTGACTGTTATCTTATTCAATGCCATTTGATTTGGGGGTCATACAGCCAAACAAGCCATATGTCCTAGTCTTGTCTTGTCACTGAAGTACTCAAAGGCAATGCATAACCAGATTAATTTCATTAGTGTAAAGAAAACAGAGTATTCAGAAGCAATGAGGGACGGGTCGCCCAATTCAGTCTAGGTGGTCATAGATCTTGGACAGGCCTTTTATTCTATCAAATGGAGTACATGCACAAGATCCTATGCTCTTTTCACATAGGTGAGCGAATGCTATCATGGATCCAACTCCATTATATGGAACCCACAGCCAGAGTTAAAACTGGCCACCATAGGTCAGAATCTTATGGGATATCTAGAGAAGCAAGGCGGGGTGTTTGTTCTCTCCAATACTTTTCTTCCTGGCCAAAGAACCCTTGGCGAGTGCAATGAGAACATGTGGGGTAGACTGGGGAAGTACGATAGGAGAAACAACCCATATCATATTGCTATATGCAGATGATACGTTCTTATATGCAAAGGAAACGACTATGGACCGGATGCCCACAGCCAATCTCCTGTCACAGTTCGAGACAGTCTCGGGCCTTAGAGTGAACTATAGCTAAACCTGTGTACATCCTTTGTGGCAATTCAACCTGAACTGACACATTACATTAGCGGGTAAGAGATACGCTAGGAACTCCTTACTTTTAGAAACCAGGGCATAAACATACATCATACAGAGGTTGACAAAATAAAAGACAATATTCGTAGAACAATTTGATCTTTCCGATCATAGATTACGTTCTGGTACACCCTGCCAATATCAGTAGCAGGACACATAGCGGTGTCAAAAAGCACTGAATAGATTTGTGACTCAAACAATGACTCATGGGTTTTTGGCTTTTGTGTCGTTTCAAGCAGCAACTCCTCTGATTGTGAGAAGAGAAACCTGTTTTTAGTGCTCCAGTCTGTGCTACTGCTGTTCAGACTTTGTTGCATCTCATAAAGATTAAAGTTCCCCATGCAATCAAGAATGATTGTACAAACTGCAGGGTTGTCTGTTCAATCAGACCAACACTGGTGCATCCTAGAAGCTCAGTAATGAGTGATTAGCAAGTCTGTCTCTGATGGCTGCCAACATTGAAAAGAATAGGCAAGACTGACACCCCCTTATTTGTAATACATAAGTATCTACAGGGTTGAATGACCCTACTGTCACATTCTGTGACATTTTCATTTGGAAGAAGTTTCACAAGTTCTGTTTCATTTTTTAAAATTCTTTATAACTTGTAGAGAAACCAATCACTTTGTAAGGCATCAAAGTGCTAACAACAGCATCAAAAGACAGGCAAAACTAGGATAATACTTTCTAATTGATTTCCACATTGGCAATTGATGTAAAAGCAAATGTCACCAAAGTATAGTGACATCGTCAGCAGAAGATCTACCAGTTGTACCCTGTATCTTAGGCTCATAGTTACATTATTCCGACATGCTAAAGCCTGGTTGATCCTTCCCTTATTTTACATCAGTGGTGAATATAGTATCATGAACCTCTAGACACATGAAGAGGAAGGCTTGTTAAGGTTTTTCTAGAAAAGAAGGCTGAGAAGGACAGGAGCTGGAGGAACTGCTGTTTTAGAGTCTGGTAGGCTGCACAGCAATGCATATATTTCTGCTGCATGTATATGGCCGGGATGCCTGTCACCCCCTCCCAACACAATCCCCAAGGAGGGGAAGACGGACGCAGTTCTGAACTTTTGGAAGGCGGGAGGGAGTCACCCTCCCGGCCGTATTTATTAAAATATGAAACAAAATTAAAACATTAAAATAACAGTTTCATATCATGTACAATTTTCATTTCTTACATTTCGATGAAGACATGTTCTTTGGCTAACCTTAACAAATCTCTAGTACAAAGGTCTTCCTAGCCGAGTCTAACATCCTGCAAATGCATACTTTCGAAATGAAAATTGTACATCCTAGCATTACGGGCCAACGGCAAGGTCGCAACCGGTGTCAGATCCCTACTACCAAAACTCTCCCCCTCACGATGTGAGGGCGGGCGCGCAGAGGACTGTACCTCTGTGCCAACTCCAATTTCCCTTGTCTTGCGGGGGCCCCCTATTTTACTCGACGCCATCTTAAGGGTCGTCCGAGGACTCGTGTGAGGTGCCTGTAAGAAGGTAGCCTGGAACCCCCTCCCACCCCACACTGTCTATCACATCCGCTGTCGCGGATATCCGGGCCCCGGGAAATTAGTAGGAGGGGCATCTTGGCCGCCTCCTCCCCTGGAAGGGGCCTATGGCCGTCTTCCCTTAGGCGACCCATACTTAGTGGGTGCCGCCTCCCCGTGTGAGGGGCCAATGGCCGCCTCCCTCCGGGCGCTCCCATCCATAGTGGGTGGCGCTCCCCCTCTAGGGACCTTGAAATTACTGCTCACCGATCATGACCTTACCGCCCGACCAAAATAAATACGACATTTGTTTACCTACTAAGGGAGAAAAATATACAGTACCTTGCACTATTTATCTCACTACCAGACATTTCATCACATCATTAACTTAGACCGTTATCATTCACTAAACCAAGTACGAAGATGTTATCAAGCAAGTCACTTTATTTGCAGTACCAACATTGTCATGTTATTAACCGCTATCCGAGGGAAAAAGATGTTTATCAAAGCAAATCACTTTATTGCAGTACTAACGTTGCCATAAGGGGCTGGTGGGTGGGTCAAAATTGCTCCTTGTTCCGTCGAGGGCTCACGTGCAACGAGTGGGTGCAGCTTCCAAGCACAGGAACAAGAGGACGCTTCTTCGGATTTCTGCTCTCTTTATTCCTCTTCGGGAGGGCGTGTACCCTCCTCCGGTACGCCTACTGGGCGTGGCCAACGGTGTAGGTGTCTAGGACAACCCCTCCTGGGCGGGAAAAGGCGCGCCCCGGCTACGCCACTTCGGGCATACCAGCCGTGACACGCCCCCCGCCCAAAATGGTTTCCCTGGGGGATCCGGGCCCCCTACCATACGTTCGGGGGGACCGAGTGGTCGCCCCTTTCCATATGGCCGGGATGCCTGTCACCCCCTCCCAACACAATCCCCAAGGATGTGAAGACGGACGCAGTTCTGAACTTTTGGAAGGCGGGAGGGAGTCACCCTCCCAGCCGTATTTATTAAAATATGAAACAAAATTAAAACATTAAAATAACAGTTTCATATCATGTACAATTTTCATTTATTACATTTCGATGAAGACATGTTCTTTGGCTAACCTTAACAAATCTCTAGTACAAAGGTCTTCCTAGCCGAGTCTAACATCCTGCAAATGCATACTTTCAAAATTAAAATTGTACATCCTAGCATTACGGGCCAACGGCAAGGTCGCAACCGGTGTCAGATCCCTACTACCAAAACTCTCCCCCTCACGATGTGAGGGCGGGCGCGCAGAGGACTGTACCTCTGTGCCAACTCCAATTTCCCTTGTCTTGCGGGGGCCCCCTATTTTACTCGACGCCATCTTAAGGGTCGTCCGAGGACTCGTGTGAGGTGCCTGTAAGAAGGTAGCGTGGACCCCCCTCCCTCCCCACACTGTCTATCACATCCGCCGTCGCGGATATCCGGGCCCTGGGAAATTCGTATTAGGGGCATCTTGGCCGCCTCCTACCCTGGCAGGGGCCTATGGCCGTCTTCCCTTAGGCGACCCATACTTAGTGGGTGCCGCCTCCCCGTGTGAGGGGCCAATGGCCGCCTCCCCCCGGGCGCTCCCATCCATTGTGGGTGGCGCCCCCCCTCTAGGGACCTTGAAATTACTGCTCACCAATCATGACCTTACCGCCACAGGCCGGATAGTTGACCGGCTATCCGGCCCCCCCACAACTCCTACTAAAGGTCATGCTTTTACAAACCCCTTAACCATGCTACGAAGTCTCCTATGAGTAAGACATTCCCCTCCCGGGACAAATGGACCCCATCATCGAGATACATGTGATCCCCCCGAATACATCCATGCGGAATACAGTGCAACTGCGCCGTGCGAAACAACCTACCAAGTTTGTTATTGACCTTTTTCACTGAATGGTTCAGAGCTGACACAAAGAGGCCCCCCCGCCACAGCCTCCTGGGAATCATGTGGGACCATGCTATCGTGCACCCCGGGATCCTTCTCGCCAGCCAGCTAACAGTAGACAGAACTCGCTCGAGTAGTACTCGCCGACCGAGTGTCACCAAGTCATTGCCCCCCAGATGTACTATGATTACAGATGGCAGTGACCTCTGCCGCCCTAACAGTTCCTCAATAAAACATTGAAACCGGTCAATACAGAGCCCGCCCCTTCCGTGGAAGGTCACCCTGTACCCGTATTCCCCAGCTGCGTGAATCACGTCACCTGCTTTGAATACGTCCCCGGCCCGCCTCACGTATGAGTGGCCCACGACCCACACCACTCTCTCCTCAGCCGGTGATCTCTGACCGCTGATCCCCAGGTGCCGGGTCGACTGCACAGTCCGCCCCGCATAGCATGCTCGCGAAACTGAAAACCAAACAGAAGACAAGAAGCGTGAGTGCATGACATTGACTTCACAACATGTGCAATCGCACATACCTCTTATAACAGTTCGAGGACCATCGTCCCAGTTGTTTCACCTTCTCAACACTCTGACCCCCGGCTGTAGCCTCTGTAGCAGCCCCTATCCTAAAGGAATGGGTCCCGAAATCGCCCGGGTCCAAGCCCGCTGCTGCGATAGCCATTGTTAGCACCCTCTGAAACTGAAACCTTGTCAGTGGGGTGGGTCGATATGTCTCAGCAGGCTTCCCCCCCATGTATCCGCCCTTTGCGCCAAATATTCCTCAACGCACTTCACCGGGCACATGGGGGACCCTCGCATGCGCTGGACCATAACACTGTCTCCCATAGCACACTGGTCGGTCTTGGACCTGGTTATTGTGACCACCATTGAATCACCCTTAATCAGAATGTGATCCCGACACAGACCTCCCTCCACATCTTTCTTATTCCTTGAAACCAGCTCGCTCACCCGCATAGCCCCATGGAATGCTAATGCAAAAGCGACCGGGAACAGTACTGCCTCGAACTGGGAGGAACATGTCGAAGGGAGTAACGCCATTAGCAGGGACAACCTTTCTAACCCAATCGGGTGCCTCTCGTCTACTCTACGACCCTCAAGGCGTTGCCAACCACGAAGGGCTCTCTTTACCAAAAAGGACGATGTCGGGTCCTTGATACCATGCGCCTGCGCCATGAAAGAAATGGCGGCCCGGTGCCTATTGGCAGTTGCCGCTGATCGGCCTTCACTGTGGAGTGCTACTAGAAACTTCAGGACATAATCCTCCTGACCCCAATTGTCCCCCTCTGCCGGACCCAAAAATGCACAATAGGAACGAAACGCTCCTTCGTATGCCTTCCTTGTCCTGGGAGCTAAGCTTGCTGCCACGAGGTCTTGTAATCCGGGGCACCGAGTAGCCAGAGTGCTTCGGGGAATGGTGCCGCCGCTAGGTCCGCGGAAGGTAGATAACCCCTGAAAGCCTGCATGTGTGAACGAGAGAGTGCATCAGCCGCCTGGTTCAGTACACCTGGCACATGCTTCGCCCTGAATTGTACGTTCAGTCCCATGCAAAGTAGTACAATTTCCTTCAGTAATCTCAATATCCACTTGCAGCGTGCTGCCTGATTATTTATACAATCAACTACAGTCATATTATCGGACCAAAACACCACAGAGCGATCTCTGAACTCATCCGGCCATGCCTTCAGAGCCACAAAAATGGGGAACAATTCGAGAAACCCAATGTTACCTGTGAGACCGCTGGTGTGCCACCACGTCAGCCATGTCTGCGCCGACCAGTGATTACCAAAGATGGCGGCAAATCCCACGCTCCCCGCCGAGTCGGTCCACAAACACAGCTCGTCCGAAGACGCTGGTGGCTTGTTCCACACCACTCGACCGTTGAAGTCCGCCAGGAACGCCAACCAGATGC
The DNA here is from genome assembly GCF_964263255.1 of Lissotriton vulgaris. NCBI lineage: Eukaryota > Metazoa > Chordata > Amphibia > Caudata > Salamandridae > Lissotriton > Lissotriton vulgaris. The sequence goes on along the minus strand of NC_141689.1, from coordinate 1,057,829,504 downwards.
GCATATCCTGGCGATCCTCTGCCGACAGTATCGTGCGGTGGTGTCCTTCCTTGAGACCAACCATGGCTTGTGCAATAGAGCGGGAAAAGGGGCGGGCCATTGGTATCACTCTTAGGGCAAAGTTAAGCTGGCCCACTGCTTGTTGTAACTGATGAAGAGTAACTTTCTCTTTGCTAATGCACAGTTCCAGGGAAGCCCTGAATTTCGACACTTTCCCTACTGGCAAACGGAAACATCCCTCCACAGAATCGAGCTCAATTCCAAGAAACTCGAGTGAAGTAGACGGCCCAATCGTCTTACCTGGTGCCAATGGCACCCCAAACCTCTTCATGAGAGTGCAAAATTCGTGTAAGGCCTGCGCACATTTTGTGTCGCTGGCTGCCCCCAAGAACAAAAAATCATCCAGGTAATGCATAACATGGCTATGGCCAGTGGCTTTGGTAAATGCCCATTCCAGAAAACAGCTGAATTTCTCAAAATAAGCACAAGAGATGGAGCAACCCATTGGCATACATCTATCCATGTAATAACGGCCCTGGAACACAAAGCCTAACAGACGCTGATCCCGTGGGTGTACCGGGAGCAACCGGAACGCTGACTCGATATCTGACTTCGCCATCAGCGCTCCGGGCCCCAGGCGATTCAACATGGCGACGGCATCATCGAAGGATGCGTACCGTACCGAACAAACTCCTGGGTCAATCGCATCGTTCACTGAAAGACCCCTTGGAGCTGACAAGTTATGGATCAGCCTAAATTCCCCCGGGTCCTTCTTGGGGACTACTCCCAACGGGGAACAGATAAAAGCAGTTACTGGCGGGTGCCTATATGGGCCAGCAACCCGGCCAAGGGCAACCTCCTTCGCTATCTTCGTCTCACCACCGCTGGATTATGCTGAGCCAACAGTTGGTTTCTACAAAGTGGCTCCCCACGAAAATCCCCCGCCGGGATGTGGAAACCATATAAGAAACCGTTCCTCAACACCCCAGCGGAGACATGATCAGGGTATTCGTTTAGCCAGGGGATCATTGCCATGATATCAACGGGGGTAGGTAGCGGCACACAATGGTTCCCCTCAGACCTGTTTGGCCCCTCCTCTACCCCCCGTATCACCATTCTTGGCTCTGCACGAACTTTCGGGGTGTGAAGAATTTCCGCAACCTGCACACACATGTCTGAACTTCCATGTCCCTTGTGGCCTTGTGCAATTGCCCCTGTTAAAATTCCAACAGACCCCTTTCTTACCCCCATTCCCACCATTCCTTGGTTGGTGGTCGCCAGCGGGGCCCGCTCGAAAGGGCGCCGCAGGCTGATGGCGGGAAGGCCCCGACCCATTTCTGCCAAGCGAGGACGACTTCGTCGCGCCCGGCAGGAGCTGCTTCTGCCAAGAGATCGAGTCGAGACAATCCCACGTCAGAGATGAATCGTACTCCTTGGCCTTACGAAACTTCATATCGTAACCCAACCATTCATTGCCCTCATACGTTTCATAAAAATCCATTATTCGTGCCTGATAGCAGGACAATTCGGACAAAACCTCGGGCTTACGTTCCCCAATAATTGCAGAAAACATCGCAAAGGCCTTGGCCCAATTTGAGATTGTCTCATCAACCCTGAATCCCGCCATTTTGGCTCGCCATACACTCGGGTGCCATAAATCCTTCTGTGTCTTAACATACTCCATCTCGCGATGGTCAGTCAGCAGAGAAAACATATTCACATAGTTATCAGCCCATATCAATTCTTTTGTGGCCAACGGTATATGTTGGACCACTTTCTCCCTTCTTGAGGTCAAAGACCCCTCCCTTGCCATTGGCAATACCTGCTTACCCGGCTCCGTTGCTGTTCCCGCTGTTTTTTCGACACCAGCTGCCGGTCCTTCCGAGGTCACCTGTGGGGGGACAAGAGGGATATTCGCCTTCGCGGCATCTCGCGACTGCCGCAACTGCTGCATTAGTAACTTGGCCTCCTCGGCCGTATCTCCCGGTGCCGTAGCACCCCCCTTTCTGCCAAGCCATGCGGCCAACTGGGCAGCTAATTCCGGAGGCATGTCCTCCTCACTGGCGGGCGTAACAACAACCGGAATCGGTTGACCCGCGTCTGAGATCGGTACCGGGGCCTCGACTGGGATAACTGGGCTTGCCGGGGTAACTCGGGAACCGGGACCTCCTCCCCTGCCGTCCTATTCCTGGCCCTTTTACCCCTCCCCGTGGGGACAACTCCCGGCAATGCCGGGCCTATAACCTTTTTCGGTTTACCCGTATTGTTCATTGATGCCATCTGCTTTTTCATACTCGCCATATCCTTTATCAGCATGCGAAGCATCTGATCAGTCCCGGACTTCTTTCCCGCCTTTTTGCCAGGCATTGTTGCCGGATATTCGATCCTTGTTGCTCAACATGATCCTGGACCCTTAGGCTCGAAGTCGCTGAAAGAGAAACACACAAAAATTACAAGTTCTCAAAATTGCTCCTTGTTCCGTCGAGGCCTCACGTGCAACGAGTGGGTGCAGCTTCCAAGCACAGGAACTAGAGGACGCTTCTTCGGATTCCTGCTCTCTTTATTCCTCTTCGGGAGGGCGTGCACCCTCCTCCGGTATGCCTACTGGGCGTGGCCAACGGTGTAGGTGCCTAGGACAACCCCTCCTGGGCGGGAAAAGGCGCGCCCCGGCTACGCCGCTTCGGGCATACCAGCCGTGACACGCCCCCCGCCCAAAATGGTTTCCCGGGGGGATCCGGGCCCCCTACCATACGTTCGGGGGGACCGAGTGGTCGCCCCTTTCCATTCACATGGGGCTTTGTAAAGAAAAGTTTTCTGGAGCAGATGGGTAGGTGGGAAGTTAGACGTGATTTTGCTAATAAGGTAAGGTAGGTAATAAGGTTTACGCCTGGCACATGAGACACAAGAGTTTTAGAATTGTGTCTGCTACCTTACACAGAACCAAAACTGCTTTTGAAGTGCTGGAACCACCAGCTCTATTTATATGGTGTTAATAAACTTCCAACAGGGGTTTGTGAATTCTGCAGTATATTTAGCTGGTATGCTCTGAGGCAGCTGCAGTGAGGGTTGCAGTACATAAAATGAGTGGCCTAACACAAAATGGTCTCCCTGTAGAATGTGAATAGGCAGCAGTGATCTGTGTTATGCCCCTGTAAAAGATCATTATTGATAACTGTGCCCATTACAATGTTAATCGCATGTAAAAATTACAAGCAAAAATATTGTGCGAGAATAATGTTGCAACCAGAACATACAGTACCTTAATATTGTGAAAGTAGTACATCTGGCCAAGTATAGATTAACTATTCCTCACTCCACAACTAGATGCCTGGCTTGAAGATGAAAGGTGGACCACAACATCACTTTAGTAAGTGGGTTTTGCATTCACGAGGTCCATATTTAGCATGAGGGATACAATAAGAATTGATAAAGTGTGAATGCAGGGAATCCACAATGGCCTTGATGATGGTGATACTCTCCGGATGTTAAGCCACAGTCTCCTCAAGCTCCTTTTGCTGCCCAGGTGTTCTCCCTGGTACCAACAAACCATTCATGGCTCCATTGAAGCTGCTTTTACACCTGTGCTGTACTCTGTCCACACATCTCCAGCCACATCAACGTCCGGATGCTCACATGGAAAATGGCTTATTATCAGAGTTACAATACTACTTCACTGGTACAGGCATGAAAGTTCCACAGTCTCTGCAGGTACAGGAAAGGGGAGGTGCTAATGATCTTACCCAAGGCACTTCACTCTGCCATATCAGTGGATATGTTTGCTTTGTGGTACCTAGAGAAGGCAGACTACTGGCCGCTCATTTATGAGCTCCAAGACAATGTAGCCATTTTGCACTCCAGCTGACCTTTTATTTGAAGGTCTTACATACCAGCAGAACCCTGTGCAAGCTCAAGTGGTGGGTGGAATGATAATGAGGTGAAACAAAGATCAGGTCCTGAAAGCAAATATAATTTTTTTTTTGTGATGCTCGGAGCAACCAGTTTCTTTATGGAGCCTTGGCACACTGGCCAGGAAAAGGCTTTGGTGGGCATAGTAAAGGGGATGATGTCTAAGGGGAACTTTTCCTTAGCACAATACCCGCTAAAGTTAAGGGTGGAACACCTGAGAAACCTGAGAGACAGGTATATATTCTCAAAAGTTATGGCAGCAGTGTGTGGGAGGGTATACTCAGACGTGAGTCCCTAGCTCATTGCACCGTCAGGATTCAAGCAAGCCGGGCCGACGAGGCTGAAATGCCAGAAACCGGTCCCCGGTAGCTTGTCTCCTTCCCAGTATAAGAATTGGCTTGGTAGTTTGGTTTGCCCTGTTCCCATCATGCACTGGGACAGGAACAGACTAATTTGCATATAGCCAGGTTCTGAAGCTGGGATGGTGCAGTGAGCTAAAAAACGGTGATGGATCAAGCCCTGATCTCTTGACTGGGTAGGAGTATTCTGCATCATTCAGAAACTCTGTCCATCACCTTTTCCAAAATTGATTTTATCCACACTATGTGTGGGAGGGTATACTCAGACGTGAGTCCCTAGCTCATTGCACCGTCAGGATTCAAGCAAGCCGGGCCGACGAGGCTGAAATGCCAGAAACCGGTCCCCGGTAGCTTGTCTCCATCCCAGTATAAGAATTGGCTTGGTAGTTTGGTTTGCCCTGTTCCCATCATGCACTGGGACAGGAACAGACTAATTTGCATATAGCCAGGTTCTGAAGCTGGGATGGTGCAGTGACCTAAAAAACGGTGATGGATCAAGCCCTGATCTCTTGACTGGGTAGGAGTATTCTGCATCATTCAGAAACTCTGTCCATCACCTTTTCCAAAATTGATTTTATCCACACTATGTGTGGGAGGGTATACTCAGACGTGAGTCCCTAGCTCATTGCACCATCAGGATTCAAGCAAGCCGGGCCGACGAGGCTGAAATGCCAGAAACCGGTCCCCGGTAGCTTGTCTCCTTCCCAGTATAAGAATTGGCTTGGTAGTTTGGTTTGCCCTGTTCCCATCATGCACTGGGACAGGAACAGACTAATTTGCATATAGCCAGGTTCTGAAGCTGGGATGGTGCAGTGAGCTAAAAAACGGTGATGGATCAAGCCCTGATCTCTTGACTGGGTAGGAGTATTCTGCATCATTCAGAAACTCTGTCCATCACCTTTTCCAAAATTGATTTTATCCACACTATGTGTGGGAGGGTATACTCAGACGTGAGTCCCTAGCTCATTGCACCGTCAGGATTCAAGCAAGCCGGGCCGACGAGGCTGAAATGCCAGAAACCGGTCCCCGGTAGCTTGTCTCCTTCCCAGTATAAGAATTGGCTTGGTAGTTTGGTTTGCCCTGTTCCCATCATGCACTGGGACAGGAACAGACTAATTTGCATATAGCCAGGTTCTGAAGCTGGGATGGTGCAGTGAGCTAAAAAACGGTGATGGATCAAGCCCTGATCTCTTGACTGGGTAGGAGTATTCTGCATCATTCAGAAACTCTGTCCATCACCTTTTCCAAAATTGATTTTATCCACACTATGTGTGGGAGGGTATACTCAGACGTGAGTCCCTAGCTCATTGCACCGTCAGGATTCAAGCAAGCCGGGCCGACGAGGCTGAAATGCCAGAAACCGGTCCCCGGTAGCTTGTCTCCTTCCCAGTATAAGAATTGGCTTGGTAGTTTGGTTTGCCCTGTTCCCATCATGCACTGGGACAGGAACAGACTAATTTGCATATAGCCAGGTTCTGAAGCTGGGATGGTGCAGTGAGCTAAAACACGGTGATGGATCAAGCCCTGATCTCTTGACTGGGTAGGAGTATTCTGCATCATTCAGAAACTCTGTCCATCACCTTTTCCAAAATTGATTTTATCCACACTATGTGTGGGAGGGTATACTCAGACGTGAGTCCCTAGCTCATTGCACCGTCAGGATTCAAGCAAGCCGGGCCGACGAGGCTGAAATGCCAGAAACCGGTCCCCGGTAGCTTGTCTCCATCCCAGTATAAGAATTGGCTTGGTAGTTTGGTTTGCCCTGTTCCCATCATGCACTGGGACAGGAACAGACTAATTTGCATATAGCCAGGTTCTGAAGCTGGGATGGTGCAGTGACCTAAAAAACGGTGATGGATCAAGCCCTGATCTCTTGACTGGGTAGGAGTATTCTGCATCATTCAGAAACTCTGTCCATCACCTTTTCCAAAATTGATTTTATCCACACTATGTGTGGGAGGGTATACTCAGACGTGAGTCCCTAGCTCATTGCACCGTCAGGATTCAAGCAAGCCGGGCCGACGAGGCTGAAATGCCAGAAACCGGTCCCCGGTAGCTTGTCTCCTTCCCAGTATAAGAATTGGCTTGGTAGTTTGGTTTGCCCTGTTCCCATCATGCACTGGGACAGGAACAGACTAATTTGCATATAGCCAGGTTCTGAAGCTGGGATGGTGCAGTGACCTAAAAAACGGTGATGGATCAAGCCCTGATCTCTTGACTGGGTAGGAGTATTCTGCATCATTCAGAAACTCTGTCCATCACCTTTTCCAAAATTGATTTTATCCACACTATGTGTGGGAGGGTATACTCAGACGTGAGTCCCTAGCTCATTGCACCGTCAGGATTCAAGCAAGCCGGGCCGACGAGGCTGAAATGCCAGAAACCGGTCCCCGGTAGCTTGTCTCCTTCCCAGTATAAGAATTGGCTTGGTAGTTTGGTTTGCCCTGTTCCCATCATGCACTGGGACAGGAACAGACTAATTTGCATATAGCCAGGTTCTGAAGCTGGGATGGTGCAGTGAGCTAAAAAACGGTGATGGATCAAGCCCTGATCTCTTGACTGGGTAGGAGTATTCTGCATCATTCAGAAACTCTGTCCATCACCTTTTCCAAAATTGATTTTATCCACACTATGTGTGGGAGGGTATACTCAGACGTGAGTCCCTAGCTCATTGCACCATCAGGATTCAAGCAAGCCGGGCCGACGAGGCTGAAATGCCAGAAACCGGTCCCCGGTAGCTTGTCTCCTTCCCAGTATAAGAATTGGCTTGGTAGTTTGGTTTGCCCTGTTCCCATCATGCACTGGGACAGGAACAGACTAATTTGCATATAGCCAGGTTCTGAAGCTGGGATGGTGCAGTGAGCTAAAAACGGTGATGGATCAAGCCCTGATCTCTTGACTGGGTAGGAGTATTCTGCATCATTCAGAAACTCTGTCCATCACCTTTTACAAAATTGATTTTATCCACACTATGTGTGGGAGGGTATACTCAGACGTGAGTCCCTAGCTCATTGCACCATCAGGATTCAAGCAAGCCGGGCCGACGAAGCTGAAATGCCAGAAACCGGTCCCCGGTAGCTTGTCTCCTTCCCAGTATAAGAATTGGCTTGGTAGTTTGGTTTGCCCTGTTCCCATCATGCACTGGGACAGGAACAGACTAATTTGCATATAGCCAGGTTCTGAAGCTGGGATGGTGCAGTGAGCTAAAACACAGTGATGGATCAAGCCCTGATCTCTTGACTGGGTAGGAGTATTCTGCATCATTCAGAAACTCTGTCCATCACCTTTTCCAAAATTGATTTTATCCACACTATGTGTGGGAGGGTATACTCAGACATGAGTCCCTAGCTCATTGCACCGTCAGGATTCAAGCAAGCCGGGCCGACGAGGCTGAAATGCCAGAAACCGGTCCCCGGTAGCTTGTCTCCATCCCAGTATAAGAATTGGCTTGGTAGTTTGGTTTGCCCTGTTCCCATCATGCACTGGGACAGGAACAGACTAATTTGCATATAGCCAGGTTCTGAAGCTGGGATGGTGCAGTGACCTAAAAAACGGTGATGGATCAAGCCCTGATCTCTTGACTGGGTAGGAGTATTCTGCATCATTCAGAAACTCTGTCCATCACCTTTTCCAAAATTGATTTTATCCACACTATGTGTGGGAGGGTATACTCAGACGTGAGTCCCTAGCTCATTGCACCATCAGGATTCAAGCAAGCCGGGCCGACGAGGCTGAAATGCCAGAAACCGGTCCCCGGTAGCTTGTCTCCTTCCCAGTATAAGAATTGGCTTGGTAGTTTGGTTTGCCCTGTTCCCATCATGCACTGGGACAGGAACAGACTAATTTGCATATAGCCAGGTTCTGAAGCTGGGATGGTGCAGTGAGCTAAAAAACGGTGATGGATCAAGCCCTGATCTCTTGACTGGGTAGGAGTATTCTGCATCATTCAGAAACTCTGTCCATCACCTTTTACAAAATTGATTTTATCCACACTATGTGTGGGAGGGTATACTCAGACGTGAGTCCCTAGCTCATTGCACCATCAGGATTCAAGCAAGCCGGGCCGACGAGGCTGAAATGCCAGAAACCGGTCCCCGGTAGCTTGTCTCCTTCCCAGTATAAGAATTGGCTTGGTAGTTTGGTTTGCCCTGTTCCCATCATGCACTGGGACAGGAACAGACTAATTTGCATATAGCCAGGTTCTGAAGCTGGGATGGTGCAGTGAGCTAAAACACAGTGATGGATCAAGCCCTGATCTCTTGACTGGGTAGGAGTATTCTGCATCATTCAGAAACTCTGTCCATCACCTTTTCCAAAATTGATTTTATCCACACTATGTGTGGGAGGGTATACTCAGACGTGAGTCCCTAGCTCATTGCACCATCAGGATTAAGCAAGCCGGGCCGACGAGGCTGAAATGCCAGAAACCGGTCCCCGGTAGCTTGTCTCCTTCCCAGTATAAGAATTGGCTTGGTAGTTTGGTTTGCCCTGTTCCCATCATGCACTGGGACAGGAACAGACTAATTTGCATATAGCCAGGTTCTGAAGCTGGGATGGTGCAGTGAGCTAAAAAACGGTGATGGATCAAGCCCTGATCTCTTGACTGGGTAGGAGTATTCTGCATCATTCAGAAACTCTGTCCATCACCTTTTCCAAAATTGATTTTATCCACACTATGTGTGGGAGGGTATACTCAGACGTGAGTCCCTAGCTCATTGCACCATCAGGATTCAAGCAAGCCGGGCCGACGAGGCTGAAATGCCAGAAACCGGTCCCCGGTAGCTTGTCTCCTCCCCAGTATAAGAATTGGCTTGGTAGTTTGGTTTGCCCTGTTCCCATCATGCACTGGGACAGGAACAGACTAATTTGCATATAGCCAGGTTCTGAAGCTGGGATGGTGCAGTGAGCTAAAAAACGGTGATGGATCAAGCCCTGATCTCTTGACTGGGTAGGAGTATTCTGCATCATTCAGAAACTCTGTCCATCACCTTTTCCAAAATTGATTTTATCCACACTATGTGTGGGAGGGTATACTCAGACGTGAGTCCCTAGCTCATTGCACCGTCAGGATTCAAGCAAGCCGGGCCGACGAGGCTGAAATGCCAGAAACCGGTCCCCGGTAGCTTGTCTCCTTCCCAGTATAAGAATTGGCTTGGTAGTTTGGTTTGCCCTGTTCCCATCATGCACTGGGACAGGAACAGACTAATTTGCATATAGCCAGGTTCTGAAGCTGGGATGGTGCAGTGAGCTAAAAAACGGTGATGGATCAAGCCCTGATCTCTTGACTGGGTAGGAGTATTCTGCATCATTCAGAAACTCTGTCCATCACCTTTTCCAAAATTGATTTTATCCACACTATGTGTGGGAGGGTATACTCAGACGTGAGTCCCTAGCTCATTGCACCGTCAGGATTCAAGCAAGCCGGGCCGACGAGGCTGAAATGCCAGAAACCGGTCCCCGGTAGCTTGTCTCCTTCCCAGTATAAGAATTGGCTTGGTAGTTTGGTTTGCCCTGTTCCCATCATGCACTGGGACAGGAACAGACTAATTTGCATATAGCCAGGTTCTGAAGCTGGGATGGTGCAGTGAGCTAAAACACGGTGATGGATCAAGCCCTGATCTCTTGACTGGGTAGGAGTATTCTGCATCATTCAGAAACTCTGTCCATCACCTTTTCCAAAATTGATTTTATCCACACTATGTGTGGGAGGGTATACTCAGACGTGAGTCCCTAGCTCATTGCACTGTCAGGATTCAAGCAAGCCGGGCCGACGAGGCTGAAATGCCAGAAACCGGTCCCCGGTAGCTTGTCTCCATCCCAGTATAAGAATTGGCTTGGTAGTTTGGTTTGCCCTGTTCCCATCATGCACTGGGACAGGAACAGACTAATTTGCATATAGCCAGGTTCTGAAGCTGGGATGGTGCAGTGACCTAAAAAACGGTGATGGATCAAGCCCTGATCTCTTGACTGGGTAGGAGTATTCTGCATCATTCAGAAACTCTGTCCATCACCTTTTCCAAAATTGATTTTATCCACACTATGTGTGGGAGGGTATACTCAGACGTGAGTCCCTAGCTCATTGCACCGTCAGGATTCAAGCAAGCCGGGCCGACGAGGCTGAAATGCCAGAAACCGGTCCCCGGTAGCTTGTCTCCTTCCCAGTATAAGAATTGGCTTGGTAGTTTGGTTTGCCCTGTTCCCATCATGCACTGGGACAGGAACAGACTAATTTGCATATAGCCAGGTTCTGAAGCTGGGATGGTGCAGTGACCTAAAAAACGGTGATGGATCAAGCCCTGATCTCTTGCCTGGGTAGGAGTATTCTGCATCATTCAGAAACTCTGTCCATCACCTTTTCCAAAATTGATTTTATCCACACTATGTGTGGGAGGGTATACTCAGACGTGAGTCCCTAGCTCATTGCACCATCAGGATTCAAGCAAGCCGGGCCGACGAGGCTGAAATGCCAGAAACCGGTCCCCGGTAGCTTGTCTCCTTCCCAGTATAAGAATTGGCTTGGTAGTTTGGTTTGCCCTGTTCCCATCATGCACTGGGACAGGAACAGACTAATTTGCATATAGCCAGGTTCTGAAGCTGGGATGGTGCAGTGAGCTAAAAAACGGTGATGGATCAAGCCCTGATCTCTTGACTGGGTAGGAGTATTCTGCATCATTCAGAAACTCTGTCCATCACCTTTTCCAAAATTGATTTTATCCACACTATGTGTGGGAGGGTATACTCAGACGTGAGTCCCTAGCTCATTGCACCATCAGGATTCAAGCAAGCCGGGCCGACGAGGCTGAAATGCCAGAAACCGGTCCCCGGTAGCTTGTCTCCTTCCCAGTATAAGAATTGGCTTGGTAGTTTGGTTTGCCCTGTTCCCATCATGCACTGGGACAGGAACAGACTAATTTGCATATAGCCAGGTTCTGAAGCTGGGATGGTGCAGTGAGCTAAAAAACGGTGATGGATCAAGCCCTGATCTCTTGACTGGGTAGGAGTATTTTGCATCATTCAGAAACTCTGTCCATCACCTTTTACAAAATTGATTTTATCCACACTATGTGTGGGAGGGTATACTCAGACGTGAGTCCCTAGCTCATTGCACCATCAGGATTCAAGCAAGCCGGGCCGACGAGGCTGAAATGCCAGAAACCGGTCCCCGGTAGCTTGTCTCCTTCCCAGTATAAGAATTGGCTTGGTAGTTTGGTTTGCCCTGTTCCCATCATGCACTGGGACAGGAACAGACTAATTTGCATATAGCCAGGTTCTGAAGCTGGGATGGTGCAGTGAGCTAAAACACAGTGATGGATCAAGCCCTGATCTCTTGACTGGGTAGGAGTATTCTGCATCATTCAGAAACTCTGTCCATCACCTTTTCCAAAATTGATTTTATCCACACTATGTGTGGGAGGGTATACTCAGACATGAGTCCCTAGCTCATTGCACCGTCAGGATTCAAGCAAGCCGGGCCGACGAGGCTGAAATGCCAGAAACCGGTCCCCGGTAGCTTGTCTCCATCCCAGTATAAGAATTGGCTTGGTAGTTTGGTTTGCCCTGTTCCCATCATGCACTGGGACAGGAACAGACTAATTTGCATATAGCCAGGTTCTGAAGCTGGGATGGTGCAGTGACCTAAAAAACGGTGATGGATCAAGCCCTGATCTCTTGACTGGGTAGGAGTATTCTGCATCATTCAGAAACTCTGTCCATCACCTTTTCCAAAATTGATTTTATCCACACTATGTGTGGGAGGGTATACTCAGACGTGAGTCCCTAGCTCATTGCACCATCAGGATTCAAGCAAGCCGGGCCGACGAGGCTGAAATGCCAGAAACCGGTCCCCGGTAGCTTGTCTCCTTCCCAGTATAAGAATTGGCTTGGTAGTTTGGTTTGCCCTGTTCCCATCATGCACTGGGACAGGAACAGACTAATTTGCATATAGCCAGGTTCTGAAGCTGGGATGGTGCAGTGAGCTAAAAAACGGTGATGGATCAAGCCGTGATCTCTTGACTGGGTAGGAGTATTCTGCATCATTCAGAAACTCTGTCCATCACCTTTTCCAAAATTGATTTTATCCACACTATGTGTGGGAGGGTATACTCAGACGTGAGTCCCTAGCTCATTGCACCATCAGGATTCAAGCAAGCCGGGCCGACGAGGCTGAAATGCCAGAAACCGGTCCCCGGTAGCTTGTCTCCTTCCCAGTATAAGAATTGGCTTGGTAGTTTGGTTTGCCCTGTTCCCATCATGCACTGGGACAGGAACAGACTAATTTGCATATAGCCAGGTTCTGAAGCTGGGATGGTGCAGTGAGCTAAAAAACGGTGATGGATCAAGCCCTGATCTCTTGACTGGGTAGGAGTATTCTGCATCATTCAGAAACTCTGTCCATCACCTTTTACAAAATTGATTTTATCCACACTATGTGTGGGAGGGTATACTCAGACGTGAGTCCCTAGCTCATTGCACCATCAGGATTCAAGCAAGCCGGGCCGACGAGGCTGAAATGCCAGAAACCGGTCCCCGGTAGCTTGTCTCCTTCCCAGTATAAGAATTGGCTTGGTAGTTTGGTTTGCCCTGTTCCCATCATGCACTGGGACAGGAACAGACTAATTTGCATATAGCCAGGTTCTGAAGCTGGGATGGTGCAGTGAGCTAAAACACAGTGATGGATCAAGCCCTGATCTCTTGACTGGGTAGGAGTATTCTGCATCATTCAGAAACTCTGTCCATCACCTTTTCCAAAATTGATTTTATCCACACTATGTGTGGGAGGGTATACTCAGACGTGAGTCCCTAGCTCATTGCACCATCAGGATTAAGCAAGCCGGGCCGACGAGGCTGAAATGCCAGAAACCGGTCCCCGGTAGCTTGTCTCCTTCCCAGTATAAGAATTGGCTTGGTAGTTTGGTTTGCCCTGTTCCCATCATGCACTGGGACAGGAACAGACTAATTTGCATATAGCCAGGTTCTGAAGCTGGGATGGTGCAGTGAGCTAAAAAACGGTGATGGATCAAGCCCTGATCTCTTGACTGGGTAGGAGTATTCTGCATCATTCAGAAACTCTGTCCATCACCTTTTCCAAAATTGATTTTATCCACACTATGTGTGGGAGGGTATACTCAGACGTGAGTCCCTAGCTCATTGCACCATCAGGATTCAAGCAAGCCGGGCCGACGAGGCTGAAATGCCAGAAACCGGTCCCCGGTAGCTTGTCTCCTTCCCAGTATAAGAATTGGCTTGGTAGTTTGGTTTGCCCTGTTCCCATCATGCACTGGGACAGGAACAGACTAATTTGCATATAGCCAGGTTCTGAAGCTGGGATGGTGCAGTGAGCTAAAAAACGGTGATGGATCAAGCCCTGATCTCTTGACTGGGTAGGAGTATTCTGCATCATTCAGAAACTCTGTCCATCACCTTTTCCAAAATTAGTGGGATTCTCACACATAAACATGGGGTTTGTTGTAGTGGGCAGTTCCAATCTTGCTTGTCTCGACATCGTATATAGCGACCAGAGGTCCTGGCAAACTCCTCTCATCTACTATCCTAGCCTCAGAAATACAGCTGTGGGGCTGTAAAAAAACTGCCACAGGCTATTAAAAGTCAAGAGGGTAAAGTTCACCTGCCCATTTCCTTCGTCTTTTACGAATGAGATACTTATTCAGCGCTCACTGTTTGATGAAATAATGAATAACATCGAGAGATTTGCTTACCTTTTGTTTTCTGTATGTTCATCTGCAAGGTGACACTCACTTTGTCTTCCCTCTGTATTTCATTTTGTTTTTCTTTATCAAAGTCCAGCTTATTAAAGCCCTAATTTATCACTAAATCTACTGCAAATGACCAGCACCAGTTACTTGGTTATTTCATGGTGTTATCACTGACTGTAGGTACTGTACAGAATAGGTAGTAGTGTTCCCGAAGGGAAACGTTCGCACAATTCACCAAATGAAGTAGTGCTATAAAGACAACATAAAACGTGAAAAATTTGGTACAATACAAAATATATTAAGAACGGGTGCTAAATCTGCCCCAAACACCTACTACCTCAAGGTGCTGTAGGTACACACAAGTGTGAGACCAAATTGAACTGACTCTGAACTGTCTGGATCCCTGTTCTTGGAACTGATGTTTGTTTTAATTTGTCTCATTGTCTGATAGAGGGTATATTGCTCCTCTGATAAGCAATTACCTAGCTAGGATTAAAAAGTAACTTATAAGGTGTGCTTTGGATAGCCTCAACTTTGTATGCTCAATGACTGTAGGTACCTTGCAGAAATTGGTGGATAAAAAGTAGCTGGTATAAAGGAAACGGAATAACTGACAGCAACAAGGTGGATTAAGGATCATATTTTCCCACTTTTTTAAATCACCATCTTCTTGCTATTAGTAATCAATGACGAATTACACTGAATGAGCCAGTAATGTGACCGATGGTTTGAATAAGTATGGTAGGAACAATGTGTAGCAAGTAGCAACCAGACTGACAGACATTTTAGGTCTGGCTCTTGACAGCTTGAGCTGTTTGCCTGAGCTTGAGAAACCACCAAATAAACAAATAAATAAATACATAAAAAGAAGTATCGACCAAGGGGCTTTAATTGTGCCCCTTTTTTTAGAGTCAATCATTTTTGATTGAGTGGGACAACAACTCAGAACACAGCTCAACTGCCTACATTCACTAGCCGGCAGAGCAAATTCTAGAAATAATAGACACAGCGTTCGAGCCTACCCAGTGATGGAAGCACTGGGCCTTGATAAGCAGCCAGTACAGGTGCAGAGCTACCGCTTTTGGGAACAAGAAAAAAAGAACAGATAAAGAAAAAGGATGCACCCACTCCCCCCACCCCGAACCTCCCTGCCGCCACCCCTCCACCTCCGCATCAGTCTCATATTCCTCCTCATACTCTCTACTGCCTCTAGGCCCCCCGTACTGCCGCTCAGACAATCTTAGTTGCTCCCCAAGGTTCCAAAGGGATGAGTTGAAGAATCTGTAACTTCGGACAATGCCACAGTAGGTGGGTCAAGGTGCCTGGAGAACCAAACCCCCTCCAACAAAGGCCCGAGTTCGTCACATCCCAACCCTTAATACGTGCTGGGGTATGATACAAATAAGCGACCACCTTGTAGGCGGACTCACTACCTGCTACATTGGCAGTGGTGTTATGCGCACAGTAAAAAACTTGTTCCCACTCCTTACGCAGACGCAGTCATCGCACCCCAACTATGGAAGGTCATCAACATCTCCTTCGAAATAGCGACATTCCCGGAAATCTGGAAGCACGCCGAAAGCAACGCCCTCCTCAAGAAGCCCAAGGAGGACCCCAAGGACCTCAAGAACTTCCGGCCCATCTCCCTGCTCCTGTTCCTGGCAAAGGTCATTGAGAAAATCGTCAACACACAATTGGCCCACCACCTGGAAGACAACAACATCTTGGACCCGTCCCAGTCCGGATTCCTACGAAACGACAGCACCGAGACAGCCCTCATCGCCGCCACAGACATCAGGCGCCAACTAGACAACGGCGAAACATCAGCCCTCATCCTCCTGGACATGTCAGCCGCCTTCAACACGGTCTGCCATCGCACTCTAAAGACACGCCTCCTAGAAGCCGAATCCAAGAGAAGGCCCTTGACTTGACCATGTCCTTCCTCTTCAGCAGAACCCAGAGCGTCCGCCTCCCACCCTTCCGATCCGAAGCCACTGACATCATCTGCGACGTCCCCCAGGGCTCATCCCTCAGCCCGACGCTGTTCAACATCTACATGGCCCCCCTCGCACAAGTGGCCCACCAGCACGACCTCAACATCATCTCCTACGCCGAGGACACCCAGCTCATCCTCTCCCTCACCAAGGACCCACACACCGCCAACCTCCACGAGGGAATGAAGGCCGTCGCCGACTGGATGAGGAGCAACCGTCTGAAGCTGAACTCAGACAAGACGTAGGTACTCATCCTCGGACCCACCCCCTCAGCCTGGGACGACTCCTGGTGGCTGACCACACTGGGAACAGCACCAACACCCATCAACCATGCATGCAACCTAGGATTCATCCTTGACTCCTCCCTCTCCATGGCCAAGCAGGTCAACGCAGTCTCCTCCTCCTGCTACAACACACTCTGCAGGATCTACAAGTGGATCCCGACCGAAACAAGAAGAACGGTGACAAAGGCCCTCGTCAGCAGCAGACTGGACAATGGCAACGCACTCTACGCAGGAGTCCCAGTCAAACACCTACAACGACTACAATGCATCCAAAACACCTCCGCCCGACTGATCGTCAACGTCCCCTGCCGCAGCCACATCACCCCCCACCTGAGAGACCTACACTGGCTCCCCTTCGACAAGAGGATCACCTTCAAGCTCCTCACAACGGCCCCTCGCGGCGGGATGCCTGGCTTTCACCTTGTGGATACCCTGCCGGGGTTATCTCACAGGGGAATACCAGGACGGGTTCCCTAAGCAAGCGCCGGGAAACCCACTGCGGGTAGCTGTGCGCTATATAAGCTCAAATACATTTACACATTTACATCACCCATGCACACAAAGCACTCCACAACGCCAGACCAGCCTACCTTAACAGCAGACTCAGCTTCTACACCCCCACGCGCCAGCTCCGCTCCACCAGCCTTGCCCTGGCCGCTGTCCCCCACATCCAACGAACAACCTCCGGTGGCAGATCCTTCTCCTACCTAGCTGCCAAGACCTGGAACACCTTCCCTACCCACATACGGCAGACCCATGACCTACTCGCCTTCAAAAGACTCCTCAAGACCTGGCTCTTCGAGCAGTAGCAGCACCCCCTCCCCTCAGCGCCTTGAGACCCTCACAGGTAAGTAGCACGCTCTACAAGTACTCTGATTGATTGATTTATTACTCATCAGCTGACACCCCAGCTCCATCTCCCAGTGAACCTGCGCCTTGGTACAGAGGGATTTGGGGCAGGCCATAATCATAGCATACAGGTCAGATATAAGCTTGCGGTCATCCTTTTTGCAGACTATCCACTTTTCAAAAGCCGTCAAAGGACGGGACATAGCAACAATATTAGGAGGTTGTGTAACCCAATGCGCCACTTGCGAGTAAGGAAAAGCATTGGACTCCGAGAGAGAAAAATAGTCGCGACAGAGCTGGTCAGAGAGGGAGCCCACCCTCTTAGAGCCCTCTTCCCTCCAGCGTTGGAAGATCGGGGATGCACAACCTGGAGTCAAATCTAGATTATCCACAATGGGTGTCATAGGGGATGAAAAAGTAGTCCCCCCCCTGCACTGTGCCAACTGGTCCCAGGCTTTCATCATCGGTGACGTCACAGGGGAAGAGTAGAGACCCCATGCTCTGTGCTTGCGAGGTAGCCACAACTCGTGCCAAATATTACACCCCGCTACCGTCAGATCCGTGAAGTTCCAGTGCTTGCTGGACCAGGGCCTGTTCCACTCAATGACAAGCTGCAGGCATGCCACCTGATAATACCCCTTCAACAAGGGGAAACCCATCCCACCGCTGTACTTAGGAGCAGTAACAAGGGATAAAGCAAGCCGTGGCCTTTTATTGCCCCATACAAATTTGGTAATGAGCCCCTGTAGTTTCTGGAGAGCACCCAGCGGGGGGCTCAATGGAAGCATTTGAAAAAGGTACAGGATACGAGGGAGCCCCGTCATTTTGACTGCCGCTAAACTTCCGTACCAAGCCAAATTAAGACGGAACCAATCCAACAGCGATTTGACCGTTTGGTCCACCAACAGCTTGTAATTGAGAGAGGCCGTTTTAGCTATAGAGGGGGCAAGACGGATTCCCAGGTACTGAATATTGGAATGCATCCACTGAAAGGCAAAGTCCTGCTGCAAATCCTGTACCTCCGCATCAGGAATGGATAAGTTGAGTATCTACAATTTGGAGAAATTAACTTTAAACGCCGCAACCTTGCCAAATCCGAGAAGTTCTCCTGACAGGTGCCCCAGGGAGAAATGGGGCTGCGTGAGCGAGAGGATGACATTATCAGCATATAAGCTAATTTTGTGTGTGCCGAACCGTATCCCCGATATACCCCCATTGGACCGCACACGCTGGGAAAAAGGCTCCATATAGAGCGCAAAAAGCAGCGGGGATAAAGAGCACTCCTGCTGCATCCCTCTGGTGATGGGAAAGAGGGCGGACCTGCACCCGTTCACCCGCACTGCCGCCTTCAGTGCTGCATAAAGGCAGTTGACCCATCTCACAAAGTTATCTCCCAGACCGAAGACCTTCAATACTGCAAACAGTCTACACGGTCCAAGGCCTTCTCTGCATTTATAGATAGAAAAAAGGCCTGCATGCGAGAGCGGTGATCCAGATGCGTGAGGTGAAGAAACCTCTTAGTGTTATCCCCCTGCCGTGTTGGAATAAAACCTGCCTAGTCAGGGTCTATGATGCCATCCATCAGCGGGCTAAGTCTCACTGCCAAGATACTGGCAAAGAGCATGGCATCAATGTTAAGGAGCGAGATCGGACGTACGATCCACATTCCGTAGCATCCTTCCCGGGTTTGGGAATAACCATAACGGCCGCCTCCGACATGGAAGGAGTCACCTCCCCCACATCCAAAAAGGATTTGAAAAGGCACGTTAAAAAGGGAGCGAGCTCCGCACAATAAATTTTGTAAAAGAAGGTAGAGTAGCCATCCGGCCCCGGGGACTTGGCCACCTTCAGGCGCGCGATCACGGATATGACCTCCTCAATACAGCGTCTGTGAGGTTCTTACGCTTGCATTACTCCCGGTTTTGATGAAGAATTTGAGCTTCTCTGAGCAGCAATTTCTAAGCCCTTCAAGTGAGCTGTTTATTCTTAGCCAGCTTTCAGATATTTGCCTTTATTTCTTTTGAAGCGACAGCCCATGAAGAAGCCAGTGAGGACAATCAGTTTTTTCTTGTTTAGTCTCCTATTTGCAGGCACTTGGTTTTCTGTGGACAAGACCTTTTGATAGCAAGTGAGAGATCCTGCTCCACTTTCAAAAAACTTTACTCTTGGGTTTTTTGGTCATCTGAGCGTAAAGACTGATTCTATTTTACTGAGAACATTTGGTGAATGAAACCGAGCATCTTATTATTTTTTCATTCAAAGAATTTGTAAGTAAGTAGGAATATATATATATATATATATATATATATATATATATATATATATATATATATATATATATATATATATATATATATATATATATATATATATATATATATATATATATATAGATATATATTGTTAGTTACCAACTATAGAACTTTATTTTTGTCTCCTCCTGGAGCTTTCCTCAATATTAACATCCAGGAGTGTCTCTCCATTGACCTGCTGGAATATCATTATTATCTTCAAGCAAGGAACCAAATAAGTCTATATATAAGTCCCTCAGGCAAGCGCTTCAATCATTAGCACTGGAAGAATCCTGGCTTGCACCCATGACTTACACCGCTTTTAAACTGCGAACTAACAACGCCATCAAACAAGCGTCACTATTAATGGACAAAGCTGCAGTGGCAGGCAAAAGCCACGCCTGGATTGTTCTGTGTTGGACAGGCCACATGACGGGCCGCTCTCCCCCGGCTCGACCAAGCCCGAGCCAGTCATACAAGCACCACACACCACCATTGCACGTCCTACGTCCCCTCAGGGACACCTGCCCTCGAGCATGATAACCTCGTGGGTCCGATCCACGGCCGACCCACGCGCCCAGCCCGGGCCGCCATCTTGGACACTTCGCCACGAGGCCGCCTGGCCCCCGATCGACCTCAACCCTGGGCCTAGCCCGGCCTCAGACATTCCGGCACCACCCTCCACCCAGGAGGCGAGCGAGCTACTTGGCCAGTCAATGGGAGAAAGAGGTGTCGATGGTTCTCCCCCGGCCAGTGCCGCTCGCCCATCGCCTCCCCGGGCGCTGGCTCCACCCCCCTGCTGGGTGTCTGGACTCCCTCATCCCGGACCTCCCGACCTCCAAGTGCGAGGGTCCGGACATCAAAGCACGCCAGCCCTATAACTGGGGCAGCTCCAGAACAGGAAGGCAGTTGTATCTTGGAGTCGAGAGACGAAAGAAGAACTCATCCTGGACGGACTACTGGCGCTGCCGTAGCTCTGTCCTGTGCACCATCATCCTGCCTGTTGGCGCTGCCACAGCCGTCGTAACCTTCATCCTTCACCGTCGTCCGGATCTGCTGGCGAGGCCACGGACCGTTGTAACTGTCATCTGCATCGGGACCTGCTTGGCTTCTCCACGGCCCGTCGACCATCCTTCATCCATATCGGGACCTGCTTGGCTTCTCCACGGCCCGCCGACCACCCTTCATCCATCTCGGGACCTGCTTGGCTCCTCCACGGCCCGATCAGCAACCACGCCGAGCTCGAGGATTGAGAGCTATTGAACTCATTGGTAACTAAGACTGTCCCGCTACCCTTTTCCTCAACCAGAGATCAGAACCGAGGGGACCCCCGAGTCCAGACCTCCTTGTATTATATCAACGTAACCTAAGAAGTGCATATAAAATCTCGTTAACCTTCAATCTTGTGTGGTGTCCGTCTGTGGGGGGGAAGTTACTTATCTGTACAGTCGTTGGAGACGGCTCTCCCTGGAGACCTCTCCCCGTAATCTCGGCCGACCCTCCCGGTCCGTCTAACATTGGTGGCCAGCGGCGCGATCCGAATCACCGCATAACGTACAGAGAGTAGCTCACCCCACAACGAACAACAATGTCGACTAAAGAGAGCGGATCAACTGAGAAGTTCCAAATGGAAAAGCTAGAGGAATACAGCCATCGTGAACTAAAGCAGTTCTGCATCGAACTAGGTATCGCTACCACCGGACTAAGTACCAAGGACGATTTTAAGCATGCCCTAGAATCTTGGGCAGAGACCGGGGATGTCGAAGCCCCGGAGCAAAGCACCGCGAAAAAGACCAACACGGCCCCTGAAGAGCAAAGAACGGGTCTCTCGCAAGACGAGATCCAAGAAAGAGAAAAAGCCCGACTACACGAACTTGAAATGGCCCGACTCAAGATGGACATAGAACTCAAATTGGCCGAGCAAAAAATAAACTTAGAGCACCTTCGCCTCCGAGAAGAAAGAGAGGAGAAACAGAGGCAAAGGGAGCTCGAGGAAAAAAGACTAACGTACGAGCACGAGCGGAACCTAGCCGAGATCAACCTGCGCAAACAGAATAAAGAATTAGGGGTGCCCGACAGACCGTCCACCCCCGGGACCACGGACAAAAAAGTGCACATCCCCAAGGATGTGGTCCGAGAATATTTTCGAGAAGACGACATCCAGCAATGGTTTAAGGCATATGAAATCGCGATGACTGCGCACCGGATCGATAGAGCCGACTGGGGAGCCGGCCTATGGGGCAAATTCCTCAATGAGGGCCGCGATACTCTGTTACAGCTCCCAGACCACCAGATGACCTCCTACGACCATATGAAAGCGGCCCTCCTCACTCGCTATGGCCTCACGCCCGAGATGTACCGTCAGAGGTTCCGAGACTGCACACGCATTCCAGGTACAACTTGGGTGGACTATGTAACGTACTTCAGCCGAGCCTTCGAAGGCTGGATCAGAGGGAACAACGTCACGACCTACGAGCAGTTGTTCAATCTGATGGTATGGGAGCATCTGTCCAACAACTGCTTCATTGAACTACGCCAACACCTCCTCGACAGCAAGTTAACCGATCCCCGGCAGCTCGCAGCCGAAGCTGACCGGTGGGAGATCACCCGAGTGGGCCGGAATGGGTCCTACGAGCAGAACAGGAACAACAATGGTCACCACCGATCCAGAGGAGGAGGAGGGGGCCAAGGACGAGGAAGAGACAACACTCCGGCCGCCCCCACTACCAGCACCACCCCCCCGGCCAACCGGGGCAGCACCCCGGCGCGACCGGGATACAGAGCCAATGTTACATGTCACCGATGCCAACGAGTAGGCCACTATGCAAATGACCCAAGCTGCCCGCAGTATCCGAGCCCAAGACCCCGCCAGGTGGCCGCCGCGGCACTAGGGGAAGAACAGATCTCCGAGGAACCAGAAACAGACGAGCAAGAGTATCAAGGGTGGGAGCCAGCCGCCATGACTCTCGCGTGCTTAGGGGGAAGAGACATGGTCCCGCGGGTCCCCCTACCCGCTAACACCCAGAAGTACAGCCAATGGGTGAGCATCAATGGACAACGGGCCGAAGCCCTTCGAGACACCGGGGCCAGTGTGACAGCCGTCCGCTGTCATCTGGTGACCCCAGAACAATATCTACCGAACATTCTCTGCCCTGTACGATCAGCCGACAACTCGGAGAGTCTGTGTCGGATGGCCTGCGTCCCCTTTGAGTGGGGAGGGGTCTCCGGCATGTTGAAAGTAACGGTCCGAGACGACGCCCCCGTGGACTGCCTCCTCGGAAATGACCTGGAAAGTTCCCCGTGGGCAGCCGTGGAGCGAAAAGAACACTTGGGGATGTTGGGCGTCCCAGACTGGGCGTGCGTCACCACCCGGTCTATGGCCGCCCGTGCCAACCATCACCCGGAAGAACCAGAATGGCCGGCGCCTCCGCCTCCGGTCGCCCCCGCCGAGACCCCCGACCAGGGCATCCCCCTCGAACCTGCTCAACCTTCCGACCTTGCTAATCTCGACCAGTGGGCTCAAGAAGGGGGGCCCACACAAGAACAATTTCGTCAGGAGCAGAAGACCTGTCCCTCCCTTGAGGGACTCCGACAACAAGCGCTCGCCCAAAGCGCAGGGGATACCTCCGGAACTCATTGGGTCTACTGGGACAATGACCTACTGTACAGCGAGCAACGAATCGCCGAGCTGGGGGCCAACCGAGTACTAGTGGTGCCACTCCGCTTTAGAGACTTCCTGCTAAATCTGGCCCACGATGTCCCCCTGGCAGGGCACCTGGGACAAGATAAAACCTACAGCCGCCTAGTGACCCACTTCTTCTGGCCAAAAATGAGAAACGATGTGCACCAGCATTGCCGATCTTGCCCCACGTGCCAAGCCAGTGGGAAGAGCGGCCGCAAATTAAAGGCCCCCCTGCAACCCTTTCCCGTAGTCACGACCCCATTTGAGAGGGTCGGAATAGACATTGTGGGACCCCTAGACCCACGTACAAGACAAGGCCATCGCTTCATCCTAGTACTAGTGGACCACGCCACCCGCTACCCTGAGGCTATTCCTCTCCGGACCGTCACAGCCCCAGTGGTCGGCAGGGCCCTGATGGGGATCTTCTCCCGTGTGGGGTTCCCCCGAGAAGTCGTCAGTGACAGAGGCACGAACTTTATTTCCAAATACATGAAGTCCCTCTGGCAACAGTGTGGGGTCACCTACCGCTTCACGACCCCCTATCACCCCCAAGGAAACGGACTTGTTGAGCGGTTCAATCGCACTCTAAAAGGGATGATCGGGGGATTGGAAGAACCCCTCCGTCGCCAGTGGGACGTGCTGCTGCCGTGCCTCCTCTTCGCCTACCGGGAGGTCCCACAGAAGTCCCTAGGCTTCAGCCCATTCGAGCTGCTCTATGGGCACCCAGTACGGGGGCCACTCAGCCTGATCAAAGAAGGCTGGGAGTTGCCTCCGGCCAAGAGTCCTCCAGATGTCTTCCGGTACCTCCTCACCCTCCGCAACCAGTCCCAGCGGTTCAGAGACCTAGCGAAAGCCAACCTAGAGGCCAGTCAAGAGGACATGAAGAGATGGTATGACCAGAACGCCTCATCTATTGAATTCGAGCCGGGGCAACAGGTCTGGGTAATGTCCCCCACAGAACCGTGCGCTCTCCAAGACAAATGGACGGGACCCTTCAAAGTAATCGAGCGCAAGGGACCCGCCACCTATCTGATCGATATGGAGTCCGCCCGGAATCCGCTCCGAGTCCTCCACACCAACAGACTGAAACCCCACTTTGCACGAACAGAACTCAGCCTCTTGATGGCCACAGACAACGGGGTTGAGGACGACTCCGAGCCTCTCCCTGACCTCTTGCGGACCCAGGAGCAAGACGGCTCCGTGGATGGGGTCCGACTCTCGGAGACCCTCTCCCAGGAACAACGCCAAGAGTGCCAAGCCCTCCTATCACGGTTTGCCAGCCTGTTCTCCCTCACCCCAGGTGTCACTTCCTGGTGTGTGCACGATGTGGACACCGGAGACAGCCCTCCTATCCGCCACCGGGCCTACCGCGTACCTGATCGGGTACGGGCCTGCATCCAGGCGGAAGTAACTAAGATGCTCACGCTCGGGGTCATCGAGCCCTCCGACAGTCCATGGGCCAGCCCGGTCGTACTGGTCCCCAAAGCAGCCGCCCCCGGAACCACACCCGAACTCCGGTTCTGTGTCGACTACCGGGGCCTGAATGAAGTCACCAGAACGGACGCACACCCCATCCCCCGGGCAGATGAACTGGTCGACCGAATGGGCGCTGCCCGCTACCTCAGCATCTTCGATCTAACGGCAGGATATTGGCAGATCGGCCTCACACCCCGAGCACAAGAACGTTCTGCCTTCTCCACCCCCGATGGCCACTATCACTTCACGGTCATGCCCTTCGGCATGAAAAATGCCCCAGCGACGTTCCAACGGCTCGTCAATCAGGTCCTGGCGGGGCTCGAAGAGTTCAGCGCCGCCTACCTGGACGACATCGCTGTGTACAGCCACCACTGGACCGAGCACCTCCACCACCTCCAAGCAGTGTTGCAAGCCCTTCAGCGAGCTGGCCTCACGATCAAGGCCAGCAAATGTCAAATTGGACAAGGGTCAGTGACCTACCTCGGACACCAAGTGGGAAGCGGTCTAGTGGCCCCTCTTCAACTGAAAATTGCCGCCATCCAGAACTGGCAACCCCCTAACACTCAAACTGAGGTGCGAGCCTTCCTGGGCCTCACGGGCTACTACCGAAGGTTCGTGAAAGACTATGGTACCATCGTGGGGCCTCTCACCGAACTCACGTCGAAAAATCAGCCCAAGAAGGTGAACTGGACCCCAGAGTGTCAAGCGGCCTTCGAACAGCTAAAGGCCGCCATGTGTTCCGCTCCTGTACTCCAGGCCCCAGACTACAGCCGGGAGTTCGTCGTCCAGACGGATGCCTCCGACCAGGGCATTGGGGCGGTCCTGTCCCAGGTGAACACCGAAGGCCTTGATCAACCGGTGGCCTTCATCAGCCGGAGACTCCTACCACGGGAGCAACGCTGGAGCACCATAGAGAGGGAAGCCTTCGCTGTGGTATGGGCCCTCAAGAAGCTCCGACCCTACCTTTTTGGCACCCACTTCAGGGTGCAGACTGACCACCGACCCCTGCAGTGGTTGATGCATATGCGGGGGGAAAACCCAAAACTGCTACGCTGGTCCATCTCCTTGCAAGGTATGGACTTTACCGTTGAACACCGGCCTGGGTCTGACCACGCCAACGCGGATGGCCTGTCCCGGTTTTTCCGCCTCGACGAAGAGAGTCCCCAAGAGGATGGGTAACTCTCCCCGCCTTCAGCTGGGGGGGACGCATGTTGGACAGGCCACATGACGGGCCGCTCTCCCCCGGCTCGACCAAGCCCGAGCCAGTCATACAAGCACCACACACCACCATTGCACGTCCTACGTCCCCTCAGGGACACCTGCCCTCGAGCATGATAACCTCGTGGGTCCGATCCACGGCCGACCCACGCGCCCAGCCCGGGCCGCCATCTTGGACACTTCGCCACGAGGCCGCCTGGCCCCCGATCGACCTCAACCCTGGGCCTAGCCCGGCCTCAGACATTCCGGCACCACCCTCCACCCAGGAGGCGAGCGAGCTACTTGGCCAGTCAATGGGAGAAAGAGGTGTCGATGGTTCTCCCCCGGCCAGTGCCGCTCGCCCATCGCCTCCCCGGGCGCTGGCTCCACCCCCCTGCTGGGTGTCTGGACTCCCTCATCCCGGACCTCCCGACCTCCAAGTGCGAGGGTCCGGACATCAAAGCACGCCAGCCCTATAACTGGGGCAGCTCCAGAACAGGAAGGCAGTTGTATCTTGGAGTCGAGAGACGAAAGAAGAACTCATCCTGGACGGACTACTGGCGCTGCCGTAGCTCTGTCCTGTGCACCATCATCCTGCCTGTTGGCGCTGCCACAGCCGTCGTAACCTTCATCCTTCACCGTCGTCCGGATCTGCTGGCGAGGCCACGGACCGTTGTAACTGTCATCTGCATCGGGACCTGCTTGGCTTCTCCACGGCCCGTCGACCATCCTTCATCCATATCGGGACCTGCTTGGCTTCTCCACGGCCCGCCGACCACCCTTCATCCATCTCGGGACCTGCTTGGCTCCTCCACGGCCCGATCAGCAACCACGCCGAGCTCGAGGATTGAGAGCTATTGAACTCATTGGTAACTAAGACTGTCCCGCTACCCTTTTCCTCAACCAGAGATCAGAACCGAGGGGACCCCCGAGTCCAGACCTCCTTGTATTATATCAACGTAACCTAAGAAGTGCATATAAAATCTCGTTAACCTTCAATCTTGTGTGGTGTCCGTCTGTGGGGGGGAAGTTACTTATCTGTACAGTCGTTGGAGACGGCTCTCCCTGGAGACCTCTCCCCGTAATCTCGGCCGACCCTCCCGGTCCGTCTAACATTCTGCCATCATACATCCACATGAAGCCCCATCCATATTTGCAAGACTGCTTCAGGGACCATTACAAAAGGAAATTAAGCTTGTTAAGGTTGGGCTGCTTTGCGAGCAAAGATCTCACTCCCAAATGGCTACAGTCGTGGTCAACTTCCGACTGTCGCCTTTGCAACAACGGCGCAGAGTCATTACTGCATCTAATATGTTTATGCCCCGCACTTCAGAAACTAAGGAAAGTACTTCTGCTACCACTCTTAAGAGTCGCCCAGGTGAGAACCTGTAGGGCGGCTGTCATCATATGCCTCAGCGGGACTTGGATAAAACTATCTTGCAACACTATAACATTTCTGGACCATGCTGCTCAAGAGCTGGGAAACAAGGCAGTAACCAAAGAGAAGTCAGGATAACAGGCATGGACATAGCCGACATAGACTCACTTTTATCTTCCCAACGGACTCTCTTGTCTCCATCCCATAGCACTTCATTTTATGTCATAAAAGGGCACCCTGATCCAACCCACATTGCTTCCCCAAGTTTTACTTTCCCCCTTACACCACTTTTTGAAAAGTCTGTGTAATTTCATGTTACAAAAGTGTCCCTTGATCTTAATTATAACACCTTTCTAAATTTTAATTTTTACCTTCGACCACCTTCCTGAAAAGCTTGTGCAACTTTAAATTCTTTTTGCTTTGTTTTTATTCTTTTTGTTTTATCTTGACCTGAAGTTGATTTTGTGTTGTTTTAAAGATGTAAACATTGTTCAAATGGTGGTAAGCTCCACCCTTTTATGATTTTTATTATAAATCAAATAAAAGTATTACTCTCTATATTGTTAATAACAGATGGAGAGAAGCTAATGTCCACACTTAGTCAGGTAAATGGAGTAATTGCTGGTAGATAGGTGGGCTCATACTGGGTACTGAACTATAGTAATTTTGTGCTTAATGTTCCAGATGCAGACTTCTCAAGAGCATAGGAGAGTCCAGTGAAGACACCTGTGTGTCAGTCTCTCTTTTATCCCAATTCCCCTTTCCCACTTGTTTCTAAGACTAGAGTAATTCTGGGTTAGAGGCGTAGGGGAGTTGGCAAGTTAGCGTCGGGGTTCTTCAGCCATTCAGTTCCTGTAGAAGCACTTGATCAGGTACCGGTTTGACAGATTGAAGTGCCCTCTATTAGAACTTCTACCTGAGCAGAATGGCTGAAGGGTTGGACGTCAAGACCTTGGCATCAATCTTAGAAGGGTTGCAGAAGCAATTGAGTGAGACTAGGGAGGAAGTGAGGAAATCCAATCAAGAGGCTAGTTATCTGAGACTAAGAATAGATGAATTGACAATTAGTCCAAGTCCAAGTTTTCGAGAGCAGAAGCCCCAGTCATTTTCTCCTTCTCCTTCGTCAGCTGAGTTAACCACTCAGGTAGTCCATGCCATGTCTCCCACAATTCCGCTAGCCCCTCCCAAACGATTTCAGGGGGACCCACATAAGGCGCAAATTTTTCTTACACAGTGTTCTTTACATTTTCTATGCAAGCCAATTATATTCAAAGAAGATCAATCAAAAGTGTCTTTTGTGCTGTCTTACCTGAGTGGAGCTGCGGCAGCGTGGTCAATGCCTCTGGTATCCACAAATGATCCGGTTCTGTAAAATTTTGATGAGTTTAAGGTTGAATTTTTGCGAATTTTTGATCAAAGAGCAATTTCTCAGACCACTGATAATGAGCTACTCGATTTGAAACAGGGGAATCGTGAGTTGGTGGCTTATTTGGCACAATTCAACAAATTAATTCTAGAAACCCATTCGCCCGAGTACAAGAGAGCCGCCATCTTTTACAGAGGTCTCCAATATGAACTGAAGGATGGTCTGGCATAGATTCAGAAGCGACCCACAGTTGTTTCTGAATTAATCGATCTCGTGCTCCAGATTGATCAGCGTCAATTGGAACGAAGAAATGAGTGTGGGAAAGAAACACTGCCTGCCCCTCCCCGATTTGACAGAGTTAGAACCGAAGTAACTAAGACAACTGAAGTTGGATCCAGTGAGGAACCCATGCAAATTGGAACTGTGCGGGGTCCTTTGACTAAAGAGGAACGTGAAAAAAGGCGGCAAGGAAAATTGTGCATGTATTGTGGTGGACAGGTAATTTTGTCAGAGAATGTCTAAAGAAACCAAAGCAGCAGGCATGGGTAAAAGACAGGCTCCACCAGCAGAAGGAGTTGCTCTGGTGGAAGCTGCGGATGAGACAACTCTAAAGGCTCAGCTGTTAGTGAATACTAACCCTGGGGGAAGCACTACGCTACGCTCGCGGAGTTTGCAAAGTTTGCGCAACTTCGCCCTACGCAAGCTGCACGTAGCACATTGCGAACATGCGTAATGCAGCGTAGCGTAGTGCAGCGCTCATTTTCTGCTTGTTCGCGGTCCTGAACGTCATGTTCGCGACCGCGAGCAAGCAAAATGACATCCCGGCGAGATTCTCAACTCGGGGAGGTAAGGTTTCTCATTGTGAGTGGTTGCGCATGCTCGCGACCGCTCTCAATGAGAAACTTTCAGTTCGCGTTGAGAAAGCTGCAGCTCGAGTAATAATCTACTCGAGCAGCAGAAAACTACAGCTCGCACTGTGCAAGATGTCGTTTTCAATGGTTGCACAGTGCCGGATGCTTGTCCGCACTGTGCAATCATTGAAAATGCGTCTTGCACAGTGCGAACATGCTACTACGCAGCTCGCGTAGTGCTACGTGAAGTTCGCGTAGTGCGAAGTGCACTCCGCGTAGCTTCGCGTAGCTTCGCGTAGCGCTACTCCGCGAACTATGCCCACCCCTAGTGAATACCCTGCAATCATCAGCTCCTCATCTCATCATCGCTAGTCAAATTTTGTTTCGAGAGATGGTGATTGAAGATGTTTCAGTAATGACTGATTTTGGAGCAACAGGAAATTTTTGCAACATCCAATGTGCTAAATCTTTGGGAATTCATTTCGTCAAGAAGGAATGTCCTGAACCAGTGAGAGCGGTAGATGGTAAGTAAGTAAGTAAGTAAGTAAAAATTTATTTGTATATGATTAATTAAAATCTTTACAAAATTGAAAAGTATCCGTAGTAATTTTTGCTTTAACGTACAAACAAAAACAAAAAATAAGGTGCATAAAATTACAGTGATGTTAACAGTTATATGGTTAGCATCATAGGATTAAAAGTTCATATGGCATGGTTAAGTCTCTTTCTTATTAGGTCAAAGAACTTCACAACTTGACAGTTCAATTTAGTGTCGCTAGTAGAAAAGCACAATATGGCTGCCTGTCTGCAAGTCCGGACAGCATAAAAGTTAAAAAAAGGACGTAAGAGATTGAACCTCAGGTCCTTTATGCTAGGGCAGATGCAAATCACATGAATTATGTCTTCCTTGCCGGTTTTGCACATGCGACACTGTTGTGACGGGTTATTTCTCTCCCAAGGTGGAAGATGTGGAAGTATGGGAATTACACCAAGTCGTAATTTTAGGAATTTTTCTTTAACATTTATTTTCATGCCAATACTGAAGTACGCTTGTGGCCGCAGTTTTTCATAAGCTCCCACCGTTAGCCATCCATGTGCTCGGTTTGCTAGGTCTTTCTTGTCTTCTATCGCTGAGATGATGCTAGCTGATTTTTTAGCTACTTTTTTAAAGGACAAGAGATCCATTGATGTTTCCCAGGTTTCAGTCAGGCCTAGAACTTTGAGAGAATCATATAAGTAGGCTCTCGGCGCGAGATTGCGGTGCCGAAGTAATTCTTCCCATAGGTTTGCACATAGAGATCCAGCATCTGCGTTGCGAATTTTATGCCAGTTTGT
The DNA here is from genome assembly GCF_964263255.1 of Lissotriton vulgaris. NCBI lineage: Eukaryota > Metazoa > Chordata > Amphibia > Caudata > Salamandridae > Lissotriton > Lissotriton vulgaris. The sequence goes on along the minus strand of NC_141689.1, from coordinate 1,057,798,823 downwards.
TGCATACACGCTCCGCCTCTCTAGAGTTTGTTTCAAGATACCGAATTCTAGTCGTATCTGAGCCGGGGAAACGTACTTGGGAAGATTGAAAATAGCCCTGTATGAATTGGCAATAAGAGTGTCCAGTAACGCCGCGTCCTTACCATGGTGTAATTCACTCCCATATGTGAGAGTCGGTTTTAATTTGGCACTCAATAGATCGAGAAGAGGTTTCAGTGTCAGATCAGGTAATTTACCCTTCAATGTTTTTAGAGACATATAAGTCATTATAGCCTTCGAGCGGTAGATGGTACTCCTCTCTCTTCCCGACCAATCACTTATGACACAGAAGAAATCACCTTGTTGGGTCCAGGGAAACATCAAAGTTTTATATGTTTCAATCTCATTGACGCCCCTCAATTTCAGTTAATTCTGGGATTGCCCTGTCTTACTGAACACAATCCGAAGATTGATTGGGCCAAAAGAACAATTGAGCTGACTTCAGAATTTTGTTTGGCACGCTGTTTTCACGTTGGCAAATTTGATTCCCGACCGTCTCCTTCATCTTGTTTGGCTGAGCAAGCTCGAATGATTTGTACAGAGGAGGTTCAGAGTATTCCTGAAGATTATCAAGATCTAGAAACAGTTTTCAATGAAAAAGAGGCCTCAAGATTACCTCCTCATCAGGAATACGATTGCAAGATTGAGCTTGAACCAGGGTCTTCTTTACCCTGCAGTCGCATTTATGCGCTGTCAGAAGGGGAGAACAGACATTTGAAGGAATATCTGGACACATTTTTGTCTAATGGATTTATTCATCCTTCGCAGTCGCCAGTATCGTCTCCTCTTTTTTTCATACCAAAGAAAGACAGGAGTCTAAGAACATGTATTGACTATCGCGCCTGAAATCAAGTTACCAAAAAGAATAGGTATCCATTACCTTTAATTTCTGAACTGTTCGATCAAGTAAAGGAGGCTCAATTCTATACTATATTGGATCTGAGAGGGGCCTATCATTTGGTTCGAATGGTGGAAGGAGACGAGTGGAAGACAGCATTCAGGACCTGATTTGGTTTATTTGAATATCAAGTCATGCCGTTTGGTCTTTGCAATGCCCCAGCTGCGTTTTAGCATTTTGTGAATGATATTCTACGAGATTTTTTGGATCGGGTAGCTGTGGTTTACATTGATGACATTCTTATGTTCTCTCAAACCTTGAAAGAACACGTTCGTCTTGTACGAGCCGTTCTGGAACGTTTGCTCGAGAACCAATTGTATGTTAAGCTGGAGAACAGTGTTTTTTTCATTCCAAACAGGTGGAATTTTGGGTTTCATTTTATCTCCAGAAGGAGTGTCAATGGATGACTCTAAGGTGAGAGCTATTAAGGATTGGCCAGCACCTAGATCAGTTAAGGACATACAAAGTTTCTTGGGTTTTGCAAATTTCTAAGCTCTTCAAGTGAGCTGTTTATTCTTATCCAGCTTTCAGGTATTTGCCTTTATTTCCTTTGAAGCAACAGCCCATGAAGAATCCAGTGAGGACAATCAGTTTTTTCTTGTTTAGTCTCTTATTTGCTGGCACTTTGTTTTCTGTGGACAAGACCTTTTGATAGCAAGTGAGAGTTCCTTCTCCACGTTCAAAAAACTTGTTTTTTCCCTCTTGGGTTTTTTGGTCATCTGAGCATAAAGACTAATTCTATTTTATTGAGTACATTTGATGAATGAAACTGAGCATCTTATTATTTTTTTATTCAAAGACTTTGTAAGTAAGTAGGAATATATATAAAAGTCGAAACGCGTTGCTGTGCAGTCTGATGTACAAATAAATTACCTGCAAATCCATGCGAGGTGTCCGTGATAATTTTTTCTGAGTGGGGAAGCGCTGTGGGCAATATATATATATATATATATATATATATATATATATATATATATATATATATATATATATATATTGCCCACAGCGCTTCCCCACTCAGAAAAAATTATCACGGACACCTCGCATGGATTTGCAGGTAATTTATTTGTACATCAGACTGCACAGCAACGCGTTTCGACTTTCGTCTTGGTCACGCTAAGAAGCATTACAGTTTGCACATTCAAATACACTTCAGTGACTAAACATAGACAAAGGACTTGAACCACCATGATAAAGTAAAACAAGTGATGTGTGGTGGTGTCGCCATTTTGACCTAGTCAATATCGTCATTAAATTCAATTGGAGAAATACCACACATGCCTGATAATACATCTCTAATGTTCAACTTAGAGTATGATCGACAAATATTTGAATGTAAGGTGTTATTGCGTCATTTGTACTCCAATATGCATACATCTCGCCCAAGTGGGCAAGCACATGATCAAACAATAAGTCCAAGGTGTACAGCCCAAGTGGGCTAGTATTAGCATTTCAATGATCAATACACACAAAGATAACACCTCATTACGTCATCATAGTGGTCCCATAGTAATGGCACATTTTGTTTCTGAGCAGCCCCTGCAAATTTGAGGGTGTTTCGTCAAGGTGGGGCCGAGAAAAAATCGGGGTCCCAAAACGCGTTTTTCCCATTCATTTTTCCATAGGGCGGTTGGAATCACTTTTAGCTCGAACAGCTGAATGGATTTACACGAAACTTGGCAAAATTGTAGATATGGTTTGCCCGACGTGCCTTTGCTATGTCTCAATATATGTGCTCCAGTGGATTTTGAAAAATTAACGTTTTAAAAAACAGATATATCCGTAACAGTGCTCCGGTTAGCGCTCCGGTTCGCGTACCTGACGCGTAACGGAACTTCGTGAAGCGAAGCTGATTGGCTCTCCGGTGTCTGTCAACATTCTAAACAGTCCGGACCGGCCGCCATCTTGTCTCTCGGTAGAATCGAAAAATTTGAATAATTAAATAAATAAAAATTATTAGAAGGGCTTGGCATCTATCCATTGAAACAGGATGCATGGGAAATAGGGGTTTTAGGTGGAGGAGTGTATTAATGCTCAGGTACTAATGTTAATACTTGAGTATTATTAATCACTTACATTAAAAGAATTTTATTGAAAAACTGTTACATTAATATATATCACTAAAATTAATAAAAGAGATAGGCAACCATACACTGAGTTTTATGGTGGGGGAAAGATTTAGTATCCAGGAGTAATTATAAGCAGTCTATATATAAAAAAATCTCTTAATTTTAAATTTAGTTTAATAAAATTATTCATCGTTAAAAGAATAATTAAATAGTTTAAAGAATTAAAAAAGCATACATGTGTAACATAAGTTTGCATAAATAGGCATTGAAATGTTTATTAACATTAATATAAATAATGAACAATGTAATATTTTACACATCAAAAAATGGACAGTATTGTAGGAAACTTTATTACATTAAAAAATATATAATATATTATTAAAAAGTAACCAAAAATGTTTTAAAAAGTTTTATTAAAGGTATTATTATGTTTTAAAAATAAATTTGGATTTTTGACAGTATTGTAACATATACTTTTTTTAAGGTTTTCCCACAGTTTACCATTGGAATGAATGAGGGAAATTGTCACTTTTTCCTTTTTACAAGAGGAGATGACGTTGCCGTTTGTACATAATTTTCGTCAAGGAGAGGAATGTTGCGGTCAGGATCAGAAGCAAGGAAGAGCTGTGTACAGGTAAGGCAAATTTAAATTATTAAAAATAGATTAAGGGTGGCATCGTTTATTGTAAGGCAAAAGGAGGCAGGTAGTAAGAACTAGGGTAGTTGCATTTTGTAATTTTGTATGTTTTAACCCCCCATAAAAAGAATTCCTACGCAAGTAGAAGTTGTAGGCCAAGTGTATCTTAGTGAATACATATCTTAGCGAGTAATGTTTAAATATTTAAATATATGTATCAGTGTTTCATTTTGTGTATAAGTGTATAAGTGGCTGCATGTGTTCGTGAGTAGCTACATGTATGTGTATATTGGTTATTAGATGTTTTTTTAGTATCAGTATGAGTGTCTGTATGGTTTGGTGGGGGTATTACTTAGCACATAGATGCATCAATGACTGACTCACTGTTTGTATGTGTTTTGAAGACAGCATATGTGCAGGACTGTATGGGTGGATGAGTGTGTATATGTGTGTGTTAGTGAGTGAATGACTGTCTCACTAGTGTCTTTATCAGTAACTACATATGTTTTAATCTAGTATATGTGAGTATTGATGTATATAAGTGAGTATATGTGAGAGTGAGAGATTGTAAGAGTTCCTGTTTAAATAAGTATGTGTTTCTATAAGTGATTGTTTAAGAGAGTAAGTATGTGTAAGTTTCCTTAGAAGTAAGGTGGTAGTGTGTGTATAGTTGTATATGCAAATAAATGGAATGTTCAATAGTTGATTTGCATGTGTGAGTATGTGTGTGAGTAACTTTTGGATGACTGTCGGTGTGTAACAGGATGTATAGGTGTATTACTACATATGATGAGTGGGTATATGTATGAGTGACTATATAGAACTGTTGGTGAATGAGTGGATGTGTATATAGATGGTGGAATTACTGAATTGGTTGTTGTAACTGGTATGGGTATCTCCATTTTTTAGAAAATTTTAGTTTCTATTTTTGAATATGTGTTTCAAGGGTTACATTACACTGAAAGGAGGTCTGTCACTCTGTCACAAGGATGGTGTCATCAGTGATGTCATGAGTGATGTCACTGACCATGTCATGAGTGATGTAATATGTGACGTCATCAGAAGTGCATTGCAGGCGCGCAAGTTATAGTGAGTCCAACTAACTATAACGTGGGAATTTCAATGGTCAGTAAAATTTCCAGCTAAATATAACTGGTGTCAAACCTATGGTTTTTTCAGTGAATTTAATAGGTTTTTTAAATGCTAATTCCTAACTATAACTGGTGTGAAACCTATGGTTTTTTCTGTGAATTTCATAGGTTTTGTAAATGCTAATTCCTAACTATATATAGGGCCTCAAACCTATGTTTTTTCAGTGAATTTCAAAAGTTTTTTATTAGCAAATTTCTATTGCTATGAAATATAATATTTTTATAATGAATCCTATATTGTATATTTATGTAATACTATTTTTTTATGTGTATTGTTCATGTTTATTTTTATTTTTTTATTTTTCTCGGGCGCTCCCGGTGCGCGTACCAGTGATCACACCGGTAAGCGCTATTGCCGCGAACAAAAACATCATCGTGACGTATCGCGTAGCTGCGTGATGCGTCTTATGGCGCACAGCGTAAGCGCACCCGGAAGCGCCCGAGCGCACATGATCGCGCTTACGCTACGCGCCACGGGCGCGCAGCGTAAGCGCGTCGGGTCATGTGACCTGAAAATAACACTTTTCATTGGTTCTGAACAGTTTTTTTTCCATATGATGAAAGCCCCCACCTTTTTTCCTCATTCTCACTTTGTACTTCGACTGAGGAAGACCTGTTTGCAGATCTGTTCTTTGTTAGTGAGAAATGGCTACAGTAGCAGCAGCAGCAGGAGCATCTCAACCACCACCACCACCACCACAAGGACCACCACAACACCACAGTGGTGGTGAAGAAGAAGAGGAGGAGGAGGAGGAGAGGCAGTTCCTGCCTGAAGATAATACTCCTTATAAACCGAAGGAGCACTTTGTGTGGGAGTTTTTTTAAATCCCAAGGGGACTAAAGAAAGTAAATGCTCCTAAAGTGACATGTCTGATCTGTGGCACTGTACTTTCCAGGGGGAACCCTGCAAAAAAATATTCATTTGGGAACCATACAATGCTTTGCCATATGCAACGCAAGCACCCTAACAACTATAGTGCGGCAGAGGTCAGAGAACTGACCAGAAACCCTCCCCAATCTTCTCCCAGCACCTCAAAAAGAAAACAACCCACTCCATCGGGTCCAGAGACAAGGGAGATGGTCCCAAATATCCAACCCCAGTTTGGGGATTTTAAAATAGTTTGTAAATTTTACGGGACTACAATTTGCTATGGAGAGCAAAGTATTAAACTGATTAACCGTGCTGGAGACAACCACAACTGCAGAAATAAACCTTAATTTGTTCCTGATTTTTTTTGCTCCAGTTGAGCCATTTACAATTCCCTGTTTTTTGTTTGTCCCCATAAAAATTACTATAAAAATAAAAAATTGTTTATAAAAGCCAAAAAAAGTAAAAAATGTTCCAAAAAACAATAAAAAAAATATAAAACAACAAAAAGAATTAAAAAACAGTTCTTTTTAGGACTACCTCCAATTTATAAAAAATGCTGCATTTTATAAAAACTCTTTCATTCTTTTTTCCCCATGGTACGCTCCCCGGTACGCTCCGCGGTGCGCGTACCGGGCGCTCCCCCTGCGCAAATCGAAAAAAAAAAAATGTTGCCCCGCGGGGCCCTTTTATGGCCCCCACATCAAACCTAGGGGGTCAGGGGGGGTCTACCCTGCCCCCTTTTGGTCATTTCCCACTTTGTTTTTGCCACCTCTTGTGTCTCGATCCTACCGAGACACAAGATAGCGGCCGCTCCGGACTGTTTGGAATGTTGACAGACACCCGAGAGCCAATCAGCTTTCCGCTCACGAACTCGCGTAGCGCGCTGGAGCACGCCCCGGTGTGCGTACCGGGGAGCGCTTATAGATATATATATTTTTTTGATCCTAAATTACTCAAAATCCACTGGAGCACATATCTTGAGACATAGCAAAGGCACATCGGGCTACCAGTCCCTACAATTTTGCCAAGTTTGGTGGAAATCCATTCAGCCGTTGGGGCTAAAAGTGAGTCCAACCGCCCTACGGAAATTAACATGGGGAAAACACGTTTTGGGACCCCCCTTTTATCTCGGCCCCCGCTTCATGAATCCCCCCAAACTTTCAGGGAAGGAGCGGAGCGGAGCTGGCCATTTTCTTTGAGAAATTCAGCCAATTCCGTCCATCAACGCTAAAGGTATTCCCAATAGAATGTTGCGGATTTCCTATGGAAAACGATCCTAACTATATATATGTTGATGGAGGTTATGCTAGGTTGGCTCCTCTGTGTGTCCATTGATGTATTGATTTCTTGCATTCTCTCACCTGCTGTCTGACTGTAACCTGTTACCTAGCATTTGCTACCTTTTTCATCTTTGCTATTTGGGTTCTTGTTAGACATGAAGCCTTATTTTGGTGAAAACATTCACTATAACACCAGAATAAAGTTTAGACCTAGATCATAACCCTTGCACAAGTACTGCACGGTGAGCACAGCCATTGAAATCTCCTGCATACTGCCACTCTAGAACTACTCTAGGGATCACTGTTCATCCTCATGACTGATTAAATAAAATAAAATTGTTGTCACTTACATGACTGCTGCATGTACAAACTGTAACACTTGCTTGAAAACTGAACACAAATCGTCACATACAGAAATCTATCTAAAATCATCCCAAGCTATTGCTACTTCATTCAAAGCAAAAAGTAACAAGAAAAATGGAACATATAGAATTATAGATGGCTAACTGAATAAGGTGGATGTTTTCTACCAAGCAGCTAAGAGCAACATAAAGAAGACCACGAAAGTGAAGCTTGAGCTCTCTATGATATGGCTTCTAGCCTGAGGTGTAAGACATCCCCCTTGTTCATAGTTACACAAGTTTCGTTTGATTTTATGCATGCCCCTCTATTTCCTCTCCCCATGGCCACATCAGCTGTGTAGGGGAAAGGGAGTCATGGAGGATCCATGTATAACTTCTCTCACCTGGCTTAGCATCCTGTCCCATATTACACCTGGTGCTCTTCCTCACACACAACACCCTCTGTCTATCCCTCCCTCCCTGAATTTGAGAAACCATATATGGCATTCTGACACCCTCCTACATCACCCTCAGCATTACCCCTCCTTTCTAAATTCAAATATTAAACAACCACCTGGTGTGCTGCCACCCAGCTCCACCAACATCTGCATTTACCCCCACATGACCTGCCCAAAGTAAAGAAAGTAGTGTCCTGCCACACACCCACAACACCCTTCCTTCAATTCCTGCTGCCCTACACAAATAATGATATCTGTTTAACCTAGCCGGCACTATAACTTCCCCATTGAAGCTGTACTCGCTGCTTTTGATGAAGCACTTCACAAACAATGCAATTGCAGGCTTGCTGAGAGCAAAAGCAGTGCTGCTTTTAATTTCCTGTCAGCAAGGGTCTTCAGAGATCCTGCCGTTACAGGAAATATGGAGATTGATGGAGGAAAAAGGTCAGCTCCCTTATGACTGGAAACCCAAGGGTCAGTCCCAATTGACGCCCCGTTTGGTCCCCAGACATCTATTATAGCCCTCCCTTTCGGAATCTTCTATAAACCCGATTCCTTTGGCTGAAATATTAGCATTCATAACAGTGGGGCCCTGTTTGGAAAGCAGAAGTGCTCTCACTCTCCCTCCAAGCTAACAAATTTAAGCTTGAACCATACTCAATGGACATTACAAGGCTGACAGCAGTTTGTTCCACCTCTTATGGAGTTATCAAATCGTTTTGCACCCCTGGGCACTCTGGACAGTTGTGAGTGACTTAGTGGGGCTGTTCCTGTGAAAGCGGGCCATCAAATACTCAGCACGATAATTGTCGTCAAGGCAACAGGATTTTGGGTGGAATAAACTGCAATTTTATATCATGGAATGTTGCTGGTTTAGCTAATAAGTTTCTTAACCCCTCATGGATATTATTTATAAAAAAGTTCAGTTTGATCTGTTTGCAAGAAACGTGGGTGACTGGGAATCGTTTCCCCCTGGAGGGCTATAAGTTTTTCTTCATTCTGGCCACTCTTTCGACTTCAGGAAGATCAAAGTGTGGTCTTATAATTTGCTTCCCTAGCAATAGAGTGTAAGATATCTGTGTTGCCGACTGAGAGCCCGTGTGTAACATTTCTTTGTTGGGCTCTTTTTTAAGGAAACAGCTTCATGTAGCTTTTTAAAAATGTGGGATATCCAGGGATTTTAATATTTACTTATGTTGGGATCCAAGGACCACAAGTTTGATTGATCTGAGCTGCCCACGTGTGAGGGGAATTCAGTTTGAACATTAGATTTATCGTCACCTATGTGCACAATAGGTCCCTGCAGCAAGGCCTTCATTCCGTCTTTTGATGGGTGAGGAGGTGATTCATTTATTGATTTTATCCTGGTATCAACGCCTCTATGTGAATTAATCTCGGGATTTACCATCATGGCTTGCATCATAATCCTTTATGTGTTTACATCAGTGGGCTCCTATTAGCTTATAGAGGGGGGGCTGGGCAGAGAGGGGTATTGACTACAATGGATGGTGGAAGAAGGTTAAAATGAGCCCAGATAACGTCAGAGGCATTTTTTGAATCACTAACCATCACATGCGCTTACGAGTTAGCATTGTGTATAGCACCACTGACGTCCTTGGGTGAGGTTATCAAAGCTTTTAAGATTATCTCTGCTAAAATAAGACACTTCCTAAGTGCCCCCGAACGGCGACCATCTACTCATGTTCCTAGATGGTTTGACTCTGATTGTTCCTGTGCGGCCAGGAAATTGAAGGAAGTATTAAATAAGAGCCTAAGAGATATCACTCTAGTTAGAACCTGTCGAAGGGAGTATAATTGTCCAGACGTGGGGCAATATTAAAGGAGCAAATCTGGAGGGAACTAATTGAGGTTAGTAGGCCTGGGCGGTAAATTCTGTTCCGCTTGCGGAATTTGGGTAATTTCGCGGTCCGCAGAGAACGCGGAATTGCCCAAAATTCCGCGATCCGCAACATCGCGGAATTTTTTGCTTGTTGGCGCTATCAAAATGCGCGTTCGCAAGATATTTCTCCCCGAGGACGCAAACAGCGGTCGCGAACAGGCAAAAAACTTCACGAACGAGCAGAACAAGCAATTCCACACGCTCGCAGAGATTTTTTACTGTTTCACTGAGCTTTGCGTAGCATGACTACGCAAATTCCGCACACCCCTAGAGGTTAGCACTTTGAAGAATAGTTCTAGGTTCTGGAGTATAATAAACAGCCTCTTTCTGAATGAAGATGTAGAAAATGCCATGGGCGCTCACATTACATAAGGATTGGGTGCTTCATTTTGAAGCTATGTTCCAGTGTCCCCAGATATAAATAGTTTTTCTGGTCGTGAGGCACTGAATTCAGCACTGGTTTTTAAGGCAGAGAACGTTAAGAAAGGTATTGTTGGGTGGTCAAGCAACAAAGCCCCGGGTCCTGACGCTATTCTGTCGGATCTCTACAAATCTGACCCAAACTTCTGGGCACCAGTCTACACAGCAGTTATTAAAGCAGCTGTAAAAACAGGTCCCTTTGAATCTTGGGCCACTTCCATCATAGTGCCAGTTTTCAAAAAGGGTGATTGAGATAAAACACATGTTGCTATATACCAATATCTTTGTTTTACTCTGTGGTTAAGGTTGTAGGCCGAGTCCTTCTAGATACTAACCAGCTGGGCAGAGGATCACGATATCCTAACTGATGTTCACATGTTCCCAATACCTACTAGCACATGAAAGGTGGCGAACACCACACAAATAATAATCGACTACTGTTACTTTGGATGTTGAATCCTTATACAGCAATATCCCCCAAAAAGGAGCTATAGAGGCGACTAGTTGGTTCATAGACTTACATCAAATCCCATGTAATAAGCCGTTCATTTTAGAATGCCTGTCAGTGGTACTTCAAGAAAATGTGTTCCAATTTGGGGAACATATGTACCAACAAACCAAAGGCGTTAGTATGGGGGCAGCAATGGCCCCATCGATAGCAAATATCTATATGGCCAGATTGGAATCTCACCATATACATAATGAAATGGCACCATTCTATGAGTCTGTTTCGCAGTGGTACCGTTTTATTGATGATATTTTTTTCATCTGGACCAATGGGGAACAGACTCTACAAGAATTCCTAGAATGGATTAATCTAGCGGACAGCAATCTTCGCTTTTCTGCACATATTGATGCAGCAAAAGTAGAGTTTTTGGACATATACATTAAAAATGAGTCCAATAAGTTGGAAGTTGACTTATACACTAAGTCAACAGCAAGAAATACGCTACTCCACTTTACAAGCTATCATCCGAGAAACCAAAAAGATGGTATTCCCTTTTCGCAGTTTCTTAGAGTGCGAAGAAACTGCACTAATATTAGAGATTATGACGTTCAATCTGAACAAATGAAACAAAAATTTCTTGCACGTGGATATCCTCACCGGCTTGTGCGTGAAACATACAAACGAGCTCGATACTTTGATCGAGATGCTTTACTTAACTCAAATTAACAACAAAAAGAACAGAAATTAGTCTGCATTACGAAACACTCCCCTTTGAACGCCACAGTTAGACAGATTATTAACTCAAATTGGCATCTACTAAATATAGAACCCACGCAACCTAAACTATCGAAACCTATGTTTGCGCATCGACGCAACAAAAACCTTAAAGATCTGGTAGTCAGATCACAGTTCAGTGGAACTAACAGCAAGATCCCTTATGTACAAAAATCATTCAATGGCGAGAATGCCATTAAAGGTACCTCTAGATGTGGGACATGCCAATCCTGTGATGGAATTATATTGGGTGAAACATTCATGTTCAACCAAGTTAATATACAGGCAAAAGAGCTGTGGACATGCAATACGAGCAACATAGTCTATCTTATACTATGTCCCTGTAATTTAGGATATGTTGGGGAAACCTCAAGAGCAATAAAGGTTCGTTTAACAGAACATAGGTCTGCCATCAAAACATGCAAGCTAACAGCACCACTTGCAGCTCATTTCTCTGAGTTTCGCCACTCCCCATCACAGATTAGATGGCGAATTCTAGAAAAGATTCATATACCTAATAACAATGGGGGAGATAAAATAAGGAAAAAAGAGAAGTTTACTGGATCTTTTCTTTGAAAACGTTCACCCATGGTTTAAATAATGATCTACCATGGGAAAATGCGATACTGTAATAAATATAGCAGGTAGTCCCATTATTACCATTACTGAAACATGATTACCTATGCATAGGTTATACAGATGTAGTTTTTCAGAATAATAAATATAACTAAGATAATAACGATAAAAATAAGTAACAGAGACATTGTCTCTATGATTTTCCATTCGGAAGTACTGAAAAACGTTCTTTGCAGGTCCCGTGGCCATGAGTAATACAAACAAAGAGGAATGTACCTTTAAGAAGTAAGTAACCTAGGCTAACCAATCAACTACCTGGTTATATAAACCAATCAGAAAGAATGTGGCAAATCCTTTGTCGTTATACTAGAAGCCGCCGGGAATACATCCGGTCCGTTTGACTCTCTGCTGAATACAGGTAAAATGATATCAAACTCGAGAGTGCTATGCGCTGTTGCATTAACCTGATAATGCAGCCCGTACTTGTGGTACTTTAATAATCTTTTATAAAGTTCCCGTAGTTAATATAACGCTTGATGTGCTCCCTTTTTCTCATTAGATAAATGAATGCTCAAACTTTGGAGCACACCCGGAATAACGCCACACGGCGCCGCCGATAATTTCTATTAGGGCAAAAAATTCGAGCAGGGTAAGCAGTGCAATCCCTTCGTATGAAAATTGTTCCTCTGCAACTTAATGCTGCTTTTTTGCTAACGGACCTTTACTTATTTGCAGAGAACCATCGCCTTCGTAATTAGACCAACGTGCATTGCTCGATTATATGGAAAACATTGCCAAGCGGTAAATTAATGTCAGCAATTTAATTTTATCATCGTATCAACGCAGAAACATTGGAGACTTAAACGAGATCTATACAATCTCTCTGGACGTGTTTTTGAAATAGGTAAGCAGTACATATATCATTAGATAGGATGTGTATCTTAGGAATATTATTATTAATAGAAGTAAATACTAACTTAAGGATGTCCTCATGTTTCAGATCATTGTCACAGACACACCTAAGATCCACATGGCACCCGGACAATTTTCTAGTCGGCTTTTTAAATAGGTAAGCATTACATCTAAAAAATACACTATTACAAGAGGTTGTAACTAGGAACTGGCATAATAGGTTTACAATAGGTTTACAATAGGCAACTAAGTGTTTTTCAGATTCTGAGTTGTTGCCATGAAATTGTACCTAATATGAGAACTAAAACAATGACGCTAAAGAATGGGTAAAACCCGTTTAGTTGTAGAATAAACTCAACATGTAATCGTATTAGTGTAAGAGAATAAACTTAGCTACATTGTTTCATTACAGATGATCATCCATCTCGATTTATGTAAACAGTGATAACACGCTAGCCCTATAGTGAAGGGGCATCTTAATGAATTAAAATACCCCCCTTTAAAAGATTTATAATAAACAGGTAAGGGTGAGTCACTGCTAATAGTTAAAAAATGTTCTCTCTTCCTGATGAAACATTCCTAGCACACTAGATTAAATCTTCCCCATCCTTTTTCTCACTCTTTCTATTGTTTCCTTCTCTTATCTTTCTTCTAATTTGAATTGATCGTCATGAAACCTATATGAATGTATTTATGGTATCACTACGAGGTGAATAGTAGATCAAGAGAAATTGTCAGACTGAAAAAGCAGACTATATTAAATGGTATCACTATGTATACATATCTATGCTTATGTTAGGAATATGTCCAACATGTATGTATGTATTGAAATAGAATTGGGTTTTATTCTCCTGGTGTGAAGATGCCTAAAAGCTATAATATTTCTCTAGGCGGTACTATCATTGTACGTTTATAACCGTTATCTAGCACATATTAGCATGTTTAGAGTATATACTGTTTTTGCACGAAAATACTTAATTGTAAAGAATTTCTAAATATATTTTCTTACAGCACTACGATGGCACAGTCCTGCGGAAGACACGGCTAGGTGTCGAAATGCGTGGACAGGAAACCATCCAATAGTTTTTAAATTTAAAAAGTGTTTTGTGTATGAAAGAATGCATATGCTATAATGCCAAAATGTTTTATCAAATGGCAATAATCATGTATTGATTTTATCAAACAATATATTTTTTATGAGGAATTAAATTGTATTCTATGTGTAAAAACAGTAGTTGATTATTATTTGTGTGGTGTTCGCCACCTTTCATGTGCTAGTAGGTATTGGGAATTTGCCTGGGTGTTTTATTCACACATATTGTTTGCCCTGACCCAGGAAGTTGATTCTTATCAGGGGGTCCTTGTTTCTCTACATACAACTAACTGACGTCCACTACAGGTTTCGTCCTGGGTGGTCTACCGTAGCCTACTGCCTTGACTTATTCATGATTCTCAATAAATATACGGTTGCCTGCCCTGGTACCATCTATTTGACCTTCATGGATCTGTTATCCGCGTTTGATCGCGTGAACAGAGCTAAGCTTTGGCAGACCATTTTGGCCATTGGGGTGGATGGAGATATTGTTTATTTGGTTGAAAGACCTCCATAGAGCCACAAAGGCTGAGGTCAGATTTTTCCATGACCTTAGGTTTTCCCGCCAGTTCTCAATAAAAAGAGGAGTACATCAAGGATGTATTTTAACCCCTTTTTTTGTTCAATTTGTATATTAACAAATTGGAAAAGGTTCTATTGGAGACTAAGGTAGATTACCCCGGTGCGGGTCGGCGTGGCCTCCCGGTTTCATTATATGTGGATGACGTGGTCCTCATGTCTAGGACCATAAGAGGGTTACATTTATTGCTCAACTCCTTTTCCGCTTTTATGATGGATTTGGACTTGTCAATAAATTATTCCAAATCCTACGTGATGCAGGTGGGACCTCGCCCTAGAAAGTTTCATCAATTTATGGTTGGATCTGCTCAGGTTCCCAGTACAGACGTCTTTTCACATCTAGGGGTCCTGATAGATGACAAGATGAAATGGGGACCACTAAAACAGAGAAAGAGGGGAGTCCTAGTGCGTGGAAATACGTCTGTTCTTAATTATGCATCAAGTCTAGATAGGAGACCGATTACGGCACTCCTGCAGTTATATCAGGCAAAATATGTTACTAAAGCTTCCTATGGTAGTGAAATATGGGGTCATGTTGGCATGGATGAGTTACAAGTGGCAGAGAATATTTTCTTAAAACGTCTTTTAGGTGTGCCCCAGGGAACATCTAAAATGGTGGTAAATGAAGAACTGGGGGAATCCGATTTTTCTGACCTGTTAGCTCTTCGTCACTTAATATTTTGGTTGAAGACCTGGTTGAACGAAGGATCTTTCTTAAGTAAATTGATTTTGAAGGAGTGTGTGGCCCTTGATTATGCTCATCACGTTCCGTAGCTTAACCAAATAGAGAGTTGTTTTGAAGGATTGGCAAGAGTTAATTTATTCACCAACCTAGACTTAGTGACTAAGAAAGACCTGGGCTGGGTGGGGGAGACTTTTTGTAATCAGAGGAAACTAGATTTGGGTGAGTGTGAATTTACGGAAACCTAGTGTCCATAAATTAATTATTCTGAAAACTATACCATTGACTTAGACATCTCTCCAAGGGCCTTTTAGCACCTATGAACATTTCTTATTGACCAGGTTTTGCTTTGATCTCTTCCACCTCTTGTTGGCACAACCACATGGGTGCCTTAGAGGTCAGATCTTAGAGTCCTGTGGCTGCGACAGTAAATGTAAATGTACAGGAATTTATATAGCGCAAATCACCGAGCGGTTTCTAAGTGCTTGCTTAGGGAACCCGTCCTGGTATTCCCCTGTGAGATAATCCCGGCAGGGTATCCACAAGGTGAAAGTCAGGCATCCCGCCGCGAGGGGCCGTTGTGGAGATTAAGCAAGCTATTGCCCAGAGTCGCAGAGTGTGAACCCGTGAATCAAGTAGAATTGTCGAGTCCATGGACATTTTAGGACTCAAGACCCCGCCGAGCCGGGAATTGAACCCTGGTCCCGGGCTGACCTCTGCTTCCAGGTCTGCCTCCAGGTCTGCCTCCTCTAACCAGTGAGCCACACTTCTCCACAGAACATGCTTCATTTTTTATGTTTTGTAAGTCTTATGTGATTCCACAGAAAACTTTTATCATCCCTATTTTTAAAAAGGCTGGCGTTAAGAAGGTGCGACCAGCATTTATTTATTTACAATTGTTGTCTGGTGACACTACCCCATTTGTTCTTAACTTTCTGAAATCAGCAGTGAAGCTTAGAGCCTGTTTCGATTAATTGATAATGGCTTTTAAATGATGGTATAGTGCCCTATTGGGTATCCTGGTGACGCATACAGTTCAGCTAGGGATCTTGTGCTCATTTTTCTTTTTGCTTTTTATTTCTAATTATTTATTGTATATGTACTTTATAATATACATTATGCATTGTATGAGAATTTTAAGTGAGACTTGTTATTTATGTGATTCTTGTACAAATCCATAGTATTAGATCACATTTTATACTATGTATGGTTTTAGAACACTTTTATGGTTTTATGCAGAAACCGAATAAAGTGTATTTGATTGATTGATTGATTGCCTGGTGGGTGAATGCAGTTGAAACCACCAGCCACCATTTTGCTGCTTCACTTGGGTCTCTGGAGTCCCAGGTAAGTGTAGAGAAATCTGTGAAGTGAGGGCTTTCCCAGGTGAGGTCACAGCTTGGAAAACAACTTTGTCCTCCACTTTTTCACAGTGAATTCAAGACACCACAGATAAATACATCTTCGAAACAGCCAGAGATGCTATCACCAGCAGATATGGAACACCAGGCACATTCTTTTGTAGATCGCCTCGACACCGGCGCTAACAGCAGCAAGGAAATCTTTATCAACATCAAAGATTTCACTGCACCTCTTCCATCTGTAGCAACATTATTCTCTCAAAAGACCTTTGCAATAAGTACTCAGAATTCCTCTGGAACAAAATCGCCTCCATGTAGAGCAACTTCAACACTCAACAGAACCCGTTTGCCATTGCAACTCCACTTCCTGTCACAGCTGAAGAACAAATCCTAACCTTGTGGCACTCCATCACCACCGTTGTAATAATTGCTACCATGAAGACCATCCACTCGAGGACCCTTATCACCACAACGCCTTCAGAAAAGGACTCCTATTGATCAGTGAAGCACTAACACCCATCATCAACACCTCCATCGACTCATCCACATTCCCAGACACCTTAAGCAATGACATGCCACTGCCAATACCCCTGCTCAAGAAACCATCTGCTGTCTCAGCCATGCTTTCCCAACTACAGACCCATTTCCTTCCTACCAAAGGTCTTGGAGAAACTAATCAACACCCTCGGCAAACACCAGCTCCTCAATGCCACACAGTTTGGATTTAGGCCCAACCACAGTACAGAAAGACCACTCAACGCTCAACACAGTGACCTGCATTCTCCTGGACCTGTCTGCAGTATGTGACAAGGTTTTACACCTCAATCTCATCAGGCACCTGCACAAGATTGGCATCCAAGAACCTGCTCTTCACTGGATCTCCTCCTTCATAACACATAAAACACATGATGTCAGTATGGCACCTTACTCCTCAGAAACTAGTGGTACCTCAAGGTTCATCACTCCACCCCACACTCTTCAACACATACATGAGCCCTCTGACCAATGCCATTTTGCACATGACATCACCATCCTCTTGTATACCGACAACACGCAACTCATACACTTCCTTTCAGACAAGACCTCCAACATAAGAAACAAGCTTGCCGCCTGCATGACCAAAGTCACCAGCTGGATGAAAGCCAACTGTCTCAAGCTGTTTCAAGCCCAACACTGACAAGAAAGCAGTAGTGATCTTCAGCAAGATCACCTCACCATCGGACTCCAACTAGTGGCTAGTCGAACACAGACCCATACCCATGGCCAGCACCCATGCCATGTACCCTAGAATAATCATTAAAAGCAAATGGACATGACCTCACACGTCAACGTAGTCACTGCATCCTGCTTCCAAACCCAGAAGATGCTGAGGAATATTTTCAAATGGCTCCCAAGTACCACTACGAAAACTCACTCAGGCTCTAGTCACAAGCAAGTTGAACTAAGGGATCGCCCTCTAAGCCAGGATTGCCAAGCAACTCAGTTGAAGACTACAAACCATCCAGAACTTGTCATCCAGACTCATCCTCAACATCCCACACAGACCTCACATCACCACATACCTCAGGGAGCTCTACTGGCTCCCAAAGCACAAAGGCATTTGTTGTAAGTACAAACGGGATCCAACAAGTAAGTACTTATTAATAGAAGCTTTAATGCAGCACAGAGTAAGTAGGACCATCCCTCATCTGGCCAGAGCTCCAACTGCCAACAAGGCGCAGGAGAGCTCCAGAACCAGGAACCCCACAGCAATCTAGAGTGCTAGCCTGAGGAGAGAGCTAAGCACTGTACAACATATCTTCCCCCCTTAACAAGAAAAGAAAACAAAACATAATAAAGAATAACAAGATCAATGTACATAGTCATCCAGATAATTAGGTGGACGACGAGAGCGAGGACTTCGTGACCTATCCTCAAATGAGGAGGGAAAAAAGGAGGTGGTGGTGGTAGAATCAACTGGGACAGAATCAACCAAATAACCATCATGCACACATGAATAAGTGGAAGCATCACCACTACCCACCTCCCCCCGTACAGCATGATGAGGGGTAGAGGGAGAACCACTGCAAGAAGACAACAAATATCCAGTGCACCCCCCAGAACCACCAACCACAGATCCCTCAGAAGAAAGATCCCTCTTCCTTTGATAAAGAGCCACCCTCCTATAGTTCCAACTTTCCCCATTGTCCAGAATAACAAAATGTGGAAAGGCTTTCTTAACTCTAAAGGGACCTCTAAATTTGCCAAGTCCCTTAGCACACCTACCTGGCTTTACCTTAACAAGGTCACCCACAGAGATAGGTAGAGAAACATCACAACAGGGTAAGAGCTCCTCGTCCAAACATCTTAACCAAGCAGGAGTTAATCTTGTCACAGGTGGACGCCCACGCATTAACTCAAAAGGAGATTTTTCTCCATACTTATGAGGCGTTGACCGGTAGGCCCACACAAGCTCTTGCACACGCTCATGCGAAAAACAGCCACTTTCCACAAACATTTGAATCACTCCCTTTACAAGACGATTCACCCTCTCGCAGAGACCATTTCCCTGCGGATTGTAAAGACTTGTCTTCTGATGTTTGATGCCACAGTCACGTACAAA
Source organism: Lissotriton vulgaris (assembly GCF_964263255.1). Taxonomy (NCBI): domain Eukaryota; kingdom Metazoa; phylum Chordata; class Amphibia; order Caudata; family Salamandridae; genus Lissotriton; species Lissotriton vulgaris. The sequence goes on along the minus strand of NC_141689.1, from coordinate 1,057,779,732 downwards.
TGAAGCCATCTTCAATGACGTTAATTGAGTGCCGTTATCGGAGATAAGGACAGATGGATATCCCTCGTTCAAAAAAACACCCTTCAGAAAATTAATGGTGGTATCGGTATCGATCTCCTTCACAAACTGCACACAAAGCCACTTCGAGTAACAATCAATTACAACAATGGCAAAACGTTGATTCAAAGGTAACTCACTCATAGGGCCTATAAAATCCAAACACACACTGTGCCAAGGTGCATTTTCAAAATTAATTTTCTGAGGCGACTGGGACCCCAGAACCTTCAAACGCTTCTCCCCTTCTTTGCAAAAACTACACCTCACCACGCAATCCACGGCATCACTATCAATGGTAGGCCACCAAAAGTTCTCTTTAACACGACGTTGGGTGAGGCTTTGACCCAAATGGCCTTCATGAGCTAATCCAAGAATTCTGCCCCTCAATGAACTAGGAGGAATGAAGCGATCACCTCGCATCAATACATCCTTGCCTTCCAAGGACAATTCGTCCAAAACTCTCAAAAAGGGTCTGACCTGAGGCTCGACAGTGCTTTCTCTTCTTGCTCCCTTCGAGACAAGATTTATAACTGCCCTTAAGACTTGATCCTCCTCCATACTCTTTGACCACTCATCATGAGAAAAGGAACCTCTACCCAAAAGCAAAGCATCGTCAACCACCGCAACCGCTAAGTCATCTAAGGCAGTACTAGAAAGACTGTCACACACACTAGATCGCACAGGATGCCTGAAGGTTTTTCCATCCATGAACAAACTCAATCTCACATTGGTAGTCTTGCAGACGAGAGGCCAATCTCGCCAACCTGGGAGACCCTTTCCCAGTACCACCTGGAGCCAGAACATTTAGAAGAGGTTTATGGTCCGTACGAAGAACAAACTTGTACCCCCACAAGTAGGTCCTAAAGTAACTCGTGCCCCAAGCAGCTGCAAGAGCCTCACGCTCTATGACTGAGTAATTTGACTCCGAGACAGACAAGGGCCTGGACGCAAAAGCGATGGTCTTCTCCTACCCTCCATGCTTTTGCAAAAGAACTGCGCCAAGTCCCACCCCACTCGCATCAACCATCAATATAGAGGAACGACCAGTATCAAAAGGGGTCAGAACATTAGCGGACTTAAGTTCTCCTTTGATCATACCAAAGCAAGACTCATGCTCAACAGTCCAATTAAACTTGACACCCTTTTTCAATAAGTATCTCAAGGGAGCAGTCTTAGAAGAGAAATCCCTCACAAATTTTGAGTAAAATTCGATCAAACCCATGAAAGACCGAAGTTGATCTTTGTCAACAGGTGAAGGAGCTAATTCAATGGCCTCTAATAAGTTCTTCTTAGGCCTAATACCCCCTTCAGACAGACAAAAACCCAAATACTCTATTTCCTTCAAGAGAAACGCACACTTCTCCCTTCTCAAAGTAAGACCAGCCTCATCCACTCTTCGTAGTACACTCTGCAGAATCCCATTGTGCTCCTCCAAAGAATCTCCATAAATCAAGATGTCATCCTGAAAGTATAATACCTTGTCTAAACCCTTAAATACCTCAGAAACCAATCTCTGAAATACACTGGCAGCAGAGTTGAGTCCGAAGGGTAGTCTCGTGAACTGGAAGGTCCCTTCACTAGTGATAAACGCGGTCAAGTGCTTAGAGTCATCATCCAAACAAATTTGATGGTAAGCATGCTTTAGATCCAATTTACTGAAAAACTTGGCCCCCTTAGGCGTAGATACTAACTCACTGATATTAGGCAGTGGAAACACATCAGCAACCACACATTTATTCAGTGAACGCAGGTCCACACAGAATCTAATTTTATTGTCTGGTTTCTGCGAAATTACTACTGGTGAAACCCACGGGGACGCTTCTATAGGCTCAATGATGCCACCTTGAAGCATTTCCTCCAAGGTAGCCTTAACCTCTTTCCGCAAAGCAAAAGGGACTCTCCTCACTTTATGCTGAACAGGACAACTACCATCTTTGAATCTTATATGGTGGGAGTAACCTACAAGTTCCCCCAACTGATCCCTAAAGACATTTTTAAATCTTTCTAGGATCTCATCCAAGGAAGAACTATCAACAATTGAGACTGGATCATCAGATCTAGGATTAACCACAATGGCTGGTCCATCAATTGAGATGTATACTTTGCCAGATGCTGATCGAGTTCTAAACTCAATCTTGGCCTCAAAGTAGCCCAATAGATCAATTTTCTCACCTTGATATCCAGACGGAAAAATGTCACACTCTTTCAAAAACTTTTCGCCCCACACATTTCTCATCAAGGATTCAGGGATAATGGTCCACTTTGAACCTGTGTCAACCATTAGACTGACAGGCTTCCCATCAATCTTAAAGTCAGCTTTAGGAACACTCCCTATTCGATCTTTGCAAGAACATACTGTGTCACTCAGAACCAAAATCTTATTCATATCCCGTTTCAGTTCACCATACTCACTGACCACTGTCACTCTAGAATTATTTCTATTTTTGCACATCTTGGCAAAATGTCCCATCTTTCCACATTTAAGACACTCCTTATTATTCGCAAAACAGAATTTAGCATCTGAAGCGTGTGAAAAACTCCCGCACTTCGAGCACATTTTTGAACTACTCTTGCTAATAGATGGTTGCTGTACATTCTTCTTTTGAAGAACATAGCCCTTTTTCCTAACAATAGCAACAGCCGTCGCCTCCTCATCACTAATGTCACCATTCACGTACTTATTAGAAACTTCTGCAACTCTTGGTTCCACACCACTCTTCTGTAACTCTTTCATACACTTCTCGCTTTCTTCTACAACTTTAGCCAACTCTATAGCTACTTTCAAAGTCGGATTTTCAGCTGCCCACAGTCGTTCTAGGACTTTTCTGTTGTTTGCTTGAACAATTAGTTGATCTCTAATTAGTTCATCAGCCATTTGGCCAAAGTTGCACTTGACGGATAATTCACGTAGTCGTGCGACAAATTCGTCAATGCTTTCGTCTTCTAACTGTTTATTCTTGTAAAACTTATATCTCTGTAAGACAAGGTTTTCTTCCTTTCCGAACCTGGTTTCTAGTCTTGTTACCGCTTCTTTAAACTCATCGACTTGAGCCTCCGACCCAGAAGGTAAAGCTTGCGGTAAGAATTTAAATAGACGTTGTCCTTCCTTGCCTAAAGTTGTCATCAAAAGAGCTTTCTTTCGCTTAGGAGAAAAATCTTCTCCATCCAGGGCTTCAATGTAATTATTGAACATAACTATCCAATCTTCCCATGCTGTGGATGGATTCCCTGGTTCACTCAGAAACTGTGGTGGGAGAGCAACATTGATTGCTTGCGCCATGAGGTCGCTTTATCACAGTCACAAAAGTTGACAGTCACGAAAGCTAATGAGATCACTTTATGCCGATGCGGAAGTCAGGTAAGCACAGTAATGTGAAAAGCACTTGTCACACGACAAAGTATGGATACAGTCAAAGAGTGGGTCAGAAAGAAAATAATATGCTCTCTGTTTTATCAGACAGTAAAAAAATAAAAGTGCTTACTGCAGATAGGATGTCGAGTTATTTGTTGACACCCCACGTTGTTTCTATCTCAAATGGTGATTCCGCTGACACTTCACGCCGTTTCTACCACAAACGGTGAAGTTTCCGGTGAGGAGCGTCTCCTTGGTAACCACTGACAGCCGATTTCCACAAAATGGCCGAATGCGTCTTGCGCAAGCTCGGTCATGCGTCTGACGTCAGAGCTGAAGCGTAAGCAGACGCGCAGGGAATGCGCTTCAACAATGCGGTTCAGTGACTTGGTTGCTTGGTTACCTTGACCACAGCAGAAAGACGTTGACGAGGCTGCCGCAGAATGACTGACGTCACGTAGTTTGCTGAAGACGATGATGCCGGCAAATGAAACAGCAAAAACGATCTCCTGAAACCGCAAATATTCCCACAGTAGGGAAACTGCTCTACGCTGCTCACCGCACTGGGTTCTCGAGGGAATGGAGACACTACTGCTCCGCAATCTTCTTCGGCTGCAAATTCGAAGGGAAAAGCTGTGGCCAGAAGCTATCGCCAGTCCAAGTCGCCAAATGTTGTAAGTACAAACGGGATCCAACAAGTAAGTACTTATTAATACAAGCTTTAATGCAGCACAGAGTAAGTAGGACCATCCCTCATCTGGCCAGAGCTCCAACTGCCAACAAGGCGCAGGAGAGCTCCAGAACTAGGAACCCCACAGCAATCTAGAGTGCTAGCCTGAGGAGAGAGCTAAGCACTGTACAACAGCATTCATTTCAAATTCCTCACGCACACATTCAGGGCACCACACAACTTAGGTATCACCTAGCTGTACAGTTGCAATTCCTTCCATCACCCACCTAGATATCTCTGCTCCGTAGGGCTCCTACTTGCACACTTCCCATGCATACACAGAACCAGATCAGGAGGACAAGCGTTCTCTTACATCACTACTGAAGCATGAAAGGACCTCCCATTCCAGGTCCGAACCTCCTCCTCTCTTTTTGAATTCTGCAAGAAGCTGAAGACTTGGCTTTCCCATCAATAGTTCAATAGTTTCTTTCACTGCCCATTACAGTTCTTGTGTAACTAATTCAAGAATTGTCTCCTCTTGAGAAGACTGCTCAGTCTCCTTCTCAGATATTTTATTCAAGTATTCCCCTGATGAATTAATTAAGGGTAAATACAAATCACCTATTCTGTGGATACATCTAATCTTTAACACCCCTTTGTGTCTTAATATCCTTTCTACCTTCTTAGAAATACCTTTAAATATTTTTTCTCAATATATTATTTGAAATTGTTTCCCCACATAGTCTACAGAGTGAAGAACCTCCGTAACGTGCTCTCTCGGCGTAGGAAAAAATTACACTGACCGTGGTCTAGCAACTACTAGCTGAAGGGGATGCATGAGCTTCACTTGTACACTATCCCTATGGGCAACAAAACAAGCCCTTCTCCTGTAAAGAGAAGAGCACAGCCAATTGGTCCTACCTGATGCGCCAGCCTCACCTAAGATGCCAGTGCATTGCGTAAGCTACAATGACAAGGACAATCATGCACACTGTCAGCTGACTTGAAAAACAGGGCCCTCTGGAAACAACCACTCGTTAGAAAAAGTCTAACGGATAGTAGCATTTGCAGCCCAAAGTCAGCTGGCAAACTGGTACTCTCCACACATTTGTAAGCATTTTAGCAAAATACAAAATAGACCCTTCCCTTTCCATAAAAGCATAACTTACTTCAAAATGCCTTAACCCCTTCCCTGGGCTGCAAATTCTGCCGCGGTGTGGGAGGCTGGGGGTGAGCGTGTGTTGTTTTGGCGCTCATGACGGCTCGATTCCGTCATGCCTCATGGGCGACGTGTGCACATGACGGCGTGGTTACATCACAACCCCGCCCACTCATTAATTCACTGCACAGGCGGGGAATTAGTGCCGTGTGGGAGGAGTGGCAGCGGCATGACTGGTCCACGCCGTCATGAGCCCACACCTACCGTGACTCATGACGGCATAGAGCCGTCATGAGCATGGAAGGGGTTAGACAAAATATATATATTTTTTTAAACTAAACATGAAGCATATAATTCAATCCCCAAACCCATAAATTGGGTTACAACCTAAGAACAATAAATCCATTTAAACTCCATACAAAATATGAATCTTCTAATCAATAGCATACAAAAAAATTACGAAACAAATAGGTCTTAGTAATACTAGTCTGCTCAGAAGCAGCAAACAAAAGAGGGGGAACTTGGAAAATTTGGAGACTTATATAGACTTGAGTGTTCTGTTTATCTGTGATGTAGTTGGAGTTCTACTGTTGGAACTTTTAAAGGTTGCTGCTCAGATGATGGTGAATAAAAGTTTAATGCATAATGCTAGCCTCCTGTCTTGCCATAAAATTCTATAATCAGGCCACTGGCCCGCCACTCGCCCTTACTAGCTGTGGCGTAAGCACGCTGTTGCTTCACTTGCAGCTTTACCCTTTCATGGTAGTGCATCAACCACAAGTCTCTGGTCCCCCTTCTTAAAGAATGCACCGACATGGGGTCAGATTGACCTTTACCTTCCTCTTGTAAGGTTAATTAGAGTCACCCTGAGCTGCCCTTATAGTAGTGTAATTGTTCCATTACCAGTTTCATAACCCTCGTGCCGAGTTACCCCAACCTCGTTTTGAGTTCATCTCCCCTGCTTATATTCATTGCCTATGGAGACAGAAGACAATTGGGCTGCTTCAGTACAACTCCCGAAAGATATGAGGTTGAGCCAAGTCATCACTGAAGCGATTGACCTTTCCGTGTGGCTCTTACACCAGCCGACACAGGCCGCAGCACACATTTGTCACTGATCCTAATGGCGACGCGATAACGAGGCCGAGCTCTAAAGACATCCGAAGGGTGACATTTTAACCATATAAATTGCTCACCTCTGCACTGTCAAAATCATTCCTTTCAAGCAGTGCAAGCGCAATGACAGCTCGGCTTTCGCTTTTCTGATAACACAGTTCTTTGAAACAGTGCTGGCAGGCTCTCTTTACATCACGTCAGAAGGCGCGCGCTGCGACAGGGCCCTCTCTGCGAGCACACAATATACCAAGGTTGCTCTCGAAAAACAGCCTGAATGAAAAGCAAGTGCGCCTCTAGGGAGCGTTTAATTGGATTTCTTTATGGGCTGCAGCAGCCCAATGTAATCTAACATAGGGAAGGCAGGATTGCCTTTCTGCTTATACACGAATGATAATAATAAACTCGGTGTGTACGTATGTATTTATGTTTATGAAGATTTTCCTTAGATACAAAAAGAAGAGAAAGTATGTAAAATTAAAAAAACATCCTGCCACGCCAGTTTCGAATAATAATAATAGTAATCACGGCGTGTATGTACATTTGTGTATATATGTATTATCGACGAATGTCTTATTCAGAAAAGAAGATAAAATATAATACGAAACATTCCAATTGGACAATGTCGCGAGACTTCATACAAAGCAACAGCGCGGGGGCTTTGTGATGGGCCAGCGCGTTGTAAATGAAGGAATAACGCTTTACAATGCCTAAACACTACAGATGGAAAGGCGGCGCAATATTTTATATACGCCTAACTGACTGACTGTGAAGAGCGCTTTTCTGCACAAGAGAGCTTTCAAGACGAGACTCGATTGACTTCTAGGGGCTGAAAGACATTGATTCAAAAGAATTAATCAGTGTAGCACTCTCGTTTTTTTTAATGTCCGTTTAATTAAGAGGGTATGTGGTCTGACGGCCAGATCGGTCAATTTAGGAACTGCACTACCAGATTTGATTCCTGGCGTCAAGTCCCTATCTTTTTATCCTGGACAAATCATTTAATCTCCCTGAGCCAATAAAATAAAAATAAAATAACAATCTGACGTTGTGTAACCTAATCCAGTACTCATGTAAAGCACTCTAGCGCTCTTGGGCCAGGTTTGCGCATGAAAAACTACAAAAATAAATTAAAACATCTTTACTACCTGAGATTTTCCTGCTGCCAGATTTCAACTTCTCTTAACTGTAATTTCTCACTTCTCAGACTAGAGGCCTGGCAGGTGAACCATGTTATTGACCCTTTCTCCCTGTGAAAAACGGGCCTCAATCTTACTAGAAAAGGCTTTGATTTATTTTTAACTGACGACTTTAGTAATAACTTGTAACCTACATTTGGGCAAGTGACTCTTCCTTCCTTGATCTGAAATCTTCAGCCAGCAATGCTTTTCGGCTGAAGGTATGAAGAACGCTTCAGTTCCTCCTGTGCTGGACAAGCTCCAATATTTATTTTTTCTTTGAGACCCACATACTGGTGATAGGGTGACCACCTGGCATGGAGGCACATTATGTACATGACTGTAAAAAATTCAGGACAAAGGGTCACAATTCAGGACAAAAGGTCAATTTTACAGACACATCCAAGAATAGGTCTTACTCTATTTATCAGTGCATTTTTTAAAAATGTTTTATACATAGCTCTATTTATTCACTATGGTCTTTATTTGATTGCCTCTGGGTATGCTACATTCAGATGCCACATTATGTCCTTGTTCTGTAGAAAATGAATACCCTTTAGCATGGTGTCACGGGTATTACCCCTATCCAAATCTATCCAATCTTTCTTGGAGAGAAAGCAACAGCAACATTTTGATTATGTTTTTAAACATTTTAAAATCCACGACAAACAGTTTGGGAAACATTATGGTAAGTTACCATCTGCTAGCTTAGACAAGCAGAACAAAAACATCTAATTCACCTCAACCTCTTGTGGACGTTAAACCTAAGAGCAGATGGTGTGGGCGACAGTCTCACACCTAATGTCAGGATGTGAGGTGCCCATAACTTGTCTGTAGTCTCACAGCACAAGAGTGAGCATCTGGAACTCTACATTTATATCAGAACTGGGAGCCTGGGCTACCAATCAAACAGAATTAAAGAGCAGGATGAAATCAAGCTAAAATAAGAGATCCACAACAACTGATTCAAAGGGTTGTTGCTAAGAACTGGAAAAATAATGAAGGTGGGATAATTCCTATAATCAGACAAGGCTAGCCTGTCATGATTACTGTGTACCTGGGGATTTTGTCTCAGCAGAGAGGAGACAAACAAAGGAGGCACTGTCAAGTGGTTGAACAAACAGCAATCTGGCAAACTAGTTCAGTGGGCCTCTGGTCATTCTTGTGAAGGGTAAGCAGGGACCAGATCACTAGGAGGATGATGCCTGGGCAATTGCCCACTATGTCCATGTCTTTAAAAGGTTTCTTCACTCGAGCAAAGGCAAAACCAGTGAACTGGCTCACCACTAACTCCCAACATACAGGCAGAATCTTCAAAATATTTGGGATGTAAATTGCTAAGAACATGACAAAGCTTTTCTAATGTAATAAGTGTTTCATTTCCAATCTAATGCTACCTGTGACAACAGGTGGATAAGTCCTTTGGTACTTAGAACACTATTATTTAGCTGCACAGTTCCAATGGGTGTTTTGCTGGCTGTCTGGCAACTCCCTGCATGAGGCAGGGTTTACCCGTAAAGTCTTTTAGGAAGGCTCACTGCACTACTCATTGTTTCCTACTGACCATTCTACCAAACGCCACCCGGGATTATTTTGCATGACTTTCTCTTGCCTTATTAAAATCCCTAAACTCACTACCATGAAGATGCCCTACGCTCCTGCAGTACTTTTGCTAGGCCTCTCCACTCACACAGGATGGATTTGCTCAGGGCAACTTCATCAGTGGAATGGTGCAGGCCTCTCAAAACTGGGGAATTTGCTTGTTGATGGCGAGCAACTAGATTTCCAAACCTTTACTTTATTATTCTTTATTTCGTCAACAATGTTTACCATAAAAGACATTTGTACATTTATAAAACATTAAAATATAATAATTAGCAAATACTGCTGGTCCATTAAAAAAAAAAAAAATCATCATATTGCAGTGTAAATTGTTTGCTGAGCAGCCTTGATGCATTTACTCCTAAGAAACCAGACGGCACCAAGGTACTTGGCTACTGTAAATACAATGTGGTTGGACAGGTCAGTTTTAAGAACTCTAAAAGCGGCCGAACATTCAGTACATTTCAAATTTCTGCACAGAGGAATAATCCATTTCCTACGTGACGCATGATAAACAGGGCAAAAGAAAACTATATGGAGCTCAGTCTCATCAGTCAATTTGCAAGCAGGACATATACTGTTTGCATGTTCACTCCACTTGCTTGTGAATACTCGGAGCGGAAGAGTCCCATGTCTCCATTGTAAATAGAGTTTCCGGAGCAGGGAGGGATAAAGGTTATCTAGTACTGGCTCAAAAATATAAGTGTCCTTAGTTCGAAGAAATGAATCAGTTAGTGTCCCGTTGTTTTGGTGGCGGTACAGTGCAGTTAATTTGCAATCATGGTAAGTTTTGGCCAATAGCTTTTTGGGAAGCAGTGGGCAGGTGGTTATGGGGTCGGACCACAATTTCAGAAGGCCCAGACCCTCCAACTCTGTTTTTATAAATTTCAGCCATTTGATTTCACCCGCATTAGGGATTGCAAGCACCTCCTGAAGTCCTTGTCTATAGCTCTTTAGTTCCGGGACAGACCATATCCTGAGCCAATATGCTAGTGGTCGGAAAGCCAGTTCTTCGTCAAGGGGTCGCATTCCAAGATCCATCCTTAGGGGAACAAGGGGAGTGCTGGGGGAAGGGCTACAATCCTCCGGATAAACTTGTTCTCCTCTTTTTGCAAATCCTGAGAGGGTACATGACCCCAGAGCTCGCACCCGTACATGGCAGCCCCCCTTGCCTGTGCCCTGTAAATCTGCAGTGGTGGGCCCACAGGCCGGATAGATGACTTGTTATTGCAGAGAAGCTTCATGATGCCACCCGAGTACTGAGTCAATTTAAGGAGTGCTTTCTCTTGGTGGGTGCACCAGGACATTCTTTCATTTAGGATAATTCCTAGATACTCAAAGGTCCTCACCCTTTCCAGTCTCTTATGCTCAATAGTTGGGGTGGATCGGAGTTTTGGGGGGGGGGATTAAACACCATAAATTTGGTCTTTAAGGTATTAATTTCTAGACCATGTTCCCCGCAGAAACCCGCAAAACCATCGAGTACTCTCTGGATACCCATCATGGACTTTGAAAGCAGCAAGGTATCATCGGCGTACATGATCGCCGGTACTCGGGATCCTGCTAGCTTGGGAGCATCAGAGTTGGCCACCCCATTGAGGTGCGGGATAACCCCGTTGACGTAGAGGCAAAACAGGGTTTGTGCGAGTACACAGCCCTGCCTTACCCCCCTGTCAACGGGGAACCTATTTGACAAGGCGCCATCCTTGCCACACCTTACTTGTGCAAAGTTGTCAGTGTGGAGATGAATGATCATCTCCAGCAGGCCCTTGGGGACACCCAATTTAGCTAGTACTTCCCAAAGTTTTTTACGAGGGACCAAGTCGAACGCCGCCCTCAGGTCCACGAATACAATGTAGAGGCTGCCACCCCCTAACTGTACCGTTTTCCAGTGAATGAGGGCAAGCCGAAAGACCTGGTCCATCGTTGAAACTTTCTCTCTGAAACCCTGAAATTTCCGGCTGTCACCAATGTTAAGGGCGAGTGTCATATCAAACCAATTTCCCTCATCCCACTCTATTTTGGCATTATGTAGGGTGGATTTATAGGCAAGTCGTTTTGCCCTGATTTTGCTTTGGCTCTCCCTTGTTTTTAGTGACTCTAGCAGTGCAGCCTTTGCTCTCCTGCAGGAAGCGTTAAACCATGTGGCTCTTTTCTTCTTACGTTTCTTAGGCCTAGACACAGGGTTTAATACTTCTGCCAAGTTAGTACATAGCTCAGAGTGGATAACCCCAAGCACAGGGAAGTCAGCAGAGTTGATTTCAATGTTATTAGATAACTCAGGTTCTTCTAAAATAGGAGGGTCAGTGGCAGTAACCGAGTGCGGAGTAAGGACCTCGACTTGTTGTAGCGCGTTGACCACCGCTGCATACAATCTTTGAATATTATTTGGGTTCTCTAGGAATTTCGGCCATTTGATTCTGCGCCTACTGCTTTGCAGGACCAAAGCAGCCGGGGAGGCTGAATTTTCTTCTGCCCTACCCATAGGCAAACCCTGAGCCATAAATGTTAATGAGAGAGCATTATGGTCGCTATCATTCCTGGAGACTATCCTAAAGTCCTGCACTTTATCCCAGTCCTTCAACGAGACCATGATATAGTCTATTCTAGACTCATAGCCTGGCCTGTTGAAGGTGTATTTAGGTGGATTATCTCCTTCGGCTCGGCCATTACATGCCCTCAGTGAGTGGCAAAGCGTTAGGGAGGTAATTTGGGTGGCGATAGGTGTCCAAGCCTTTAACGGTGGAGCCACCAGGGAGGGGATCCCCAAAGATCATCCTCATCACTCGTGACACCCACTAGATGGTCTGGGAGAGGCTCATATTGGGTATTGAAATCTCCCCCCACGATAAGTGTGGAACTTAGGCTAGCGGAATCAAGGAATAGTGCTAAATCCTCAATTGTTCTCGAGGTGCCTGCTACCCCTACCGCTCTTGCGTATACATTAATTAGTGCTATGCTAGGGCCATGTGCCCATTCCAACACAACGCACTGGAAGTCAGCTGAGTTAGTCTCGCGGGGTGTTGCCCTACAGCCAAGATGAGAAGCCACCCAGATCAAAAGGCCCCCAGATGGGCGTCCCTTCCCACACCAATTTGCCAAAGTTTCAAAAGAAGCATATCCTGTATGGGCTTGCTTCTCCCTGGCCCATGTTTCTTGGAACAAACATATGTCGTAGCCTTCTATTAGTTCCAGCCACTCAGAGGAGCCTATTTTATTAGCCAGCCCTGCGATGTTCCAGGAGAGTATGGAGAGTCGACCAGGGGCCACAGACTGATCAGTGTCGTTTTTCCCCTGAGAAGCCCCACTTGCCCTTAGGTGACTGTGTAAATAATGAGGCGTGCTTTCTTTTGTCAGTAAGGTTGATTGAGACATTTCCTCTGGAGGAGAAATATACTTAGTAATTAGACCACTATTGACACTAAGTGACTTATTGATTGGAATTATCAGGGTATATATAGTGCCTGCAAAATGGTCAACGGAAAGATCGTCTTCGTTCCTGTTCTCATCTACAGATTGGTTAGAATCTCCAGACCGTGAATGTGATGGGATGAAGGCAGATCGTACCAAAGAGTGGGCAGAGCAGTTAAGTAGGTCTACTTGTGTTAGTTTAGTAGTGAACCTATGAGAGAGTCAGTCCACTTCCTCAAGGCACCCAAATCTGTTGTAGACAGGGGCTTAAAGCCACCCACTATGTGTGTTTGCCCATTGGTTGTAAGTCCCACCATGCATACGTTTCCTCTCTGGGATCCAGCTCCAGTTTCCTCCTGTGTTGTAGTGAGGAAGTGGAGGATAAAAGAAAGTTAAAGGTCTGGATGCTATGGGCGAATCGGCACTGTTATAATTCCAGGAGTAAATGTGGTGTGCGGTATTGGGATTTTCGAATGAGACAATCACACAATCACCATCAATAGACTTATGCGAGGTGCCTATCCAGGGTACCCGACGCACCATGAGAATTTTGCTTCTCAGGTGGTTGGGTATAGGCCTGTGGGTGTTGAGCCAATGTGTAACTTTGTTTTTAAGTGACCCATAGTCTTCCTGCTGGTTATATGACAGTTCTGGCACCCCCGTGAGCACGACTACATATGGCCTAACATCAGGGGGAAGATCTACATAGCCCCTATAATGATTTGTGTTAGGTTTTGCTCTAAATGTTGTTGACTGAGGGTTATTGTGCTCACTAGTGATAGCTGTCGTGATTGTCGTAGTAGGAGCAGGAGGGATCACCTGCTGATTTACGCCTGCCGCTACCTTATTAGCAGGAATATCGTTGACACCTTTATGCCGAGGTTTTGGGATGGGTTTGGTTTTCAGGGCCTTAGTGGGGTTTGGTGCAGGTAGTGGTGTGGCAACAGATGGTGCTGGTAATGTGTTATCGGTAGTGATCGGTGGACAGGGTGCTTTATTTTTGTCGGTTATACTAAGAGTGGCTAGATTTAAGATACTTTTTTCAATCTCTAGCAACTGGGTTTCTATTCGTATTAGTCTAGCTTCGACGGGCGTTAAAAGTTTTTTAAGTGTTCCCCACACAATTGTCAGGAATTCCACATTCTTCCCTTTTATAGTACAAAGTGGAACCCCGCCATCCTCACTATCAATTACAAGATTATTTAGGTCACTCTCATCCTTTGAATTTGCAACGCTGGGTTCTATTTCTGGATTGGAAGGAGATTTGGGCGGTGTGTGAGGCAGTGCCTTGGTGGGTAGTTGGGCTTTAGCTACCATGGCCTTTTTCCTTGAGTAGGCAGAGGTTTGATTGCGCTTTCTTTTGAGGTTAAAGTTAGGACCCTTTTGAATGGGATGCGGAATCCCCCCGGTATTTTCCTTAGTTTTGACAGTGAGGACAGTCTTCAGCGGGTCCCCCTCACCAGTTATATCAAACCTAGCCTCCCGCTTGCTAAAGATGTTTGAGTGGAGGGGATTGCTTGTGAGGACTCCGCCTTGGGTATGTGTGACGCAGGTGCTAGTGGTTGATGAATTTCAGCCTGTGTAACAATCAAGATAGGAGTAGGTTCAGTTGTATAGTCTGGTAATTTGGCAAAAGCGAAGTGCCCTAGAGAAGATTTTTTCACCATGGCCAATTCCTGGGATAACCTTCTCGCTGCTTCTAGTTCACAGGACACCCTACGCTGCATTTTGCCAATTTCCTTATCTATGGCAATGTTGGTCCTAGAGATGAAATCATCTAAGGTTCCGTTTTTCAACTTCCCCTTCGCTGCCCTACTCTTGTATTCTCGTGTTGACATAATGCCTGATCTGGGAAAGGTTTTGGACAATGTAGCTAAGGGCAGGTTTTAGAGCCAAGAGCTGTGGCCCAGTCCAGTCTCAAACAGTCTCTAACGGCCTCAAACGGCCTGCTCTTTGCCCGGTCTTCGCCCCGGTTGCTCCCGCGCGCTACAGCGCAGCGGTGACTCCAAACTGTAAAATAGGGCTAGGGCAGGGGGCGTGACCGGCAGGGAGAGCGGCCACAGGTGTGACACGCAAGGACTCCTGGGCAATGGAGTCCCTGCTGGGCTGCTCGCAGCCCTGCCGGTGTGCAAGGAGGTTCTGGAAATATTCTGCTCCCCTCACGAAGCCCCTCAGTGACTGCAGGCACAGCGGGACCCGCGCAGCGGGTCCGGCAAGACGTTGCGCTTCCCTCAGGACGATCCAACGGCGGCTGGCAGGAAAGAGGTAGGAGCCTCCACACAGTGCTCTGATAATCCACAGGACAAAGTTTCCCGCTTGCTGGTAGATGGTGTGCACTTTTGAACAGACGGGGGCGTGACCGGCAGGGAGAGCGGCCACAGGTGTGACACGCAGGGACTCCTGGGCAATGGAGTCCCTGCTGGGCTGCTCGCAGCCCTGCCGGTGTGCAAGGAGGTTCTGGAAATATTCTGCTCCCCTCACAAAGCCCCTTAGTGACTGCAGGCGCAGCGGGAACCGCGCAGCGGGTCCGGCAAGACGTTGCGCTTCCCTCAGGACGATCCAACGGCGGCTGGCAGGAAAGAGGTAGGAGCCTCCACACAGTGCTCTGATAATCCACAGGACAAAGTTTCCCGCTTGCTGGTAGATGGTGTGCACTTTTGAACAGACGGGGGCGTGACCGGCAGGGAGAGCGGCCACAGGTGTGACACGCAGGGGCTCCTGGGCAATGGAGTCCCTGCTGGGCTGCTCGCAGCCCTGCCGGTGTGCAAGGAGGTTCTGGAAATATTCTGCTCCCCTCATGAAGCCCCTCAGTGACTGCAGGCGCAGCAGGACCCGCGCAGACGTTGCGCTTCCCTCAGGACGATCCAACGGCAGCTGGCAGGAAAGAGGTAGGAGCCTCCACACAGTGCTCTGATAATCCACAGGACAAAGTTTCCAAACCAATACGGCAGACCACAGTCTTCACCCGGGTCGTTTCATTTCTGTCTAATACCTTAAAAAAAAAAGGCCACAAAATTTAAGTCCACAATCTAGCACCAACCCCACATGAGTTGAATCAGATCCTCTACATCACAGGGACTGGTGGTAACTGATAAGATGGGTGTTCAGAGCAATCCTTCACTATTGGAATCACACCAGGGCTTCCCTCCATACTAACTGGGAGACTGACATGGCCAAACCTCTGCACAATGCAGACTGGCTATAATATTGGAATATCCCTACAACGTATCCCATGGCTCGCAATTTAAGTATATTAAATTTCATATTCTGAACTAAGCCTACAATACACCTAGCTGAACTTACAAAATATATTTACTTGTCGATTTGCTTCATATGTCTTGGTCCTGCCCACACTCTTTTAATGCTGGCAGAGAGTTGCTGTCGACCACAATGGGGATTGTACCAATGAATTTCCCTAAAGTCGTCCTATTGGGTGTATTCCCGGCCCTAAGTTTGAGGAAGCCTCCATCAAGTTCCTCAACCTGTCTCTTTTTCCAGCAAAACACAATATTACACTGTATTGAAAGGATTCACTTCTTCCGACTATCATAAGTTAGATCATGGTCTTGCTCTCTTGGTTTCAATCTGAGAGTAAACTGTCACATAGGGAGGAATGAGCTGGTCTAAGAAAATATTTTATTGCACAGGTGTGGGATATTTTGGTGGAAGACTTTAAAGACTGCCCAAGGATATTGCTCTCACCCTGTAATCCACCCACAACACATACACTCTTGATTTCTATATACTAGTTGTATATGCCACATCTAAGCAACTACACAGGCAGTGGTCTAAGGGCATCTATCTCCAACACACTGTCATGATGCCCCTACTAGAATACTTCCTTCTAAGCTCCACAGGGTTCATTGCTCTGCTTCCCTACCCTGATAGTTAAAGGGATTGGGAATGGACAGTTTATTATGGGTCAGTTTGTTTCACAGTAAAATGTCAAAATTGTGTGCAAACTCTTCATAAACAGCCCAGCACTGTTCATCTGTAATTGTACAATAGAATCTATGACTAAATACCTGGCTACTACCATGCTATGTAACCCCTTTTGGCATACAACAATAAAATCTTTTAAACAAGTACATTGCAGTGACATTTATTTACAGTAAAAATTTCTACATTTGAACTTTAAAACATTCATTAACCCTTCCTCTTGACAACACCAGGAGTGATCAAAGTGAATCAATTATTTGGTGTCCCTTACATCATGCTCAATATTATTGGTAACAATTGTGTAACATTACAGGCTAATAAAACATATAAGTGAGTTTCCTGTACAGAGTCCACCTTAAACTGAATTACATGAAAGTGCTCTCAAATACCTAGTGAAACATTTTTTTGTAACTTTCTATTAAAACCACTCACTTCATAGCTCACCACTTGGAAGACCCTTACCATACCTCTCAACAAGAAAATATCGTTGTCTTCATGAAGCTTGAAGTGAGTCCACAAATTAATGCCTAGACCGGCTCCAGAGTATCCTTTACTTTTACAGATTAACCAATTGCACACATTTGCATTTCTTTGGGGAAGCAGACACCCTGGCATCTATCTAAATACATATATATATATATATATATATATATATATATATATATATATATATATATATATATATATATATATATATATATATATTTTTTTTTTATACACACAGTTTTTTCCCATACGAAGAAGCCCACACACAGGTAAGTATCTGCTCGTCAATTTAATGGAAGCTGCAAGAATGGCGCGGGATACACTCCACAGCAGGAATAACATTCAGCCCAGCCGACGCGTTTCGTGCAGAAGCACTTTTTCAAAGGCAAAGTCTGAAGCAACGGTGAGCCAAAGGTGAAAGCGTTCTTATCAGGAATCTTGCCCTGGTGGGCGGAGCCGACCGCTCGGCATCCTGGATTCCGTAGTTTCACAAAGTATTACTCTCGTGAGCTGACTCATGTCTGTTGCTGCATAAGGTTCCATAAAGGTTTTCAATCCCAAGTGGGTTGCAGTGTGGCATCAAACACCCCAAACAGCAGTTTACCGCTTCCAAGTTGAGCACCTGTCTCCACCACGCGCATGCCGGTTGGCATACGCTAGGACTGCTCACACAGGAGGGCTCCTTCACGACCGGGACCAGCCGTTTCTGGCAAATCGCGTAAGCAAAGCCACCCGACCAGCCTACCCCTAAAGGACGGACACAGGACGCCGCTGCAGCGCGCTTACCCCGTCGAATGATCCGATGTATTCTCGATCCCTTCTCCAAACCAAATATCTCCACGAAAGTTCGTGTTGCGTCGCTGGCCGGGCCGTGTGCAACCTCGTCAATGTTCAAACTCCTCGGTTGCTCCAAAGGGTTGCGGTCGGCCCCGCGGGAAGTGGCGTGAGCGCCGGCAGAGCACGCCGGTAAATTCAATTGCCAACACCTCGTCACACAATGTATCACGCTCTCAGACACTCAGTAAACGCCAGAGATCAGCAAGGTCCAAGGGTGTTTATTGACCCCTTACGACATGTTTCGGCTTACAAGAAGCCTTGTTCACGTAAGTTTGTGCATCGCGTCTGTACAGTGTAAATACTGAACAACAACAACATAGACAAAGGACACAGGTCGCAGGTCACATGACAAAAAATAAGCGCTCTCGTACTGTGGCCAGGCAGATTCATGGAGGTGACCAACATGCATGGCATATGTGATGGAAAACATTCTTAATCAATGATAGTGGCGAAGCCAGTTACTAGGTAAAATACCAGGAGTCATATAGTGCCTACCGTGTGGTACAGTAGGCAACGGGTGCCAGAGTTCAGTCAGGCGACCTGGTCAAAGTCAATATTAGAAAAGTGAAGCCAGTGAAGGCGTGCTCTTATCTTATATCAGGAACGTGCAGGGAAGATAACTGGTGAAGGTGCAGTGAAGGGTCTCAATCCCAGTGATGTTCCTGTAAATTAAAATGACAGATGTTAAAATCTAACATGAAAAACAGCGTATGCATAACGTCAATAAACCTGATGGTAGGCGCTAGGAAGAGGAGATGAGGACATACAGAGCAAATTGTAAATACAAACAGGTTATACATAATCACTCTTAAGATGAATTGCAAGCTCTTCATCATGGTTAAGCCCCCCCGGGGTCTTGGTTTGGAAATTGATTATGTGTCTCGATTCCCTCTGTCTCATTTTCAGGACACGGTTCCCACCCCTGGGATTTCTCTCTATTTGTTCCAGAATGAAAAATCTCAAAAGGGTGGGGTCAGCGAAGTGAAATTCACTGAAATGGCGTGCCACAGGATATTTAGCATCCTTGTGGATGATGGCACGATAGTGCTCTAGGATGCGTTTCTTTGCATGGGCGGTGGTACTGCCAATATACCAGAGTTCGCATGGACAGACAATCACATATATAACAAACATGGTGTTACAAGTCAGGAATTGGGTTATCTCTTTCTTTAAGCCATTGTATTCCACTTTTTTGACCAAAGTACTGTTCTTACATGCTTTGCAGTGCCCACATGGGAAAAATCCCTTGAGGTCAATGCCCTGATTTTTGGAGTAGTCAGTGATGTCACTGCGGACACAAATGTCTCTTAGGTTTTGGCTTTTTCTGTAGGTAATGCTGGGTCTTTCTGGGATCAGATTACCGATAATGCTATCACTTTGCAGAATGTGCCAGTTTTTATTGATTATTTTTTGGATCTGCTTGGATTCCTTGTTATAGGTGAGAATAAGGCGTGTGACACTATCCGTGGATGAACTATCATCTTTGACGGCGTTGTTAAGAGTGTCACAGCGTTTTACGCTGTCAGCTTTTTGTTTGGCCTTTTTGAGTACCCAGGCCGGGTAGTCACGCTGCTTGAATCTGTCTAGCATGTCCTTGGCCACCAGTTGGTAGCTAGCATCAGTGTTACAATTTCTCCTTGCCCTCAGCAGTTCCCCGTAGGGGATGCTCCACTTCAAGGGTTCAGGGTGGCTGCTCAGGGCATGGAGAATGCTGTTGCCTGCAGTTTCCTTTCTGAAAAGGGATGTTTGGATCTGATTGCTGACAATGTCAATTCTGACATCGAGATACTCAGCCTTGTCCTTGCTTATATTGCTCGTCAATCTGATGTTCTTGTCATTGAGATTAAGACGGTCAATAAAGCCGGAAGCTTGTTCCTCAGTACCATGCCATACCAGGAAGAGATCGTCAATGTATCTCCACCAGGTGATGACATGGCTGATCTCATCATTGTATGATGGGTCCGCAAATATCTCTTGTTCCCATTGGCCCATAAAGAGATTCGCAAAACTCGGCGCAAAGCTTGAACCCATCGCCGTCCCCGTCTCCTGCCTGTAGATCTTACCATCAAACAGGAAAAAGTTGTTAGCGAGACAAAATGCCAGCATTTCAAGGAGCATTTTGTTATGTTCCTTGAAGCGCAGGGGACGGTTCTTGAGAAAATGATCACAAGCCTCTACACCTTGTTGGTGGTTAATTATGGTGTAGAGAGCCTGGACATCCATGGTAATGAGCAAAAAGTCTTCATTCCATGTGAGGGTGTTAAGTTTGGTCAAAAAATCTTTGGTATCTTTTACGTGGCTATTGAGACTGCGTACCCACTCTTGCAGATAATGGTCGATATATTTGGACACATGTTCTGTCACGCTACCTCTGGAAGAGACAATGGGTCTTCCAGGAGGATTTTCTCTACACTTGTGAACCTTGGGAAGGAGGTACAGGACAGGCAGGGTTGGGTTGTTATTTCTCAGAAATCTATATTCTTCCCATTCAATTATTCCCTTATCCTTCCAGCGTTCCAACATTTCCCACATAACAGTTATACTGGATGTCCAGGCTCTCTACACCATAATTAACCACCAACAAGGTGTAGATGTTTGTGTTCATTTTATCAATAACCGTCCCCTGCGCTTCAAGGAACATAACAAAATGCTCCTTGAAATGCTGGCATTTTGTCTCGCTAACAACTTTTTCCTGTTTGATGGTAAGATCTACAGGCAGGAGACGGGGACGGCGATGGGTTCAAGCTTTGCGCCGAGTTTTGCGAATCTCTTTATGGGCCAATGGGAACAAGAGATATTTGCGGACCCATCATACAATGATGAGATCAGCCATGTCATCACCTGGTGGAGATACATTGACGATCTCTTCCTGGTATGGCATGGTACTGAGGAACAAGCTTCCGGCTTTATTGACCGTCTTAATCTCAATGACAAGAACATCAGATTGACGAGCAATATAAGCAAGGACAAGGCTGAGTATCTCGATGTCAGAATTGACATTGTCAGCAATCAGATCCAAACATCCCTTTTCAGAAAGGAAACTGCAGGCAACAGCATTCTCCATGCCCTGAGCAGCCACCCTGAACGCTTGAAGTGGAGCATCCCCTACGGGGAACTGCTGAGGGCAAGGAGAAATTGTAACACTGATGCTAGCTACCAACTGGTGGCCAAGGACATGCTAGACAGATTCAAGCAGCGTGACTACCCGGCCTGGGTACTCAAAAAGGCCAAACAAAAAGCTGACAGCGTAAAACGCTGTGACACTCTTAACAACGCCGTCAAAGATGATAGTTCATCCACGGATAGTGTCACACGCCTTATTCTCACCTATAACAAGGAATCCAAGCAGATCCAAAAAATAATCAATAAAAACTGGCACATTCTGCAAAGTGATAGCATTATCGGTAATCTGATCCCAGAAAGACCCAGCATTACCTACAGAAAAAGCCAAAACCTAAGAGACATTTGTGTCCGCAGTGACATCACTGACTACTCCAAAAATCAGGGCATTGACCTCAAGGGATTTTTCCCATGTGGGCACTGCAAAGCATGTAAGAACAGTACTTTGGTCAAAAAAGTGGAATACAATGGCTTAAAGAAAGAGATAACCCAATTCCTGACTTGTAACACCATGTTTGTTATATATGTGATTGTCTGTCCATGCGAACTCTGGTATATTGGCAGTACCACCGCCCATGCAAAGAAACGCATCCTAGAGCACTATCGTGCCATCATCCACAAGGATGCTAAATATCCTGTGGCACGCCATTTCAGTGAATTTCACTTCGCTGACCCCACCCTTTTGAGATTTTTCATTCTGGAACAAATAGAGAGAAATCCCAGGGGTGGGAACCGTGTCCTGAAAATGAGACAGAGGGAATCGAGACACATAATCAATTTCCAAACCAAGACCCCGGGGGGGCTTAACCATGATGAAGAGCTTGCAATTCATCTTAAGAGTGATTATGTATAACCTGTTTGTATTTACAATTTGCTCTGTATGTCCTCATCTCCTCTTCCTAGCGCCTACCATCAGGTTTATTGACGTTATGCATACGCTGTTTTTCATGTTAGATTTTAACATCTGTCATTTTAATTTACAGGAACATCACTGGGATTGAGACCCTTCACTGCACCTGCACCAGTTATCTTCCCTGCACGTTCCTGATATAAGATAAGAGCACGCCTTCACTGGCTTCACTTTTCTAATATTGACTTTGACCAGGTCGCCTGACTGAACTCTGGCACCCGTTGCCTACTGTACCACACTGTAGGCACTATATGACTCCTGGTATTTTACCTAGTAACTGGCTTCGCCACTATCATTGATTAAGAATGTTTTCCATCACATATGCCATGCATGTTGGTCACCTCCATGAATCTGCCTGGCCACAGTACGAGAGCGCTTATTTTTTGTCATGTGACCTGCGACCTGTGTCCTTTGTCTATGTTGTTGTTGTTCAGTATTTACACTGTACAGACGCGATGCACAAACTTACGTGAACAAGGCTTCTTGTAAGCCGAAATATGTCGTAAGGGGTCAATAAACACCCTTGGACCTTGCTGATCTCTGGCGTTTACTGAGTGTCTGAGAGCGTGATACATTGTGTGACGAGGTGTTGGCAATTGAATTTACCGGCGTGCTCTGCCGGCGCTCACGCCACTTCCCGCGGGGCCGACCGCAACCCTTTGGAGCAACCGAGGAGTTTGAACATTGACGAGGTTGCACACGGCCCGGCCAGCGACGCAACACAAACTTTCGTGGAGATATTTGGTTTGGAGAAGGGATCGAGAATACATCGGATCATTCGACGGGGTAAGCGCGCTGCAGCGGCGTCCTGTGTCCGTCCTTTAGGGGTAGGCTGGTCGGGTGGCTTTGCTTACGCGATTTGCCAGCTCTTGGGGGTTAACGGCATAGTGCCACCTGCAAGCGCACTTCGTACTTTGATAACTTGCCCCCAACGCACGGAAACCCGAACGGGTGCAAGGCTGCACCGCGGCTGTCTCTCCCCAGTCCGAGTGAAAGACTCGGCGCTCCAGCGTCTACCGGCAGGAAGAACTTCTCATTGCAGAGAAGGGACGCTCAGCTCACGCTCAGCAGCAGGTACATTGGAACTCCAAGGGGGCGCATTATAATGGAAGAGGAAGATGAGAGAAGAGCGGCTGCTCAACTTCTGTTCAAAAGGAAAAAGGCTATTACAGGCGCTTCAACCACAACCAAATCTGATCCTCCCCAGACAATCAAAGAGAAGATCGGCAAACTTGAAAAACTTAAGAGAGGGGAGATATCTAAATGGTGGGAGGCAATCTCACTGCAGAACTATATCGACCAAGAGATGGTCCCTAGAGGATTAAGAATCTTCACAACCCCCACCTATGAAGCCCCCAACCCTGAGATGCTCGCTGAATGGTCGGAGAACTCGGCAAGCAGTTCTAGGCGTATGCTAGAAATACTAGTTAAATACGCCTGGATTGACAGGGATGTGTTACTAAAGCAAATAACGGATCTGATGGAAGACATCAAGAAACATGCCGATGACAATACAATAACCAAATTGGTTGACGAGATGAAATACCGCCTCAAGAAATACGAGGAGGACATCAAAGCTCGTAAAGAGAGGAAACTAGACCGCGACTACAAAGACTATGATACAGGCCGTATCCTCACTTTCAGCCGGAAATATGACCACCTTTATGAAACGGATGAGAAAGCCGCCCAACCCACAGCACAAGGAGGAGAAGAAAATTCTCTAACACTGAGTGAACCGGAATCGGATGTCTCCAACATCTCTATTGAAGAAACCAACAAGGCGAAGAAATCAACACGCAAAACGAATTTTTTAGAGGAGTATCGTCACCTGCGCCGGAGCAGGCGGACGAGCCAGGAGACTCCGGCAACACCATTGAGCCCAACCAGGGGAAGAGGACGCCCACGAGGACGAGGAGGCGCAGGAACCGGGGGAAGAGGCTCTTCCAGAGGTGGAAGAAGAGGCAACACAAAGGGCAACGTGGGACACATGAAAACCCGCTCTGGAAGAGGACAATGATGGAAGCCTCAATGGTAAACAAAACTATCATTAATCTTTCTAAAAGAGCCATAACTGACAATGAAAAAACTGTGCTGGGTCTTGGCTTATCTTTTTGCCCCTCTAATTCTTTTAACTTTTGTGAAACTAGAATAGATCTATTTAGATATATTCGTAAGTTAAAATTAAAAAAATGGCACAAATTGAGACCCCGTCCTCAGAACAATGACAATGTGAACAAAAGAAGGGACACAGATCCCTTCTTCATAAGTGACATTGATGCCATTGTTAACATAGCTGAATTAGAACATAGCTCGACATTAAATAACAATGAGTCCGGCCAAGAGGAACCTGCTAGACCAGAGATGACCAATACACAGCTCTTATGTGAAGCAGGTTTCACGATTGACAGTTGCTCAGCCTCAGCATTCAAACCCAAGTCCACCTTTATCCCCATCATGGCACATGACGCCATCGACACATTCCACGAGTGTGTCAGCAAGCAGCTCAGCACCCACAGATCCAAGAACAAAAAACAACTCTGGAGACAAGACAATCTGTCTAAAAACCAAAGAGAAGCCCTCAGCTCTCTGACAGATGACCACTCCATCGTCATACGCCCCGCAGACAAAGGGGGCAACATTGTCATTTTAGACAGGGAACAATATACTATGGAAGCCCACAGACAATTATCTGATGTAAAATATTATGCCTCCAGTAACTATGAAGCATACAATACCAGTATAACTGTTATGTGGGAAATGTTGGAACGCTGGAAGGATAAGGGAATAATTGAATGGGAAGAATATAGATTTCTGAGAAATAACAACCCAACCCTGCCTGTCCTGTACCTCCTTCCCAAGGTTCACAAGTGTAGAGAAAATCCTCCTGGAAGACCCATTGTCTCTTCCAGAGGTAGCGTGACAGAACATGTGTCCAAATATATCGACCATTATCTGCAAGAGTGGGTACGCAGTCTCAATAGCCACGTAAAAGATACCAAAGATTTTTTGACCAAACTTAACACCCTCACATGGAATGAAGACTTTTTGCTCATTACCATGGATGTCCAGGCCCTCTACACCATAATTAACCACCAACAAGGTGTAGAGGCTTGTGATCATTTTCTCAAGAACCGTCCCCTGCGCTTCAAGGAACATAACAAAATGCTCCTTGAAATGCTGGCATTTTGTCTCGCTAACAACTTTTTCCTGTTTGATGGTAAGATCTACAGGCAGGAGACGGGGACGGCGATGGGTTCAAGCTTTGCGCCGAGTTTTGCGAATCTCTTTATGGGCCAATGGGAACATTGATATTTGCGGACCCATCATACAATGATGAGATCAGCCATGTCATCACCTGGTGGAGATACATTGACGATCTCTTCCTGGTATGGCATGGTACTGAGGAACAAGCTTCCGGCTTTATTGACCGTCTTAATCTCAATGACAAGAACATCAGATTGACGAGCAATATAAGCAAGGACAAGGCTGAGTATCTCGATGTCAGAATTGACATTGTCAGCAATCAGATCCAAACATCCCTTTTCAGAAAGGAAACTGCAGGCAACAGCATTCTCCATGCCCTGAGCAGCCACCCTGAACCCTTGAAGTGGAGCATCCCCTACGGGGAACTGCTGAGGGCAAGGAGAAATTGTAACACTGATGCTAGCTACCAACTGGTGGCCAAGGACATGCTAGACAGATTCAAGCAGCGTGACTACCCGGCCTGGGTACTCAAAAAGGCCAAACAAAAAGCTGACAGCGTAAAACGCCGTGACACTCTTAACAACGCCGTCAAAGATGATAGTTCATCCACAGATAGTGTCACACGCCTTATTCTCACCTATAACAAGGAATCCAAGCAGATCCAAAAAATAATCAATAAAAACTGGCACATTCTGCAAAGTGATAGCATTATCGGTAATCTGATCCCAGAAAGACCCAGCATTACCTACAGAAAAAGCCAAAACCTAAGAGACATTTGTGTCCGCAGTGACATCACTGACTACTCCAAAAATCAGGGCATTGACCTCAAGGGATTTTTCCCATGTGGGCACTGCAAAGCATGTAAGAACAGTACTTTGGTCAAAAAAGTGGAATACAATGGCTTAAAGAAAGAGATAACCCAATTCCTGACTTGTAACACCATGTTTGTTATATATGTGATTGTCTGTCCATGCGAACTCTGGTATATTGGCAGTACCACCGCCCATGCAAAGAAACGCATCCTAGAGCACTATCGTGCCATCATCCACAAGGATGCTAAATATCCTGTGGCACGCCATTTCAGAGAATTTCACTTCGCTGACCCCACCCTTTTGAGATTTTTCATTCTGGAACAAATAGAGAGAAATCCCAGGGGTGGGAACCGTGTCCTGAAAATGAGACAGAGGGAATCGAGACACATAATCAATTTCCAAACCAAGACCCCGGGGGGGCTTAACCATGATGAAGAGCTTGCAATTCATCTTAAGAGTGATTATGTATAACCTGTTTGTATTTACAATTTGCTCTGTATGTCCTCATCTCTTCTTCCTAGCGCCTACCATCAGGTTTATTGACGTTATGCATACGCTGTTTTTCATGTTAGATTTTAACATCTGTCATTTTAATTTACAGGAACATCACTGGGATTGAGACCCTTCACTGCACCTGCACCAGTTATCTTCCCTGCACGTTCCTGATATAAGATAAGAGCACGCCTTCACTGGCTTCACTTTTCTAATATTGACTTTGACCAGGTCGCCTGACTGAACTCTGGCACCCGTTGCCTACTGTACCACACTGTAGGCACTATATGACTCCTGGTATTTTACCTAGTAACTGGCTTCGCCACTATCATTGATTAAGAATGTTTTCCATCACATATGCCATGCATGTTGGTCACCTCCATGAATCTGCCTGGCCACAGTACGAGAGCGCTTATTTTTTGTCATGTGACCTGCGACCTGTGTCCTTTGTCTATGTTGTTGTTGTTCAGTATTTACACTGTACAGACGCGATGCACAAACTTACGTGAACAAGGCTTCTTGTAAGCCGAAACATGTCGTAAGGGGTCAATAAACACCCTTGGACCTTGCTGATCTCTGGCGTTTACTGAGTGTCTGAGAGCGTGATACATTGTGTGACGAGGTGTTGGCAATTGAATTTACCGGCGTGCTCTGCCGGCGCTCACGCCACTTCCCGCGGGGCCGACCGCAACCCTTTGGAGCAACCGAGGAGTTTGAATATATATATATATATATATATATATATATATATATATATATATATATATATATATATATATTCAGCTCGGCCTCAGAAATCGTATCTTCCAAAGAACCGCACTCGTGGAACCAAAAGATTTAGCAGTGCTCCCACCAGTTTATTTCACAGATGTTAACAGACGCATTTCAGCATTACGCCTTCGGTCACGTCTGGGATATAGCGGCAAAACAATCATAAACATGGTAGATGGACTACCTCAGTTTTAGGGTCGCGCCATCTTGGAACATGTCAATACAGTTCGCAGTAAGGTGCACATTACCCATGTTTGGAAACAGATTCAATCTTGCCGTGGATCGGCATGGTACCCCGTGTATACACATCCGGGGAGAATGTAGGGTGCTCTAAAATAAAGCCCCAAACCAACGTTTCCAAAGTCCATCACGCCATGTATTGGCAAGTTCAATATCCCAGTCTTACTCCAGTGCACAATATATACAGTGTCCCAGTTCACCCTTCACCCATCATAGGATCAGTTTACAAAAACCAAACATCAAACTTCTGCGATCTACCAGTCTCTTGTACATAAGTTCGTGGGAAAATGTCAGATTAGGTGTTAGATCTCTATTTGTTATTTTCCCAGATGAACCGCCAATTCCTCCCCATGGTTCAGCCCCCTTGGTGCTTTGGTCATAAGGTCTATTATGTACCTTGACTCCAGGCGTCTCAGTGTTTTTAACCTGTCACCTCCTCTCGGGTTTTCAGGTACAAAGTCTAAGCCAAAGTACTGTAGTTTGGTCCTGTCCCGTTGGTGCACCAGATCAAAATGTCTCGCAACTGGGTATGCAGGGTCAGCTTTTTCTATTGCCCTTTGATGTTCATGTACCCTGATTTTAAGTTGGTGGATCATACTTCCGATGTATTTTAGCCCACAAGGACAGATTAGGCAATAGACTGCAAAGTTCGTACTGCAGGTTAGA
Source organism: Lissotriton vulgaris (assembly GCF_964263255.1). NCBI lineage: Eukaryota > Metazoa > Chordata > Amphibia > Caudata > Salamandridae > Lissotriton > Lissotriton vulgaris. The sequence continues at coordinate 1,057,751,713 of NC_141689.1, read as the reverse complement.
AATTTCTTAATAGGTTTGGTGATACCTGCTCCTGGGATGTCATATTTCCGCACTCTCTTGCATCCCGTGCAGGCCTTACATTTCCCACATGGGAAAAACCCTCCTAGCTCTGCAATTTTGCCTGTTCTTGGAGTTGCATTCTTGAAATGGCTTCTCACCAAAGAGTCTCTCAATGACCTTGCCTTACGGTACGTGATCAGGGGCTTAGTTGGGATATCGTCTTTTAGTATGGGATCAGTCCCTAGAATATGCTCGTTTTTTTGCAAGATCTTCCTTAATCCCATAGAGTCACTGGTGTATGGTGTGATTAGGCGAATTTTTCCCTCATTGTTAGTTTGTTCATTGGGTGCTTTTGGCTTTAAAAGGTCTTCCCTTTTGATTTTCCTCACTTTTTTCAAGGTTTTATCCAGAGACACTGGATCATATCCTCTCCTGCTGAACCTTTCTATGCAACCTGCTGCAGCTGTTTCAAAGTCGTTCTCTCTGCTGCTGTTTCTTTTCATCCTAAGCAGTTCCCCATACGGGATGCTTTGTATCAGCCTCTTTGGATGGTTGCTGTCGGCTCGCAGGATGGAATTGCCTGCCGTCGCTTTGCGATACAGTGATGTGTGCAACCTGTTGTTATCTATTTCCACACTTAGGTCCAAATATTCAGCTGTTGTCGAGCTTATAGTTCCTGTGAAGTGTAGGTTGCAGTTGTTATCATTCAGGATTCTTATATATTGTTGTGCCCCCTCCATCGTCCCTTGCCACACGATGAAGAGGTCATCAATATACCTGAACCACTCTATCACTTTCTCTGTTCCCTGTCCCTCAGTCTGAAGGACCATGGGCACCCGCTCCTCCCACCAGCCAACGAACAAGTTCGCATAGCTGGGAGCAAAGCAGGTGCCCATCGCGGTCCCAGAGACCTGTGTATATAGCTGGTCATTAAACAGGAAAATGTTGCTCGTTAGACAGAACTCAATAAATTCCAGCAACATGGGATTGTGTAAAGCGAATCTGGCAGGTCTCTTGTTTAGAAAATGTTCTACTGCTACCAAGCCTAAATCATGTCTGATGTTAGTATATAGGCTGGTTATATCCAACACAATCATCAAATATGTGGGGTCCCATGTTACCTCAGATACTTTAGTTAAAAAGTCTTTGGTGTCTTTCACATGGGATTTGAGCTGTGTTACCAGAGGGAATAGGTAGCTGTCTATAAATTTAGACATATTTTCTGTCAATCCATTTACCGATGACACTATTGGTCTTCCTGGGGGCTCCCTTGCGTTCTTGTGTAGCTTGGGTAAGTGATAGAAGGTTGGGATCATAGGGTTGTTGCTTCTCAGGTACATGTTCTCTTCGCTTCCCAGCATGGATTTCTTGTACCATTTGTTAACCAGATCGTCATACCTTCTTATGCCCTCTTTGTACTGCTTGTCATCTGTTTTCCGATAGTATTGTGTGTCTGATAGTTGTCTCAGTGCCTCTTTTTGATAGTACTCACGTGTTAGAAGCACAACGTTCCCGCCCTTATCCGAGGGCTTGATTATTATACTTTCATCTTTTTCCAGATTACGTAGGGCCTCCCTTTCCTGTGGGGTAATGTTGTCTTTCCTGTTAGACATCTCTCGTTTTCCTCTTAGAGCCACTAGATCTTTAAGAACAGTTTCAGAAAATGCATCTATTGCATCCCACGGCATTATCGGGCAGAATGTTGACATTGGCTTGAAGTTACTTTCCTCTCTCTCTTGGTCAATTTCATTGTCCAGAGCTCTGTTGATCATGGTATTCTCCTGTGAAGGTTGTGTCTCTCTTTCCATTCTTAGATTTTCCAAGTTCTCTATCCCTCTTAAATCTTCGCAGGATAGGATGTCGGTAGCAGTTAGTCTTTTCTGTACAAGTTTAGATCCTTTCGTGTTTATTCTGATTTTATGGTACTTGTGTAACTTGAGTTTCCTCACGAATGCATGTAGGTCAATCCTCATCTGTATATATTCGCACTTGCTGTTGGGACAGAAACTTAAGCCCCTACTTAATAAGTTCTGTTCAACTTCTGTTAACTCTCTCTCCGATAGGTTAACTACAGTGAGGTCGTCTACATGGGTGGTGTTTACTTTTTGTTGGGCTTTCTTCTGTTCCTCCATCTCTGTGCCCTTCCTTTTCCTGCCTCCTCCTGCTCTTCTTGTTCTTCTCCTGCCGCGGATTCCGGAGGCTTGTTCTTGCCGCCCCGTAACCATGACTGGCGGATTACCGTGCACTCGTTGTGAAAAGGAGGGGGAAGGGGTGTCTGGCCTCCTCTTTGCCTCCCGGCTGTCGTCCTCTTTCTTTGTTCGTCCACAGCCTCACTGTCGGTAACTTCTGATTCCGACGTATTCAATGGAGATATCGTACCCTGAGCTCTTTTGCGATCAACTTCTTTTCTTGGTGCATCGTACTTTTTGGCAAAAGTTAAGATTCTGCCCGATAGATAGTCGTTTTCGTCTCTTATATATTTCTCCTGTTTACGAGTCTTGATCTTTTCCTCGTATTTATTCAGACGGATTTTAAGTTGATCCTTAAGAGTTGTTAGCTTTTCAGGCTTTTCTTCCTTTAGCAATTGTTGTTCTAGTGACTCTATCTCTGCTAGAGTCTTTTCACGATCACTCCACGCGTATTTAACTAGTATTGCCAAAGTTCCTTCGCAGTATTGTGCGGTGTGTTCGGCCCAATCCGTTAGGAGTTGAGGGTCCGGGTTCTCGTAGGACGGGATTGTATACACTCTTAAACCCCTTGGCACCCTTTTGTCGTCTATATAACTCTGGAGGCTGGTGGCTTCCCACCACTTCCGAATTTCTCTTTCGTGTAGTCTCTCAAGTTTCACCAGCAGTTCGTTAAGTTTGGTTTTTGGCGACTGGGGCGCTGCACTCGCACCGGAGCTTACATGGGTAATGTGCACCTTACTGCGAACTGTATTGACATGTTCCAAGATGGCGCGACCCTAAAACTGAGGTAGTCCGTCTACCATGTTTATGATTGTTTTGCCTCTATATCCCAGACGTGACCTCACAGTGTAATTGACACTGACGAAGGCGTAATGCTGAAACGCGTCTGTTAACATCTGTGAAATAAACTGGTGTGAGCACTGCTAAATCTTTTGGTTCCACGAGTGCGGTTCTTTGGAAGATACGATTTCTGAGGCCGAGCTGAGTGTTAATGCGGGTACCCATTACCGCAAACCGCACCCGCCCGCGAGTGCCCTGACTTTCCAGTGGGACAGGAAGCGTGATATATATATATATATATATAGATATATCACAACAATGATTCCTCCGACTGGAGGAAAACTTGGAGTCGCAGTAAATCAATCGCAGTCCACACAAGTTTGTGTTAATTTATTCTTAAATCCATTGGGGTGTCACAACAAAGCAATAACCAACGCGTTTTGACAGCCTCCGCTGTCTTGGTCATGGTTAGTTTGTAAAGTGCAATTGCCACAACTTATAAAAAAACAAGGAAATTACATACAAAGTCACTCCCCCAAATGGGTGTTACCAACACTACAGACCAGTTCAGTTCCGCCATACCCCCGCAGGGATTGTGGGCCTTATAGTTTAAATGATAAGACAATGATAAGACACAGTAGTAATTCTCAATAGTGAACACCAAGTTGATACATACATTTACATTGTCGTTTTTGTGAACCTTTACGTGTTCAGCCTATATCTGGGTGATGTTTAATATTACAAACTGTGTGTCTTTGGAAATCGTTTACCGCCCTCCAGTGGGTAATGGTTGTTTTTGTTGTGAGTGTGAGTTAGGTATTGGCTATTTTGTCTGTTGGGGTGGTGGGTTGGTGTTGGTTGTAATCTTCTAATCATGGGGGAGTATGTGTAGCTTTGTGGCTGTTGTATTGGGTGGTGAAAAGTGGTGTGGTTGTGTAAAAAGGTTTTTGAGTGTCTATAAACAGGATTCTGTGCAGGATTTTCATTGAACTTTGATAACATTCATAACATTTACAGGTGTATGTAAAGTTCCTCCGATTGGTTGAGACCAAACGGGGTCATTGTCCTGAAATTAAGGATGTGTCTGGATTCTTTTTGCCGCAGTAGTTTTTCATTGTGTCCTCCTCTGTCAGACAAAGTCATTGTTTCTATACCCCAAAAACGCAGCATTTTCCAATCCCCATTGTGGTGGGCCTCCATGTGTTTTGCGACAGCGTTGCTCCTGTCCTTGTGTACTGTTGCACGAACGTGTTCCTAGATACGTTTTTTAAGTTCACAGATGGTGCTCCCGATGTATCTTAGTTTGCAGGGGTATTCAATCATGTAAATTGCATACTGGCTGTTGCAACTTATGCATTCCCTGATTTGCCATATTTTTTTATAGGGCATTGTTATTTCCGTTGTTGGTTTAGCAATGTCACATGCTTTGCAATTGTAGCATTTGATGAAGCCCTTTGTTTTCAACCACTGTTTTTTCCGTGTTGTTTTTTTGTACTGGCTGTGAATCAGCTGGTCTTGTAAGTTTTTTGCCCTTCTGTAGGTGACAATGGGGTGGGTACCCATTCTTTTTCCAATGATTGGATCTAACTGCAAGATCTTCCAATTCTTTTTCAGAATCTGATTTATCCTTTTCGATTCCTGGCTGTAATTCAGAATTAGTCTGATTGGTTCTTCCTCTTTGGTTACCTGTTTTGTCTTTTGTTGGAAGCAATCTGTTCTCGATTTTTGGTTTGCTCTTTCCCAACACTTTTGGACCACTTTTTTGTTGTATTTTCTTTTTTCAAAGCGTTTGATGGTGTTTTTGCTCTGTTTATTCCACTCTTTTTCCTCACTGCAAATTCTCCTGAGGCGGAGAAATTCTCCATATGGAATACTGGATATCAACGATTGCTGGTGGAAACTTGTCACTTCCAGAGTCGCATTTGTGGCTGTGTTTTTACGGTGAAGCGTTGTTTCTATACGATTGTTTTTGGTGTATACTTCCGTGTCCAAAAAAATTGCTCTTGTTTTGTTTGCAGTGTATGTAAATTTTAGGCACGGAGTGCTGGTATTTAGTATTTCAAAGTATTCCAGAAACTATATATATAGTTTCGCCTTGGAAAACTTGCCCTCTACTCGGTGATTGACAAAATCCCACCAAAAGTGGTAATGAAAATATATTTTTGGGCCTAAATCCTGCAGAAAGAAGAGGAGAGAACCAGGAATGCCTCACTTACTAGTGAATTTTTAAACGTTACGTTTTCCCACAGGTATGAGCAGAATTGGGATTTGGTAACTGTCCCACTAGACAGAAAGCTCTATCATCAATTTAGAGTGGGCACGCTGCTTGTACATGCGCTTACCATGAAATGGAAGGGTTGTGACAGGGTGGACTGTCCTTTCTGCGAAGGACAAAAAGAGACATTTCCACATGTGCAATTTGTTTGTCCTTTGTATGTTAAGTTCCGTTCTGCTTTGATTGCACGAGTCTGTAGGCAGTTAGGCACTGCTAGCTACTTTGTAGCTCTAAAAATTCTACGGACGGACACTTTGTCGCTGTACCTTTGTGCCACAGCCAAACTTTTGGGCTTGATGTGGGTGAAAAGGAGGGCCACTATTAATGCTACATTTTCTTAAATGTTTAATTGATTGTTATACATTGTGATATCATCAATGATGTCACTGACCATGTAATGAGTGATATAATATGTGACGTCATCAACAGTGCATACAGGGGCGCAAGTTATAGTTAGTTCAGCTAACTATAACAACTGAATTTCTTTGGCTTTGTACGAGTGAAATGTCAGCCTAACTATAAAATCCCTGAAACCTGTGTTTTTTTCAGTGAATTGCTAAGGTTTTTTTTAAATGCTAATTCCTAACTATAATGTCCCTGAAACCTCTGTTTCTTTCACTGAATTTCTAAGGTTTTTACATGCTAATTTCTAACTATGCCTACATAGGTATGACATGTGCAGGAAGAATGGCACAGAAACAGCAAGAGAAGTGCAGAAAGAGGCAAGAGAGGTACAGAAAGAGGAAGAAAGGTGCAGAAAGAAGCAAGAGAAATGAAGAAAGAACCAACCGAGGTGCAGAAAGAGGCCTACTCCGACTGTACCTTACAACAGACTCATACAAAGTAGCCTAATTACTAATCATTCTCCAAAGAGGCCTTAAAAGTCACTTTTATCTTGAAGGTTCACTATTAATCGACTGCTCAGAATGTTTGGCCTACCAAATATAAAACAGCAATCCTAAGCATATCACTGTTGTGAGTCAGACCAAGTTTGTGAAGGTATACATGCATGTCTCTGCTTTTACCTAGTGACATGTTATATAAAAATAAACATAAAAAAAATACTTGAATACCTGTGTTTCAAACAGCATACTCTGTAAAGTTGTGTACAAAAAGGTATATGCATTTCATTCTGCTCATAATACAGACCAAATGGGTATTCAATACTATATTTGAGGGGCTCTATAACACCTATACACATAAGACATATCTGCCAGTGCAACCGAATGACAGAGCAGAACTAAGAAGATTTGACCACATATAGGAGAAGCTACCAGATTTTTAAGCTAATATCTTCAGATGCATAGAATACATGTACAAGTAGACACATTCCTCAGTCACAAGAGCATGCAGACCTTTAAATTTGACACCCTGCACTTCCCATTTGAATACAGAAACAGGTGAGAGAAATATAGAAAGAAGTAAGAGAATTGCAGAAAAAAACGAGAGGTGCAGAAAGAGTTAGAATGTGCAGAAAGAGGCAAGAGAAGTGTTGAAAGAGGAACGAAAAGTGCAGAAAGAGGCAAGAGAGGAGCAAAAAGAGGCAAGAGAGGTACAGAAAAAGGAGTGTAGAAAGAGGCAAGAGGGGTGCAGAAAGATGCAAGCTACGTGCAGAAAGAAGCCAGAGGGGTGCAGAAAGAAGCAAGAGAAGTGCAGAAAGAAGTAAGAGAAGTGTAGAAAGAGGCAAGTGAGTTTCAGAAACAGGCAAAAGAAGTGCAGGAAGGAGCAAGAGCAGTGCAAAAAGAACCAACAGAGGTGCAGAAGGTGTCAAGAGAGCTACAGAAAGAGGCAAGACGGGTGCAGAAATGTGCAAGAAAGGTGCAGAAAGAAGCAAGAGAGGGGGAGAAAGAAGCAACAGATGTGCAGAAGGGGCAAGAGAAGTATAAAATAGGCAAGATAGTTGCAGAAACAGGCAAAAAGGTACATATATAAGCAAGAGCAGTGAAGAGAGAACCAACAGAGGTGCAGAAGCAGGCAAGAGAGATGCAGAAAAAGTGAACAGGAGTACTGAAAGAGGCAAGAGAGGTACAGAAAGAGGGAAGAAGGGTACAGATGAGGCAAGATGGTACAAAAAGAAGCAAGCGAGGTGTAAAAGGAAGCAAGAGGAGTGCTGAAAGAAGCAACAGAGGTTCAGATTGAGGCAAGATGGATACAGAAAGAGGCAGGAGAAGTGCAGAAAGAACCCACAGAGGTGCAGAAGGAGGCAAGAAAAGTGCAGAAAGAGGCAAGAGAGTTACAGAAACAGTCAAAAGAGCTGCATAAAGAAGTAAGAGCAGTGCAGAAAGAACCAACAGAGGTGCAGAAGTAGGAAAGAGGGGTTCAGAAATGTGCAAAAGATGTGCAGAAAGAAGCAAGAGCAGTGCATAAAGAAGGAACAGAGGTGTAAATGGAGGCATGAGGGGTGCAGAAAGAAGCAAGGGAAGTGCAGAAGGAAGCAAAAGAGGTGCAGAAAGAGGTAAGAGGTATACAGAAAGAGGCAGGAGAGGTGCAAGAAAAAGCAAGAGAAGTGCAGAAACAAGCAAGAGATGTAGAGAAAGAGGTAAGAGAAGTATAGAAAGAGGCATGAGAGTTACAGACACAGGCAAAGGAGGTGCAGAAAGAGGGAACAGGGGTTCAGACATAGACATGAGAAGTACAGAAAGAGGGAAGAAAAATGCAGACAGAGGCAAGAGGGGTACACAACTTTACAGGAGAGTAACAGAAAGAAGCAAGAGCAGTGCAGAAAGACCCAACAGAGGTGTAAAAAGAGGAAAGAGAGTTGCAGAAAGTGGCAAGAGAGGTGGAGAAATCTGCAAGAGAGGTACAGAAAGAAGCAAGAGAGGTGCATAAAGAAACAAGAGAAGTGCAGAAAGAAGCAACAGAGGAGCAGAAAGAGGCAGGAGGGGTGCAAAAAGAGGAAAGAGAAGTGCAGAAAGAAGCAACAAAGGTGTAGAAAGATGCTAGAGGTGTGCAGAAAGAATCAAAAGAGTTGCACAAACAGGCAAAAGAGCAGCAGAAAGGGAACAGGGGTGCAAAAAGAGGCAAGAGATGTACAGAAAGAGGAAAGAGAGGAGCACAAAGAGGGGAGAAGGGTATAGAAAGAGGCAAGAGAGGTGCAGAAATAGGCAAGAGAGGTGCAGAAAGAAACAAGGAAAGTGCAAAAACAAGCACCAGAAATGCAGACAGATGCAAGAGAGGTACGGAAAAAGGGAAGAGGGGTGCAGAAAGAGGCAAGAGCGGTGCAGACATTTTCAAGAGAGGTACAGAAAGAAGCAAGAGCAGTGCAGAAACAATCAACAGAGGTGCAGAAACAGATAAGAGGGGTGCATAAAGAGGTTTGAGAAGTGCTGAAAGAAGCAACATAGGTGCAGAAGGAGGCAAGAGAAGTACAGAAAGAGGCAAGACGGGTGCAGAAAAAGGCAAAAGAGGTGCAGAAAGAAGCAAGAGAAGTACAGAAAGAACCAACAGAGATGCACAGAGAGGGAAGAAGGGCGCAGGAAAAGGCAAGAGGAGTGCAGAAAAAAGCAAGTGAGGTGCAGAAAGAAGCAAGAGAAGTGCAGAAACAAGGAACACAGAGCCAGAGAGAGGCAAGAGGGGTGCAGAAAGAGGCAAGCGAAGTGCAGAAAGAAGCAACAGAGTTGTAGAAATACGCCAGAGGGGTGCAGAAAGAGGTAAGAGAAGAGCAGAAAGAATCAAGAGAGTTGCAGAAACAGGCAAAAGAGGAGCGGAAAGGGACCAGGGGTGCAAAAAGATGCAAGAGACGTACAGAAAGAGGAAAGAGAGTTGCACAAAGAGGGAAAAAGGGTATAGAAAGAGGCAAGAAGGGTAGAGAAAGAAGCAAGAGAGGTGAAGAAAGAAACAAGGAAAGTGCAAAAACAAGGACCAGAGGTGCAGACAGATGCAATAGAGGTGCAGAAAAAGGGAAGAGGGCTGCAGAAAGAGGCAAGAGCGGTGCAGACATTTTCAAGAGCGGTACAGAAAGAAGCAAAAGCAGTGCAGAAAGAATCAACAGAGGTGCTGAAACAGATAAGAGGGGTACATAAAGAGGTTTGAGAAGTGCTGAAAGAAGCAACGTAGGGGCAGAAGGAGGGAAGAGAAATGCAGAAAGAGGTAAGATGGGTGCAAAAAAACGCAAAAGAGGTGCAGAAAGAAGCAAGAGAAGTGCATAAAGAACCAACAGAGATGCACAGAGATAGAAGAAGGGTGCAGAAAGAAGTTAGTGAGGTGCAGAAAGAAAAAAGAGAAGTGTAGAAACAAGCAACACAGAGGCAGAAAGAGGCTAGATGGATACAGAAAGAGGCAAGAGAAGTATAGAAAAAAGTACCAGAGGTGCAGAAGGAGGCAAGAAAAGTGCAGAAATTGTCAAGGGGGTTACAGAAACCATCAAAAGAGCTGCATAAAGAAGTAAGAGCAGTGCAGAAAGAACTAACAGAGGTGCAGAAGTAGGAAAGAGGGGTACAGAAATTTGCAAGAGATGCAGAAAGAAGCAAGAGCAGTGCAAAAAAGAAAAAAAACAAAGGTGTAAAAGGAGGCAAGAGAGATGAAGAAGGAAGCAAGAGAAGTGCAGAAAGAGGCAACAGAGGTGCAGAAATAGGCAGGAGGGGTGCAGAAAGAGGCAAGAGAAATGCAGAAAGAAGCAACAGAGGTGCAGAAAGATGTAAGAGGTAAACAGAAAGAAGCAAGAGAGTTGCAGAAACAGGTAAAAGAGATACAGAAAGAGGCAACAGGGATACAGAAAGAGGAAAGCGAGGTGAAGAAGGAGGCAAGAGAGGTGCACAACAAGGGAAAAGGGTGTAGAAAGAGGCAAGGGGTGAAGAAAGAAGCAAGTTAGGTGCAGAAAGAAACAAGAGAAGTACAGAAAGAACGAAAAGAGGTGCAGAAGGAGGCAAGAGGGCACCAGAAAGGAGCAAGAGGGATACAGCAAGAGACGTGCAGAAAGAGACAAGAGAGGTACACAAAAAGGGAAGAAGAGTGCAGAAACAGGCATGAGGGGTGGAGAAAGAAGCAAGAGATGTACAGAAAGAAACAAGGGAAGTGCAGAAACAAGCACCGGAGGGGCAAAAAGAGGCAAGAGAATTCAAGAGATAAGCATCAGAGGAACAGAAAGATGCAATAGAAATGCAGAAAGAGGCAAGACAGTTGCAGAAAAAAGGCAAAAGAGGTGTAGAATGAAGCAAGAGGAGTGCAGAAAGAACCAACAGAGATGCACACAGAGCGAAGAAGAGAACAGAAAGAGGCAAGAGGAGTGTAGAAAAAAGTAAGTGAAGTGCAGAAACAACGGCACAGAGGCAGATAGAGGCAAGAGGGGTACAGAAAGAGGCAAACAAAGTGCAGAAAGAAGCAACATAGGTGTAGAAACACACAGGAGTATTGCAGAAAGAGGTAAGAGAAGTGCAGAAAGAAGCAACAAAGGGGCAGAAAGATGCTTGAGAGGTGCAGAAAGAACCAAGAGAGTTGCAGAAACAGGCAAAAGAGGAGCAGAAAGGGACCAGGGGTGCAAAAAGAGACAAGTGTCAAGGTATCTCGACGCTCTTCGGGATCCGGGTGATGCTTTAGAGGGCCCACCTCCAGATCTCCCCAAGCTCGGTTCTCAATCGTACCCAGAGCCTAGAGGTGATCCGGCGAGGGAAAAAAGAGGGGCCAGGATGGAGCTCTACGGGCTGGCATGATCTGAAAGAGAAAGGACAACCCGTTAATGAAGGCCTGTGTCCCTTCCCCTAGCTTCCTGATCTCCCTTAGTACTTCCACCTACCTCGGTAGACTACCGCTGGTGGCAAAGATGAAGATGTACCCTAGGGTCTCTCCTACAATGGACTCCTGGACTATGATCTGGACCTTATACCAAGCCCCCCCTAAAGAACAATGCCAGCATTCCACAGTATGTCTGTCTTTCAGCCCGTATCTAGTTCTGCACCCGAATCTCCCACTGTTAAGTCACAGAAGAATGTTCGGGTCCTGCGTTGAGCCCCTCCCAAAAGAAAAAGAAAACAAAGAACTAATATTCCAGATAAGGTGTTTTCCAGCTACCATACCACCAACAGATGAGAAGTCCTCCGTTCTCACAGCGTCCACTTGGTAACGTAGGAAAAACCAGACTCAGCCTGATGGGGCAAACGTCCTTTCTGCGCAACCTCAGGGATATGTAACTCCAGGATAAATCATTCCTGAACAAACAACGTTGTCTCTAATTCTGACACCGGGAAAGAATACTAGGTGTTTGTGTCTTTGCTAATATCGCAGCGAAGCACCAAAACACCCACGATACGCTCCTCGAAGACTTGTTAGCCTGAGTCAGAGCGGGTCTGTGTCTTCGCTGATTGAAGACCGGCGAAGCACCACAGAACCCTTCACCTATGAGTCAGCCGACTCACAGCGCCAAAACAGCTCCGAGATGGCGAGCGTCCTCCCCGCACCGGCAAACCATCCCGGGAGTGTCCGTGTCTTCGCTGATCCCCACGAAGCACCACAGCACTCACAAACAGCTTGGGCAAACACCGCTATGAACGCGGTCAACACGGAATCCAATACAACCCGTCTTCCGGGTTCAGAACGTACTTATAGTCCCCGCCTACATGCCGCTTGGTCCTCTGGGACTTGTAGTCCAATGTAGTTAGGCAGGCGCATTACTGCACGGGATTCAGCTCCTGACAGTACGTCCTCCTCCCTAGCGCCTTCTGGAACCGGGCTTACTCGGGTTACGAGCATGAAACAGATGCACCGCTCTCGGGCATGTACTCCCGTGCAAGGTTCCCAGGAGTCCTCCGCCGAGGAATACCCTTTCCATGAAACAAGGTACCAGAGACGGCCCCGACGGAGCCGGGAATCCAGGATCCTGCGCACCTCATAATCCAGATGGCCGTCCCTAGCAACCGGAGGAGGCGCCACCCGTCGGCGCCCAAATGCTGGCTTCAGCAAGCAACAGTGGAAAACCGGATGGATCCTGAGGGAGGCAGGTAGCTTCAGCCAATACGCCACTTGGTTCACTTGACGAAGGATGGGGTACGGACCGATGTAGCACAGGTGGAATATGCTGCGGTACCGGAAACGGATGTTTTGGTGGACAACCACACCCTGTCCCCCAGCTCATACTCTGGCCCAACCTGCCGATGGGCATCCGCCCATTTCTTGTAGGTCAAGTTAGCCCGAACCAGCTCCGCTTGTATCCGTTTGTGAATCCTCAGTAGATCCTTGACTTGAGCATGTACCGATGGGTGGTTCGAAATCTCGCTCGGTACCGTCAGCGGCAAAGTGTTGGCATGGAAGCCGGTATTAGCCCTGAAAGGCGTTTCTTTGATGGAACTATGCCAGGAGTTGTTGTGTGTCAATTCCGCCAACCACAACATCGATACCCAGGATTCTGAGGCCTCCTTCGCATAACATCTCAGAAACTTTTTGAGTGTCTGATTCAGCCTCTCGGTCTGGCCGTCCGTTTGCGGATGGAAATTTGTGGATAAGACCACTTCTACTTGCAACGCTTTACACCATGCCTTCCAGAACCTGGCAACAAACTGTGGACCACTGTCCGAGACGAGTTACCCTGGGAAGACCATGCAGCCGAACCACTTGCTGGAGCAACATTTGGGCGGTCTGGGCAGCAGTAGGCAGGTTCTTACATGGAAGGAAGTGTCCTGCTTTAGTCAGACTCTCTGCCACCACCAGTATTGCCTTACACCCCTGGTCCATGGGCAACCCCACCACAAAATCAAGGCTAATGTTCTGCCAGGGGCTGGACGGGGTAGGTAACGGCATCAAAACCCCCTTTGCCCTACAGGACTCTCCCTTGGCCCTGGCACAAGTGTCGAATTGGGAAACCCAGGTTTTCACGTCCTTCGCCATGTTTTCCCACCAAAAGGAGCGCTGCAAGGATGAAAGTGTTTTCCTACTCCCAGGATGCCCACTAACACAGCATTGTGACACCAGTTAAATGCCTTCTGTCGGACCTTGTGATGGGGCAAAAACAGCTGATTGCGATACAAAGGGATGCCATGCTGCAGAGAACGTTGTCGGTCCTTTGATGCCCATTCCTGCCACTGTGCTAAGGAACAATGTTCTTTCACCTGATCCAGGAAACTGTCCACTGTAACAACACACAGAACCCTCTCGGGGGATACGATGGCCTCAGGTGTGGCTAAGCGTGAGGTCTCCGCATCGCTCTGCCTTGAGAGCAAATCAGCCTTTCTATTGTCAGAGTCCGGACGGAAGGCAATGACGAAGTTGTAACCGGCAAAGAACAGAGTCCACTGCATCTGCCTCTGTGTTAGGTGTCTGGTGTTTTTCATGAACTGCAGGTTGCGATGGTCCGTATACACTGTGACAGGGTGTGAGCCCCCCACAGATAATGTCGCCATTCCTGAAAGGCTCTTTTAATGGCCAGGAGCTCTTTTTCTGCCACAGTGTAACTGGTTTCGGCCTGGGTCAACTTTTTAGACATAAACAACGGGACACGGAGCTTAGGCTGAATTCACGGAGGATCAGTCTTTCCTGCTTGTTCGCTGACCTAAGGGGTCAAGAAGATACAGAAACCGCGTGTGAGGCTGTTCGTCAGCAAGGGCTGGGACTGCGAGACCCAGGCTGCAGCGCAGGACCACCAGAGCGCACCTGGAGTCTCTTCCCGCCCTTGCTCCATCAATAAATATATCCAGCTGACGCACAGCGGGACGCGTGCGGGACGCCGGGCTAAGCCCGGGCAAAGGGCGGGCCGTCTGTGGCCGTCCGGGGACGCCCGAGGACGGGACGGGCCACCCCTCTTTAATCTTGCCCACCTGTACAGTAACCCACTACTTCAAGGTAAGAAATTAGAGCAATCCCAAATTACCTACAACTAACAAAAGTAATAATAACTGCTCGCACGTGACAACTTACATAAAAACAACAATAAGATTAACAAATGGGCTTCAAAAAACTACGCTCCCGTACAATCTTTATGAAAAGAATGGGGACCGAAAATGCTATACGGAAATCCACTGACAAAGCCATAAAGCCCGGTCGTATAACTCAAACGCCGGCAATCAGTACATACTTCACTTCACTTACAGCTAAAGTCACGCAAACACTGAATACCACAGCCCAAGAAGACTCTCTCAATGCTTCTGCAAATACTAAGGAAACTGAAAGCACTCCAAAGTTGCCAAACGTACAATTCCAAGCGGATCAACTGGACCCCGACCTAAGTAACAAATTATTACATACCCCAAAAGATCTAAAAAACCTCGAACGGGAACCGTCTACCCTAATAACTTCGACACCTTTAAAAAATAGAGGGACTTCAATGTTATTCGGAGACTCAAAAGTTACCAAATCAAACCAAGGCTCACAAAATTCGGAACATACAACAAGCCATAATACGCAAGAAAAAATATCTCCTCCCATTACTTTACCTAATCTTTCTTTGGATCCTTTCAACCTTAACACAAACAATAATAATATTAATACAACTTCACCCATATCTAAAGCCTTGTTTTCGCTGCAAGAGATTTTGGAATCAGTCCTCTCCTTCCTGGGAAACATCCTAGAAAATTCCGATCAAACCTTGGATGTTCAAATAGGGATTTTAAAACATCTAGTAGATGAGAAAAAGAAAAAAGATCTCTTCATAGCAGCGGAAAATAAAAGCTCAGTGACAATCAAACACGAACAAAACGACTTATTAAAAGAATACAATAAAGTTCAGAAGAATAGAACACGCGATTCTGGCACTCAAACCTCCGAGACTCAAATACAACAAATACAAAATCCGGATAACTCAAATGACTCAGTTGTATATTCCCTAAAAAATCTCTTCAAAGAAAAACATCATCAAAAAATTACGCATTATCCAATATTTTCAAAAAGAAGTGTAACAAACTCTCCTGTTAAAGATACTATACTCGAAACTCAGGAAATTCACATTCCCAATATAATAAATCAAGAAGAAGGAGAAAGGATAACCAAAACGAAACAGGAAAATAACTCAGAAGGAAGGGAAAGAAGGAGGAAAAAACCATTAAGAAGGATTCAGAAAAAGAAATCTTATAAACTAAAATTTCAAAAACCAGTTATAACACAAAATTTAGAAGAGGATCAAGTCGATAATATAACAGCATCCGTAAACACGGAAAAGTTAGTCTCTAGCAAAAACTTTGCAGAAAAAACACCACAACTGGATCCAAGAGCTAAAGAATATGCCCCCATCAAACACCCAGAGGAATTAGATCAAACCAATAACAAAAAAAGTAGGGAAGCTGCAAATAGGTATAATCAAAGATATAAAGAACCTTCCTCCAAAATCCTACAATTTGAGGAACTCTTTCCAAGCGATCCAGCTCCGCTTAATAGAGGAAGGTTAATACATTTATTACGACACATCGAGCCATTACACTCATTGAACAGTAATGAACTAGATCTAGTCTCCTTTCCCTGCAAAGACAATGTTAAACTAACAAGGGTAATTTTCTGGTCGTCTGTTCTACCAGAGATCATACTTAAGGAAAAGGAGACACTACACAAACACGGCTATGATGTGGTGGAAAAAAAGGAACAAATGGTCTGTAAAGATATAACTGGGTACAATGCTCAAATTTATGCACTCTCCAATTCACAAGGGAAGCAATTCCAAAGAAATTTTGAGGCGACAGCAGATCAAGTAACGACACATCCCGATCTACTTTCTACAGGGCAAGAAAAACTAAAAATTCTGGTGAATAAAGGACAACGAGCAGTATGGTACCAAGCTCCTAAAAAATCCGACAATGACAATAATATTAAATCCTGGGCTTGGGTGTCAGAAACCCTGAACAGTAACAAAACCAAAATCACTCATCAACATTCTGTTTAGCACTGGCACAAAAATTACCTCCTGGAATATCGCAGGTGGCATAAAGAACAAACTGTCCACAGCCATGGGTAGTCTTCCGGATATCCTGTTCTTACAAGAAACGTGGGCAGTCGAATCTATCACTTGCAAAAATTACTTTGTTTACGAAATCCCGGCAACAAATTCTTATAGAGGTCATGCTAAAGGTGGTTTGGCCATTCTACTGAGTGAAGAATTTCTCTGGGCACAGGAATTAGTTGAAACTAACCTAGAAAATCTACAGTGCATTAAGATCTCCATTATGAAACACAGTACGGCCCACCCCAATACAATTCTACTCTTCAACGTTTACGCTCCCCCGGGTAAAAAGCATGACATAATATTCCTAAACATCATGGAAAAAATTGAATCTATAACCGAAAATCATCCTCACTCATCCTTTTTAATTGTCGGTGACTTCAACAGTAAAATCTCGAACTCAGCAATAAATAACTGGGTAAAACAACAGTTAGAAGAAGGCAAGGAAATCACAACCCCGCAATTCCCGGAGGGTATACTTAGCGATAAAAGAGGGAATCTATTATTGACAACATTGACAAAACTTAATGGAGTAATAGTGAATGGCAATATGGAAGGGGATACTCCAGCAAACTACACCAGGCGGGGCAATGGGACTCCATCTATTATTGACTACATAATCAGCAGTGCGGATCTGCTAGACTCTGTCACACACTTGCTTAGCCAGTTTTGCCAAGAAAGCGACCACGCTCTAATGCATTTGACAACAGATTGGCTTCCTAAATCCTCTGCAGCCTGTCACATTATTTACCACAAAAGCAATATAGTGATAAACAGAGATAAAAGACGTATTTTCTGGAATTCCTCGACCATCGACAAAATCACATCACAGATTGATCATTCCCAAATTTTGATGAAATCATTTTCTGAAAATCCTGTAGAAAACTTTGAATACATCATAAAAGACTTTAGAACTCTTATTCTAAATATGACAACAAAGGACGTAGCGGGCACCAGTAAGAAGAAGGATGATAACAATAGGCGCACCTCCAAGAACACTGAAGTTAAGAAAAAATTAAATAGATATATACGCGCCCAATATATGAGTCCCATACCATACTTAAAAAAGGAAATAAATAAACTAAAAAATCAACTGAGACGCGAGAATCAAAGAAATAAAAAAACTCTACAGGATCGCAATTGGGTCGACATTCAGATCGCAGCGAAAAATAACAACCAACGCAAATATTGGTATCTAATAGGAAAACTCACTGGATCAAAAAAGAACTTACAACCTATCCCGGTCCCTCCAAACGACTGGGAAGTTTTCCTGTCAGATCTTTATAAGTCAAATCCTACTGCCCTATCTGAAAGTAGCGAGGATAATAACAAAGGAAAAGACAAAAGTCCAATATATAAAACAACAGCATTATCGGTTGAACTACACATACGCAAAGCAAGAACCACGGGTGCTTCTGGCCCTGACCAGATTCCAATCAAAGCACTGCAAGTTGCCCCGAAGGAATGGAGTCGATTGCTATATCCCCTCTTTAATTATATTTTAGATACTGGCCAGGTTCCAAAATCATGGCAGGGAAGTATCATCATCCCCATCCACAAAAAGGGAAGTAAAACCCACGCATGTAATTACCGCCAAATAGCACTCATAGATGCCGTGGGCAAGGTATTCGCTGCAGAAATTTTACACCGTTTGAAAGAATGGGCTTTTTCATCAGGCCTGATCCCGATGTTTCAAGCAGGATTTAGACCCAATCATTCGGTAACAGATAACATCGCAGTTATCCAGGTCATTCTTGACAAATATGTAACCCAAAAAAGCCAGGTTGTTTACGCTGCCTTCATTGATTACTCTACAGCGTTTGACCGAGTAGATCGACCAACGTTGTGGAGGAAACTGAAGAAGCTTGGAATACAGGAACAGCTGCTTCAATCTATTGTAAGCCTACACACCAACACTTGGTGCCAAGTCCAAATGGGAGGAGAAAAAGGTTATACAGAAAAAATTAAAACCGAAAATGGACTAAAGCAAGGGTGCCTTCTAGCCCCAATCCTATTCTCCCTCTATTTAAGTGACTTGTGTCATTACCTGCAATCGGGTTCCAACCTACCTTCGAAAATAGCAAATCATAAAATAAATGCACTGCTATACGCGGACGACATCGTGCTGCTGGACCTTACCCCCTTTGGCCTACAAATATCTCTGGATCTGCTGCACAATTACTCCAAAGAGAACTATTTAGTTCCAAACATCAAAAAAACAAAAGTGCTAGCTTTCTCTGGGAGGAAACAAAGCGCAAGATACTTCTGGAACTTAGGAGGAGAAAAAATAGAAGAGGTGTTGGATTATCCCTACCTCGGCAGGACCCTCTCTAAAAATCTTTCTAATGTAAAGCAGATAAATAACCTACAAAGGAAAACAGATATACACACTGCGGCCCTTCAGAAACTCTATAGCGCAACAGGAAACAGACACTTCTCCTCTCTAATAAATATCTACAGAACAAAGATACCACCTGTACTATCCTACGCGACTGAGTATATACCCATCAAACAATGGGCTTTCATGGACCGCAAAGAGGGAAAGGTATTGAGGAAAATTTTGAAACTGTCAGACGCAGTACCAGTCCAAGCACTAAGATTGGAATTATCTGTCACAAGCTCATATGCTGTAGCAATTGCAAATATCATTAGGTGGGCCTACTATCTATTGCATGCAAAAGAGAATACTTTAAGGTCGCTGCTGAAAAAAGAAACCTTTGGGTCTGATACTAAAAAGCAAGTTTTCCAAGAGAATATGACCGAAGCATTTCGTATTGCAAACATTGGTACTGAAGTGTTGCTTACTTGGTCACCAGCACAATTAAACCTGTTTTTAAAATGCTTCACCCCAAAATTAAGCTACGAGATGGACTCTAGGCATTGCAATAAACTACCCACCTATAAACCCTTTGTTGACCTATTAGAATATAAACAAAGTCGGTCTTACATCGGTTTAACCCTGACTCATGGCGCAAGGAGAACAATTGCTATGCTTCGACTGGGCATCCTTCCCGTACTTTCATATACCTCAAGATGGCTTCCGGGAGGATCTCCTTTATGTACTTTGTGTGAAGGCGGCGTTCAGTCTCTGGAGCATGTTCTATCTGTATGCCCGAATCAGAATGTAATTTTAGCCCGTAAAAGATTTCTAGAGCCCATATATCGTTCCAGCAGAATCTCGACGGTGAGAGACCTTATAAGTCTGTGTAAACAACCCCCGAATGAATTTGTCTGCTATAATTTGTATAAATTCTTGAAATCATTTTTATCTTTGTATTGAGAAACTGAATATTTTTAAATATGTAACATGTGGATAAATATTTGTGGTCCTCAGTTGAGTACCAGTACAAAATAAACTTTTTGACTTTTGACTTTGAGACATAAACGCCACCCGGATGTAACTGTCCTGTCTCCCGGTCTCTTTGCGACAGAACCGCACCCAGCGCCATGTCTGAAGCGTCGGCTTCAACTATGAATGGAACGTCAACCTGCGGGTGTCGTAATATCGGTGCAGAACAGAATGCTTTCTTGAGCTGCACAAAGGCTTTGGTAGCCTCAGGAGTCCAATCATAGGTAACACCTTTCCTCAGCAGTCTGGTTATAGGAGCTGCCAACTGAGAGAAGTGTGCGATAAAGCGCCTGTAATAGTTTGCGAACCCAAGGAAACATTGGACCTCGCGCACGGTTCTTGGGACAGGCCACTCCTGTACCGCTGCCACTTTCCTTTCGGCCATGCTGAACCCCTGGGGACTCAGGATCACACCCAGAAACTCCACTTGGCTAACGCTAAACTCGCACTTGGTCAGTTTGCAATACAAGTGATTCTCCTGCAATCGCTGAAGTATCATACACACATGTTCTGCATGCTGAGCAGGAGACGCGGAGTAAATCAGAATATCATCGATATACACGATCGCGATGCGATCCAGATATTCTTTCAGGACATCATTTAAAAAATACTGGAATGCTGCAGGGGCGTTAAACAGCCCGAACGGCATTACCAAGTATTCGTACAGGCCATATTGTGTCTTGAAGGCTGTTTTCCACTCGTCTCCCTTGCGTATATGGACTAGGTGGTTGGCCCCTCGAAGGTCGAGATGAGTGTAGATAGCCGCTCCTCGCACCTGCTCTAACAACACTGGAATAAGTGGGAGCGGATACCGGTTCCTCACCATGTTCTTATTCAGGACGCAATAGTCTATGCAAGCCCTGAGGTCCTTGTCCTCGCTAAACACCTCGTGGTAGGCGTTGTACTCCGACGGAAGGACAACCGCTTTCTCAGCGGCTGTAGCCACTAGATGTACCAGGGCGAGGGTCAGAGCTACAAAAACCATGAATTCTCATGCACTGCGCCTTACACTCCCTGGACTGAAAACGAAGGGTTGTCTGTCTCCAGTCCATGGAGGGGCTATGTACCCACAGCCACGGCATTCCCAAAATGAGCTCATACTGAGGGGCCTCTATGATATTGAGGACTAAATCTTCCACGTGATCTTGTGATGTCCCCGGAAGGGAGAGTTCTAAGGTCTCAGTGTGCTCGACTATAGGGCCTGATATCGGAGGCGTGCCATCTACCACTAATACAGGCTCGGGTTTCTCACTACGCCCCCTTTTCAGCCCTAGATGTTGTACCAATCCCTGGTCTATGAAATTCCCTGTGGCCCCGGAGTCTATCATGGAACGGACAGGGTGCGTCATCTGATGAACAGTCAACAGCATGTCTAACACAAATTGCGATTCAGAGTTTTTTTGTTCTGAGATATCCAAACACGGTATCCGCCACCCAGGTTTCTGTACCTCTTCTCCTGTATCCACCGAAGAGGCAAGGGTTGAAGAAAGAAGCAAGTTAGGTGCAGAAAGAAACAAGAGAAGTACAGAAAGAACCAAAAGAGGTGCAGAAGGAGGCAAGAGGGCGCCAGAAAGGAGCAAGAGGGATACAGCAAGAGACGTGCAGAAAGAGGCAAGGGAGGTACACAAAAAGGAAAGAAGAGTGCAGAAACAGGCATGAGGGGTGGAGAAAGAAGCATTAGATGTACAGAAAGAAACAAGGGAAGTGCAGAAACAAGCACCGGAGGTGCAGAAAGAGGCAAGAGAAGTCAAGAAATAAGCATCAGAGGAAGAGAAAGATGCAATAGAAATGCAGAAAGAGGCAAGACAGCTGCAGAAAAAGGCAAACAAGGTGTAGAATGAAGCAAGAGAAGTGCTGAAAGAACCAACAGAGATGCACACAGAGGGAAGAAGGGCGCAGAAAGAGGCAAGAGGAGTGTAGAAAAAAGCAAGTGAAGTGCAGAAAGAAGCAAGAGAAGTGCAGAAACAAGTAACACAGAGGCAGAGAGAGGCAAGAGGGGTACAGAAAGAGGCAAACGAAGTGCAGAAAGAAGCAACATAGGTGTAGAAATACACAGGAGGATTGCAGAAAGAGGTAAGAGAAGTGCATAAAGAAGCAACAAATGTGCAGAAAGATGCTAGAGAGGTGCAGATAGAACCAAGAGAGTTGCAGAAACACGCAGAGCAGAAAGGGATCAGGGGTGCAAAAAGAGACAAGAGATGTACAGAAAGAGGAAAGATAGTTGCACAAAGAGTTGAGAAGGGTATAGAAAGAGGCAAGAGGGGTGCAGAAAGAAGCAAGAGAGGTGCAGAAAGAAACAAGGAAAGTGCAAAAACAAGCACCAGAGGTGCAGACAGATGCAAAAGAGGTACAGAAAAAGGGAAAAGGGGTGCAGAAAGATTCAAGAGCGGTGCAGACATTTTCAAGAAAGGTTCAGAAAGAAGCAAGAGCAGTGCAGAAAGAATCAACAGAGTTGCAGAAACAGATAAGAGGGGTGCATAAAGAGGTTCGAGAAATGCTGAAAGAAGCAACGTAGGTGCAGAAGGAGGCAAGAGAAGTACATAAAGAGGCAAGAGGGTGCAGAAAAATGCAAAGCAGGTGCAGAAAGAAGCAAGAGAAGTACAGAAAGAACCAACAGAGATGCACAAAGAGGGAAGAAGGGTGCAGAAAGAAGCGAGTGAGGTACGGAAAGAAAAAAGAGAAGTGTAGAAACAAGCAACACAGAGGCAGAAAGAGGCTAGATGGATACAGATAGAGGCAAGAGAAGTGTAGAAAAAAGTACCAGAGGTGCAGAAGTAGGCAAGAAAAGTGCAGAAGTTGTCAAGGGGGTTACAGAAACCATCAAAAGAGCTGCATAAAGTAGTATGAGCAGTGCAGAAAGAACCAACAGAGGTGCAGAAGTAGGAAAGAGGGGTACCGAAATTTGCAAGAAGTACAGAAAGAAGCAAGAGCAGTGCAAAAAAGAAAGAACAGAGGTGTAAAAAGAGGCAAAAGGGATGAAGAAGGAAGCAAGAGAAGTGCAGAAAGAGTCAACAGAGGTGCAGAAATAGGCAGGAGGGGTGCAGAAAGAGGCAAGAGAAATGTAGAAAGAAGCAACAGAGGTTCAGAAAGACGTAAGAGGTAAACAGAAAGAAGCAAGAGAGTTGAAAAATCAGGTAAAAGAGGTACAAGAAGAGGCAACAGGGATACAGAAAGAGGTGAGGTGAAGAAGGAGGCAAGAGAGGTGCACAATGAGGGAGGAAGGCTGTAGAAAGAGGCAAGGGGTGAAGAACGAAGCAAGTGAGGTGCAGAGAGAAACACAAGAGGTGCAGAAAGAACCAAAAGAGGTGCAGAAGGAGGCTGGAGGGTTACCGAAAGAAGCAAGAGGTATATAGCAAGAGAGTTACAGAAAGAGGCAAGAGAGGTATGCAAAAAGGGAAGAAGAGTGCAGAAACAGGCATGAGGGGTGTAAAAAGAAGCAAGAGAGGTACAGTAAGAAACAAGGGAAGTGCAGAAACAAGCACCAGAGGTGCAGAATAAGGCATATATATATACCTCAACAGAACCCTCTGCGCTTCAAAATGCACAGTATAATACAAACATTCTCAAATAACAAACTACCCAACCCCCCCTCCTCCCACTGAAGCAACCCAATCTTGCCAGTATCCGTTGCCCTCCCCCCTGCCTGCATCCCCAACAAAGTCAAATAAATCTTTGAATCCGCTGCACAACGTGTGCTGTGTTCAATTGTAGGGGTACTCCCTTTGGGGGCTATCTCCAGACAGCAACGCAGACAATACTCCCCCCTAAAGGCCTCCTTTGTTGTTGCACCCAGGCCCTGTCATGGGGGAGGGGAGCCTGGATCACATTACTGTTGAACAACTGATATATCTGATAGTGTCTCACCTACTTATAATTTCTGGGTTCATACGTACTCGCTATGTCATCTTTCGTCGTCCCACTGAAACTAGCAGCAACTCCATGCCATTGTCATTGTAAGTCTTCATCGGCCCCCGTGAAGGAGGATTGCTGAGAACCCCCAGGGCCATCGCCACTACGGTGCATGCGCTTGACTGTGCGGAGGAAATCATCCACTTGTTGGGGATTGGTGAAAAATCGCAGCATTGCTTGATGCGTAACCCGCAATCTCAACGGATAGAGTAGTGCGTAGTCGATTTGTGCCGCCCGTAGCTTTTTCTTCACGTCGATGAACTTACGCCGTTCCTCCTGCACTATGGACGTAAAGTCTGGATAGATCGAGAATGTGTTGCCATCATTGTTCAGAGACTGCTTGTTTCTTGCTGCTCGTAGAGCCACATCCCGATCTCGTTGGTTCAGCAGACGCGCAATGATGGGCCTCGGAGGGTTGCCAGGCGTCGGTCGAGGTCCAAGGGACCTGTTGGCCCGTTCAACTATGAATTGGGATGAGAACGCCTCCGCCTCAATGGCTGCCATTAACATTTTCTCCACATAGTCCTCCATCCTGCCGGTGTTGGTGGACTCTGAAATACCTATTACCCGAATGTTATTTTGTCTGCTTCGGGCTTCCAAATCTTCATTTTTAGCCACTATAACTCTCAGCAGTTTATCCATGCGCGTTATCTGTGCTGTATGCCCAGTTGTCGTGCCATCATTATCAAATATTTGTCTTTCAGTCTCTTTAATACATTCCTCATGCGCATCCAATTTGTGCGCTATAGCGTCCATTCAAGACGACATGCGATCTACTTTGTCAACGACTGTAGCAAATCCTTGCCTCATTTCTTGCAGGATATTGTGCATGTCTGCAGTTTGCGATGTGGCGCCACCATTGAGCCTCCCCCGTCCTCATTATCTCGATCATCTTGCATGAGTTTGGCCGTTTCTTTGGCTGAGTCAAAGTTTAATTTCCGCTGCCTGGTATCAGGTTTACCCATTCTGCCCCCAGTGCCCTGCTTCTGTTGGGGTATGTCGCTTCAGCTGCCACACAGCCTTACCTCTTCAAGTGCCGAGTCAACTCCAAGGAGCGGGTGCGTCCCCACCTTGTAGACTCCCGCCCCTCACCCAGGTATGCATGCAGTGCTCACGGGCTCAGCAATCCGCACTCAGTCAGGGTCACCGTTAATACATTGTAAAGGCCAATCCCTGATCCACACCCTATTCAGCAGCTCCCATGATATGTCCTGCACAACCGGCCTGAGGCGAGCGTGTCGCCCCCCCAGACCAATTTATGTAATTACTGTATTGCCCATTTCTCCTAATCGCATCTCATGCACCTTTCCTGGCTCTCAGTGCCGCCTCCTCCGCAGGCGCCAAAATTGTGGGGGGGAGGGGAGCATCCACCCCGTCCCCCACTTGTCTGCTACTGCTTCTTAGATATTGCCTGCACCGGCCGCCGCGGAGGGGCTGCCGCAACCCCTCCGTCAATGTGCTATTCACTTTTCAGCTCAAGATAAGAGGGGGCTGAGGCGGCACCGTCTCACCACCGTGCCAAGGCCCTCTGCACTCCCCTCAGCTTCTCCAGCTCCAGGGCGGTCTAGGCTGCCACAGTCCCAAGTCAAACCTCTACACAATATATTCTCTGCTTCACGCTCTGCTCGCTGGTATTCCGGTGCGCTCCTGCACGTCTCAAGGCCACTCCAGCCGGCAATATGCTGCGCCACTCCCTCAGCCATTACGGCGGCCTCCGCGCGCCATTGCCAAGTTGGGACTCTCAGGTTTACTCACGGTTCCGTTTCTAGTCGCCGTCTCCATCTGTGCCTTATGTTGCCGCTCACTTCAGCGGTGCAGCAGCGCCGCCGGTCCTCCCGCTCCTGCCGACTCTGTTCGTGTGTTTCGCGGTGCTGCCCAGGTGCCATTATTCGGGCCTCGGACTCACCCAGTGAGCCACGCTGCTCTGCCCTTCCACGTCTCTGCAGCGCAGCCGTCGACTAGATCTTCGACAGGCCAGTGCTAGGGCTCACAGCGTTCGCTCGAGCCAATTTTCACATTGAGGGTGCAGTTCCCCCAGTACTTCGATTTGGCTAGTTTATGGCCGCTCTACATCCCAGTTGCTCAGGATAATTGAAGGATTATAAGTCCAGGCAGCACGTGAGTGCAGCCATACTGCGTGTGCGCCCTCTAGCGCCCCCTAGTATTCATCCATCTTTGTGTTGACTACTGCCTTTAATCTACACTGCGTACAACATGGTTCACAACTTGAATTCAGCTTTGCATCAACACTACAGACAGCATTGAATCCAGCCTTGCTTTATTTAAGGCAGAGACAATTGTACTGTGTGCTCAGATTATGTTAACTGTGATGAAATAGCATTCACCGATCCTTATGTCGACTACTGCCTTCAATCTACACTGCGTACAACAGGGTTCACAACTTGAATTCAGACAATTGTACTGTGTCCTCAGATTCTGTGACAAAATAGCATGCTTCGATCTTTGTGTTGACTACTGCCTTAAATCTACACTGCGTACAACAGGTTTCACAAACTTGAATTCAGCGTTGCATCAACACTACGGACAGCATTGAATCCAGCCTTGCTTTATTTAAGGCAGAGAAAATTGTACTGTGTCCTCAGATTCTGTGACAACATAGCATGCTTCGATCTTTGTGTCGACTACTGCCTTAAATCTATACTGCGTACAACAGGGTTCACAACTTGAATTCAGCTTTCCATCTACACTACGGACAGCATTCAAGATATCCTTGATTTATGTAAGGCAAAGATTATTTTCTTAAAGGATGCCACAAAAAACATTCCTCAATGACTGTAGTGAGTTCTGTTTTCAAATGTACACTGCGATCAAAAGAGTTTACCGCTTGATACCAGTGGCACATAAGCACTACCGACAACATAAAATTCAGTCTAGATTTATTTAAGGCAGAAAAATAGTACTGTGTCATCAGATTTTGCTAAAGTATGTAACAAAGAAAAGCATTCCTCGATGTGTGTGTCAACTACAGCCTTCGATGTACTCTGCGGGCAGCAGGGTTCACAACTTGAAGTCACCTTTGCATGTATACTACGAACAATAAGGAATTCAACCTTGAATAATTTAATGCAGAGACAATTGTATTGTATGTGTTTAGATTTTTTCAGATAGAATGACAATACATCACGCATTCCAGTAGACAAGAGACATTATACCACTGCGACCCCCCCCAGAACCACAAATCATTACAGGGTACACACACGCTGACTTCTTTCGGTACCACTAAATCACTGCACCACAAGTCATTTCCCCGTAGCCTTATAGCAGAAATCACTAGGCAAAAAACATTGCTCCCAGTACAGCCCCCCTGCATTACGCATTATGACAGGGTACGTACAAGTTCAGCATCAAAGATATTACTAACTCAGTGCACCATAAATCATCAGAAAGAAGAGTGAACAGGTTTATGTCAGCAATGAGGCATACTATCATATTTAAGTGGAATTCATGCAGAATCCAATCGACAAAAGAAATTACTCTAATTACTGTGCCCCCCTCCCCCAGACCACACATCATCGCAGAATATGTACGCACTAAGCACCAAAGATACTAGTAAATCAGTGCACCAAAAACTATTATCACGTGACCTTACTAAGGCACCATTCACAACACAAAAAACATTACTATCAGTACAGCCTGCCCGGACCACCCATTATCCCAGACTCGACAGAACCTTCTTGTTTTAGATACCACTAACTCAGTAGAAACCAAACTAAGTATAACACCTATCAAACCCTACACAATATCTCTTTATTATGCTTCCTTAAAAAACGTATTTTATATCACTTTACATTTAGTTGAATAATAAAATGCACGTTGCATACATGTTCGATCTTCCACTTCCACTATGATTGCTGATGATGCACTCCACCGTAAGATCTTCACTGAGGACAGCAGGGTATACAACTTGAATTCACCTTTGCATCTACACTATAGACAGTAGGAAATTCCACCTTGATTTATTTCATGCAGAGAGAATTATACTGTATGTATTCAGATTTTGGTAAAATAAGTGATAAGTCTATAACTGTACTGACTACTAGTTTCTATGTACACTGTGCACAGTAGGGTTCTCAACTTGAATTTATCTTTTCATCCACACTACAGACAGCATTAAATTCAGCCTTGATTTATATAAAGCAGAGAAAAAAAATAGTGCTGTTGCACTGCTAGTATGTGCAAGCACCTTTAATAGCTGCATCATGTGAACTATGATAACAAACAATGTACAAGATTGCGCCAAAAATGTACCTCCACCACCAGCAATACCAAGTACCTCTGGGGTATCACCTTCAACATCGCCACCAGACATACGTCCCCAATTTGTGAAAGTTACAATGCACTGCGTGAAGAGGAATTGTGTAATGTGTTATGAGGAGCAATCAGTACACCTAGTTTTCACAGCAATTGATAACCATCGTTCATATACTCCAGTATGCTACAGTGAATGATTTCAGTGCAGCCGATTCAGACCACGCATCATCACAGGGTGAGCACACGATAAACACCAGACTAACCACTAACTCAGTACACCGTAAATAATCGCCACATGCCCTTGTTAAGGCAAAATTCAATAGTCAAAACACATTTTTACCAGTGCGGTCTGCCTGAACCACGCATCATCGCAGGCTCCACACAAAGTGCCCCTACGTCAGTCCACCACAACTCATGAACTCTTCACGATGCTCCTACCTTTGTACAGCAGAAGTCATAAACCGTATGATTAAATATCTGTATATGATATCATGATTACTATTCTACTTCTTACCAACAACAACTTAATAAAATGGAGTCGAGCACACATGCCTGTATCCACTTCAACTATCTATCTGTGTCTGTGTATTTATTGTGTTTGTAAAATGCTGCTCCTCCGCCCTACCTCATTATATTGTGCTATAAATAGCATATGCAACCATCTTACCTGTGACAGTAAGTGTGGACTATTCCTCCTTTTTTTTAGCATATTGATATAGCGCAAATTCAACCCAAAACTAATACATTTTCAGGCACGCGTACATTTCGTCATTACTCTACAATAACAGGATGTGGACGCAACTCTGAGGCTCGAACACTGATTTCCAGCACCAAGTTCTGTAGTGTACCTGAATAACCACATACATATATATATATATATATATATATATATATATATATATATATATATATATATATATATATATATATATATATATATATATATATATATATATATATATATATAAGCTGCCCTTCATGTGCCAAAAACTGCAACTTAAACCTTTCACAGCCCTGTATTACTACAGCTACAACACTCCACGGAATGTACAAGAAAGATTCATAATCGCAGAAATGCATCATGTCCACCATCTTTTATGTATGCAACTATGAATGAATATAGAGTCAGTGATACCCTTACATGTTGACCAAGTTGTGGGACTTTACAGATATAATGACACATTTCTTTTTAAGACCTGGGTGACGTCAGCACTACAAAACGGACACCCAAATCACTTGATTTCTCATATAGCTCAAAACGGGACCACGCCCATAGCTCCGGAATCATGGTTCAGAGATGCGCGCAGCACTGGCATACGTCAGGCCAGCCCACTCCACTTACGTTTCCAGGAAAACATAACAACAAAACATTGCCCAGATTTAATTGTAGTGATTTCTTAGTTCCAGGTCTAATTGTAAGAACAGTACACACACACTCCCTCATGTCTGGTATACACCCACACCACACCCATCCAGCACCTGCGTCACAACACACGTGACCCTACCAATAAAAAAGACGGGGCGCACGTGCTGTACGCCATTTTAGAGTTGCTACCATCCCAAACGCTGTGATGGCCCATCCTAGTGATTCAAACACCTCATGTAGACCCGAACCACCAAGTAGGGGGGCCCACCACTATGTGTGTGGCCTCTTTGGTCACTGAGTTAGTGGTATCAGAAGCACTGAGCAGGTGAGGAACCTGCTATGATGTAGGGAGCATGAGTATGTTGTTAGCCATACTGATATCAAGACTCAGCACCATATATGAGACTTCTTAGTGGCAGATTGGGTCTACATGATGCAGAAGATGTCCTGTCCACGAAAAGGTGAATAGTGAGGCCTGGGTGCACATCGGAGGGAGTCGATGTGCTGCAGCAGACTGGATACAAAAAAGCAACGCAGCGATTTAGACAATCACATTCCTATATAGTGCATCAAATTACATGTACATTTATTTTTTTTCCAATACCAGGAACGTTTTTATAATCGCTCAAACATCAGTAATATAAATTATACAACTAGTTCTTTTGAATGTGAAAGGGAACGTGTGTGAAAGGCTGATGTTATAAAACTCCACATTAAGATAGTAATAATTACCAAACATAACATCTTTCTTTTACTATCTTTTAGATGTAGAGCTTCAGGGTGCATTATGTCCCAGCAGGTGGTGAAAAACACACTGGTGACAGAAAGTTGAGCAGTCACTTTCTCACTTCCTCTCTCCTTTGATAACAAAATTACACACAATGTTAACTTCCTTTTTATCTTACAGGTTGTGTTTCACAAATTGGCGTCACCCCCCCCCCACACAACACCTCTATAACTCAACGTTCGAGGATTCTGCGATGATGCGTGGCCATCATAACAACGTTTGAGAAGGCGGCTACAACATGTGGTGCACCCTCTTTGAATCACGCCAACGGCACAAGGTCACAAATGCAAAAACATCAGTTGATGGACAGAATGCAGAACAATGTCATACATTCACCCCAGTACAGACATCTGGGCCTAAATCCATTGTTTCTTTGCACTCCACACCACCCCAGTTCAGACATGGCCATATGCAAATCAGCCTTGACCCTGTGCCTCATGGGAACAGTCCAACCCGAACTGTCAAGCCATATCTTCCCTGGACCGGAATCAAGCATCCTAGGACTGGTTTCTGGCTATCAGCCGTCATCAGCCAGGATAGCTTGACTCCAGTGGTGTGGAGAGCACGATGACGGTTGATAGCCAGAAACCGGTCCTAGGATGCTTGATTCCGGTCCAGGGAAGACATGGCTTGGCAGTTCGGGCTGGACTGTTCCCATAAGGCACATGGTCAGGGCTGATTTGTATATGGCCATGTCTGAACTGGGGTCGTGTGGAGTGCACGAAAACAATGGATTCAGGCCCAGATCCCTGTACTGGGGTGAATGTATGACATTGTTCTGCATTCTGTCCATCAACTGTTGTTTTTGCAAATGGCACACGGTGAGCAAAAAGCTTCTTTCCGAAACAACCACAAGTCATCTGTGAAAGGAGAGAGTGGGTAGTGTGCAGCAGCTTTACTGCGTAGGAATGTACAATTACCTCTGAGCAGTGACAATAGATATATTACAATAGTCTGACAGGCAAATCTACAAGCCCCTTACACCACTTTTGTATGAACTATACTATGACTAACTCTATATACTATATTTCAGATCACTAAACTGGAGGGTGCACTATAAACCAGCACATAGTTGGACACACAACCAAGGCAAAAGGTGAGCTACGAGTATTTTCTCCACTATTAATTGCTCCATCTATAACTTTCACTCTCTCACAGTTTTAATGTCATTTTCTCTCTCTTTCTCTCTCTCCCTCTCACATCATTTCTCTTTCTATTTTAAAGTTATGGACGCTGTTGTCCACTCTGCCGTGACCAACCAAAGCTGAGCTCAAGTTGTGAACTCTGTTGGCCACAGTGTTTACACAAGGTAAGCAGACCGACCTAGATATACAATGCCTCTGATTAAATGCATTAGAAATGAAAGACCTTATCTACAAGCCCCTTGCGCCACTTTTGCGTCACTTTCAAAATGAGAAAAGTAACACAAAACTGGTGCAAGAGTCTTGTAAATAAGCCCTAAAGAATTTTGTCCTGCATAATGAATTGATCTCTCACCTAATTCTGTCTCATCTCTGAATCATTAAATGTGATGCAGCAGGCTCTTCCATACAGACACCGCTTGAACGCAAGCCTATAAGACAAGTGAAATGTATCAGGCACACTGCACAAGTTTAAAGAAGGAAATATCTTCAACTGTTAATTTGAATTGTAATGTTTGACCTCATTTAGTCACATCTATATATATATTGTATTGTTAAAGTTATGTTTCTAGTTATTTATTGTATTGTTACCTTTAAGTTACATTTCCAGTTATTTATTGTTTTAATAAAAGCTAATTTAAAAAAAGTATATACGTCTTTTTTTTGGGGGGGGATAAGCGGTCCCAAATAGAAATTATATTTATAATTTGAAGTATAATTCTTAGGCTAACTCTTTACCAGATCGTTACCAGAGTCTATACCTACGACTAACGGTTGCTATGGAAAAGTTTAAAAACTCCAGCACAGTAACTTTTTTCCATTACCAACATTGTGTGGTGAACTTCTAACCTCTGTGCTCATTTAAGTGTTCCATAAATTGTTACTATGGTAACAGGCAGAAAGCCGTTTGGGGGTAGAGTTGTAAGGAACTGGCTGTACAAAAACCATTATGTTAACCCTGGATCCTCCACAAGACCAGAAAAGAAAGCAAACTAAAACAAAACACTGTGTACCAGATTACAACCCCCTTGAACCACCTTGGTGTCCAAGGCCCCCCCTTACAAAATTAGAAGTGTGTGGGCCTCAACGACCCCCCTCAAGCCTCGGGAACCACCACCCCCGGAAATTTGTGTATTGTGAGAGACAGACTGTGTGACCCTATGCCTACAGCCCTCGAGAGCCCTGGAGACTGCAACGCCCGACAGCGGGCTCGTTCAGTGTCCCGGGATGCCTACCCCCGGAACACTGCTGTTTTCTTTGAGAGGGCAGGAGTCTCATGGCTCCCGCCCTCCCATAGCAGACTTAGTTTGTATTTTGAAAGACAGAGCAGAGATATCTGTTCTCACTTCCGAAATAAAAAGCAGATTGCATTTCCACATACAAGTTAGCATCTCACTTTGCAGAAAAGCAATGCCGACTCCCGAAGAACGCGGGAAGCCAGCGGGACCATGGGGGAATTGTAGCTCCCCTCATGGTCCCCAACATTTTTTATAAGACCCGGGAGATAGGGTCCCGGGAGATATAAGAAATTACTGATAGGGGCTATTTTTTATGTTAAAATTACTAGTCGCGCACCCAGCACAGCGCTCAGTGCTGCCCCCTGGTGTGCATGCGCTGGATGCACGACTCATAATCTGTAGGGTGCGCGACTCCAGTGCCTTTGATGCACAACTTCTACGCATTTGGGACTCGGCATTACTTTTCCACATCACGAGCTACTAACATACAACTCCCCATGTGGAAAAGCAATCTGATTTTGATTTTGAAAGAGAGAACAGATTTCTTTGCTATGGGAGGGTGGGATGGACACCCCGGAACACTGCAGGAACCGGCCCACCCACAATACATAAAGCCTCGGAGAGTGGTAGTCCCTGGTGCTTTGCAGACCTTACAGCTCCCCTCCCTAGCCATACTTTTTTTTGTAGCCCCAGTGGGTAACGGGCCCTCGAGTGCTACAGGAGGGGAGCCACGCAGTTCCCCTCCCACAATACGTAAACCCCCGATGGGTGATGGTCCCCGCAGCTTTCAGGACCTTCGACCCCTCCGCCCACCATTTTTTTTCTTTTTAGCCCCGGGCGCTGATGATCCCAGAGGCTGGGGCTCCCCTCTGGGCCCCACATAAAATGTTATAATTTTGCCCCCGGAATTTAACCCCACGGAGACGAATTATTTAAAAAAACTCCTTTTTATTTTATTTATTTTGCGGTACAGTCCACGCACCATACACGCATCCCGGTTTTAAAAAAAAATGTGGGCCCTGGGGGTCCTTCTAGGACCCCCTAAGCAGGTCTACAAGGTAAAATTATTTCTACCCTGCCCTCTTTCTCCGTTTTGAACACATATTCCACTGACTTCCTTAGCCTCTCTTCTACGGCTGCTAACAGTTCCTGGTTTTGAATGCTTACAACCGCTTGACAGCCAATTAGCATTGAGCGCGTGATCAAGACGGTGCGCTTATGCTACAATGCCAATCCTCACACAATGCGTGGATCCACAGCGCCCATAGATATATAAATGGCTTTAACCGTAATTTTCTCAGGAACTAATGAACAGATTGACACCATATAAGCAAAAGGCACAAGTCCGAAATGAGGACTACCTCTCTGTCAAATTTGGTGTAATTCCGTGCTGTGGTTAAAGGTCCTATGGGAAATTGCATGGGGAAAACACGTTTTGGGACCCCCTTTTTTCTCGTTCCCTGCTTGACCAATCGCCTCCAAACGTTTAGGGAAGGAGCGGAACTGAGCTGGCCAAAAGTTTGGAAAATCTCAAGAAGATTCATCAATCGACGCCAAAGCTATTGTCAATAGAATGTTGCGGATTTCCTATGGATAATAGGTCCTAAATATAACTACCTACTGGTAACCGCCAGTAGGTAAAAGCAAACAAAAAAGTTCCTATTGCACTGACAACCCAGGCTAGCAGGGAAGCGCACGAAACATCTTCACTATCAGGTGCAAGTTCCAACATGGATAGTGAGTCCGACAATGAACAACTTAGGTCACAGCGGTCGGGGTTTCAGAAGTTCACCCTGGCCCAGGAACTCGATGTGGTGCGCCAGGACTGAAAACAAAGCCTGCGGTCAAGTGCACGAAATGCGAGCACAAGCAGAGTGCAAACAGGAAACGGGGAGAACGGAGGCTCTGTAACATCAAGCGCAAACAACAAAAAAACCAAGCCTCCCAACAAGAAGAAACAGCAATGGAAACGGAATTAAGTGCTGCACACACTGTGGTAAACCTAACGGACATGAAGCTAAGTGAGAATGAAACTAAGATTTTGTCATTGGGACTATCATATAGTGCGAGAAGTAATTTTGATTATGCCAACACTCAAATCGATTTCTATAAATACATAAGGAAGCTCAAACTATGTAAGTACTATGCAACACACAAACCTACCACCGTGCTTGTGTGTGACTCTTCTCGGATATTGAATGGCAACCTGGTTACCTTTTAATATCCTTGGATGTCTCGTCCCTGTATACCTCCATACACCATAAGGACGGTCTAAAAGCTGTACAATACTATTTAAGCTCCAGGTCTAGTTGTCTGGTTGATCATAATATGATGCTGTTGTCAATGATTGATCTTTGCTTGCATAACAACTTTTTCCTATTCGCCAATCAGGTATTCCATCAGGTGCGAGGTGTGGCTGTGGGGGCCTGTTTTTCTCCCAGTTTCGCCTGTTTGCACATGGGTTACTGGGAGGAACAGGTCCTCTTGCCCCTCCAGCATGAAACAATATCTACTAAGGTAGTCAAAGGGCTAAGGTACATTGACGACCTTTTAATTATATGGAATGGCTCAGAGGCTGAGGCAAATAGAGTCATTTGCGAACTTAATAACAATGATTTGAACTTGGGTCTCACTAGTCATATCAGTGCAAGCATGGTTTGCTTTTTGGATGTGGAAATTTTTATTGCGAATGAGAAGTTCGAAACGAGATTGTTCAGGAAGCCTACAGCCGGCAACGTCGTGCTCCACGCCTCCAGCCACCACCCTGCGCACCTAATACGTAGCATTCCATACGGTGAAATGCTGCATATTAGACGCATCTGTAGCACAGAACAAGACTGCAGAGTAGCACAGATGGAATGCAGGGCCAGGTTTTTGAGACGAGGCTACCAATCGAATATTCTGGATAAAGCTATGAGCAGAGCTAACTCCGTGAGTAGACAAGTATTGTTGAGTGGCAGCCAAATTAAGCTCAAGAATGATCTAAGTGAGACTAGGCTGATGCTCACTTACAGTAGCCAACATTTAGCTATTCGCAAGATTGTTAAAAAGAAGTGGGCCCTGATTGCCAGCGATCCAATACTGGGTCGAGATCTGATATGCTCGCCCAGTATTACCTACAAAAAAGCAAATTCAATGAGCAATTGGCTGGTATCCAGTAGTCCAGAGATTAGGTCTTCCAAGTTGTGGCTTAATACTAGCAAAGGGTTTCTGAAATGCTCGGTATGCAAAGCGTGTAAAAATGGAATCAACAAAACCGAGTATCACAGTCCCTTCACAGATAGACCTATCCACATCCTAAAGAAACTAACGTGCAAGACAGAGTACGCGGTGTATGTGCTGGAGTGTCCATGTGGCCTACGGTATGTGGGTAGTACCAAGTTGCAGGCCCACAAGAGGATACTCCAGCACCTGCGAGCCATTACTAACGGCGCCACCGCGTACCCGGTCGCTCGGCACTTTGAGGAAAGACACAAAAAAAATCCTGCTGGCCTCAAATACTTTGTAATTGATTGTGTCCCTCCACTCAGGAGAGGGGGTGATCGTGAGGCACTCCTTCGTAGATTAGAGACTAGGCACATTATTCTACTAGATTGCAAAGTACCAAATGGATTAAATGCCAGCGGCGACTGCTATACTTATCTTTGAATATCTGTACTGTAATGGAACGCTGTCAGTAAACTGCTTTACTGACCTAGTGTAGATCTTTTATCAAAAAAATCTTTTTATATTTTTTTCACTAGGATATTTATTATTCTTAACACTCGTTATTGCACAGCATGCTATGAAATCATTGAATTGTTTTGCGGGATATTGCACATATATATGTTAATGTATTTATGTGATCACATAATATTAGCCCACTAGGGCTCAATTTATTGTCTTCAATACACTGCTTTTAAGAGAAGGGATATGTATAATGACATTCCCATAACAATTAGCAGTAAACGGAATATGGGAGAGCAATTATACATATGTAAATTAAGGTTTTTACCAGTACTAATGCAGTTATTTATTGAATCTTCTATAAAAAGCATATTTATTTATTTATTTATGGTCCTTTTAAATCAGAATGCTGCTAGGTTGACATTGTCAGTCATGTTTACTTATTGCCTCATTATCGCATTTTACAATGATTCTATTCTGTTTTGTAAATTGAATGACTTTGTTTGACCCGTAACAGTAGATGACGATAGTCTGTCTTTTATGTCAGTTAACCAATCAATGGTCTCTGTTCAGGCATGCACTTTTGCTTTAAATTTTCACTTTTACTTCTGAGAAGTGTCATGTGATCAAGGCCCTTTTCGGGCTGAAACGCGTAGTGGCGGTGTTTGGTGTCGGGCTTCAATAAACAAATTCTGCACCAAAGTTGGGTTTGCCTCATCTTGTTTCCAGCAACCAAGAAGACGTTTTGGTACCATATATATATATATATATATATATATATATATATATATATATATATATATATATATATATATATATATATATATATATATATATATATATATATATATATATATATACTACTATTATAGAGAGAGAACTGTGTCCTTTGAGCCAGGTAAACTCAAAAAGTACACCACCAATCCTAACACCCATTTGAAAACCTCAGGGCAAGCAGAAGGACATAGGCTATATAAAAAGAAAAAATATACGTTCTTTAAAAAATTTAGGAATAAAAAAAGTAGTCCCTTGCAAGTAGCGCCAGCCGCGACGTGCATGATGACATCGGGAGCGCGGGGAGGAGTGGCATTCAGGAGCAAGAGGAAGAGCGGCGGACATGAGCGCGGGGAGGAGCTAAGGACAGGCGGGGAGGAGCGGCGAGCGGCGGACAAGCGGTGAGGAGCGGCGAGAAGCGGAGGAGCAGTGGAACGGTAAACTCCGCGGGAAGGAGCGGCGGCTGAGGTAAGTGAAGCAGCCGCAGGAGCGCACCGAGGGACGGGCGGGGGCCATGAGTGCTCGCAAGCCTTTTACTCAAAGTCAGGACGTCGGGGGAAACAGCGGACAAGAGCCGCGGGTGCCCACCGAGGGACGGGCGGAGGACGGGCGGGGGCCATGAGTGCTCGGAAGCCTTTTCCTCAAAGTCGGGACGTCGGGGGAAACAGCGGACACAAGCGTGTGCAGAAGGGGCCAGGACCAACAAAACCGGAGCAAGGAAACACTGTAAGTACGCTCTGCTGCTCCCGGCTGCTCTGCTGCGCCTCTCCTGCTGCAATGCTGCCCCCAGCCACCTTCTGCCCCGGGGAACCCCGGGGCAGGCTGCTAGTATATATATATATATATATATATATATATATATATATATATATATGTATATATATATATATATATATATATATATATATATATATATATATATATATATATATATATATATATATATATATATATATATATATATATATATATATATATATATATATATATATATATATATATATGTCCTGAAAGTCGACTCACCCACAGGAATTCAATCTCCACAGAGACGACGCGGACCCAAAGTCGTGCTGCAATATTTTTTATTTCTCACCCAGCACCTCCGCCATGATGCGTTTCGGTCCTCCTTGGACCTTGATCACATGACAAGTCACATGGGGAAGCTCATTCAATTTAAAGTGCTAGTGCAAACATAAGTGCAATAGAAATGGACAACAGACTGAGTGTCAACCACTGCATAATATATATATATATATATATTTTTTTTTTGTCATTTTACAGCTCAGCATGAACAGAACTGTGCTCCTCCTATGCTTAAAGACTTTGCTGTAGAAATGGCAAAAGACTTTGTCCCTTTCTATTTCAGCGTGGATGGCACTGTGCTAATCCCTGTGCTTAAAGACTTTGATAGAAAAGCAGACATTTGAGGGGAGCAGATCTAGAGTGTCGCTGGTGTTGAGAGTGCTCTATACAAGAACTGCCTTCCACCTAAACTTGACAACTAGCCAGAGTTCTCTGCATCTTTTTTGCATAAGTTATGCGTCACTCTATATCTGAAAGATTATTGTGTATATATATATATATATATATATATATATATATATATATATATATATATATATATATATATATATATCCAAAACTTGCAGTTCCCAAATGCAGGAAGAACCAGTGGAGACCCAATGTTTGGCAGCAGATGAATTTATTGAGCAGCAGCCTGCTCGCCGAGGCTCCAGGGACAAGAAAAACAAATACACCTTCTGTCACAGCCAGACGCGTTTCGAGTAATGAACCTCTTCATCAGTGGCTTGATGGAAAGGCGAGGGAAAAGCGTCACCTAGGCACCAAACACTTTTGTACATTTGATTGTCCTCCCGCCCTGAATGTGGGTGTGGCCCTCGGGCATCCTGGGAGATGTACTTCGTGCATGCGCTTAACCCTGGTCAAAATGTCATGTAATCTTGGTGTCCTGTCACCAAGTCTCTGCTCCGCTGTATGGTTGCTGTTCCCACTGTGCGCAAACACCTTTACTGCATAGGTGCGTGCTCATTCTCCCACCGCTCGTGCAGCGTAAGTGACGCTGCAGCGGCCCCGCTCACACAGCGGTCGGCTCTTCCTATGACCTAGGCAGGCCGTTAATAAATCCAAAACTTGCAGTTCCCAAATGCAGGAAGAACCAGTGAAGACCCAATGTTTGGCAGCAGATGAATTTATTGAGCAGCAGCCTGCTCGCCGAGGCTCCAGGGACAAGAAAAACAAATACACCTTCTGTCACAGCCAGACGCGTTTCGAGTAATGAACCTCCTCATCAGTGGCTTGATGGAATGGCGAGGGAAAAGCGTCTCTTAGGCACCAAACACTTTTGTACATTTGATTGTCCTCCCGCCCTGAATGGGTGTGGCCCTCGGGCATCCTGGGAGATGTAGTTCGTGCGTGCGCTTAACCCTGGTCAAAATGTCATGTAATCTTGGTGTCCTGTCACCAAGTCTCTGCTCCGCTGTATGGTTGCTGTTCCCACTGTGCGCAAACACCTTTACTGCATAGGTGCGTGCTCATTCTCCCACCGCTCGTGCAGCGTAAGTGACGCTGCAGCGGCCCCGCTCATACAGTGGTCGGATCTTTCTACGACCTAGGCAGGCCGTTAATAAATCCAAAACTTGCAGTTCCCAAATGCAGGAAGAACCAGTGGGGACCCAATGTTTGGCAGCAGATGAATTAATTGAGCAGCAGCCTGCTCGCCGAGGCTCCAGGGACAAGAAAAACAAATACACCTTCTGTCACAGCCAGACGCGTTTCGAGTAATGAACCTCTTCATCAGTGGCTTGATGGAATGGCGAGGGAAAAGCGTCTCTTAGGCACCAAACACTTTTGTGCATTTGATTGTCCTCCCGCCCTGAATGTGGGTGTGGCCCTCGGGCATCCTGGGAGATGTAGTTTGTGCGTGCGCTTAACCCTGGTCAAAATGTTCATTACTCGAAACGCGTCTGGCTGTGACAGAAGGTTTATTTGTTTTTCTTGTCCCTGGAGCCTCGGCGAGCAGGCTGCTGCTCAATAAATTCATCTGCTGCCAAACATTGGGTCTCCACTGGTTCTTCTTGCATTTGGGAACTTCAAGTTTTGGATTTATTAACGGCCTGCCTAGGTCGTAGGAAGAGCCGACCAATGTGTGAGCGGGGCCGCTGCAGCATCACTTACGCTGCACGAGCGGTGGGAGAATGAGCACGCACCTATGCAGTAAAGGTGTTTGCGCACAGTGGGAACAGCAACCATACAGCGGAGCAGAGACTTGGTGACAGGACACCAAGATTACATGACAGTTTGACCAGGGTTAAGCGCACGCACGAACTACATCTCCCAGGATGCCCGAGGGCCACACCCACATTCAGGGTGGGAGGACAATCAAATGTACAAATGTTTTTGGTGCCTAAGAGATGCTTTTCCCTCGCCATTCCATCAAGCCACTAATGAAGAGGTTCATTACTCGAAACGCGTCTGGCTGTGACAGAAGGTGTATTTGTTTTTCTTGTCCCTGGAGCCTCGGCGAGCAGGCTGCTGCTCAATAAATTCATCTGCTGCCAAACATTGGGTCTCCACTGGTTCTTCCTGCATTTGGGAACTGCAAGTTTTGGATTTATTAACGGCCTGCCTAGGTCGTAGGAAGAGCCGACTGCTGTGTGAGCGGGGCCGCTGCAGCGTCACTTACGCTGCACGAGCGGTGGGAGAATGAGCATGCACCTATGCAATAAAGGTGTTTGCGCACAGTGGGAACAGCAACCATACAGCAGAGCAGAGACTTGGTGACAGGACACCAAGATTACATGACATTTTGACCAGGGTTAAGCGCACGCACGAATTACATCTCCCAGGATGCCCGAGGGCCACACCCTTATTCAGGGCGGGAGGACAATCATATGTACAAAACTGTTTGGTGCCTAAGAGACGCTTTTCCTTTGCCATTCTATCAAGCCACTGATGAAGAGGTTCATTACTCGAAACGCGTCTGGCTGTGACCTAAGGTGCATTTGTTTTTCTTGTCCCTGGAGCCTCGGCGAGCAGGCTGCTGCTCAATAAATTCATCTGCTGCCAAACATTGGGTCTCCACTGGTTCTTCCTGCATTTGGGAACTGCAAGTTTTGGATTTATTAACGGCCTGCCTAGGTCGTAGGAAGAGCCGACCGCTGTGTGAGCGGGGCCGCTGCAGCGTCACTTACGCTGCACGAGCGGTGGGAGAATGAGCACGCACCTATGCAGTAAAGGTGTTTGCGCACAGTGGGAACAGCAACCATACAGCGGAGCAGAGACTTGGTGACAGGACACCAAGATTACATGACATTTTAACCAGGGTTAAGCGCACGCACAAACTACATCTCCCAGGATGCCCGAGGGCCACACCCACATTCAGGGCGGGAGGACAATCAAATGTACAAACGTGTTTGGTGCCTAAGAGACGCTTTTCTCTCGCCATTCCATCAAGCCACTGATGAAGAGGTTCATTACTCGAAACGCGTCTGGCTGTGATAGAAGGTGTATTTGTTTTTCTTGTCCCTGGAGCCTCGGCGAGCAGGCTGCTGCTCAATAAATTCATCTGCTGCCAAACATTGGGTCTCCACTGGTTCTTCCTGCATTTGGGAACTGCAAGTTTTGGATTTATTAACGGCCTGCCTAGGTCGTAGGATGAGACGACCGCTGTGTGAGCGGGGCCGCTGCAGCGTCACTTACGCTGCACGAGCGGTGGGAGAATGAGCACTCACCTATGCAGTAAAGGTGTTTGCGCACAGTCGGAACAGCAACCATACATCGGAGCAGAGACTTGGTGACAGGACACCAAGATTACATGACATGTTGACCAGGGTTAAGCGCACGCACAAACTACATCTCCCAGGATGCCCGAGGGCCACACCCACATTCAGGGCGGGAGGACAATCAAATGTACAAAAGTGTTTGGTGCCTAAGAGACGCTTTTCCCTCGCCATTCCATCAAGCCACTGATGAAGAGGTTCATTACTCGAAACGCGTCTGGCTGTGACAGAAGGTGTATTTGTTTTTCTTGTCCCTGGAGCCTCGGCGAGCAGGCTGCTGCTCAATAAATTCATCTGCTGCCAAACATTGGGTCTCCACTGGTTCTTCCTGCATTTGGGAACTGCAAGTTTTGGATTTATTAACGGCCTGCCTAGGTCGTAGGAAGAGCCGACCGCTGTGTGAGCGGGGCCGCTGCAGCGTCACTTACGCTGCACGAGCGGTGGGAGAATGAGCACGCACCTATGCAGTAAAGGTGTTTGCGC
This sequence comes from Lissotriton vulgaris, assembly GCF_964263255.1. Classification (NCBI taxonomy): domain Eukaryota; kingdom Metazoa; phylum Chordata; class Amphibia; order Caudata; family Salamandridae; genus Lissotriton; species Lissotriton vulgaris. The sequence goes on along the minus strand of NC_141689.1, from coordinate 1,057,709,835 downwards.
ACAGTGGGAACAGCAACCATACAGCGGAGCAGAGACTTGGTGACAGGACACCAAGATTACATGACATTTTGACCAGGGTTAAGCGCACGCACGAACTACATCTCCCAGGATGCCCGAGGGCCACACCCACATTCAGGGCAGGAGGACAATTAAATGTACAAAAGTGTTTGGTGCCTAAGAGACGCTTTTCCCTCGCCATTCCATCAAGCCACTGATGAAGAGGTTCATTACTTGAAACGCGTCTGGCTGTGACAGAAGGTGTATTTGTTTTTCTTGTCCCTGGAGCCTCGGCGAGCAGGCTGCTGCTCAATAAATTCATCTGCTGCCAAACATTGGGTCTCCACTGGTTCTTCATGCATTTGGGAACTGCAAGTTTCGGATATATATATAATTTCAAAGGAAAAACAAACATCAGAATTCCATTAAAAGTGCTTTTTAACTAACGGGTTTGGAGGCTGCTGCCTCTTCCTCATAGGCAATTTACATATAGTTGGCAGATGTCTCTAATTAAATCATTTCCTGCATGCTTCATTTGATTATCGACCCCCAGTATTCACAAAAGGCATTTAGTAGTAGTAAAGTTAGGAATCCTAACTTTACTACTTTTAAATACCTTTTGTGAATACCGAAAGTCATAAAGTTAGGGTTTTGTCTCAGATTACTTTTGTGAATCTGGCACATAGTTTCCATAGGTTAAAAATGTACACTATCAGGATTATACAGTGTTGCATTGCCATATTTTCTATTTAAATGAAAAAAGAAATCCATTTATGACTGGCTTGTTCACATGTATTTGAGTCTTTTCAAACTTAGGAGCATTTACAGTAAACCACTTCCACATGTTTGTCTCTGACAAATATTCGAGAACACAAATGGCCATATTTATCAAAGGTTTGCATCACTTTTGCACCATGCAATGTAGTGCAAAAGTGACGCAACCCCTAAGATGCAATTTATAGAACCACACAAGGTCCCCTTGTGTGGCCTAGAGTGGCTTGATAAGTGCAGAGTAATGCAATGCTGCTCAAATCGATGCGTTGCATTACTCTGCCTCATGGGGGGTGTGAGAGTGGTCTCATGCAAAACCTCTGGTTTTGGTGCATTTCCAGATTTACCATTACTGCTAGATGGAATGGCCCAAAATGCTATGCCTTCCCAGGAGAGGCATAACCAGGAGAAATATCTTCATTTCTCCTAATTTGTCCTCTTTCTATGTGCAGCACATGAAGGTGCCCCTTCCTGCACACAACAATCCTGCCTAAAATGCAGGGACCCAATGCACCATGGTGCAAGAGCGCCTATGTTGACCCTAGGCAGCACATTGTGTGCCAGTGCTGGAAAAAGGCAGGCTTGTGCCTATTGTGATAAATACAGTGAATGTATGCCCTTTCCCTGTAAGGCAGTGCAGCAAGGTGACTTGCTGTGCTGCAAGACATTTTTATAAATATGGCCCAAAGTGTGTGTTCTGAAACATAGACACTAAAATGGAAAATGTTTCTTGAATATGAATACCCAATCTAACTCCAGTTCAGTGTCCTATATCATTGCCACCATGTGGATAATCATAAACCTGGGAATGGCCAGATTTAGTTACAGGGGAACTTTGAGGGAGTAATCAATTCCATTCCCAACCTCTTTCATTAGTCCATGTTAATTTAAATCCTTTGAAACCTAAATAATTTTCAACACCTACTTTCTTAGCTTGGTGTCTGCCCCAAACAAATAAACTGTGATGAAAAAACAAGCCCTATTCGTCCTACACATACACTGATGTACAAGAATAAGGAACACAGAGGCAGATAAACAAATATATAACGAGTTAGATGTTTGACCATTTGGAACTACATCAGACCATTAGGAAACTACATATTGTCAACTATTTAATTTTGAAAGGAGGACCTTTATTGGCTTTAATACAATTTGGGATACTAATGTGGCACAACACAACCAAAAAACAAAATGAGGCAAGAAAATAAGCTAGTCTTCAGCAATAACGTTTAAAAGTATTAGAAAGGGCTTTAGTAAACAAACATTTTGGTCACAAAACAATGGAAAAAATAGAAAACTAGATAAGAAATAAAACTTAGAAACAAAGCATTATGTATAAGAAATACAATGAGAAATAAAGCATGTGATTGGTTAATAACAATAATTAGGCTATAAACATAGCTCAATACTACTAAATGCCACCAACACACATAGAGACTCTGCTGACATTTAGAAAGCATTAGAGCTCTATTTCTTATTCAAAGATATAACGGAAAAATCTAAAATTATACCTCATTACATCCATCTATATATTTCTATATAAAACAGGCATATTTATATAAGAATCTGTATTGCTGTTCTAGGAAATGAATGTGTTGCTGTAAGATAATTCAGGAGATATGTCATTATGTGTCCTGGCATGTATCATAACATTTGTAAAAATATGTTCCAAGAACTGTTGTCTTCTATGCTTTCAAATATATCAAATTACACAGTCAAATATATCAAATTACACAGTTAAATATATTAACAGTTGTACAAGCATAACATCTATGTTTTTTCACAATTCAATTGATTTATTTTTCCCCAGTGTTTCATGAGGACTCCTTCCATTTGACCATTTTGAACTGTTAATGTTCTAAATCATAACATTGTAATGCAGCACACATTGTAGTTTTGTATAAAAACACATAAGAAGCAAAAGAATGATGGATTGACTTTGTGTTCTGTTTATTATATACAGTGAGGTATCACTGTAGTAGTCTAATATTAACTTCCCATATACTATAAAGTCACCATGAGGCACATGTTTAACTTACCTAACACTTAATATTTATCTGTATATGAAAAACTTTTATTATTTCTGATACATGAAAACATATAATTAATATTGGTAGAAGCTCTATATGTTTTCAGACATTTGGTTAGTTCTGAAAAAAAATCTTTCTCTTGCTGTTTATATTTTTTCACTTTTTTTTTTTTTACAAGGTCAAATCAACTAACCAAAACAATAATCTCAATAGGCAACAGGACAACAAAGGCACAACAAAGTAAGGCTGTTGTGGAGGACATTGGTGAGCCATGACACGCTCACAATGGTTATATCCCCTACAATAACAGTATGGCAGAGGAGACAGTATGATGCTGTACTGCCATATTGCTCTGCTATATCATGATTCTAGTTGAAAACATGTCTTGGCACCTTCGTACCAGGAGCAAGTACTGCTGGAGGGACAGATGCACCGGGTGTTGGTGGAGGTGCTAATGGAGCAGCACCACTAGAAGGTGGTACTGGAGGGACAGATGCAGCCAGTAGTGGTTGAGGTGTTGATGAACCAGAAGTCGAAGGTGTTGCATTAACTGAAGAAGTGGCTGCTGCCGATCTTCCTTCTGCAGCCTTTTGTATTGCCTTTTGATGCCTTTTTCAGCACATTCAAACTTGATGGAATTAATTTCTCATTCCTGTGGGCATGCACAACATTTGTGGGTTTTTTGACAATCCAATTGATTTGTTCTTCCCCAGTGCTTCATGAGGACTACTACCATATACATATTTGAACTGTGAATCTTCTGAATGATGATATAGAGGTGTAACAGAAATTGTAATTGTGTCTGAAAACACATGAAAAGAAAAACAAGGATGGATGACTTTGTGTTATGTTTATTAACTGCAATCAGATATCACTATAGCAGTCCATTATTAACTTACCATCTACTATACAGTCACCATAAGACACATGTTTAACTTACATAACACTTACCATTTATCTCTATATTAATACAATTTAGTATTTCTGATAGCTGAAAAAATATGGGTATCATTGGAATCAGCTCTTTATCTTTTGAAACATTTGGTTAGTTCCTTAAATTAGTTTTTCCCTTCTTTTTTATTTTTAGATATTTTCTGGATTTTTCATTTATTTACAAGGTCAACATGACCAACAAAAACAATACTCTCAACAAGATACAGGAGGACAACAAAGAAAAAACTAAATGAAGGCTGTCTGAGAGTGAGGGGTTGGGTTTTCTATATTTTAATCTTCTTGTATAATCATTTAGTAACCCCCATCAACGGTCATATGAACCTTTGTTTGTTGACAAAGAGAATTGAGGGGAAAACATCTACAAAGCAATAAATCGCTAAAGATTTTAAATTCAATCAATTAAGAGAGTTAGTGTGAGTTAAAGGATTTTAATTTTGAAATATTTTAGTCTTACATCTATTTATTCATTAAGTAAGTAAGTAAATTTATTTACATAGTTAATTAAAACCATTGCAATACCTCATTTGAGACATTTTCTGCATGCAATACATATTTCACTGCAACCATAAAATTACATCTATTTATAAAAAATATATATATATTACATTTTACATTTCCTATTTAAAATCTTAAGGTTAATACATTTTACAAACATTATTAAATAAGATTCAATTTGATTTTATTGTCCTTTAAGCGCTTAGCGAGGGGTCGAGTTCCGACATTCTAATTTCTACCACCTTCAAAATGTAATACTTTTTAGGCAACGTTAATAATTCAGCTGGATTTAAGAAACTCTAAAAGCATCATAAAGGGTCAAGTTTCTGCATCCTTTTTTCTACCTCCTTCATAAACTTCACCAAGCTACAGTTCAACTGCGGGTCGTTTGGTACAAAACAGGCAAGGACTGCATGTCTTCGTGAGCGTATTCCTCGCTGGTTAAATTGGAATTTCAACAAACGTTTCCTTTCCTCCATTAATTTGTCGCAAGAACACAACAAATGTGGCATGTCCTCAGATGCCTTGCCGCATAGCTGACAAAGGGATCACCCCTTCTCCCTAAGCCAGTGAGGGAGATGACATTTGCAAGGTAACAGGCCCAATCTATACTTTAAAAACTTCAATTTTGTAGTTCATAAGTACCCGAGGTCAAGGTAGCTCCCTCTGATGACCTTGTTTAGAGTAGGAGTTTAGAATAATCCACCCATGTGACCTTTTGGCGACACAAGCTTTATCTTCAATCCATGAAAGGTATTTTATTGTTTTCTTTACCAACCTTTTTGATTGTAGTATGATTGGTAGGGGTATTCCACAGCTCCTGTAGCCCTAGATTCGCCAGGCTGTTTTTCAAATACTTAGCGCATGGCGAGGCTGGATTTCGCTCTAGTTCTGACCATAGGTAGCTGTTTAAGGTACCCTTTTTTCCATTCTGGACTTTGTCCCACGTATTTATAAAGGCCCCCTGTCTTGCCAGAGACTGCTTCTGACCACCAAACTCTAGTCTAATTTGAGCCGGGGAGGTGTTTTTTGGCAAGCTAAAGATAATCCTGTATGCGGCTGTTACAGTTCTGTCCAGAATCGCTGCATCTCTTCCTCTCTGTACTTCACTCACATAAGTAATTGTGGGCAGCAGTTTAGCTCTTATAACTTGTACCAGGGGCAGAAGAGATGGACTGGAAAGCTTGCTATTCATTTTCTTTAGAGAAATTGCTACTGCAATGCCTTTTCCTCTGATGCTGGCTTTCTGTCCGCTATTGTCGATTTTAACTCCAAGATACTTATACACATTTGTGTCTTCTATTCGGATGTTGTTCCAGAACCAGCCATATGAATTCTTCCCTTTTTTGTTAATTGACATTGTTTGTGTCTTCCCCAGATTTATCGTCAATTGATTTCCATCTGAGTACTTCTGTGTGGCATTCACAAGTTTTTGCAGCCCTATTTTAGTATGACTCATTAGAACTATATCGTCCCCATAGAGTAATGTTGGCAGTATTTGACCTCCTAATTTTGGTGCGTGACAGTTGCACTTGTTGAGGATCGGAATTAGGTCTCCTAGGAACAAGTTAAAAAGCAGTGGGGACGAAACACATCCCTGTTTGAGCCCCTTTTTGGTTGGAATTTGTCTAGACAGGCGAGGTCCGTCGCCCAGCTTAACCTGTATCCATGTATCACTATGCAGGTTAATCAACAGGTCTAGCAATGGCCCTGGTATGCCCCACTTCTTCAGTTTTGACCATAGGAGATTCCAATTAATATGGTCGAAAACTGCCTTATAGTCAATAAAGCACAGGTGTATTGGCATTTTGGCAAGTTTGGCTTTATCAATTAGCAGACCCATAGACAGGATGTAAATGTAAATGTAAATGTGTGTGTCTTGTAAAACGCACTGCTACCCATAGGCGTCCTGGCGCTATAGACCACTGGGGAACCCGTCCTGGCTTTCCCTGTGAGATGTTCCCTCCTGGGTATCTCCAAGGTGAAACCAGGCATCCCCAGCGTTTGTGGGGGGCCGTTGTGGAGATGAGGCAAGCTAATGCCCAGAGTTGCCGAGTGTGATCCCTGGTTAGAGTAGGCACTGAGGTGAGAATTATCGAGTCCGCTGAACCTGGTTCACGACCCTGCCGGGTCAGGAATTGAACCCTGGTCCTGGGCCGTCCTCTGCTTCCGGGTCTGCCGCCTCTAACCAGTGAGCCACACCACTCCACCACTGCTTCCCATGTTCGTTATTGTCCCAACTGATTTAGCAAAACCCGTCTGATTGACAGGAATTAAGGATTCTTCTAAGGCCCAGGCCTGCAATTCATCCAAGAGGATCCCGGCAAAGTACTTTGCCTCGTTATCCATAAGGGCGACCAGTCTATTGTTCCTTGGTAGAGATTTATCCCCTGACTTGAATATTGGGGAAATAATGGAACCCTTCCAAGAACCAGGTAATATGTTAAAATGTTTAATTTCCATAAATAGTGGTTCGAGTGCTAAAGCCCATTTGCTTTAATTTTGTTTGAAAAGAATCGGTGGAATACCATTCGGGCCTGGCGCCCCCTCTTTTTTTCCTTTCTTAATTTGGCATGTAATTATCTTTTGCAGGTTTATTTCTCCTATATTCATAACTGTAGTGCCACCCTCTCGTTTTTGTTGAGTTTCGTACGGTGGCTTTGGTTTGTTGTCCTCATTTTTTCCCTCTAAGTCAGGGTCACCATGTTGTGTAAAGTGATCTTTAAGGTAGTTTGCCCATGTTTCTTTGGTAATACAGGATGACACTCCTTCATGCCCGGGGTTTATAAAGGAGTTGATAGTTTTCCAGAATGTTGCCCTGTCGTTCTAGTTTGTATCTGCATGTAGCTTGGCCCACAATCTGTCCTCCTTTACTCTGTTTGCTTCCCATTTTGTTTTTTTCAGAGATGCCTTCATTTCTCGTAGGAGATCATATTTCGCTGTATCTCTTGGGAAATGTCTAAGTTGGCGCATTGTTTGAAAGATATATTTTTTAATTCGTTTTATCTTTACTGCATATTCCTTTGAAAAAGAGGTCGTTTTCATGTCAGGTGTCCCTTTTGGATTTTTGGAGTTGTGGAGTAGCCTGCCATTGTTGTTATAAAACTCTCCCATTTCTCAACTTTGCTTACTCCAATTCTTCCATAAAAGTGAGCCAGCGCCATTTCTTGCAGGCATCCCTCATTCACTACCGAAAACTTTATCCTTTTGTAGTTAACAGTGTAAATTGAATCTTTAGGTTCCACAGACTGCTCAAAATTCGGCTTGCTGATATTCAATGTGATTAGGATTGAATTTGAGCCCTTTTTGGCTGATTTCGAAGTAAGCAGGTTTATTATCTTTAAATTTTGAGTAATTGGTCCAAGTTCCTTGATTTCATAAACACTTGTGGCCGAGACATAAGTTGCTAATCCCCCTTGAAGGTGACCATATTTTGCTGTTCTCACCGCGCTTGCGAAAAACCGTAAAAAGCCGTGTAAATGCGGGGGCTCTGTTTGCCATGTTTCTTGAAAAGTCACAATGTCAAAAGTTCTTATATAACTGACAAATTCTGGGTTGGCCATTTTAGAGGCGAGACCGTTGATATTCCATAAACATATTCTGAATTGATTAGGCCCACGTGATTTAGGGAGATTACTTATTGGTCAATTTCCTTGATTAATTATTGTTCTGGCTATCCATCTCAGATCAATTGGTCCCAGTGAACCTCCATCATGATCCCTGACATTTAGATCTTCCTCACTTCTACTCCATTTTACCCCTATTGCCCCTCGGAGTACAGGTACTCCAGATCTGTTACCAGGATTGTGTTCTTCTTCTATTACTGCTGGAGTTAATAGATCAGGATATTTTGGTTTTAGGTAAGGGGCAATTGATATTCCCCAATTTTTAAAGGTTTGAGACTCTACCAGTATTTTATGTGCAACTATAGATGTTATCCAAGTTGCTTTTGTATTTTCCTCCTTTGTTCCGTCTTCTGCTATAAATTCAATAGAGACCAAGTCCCGAGTAGCCACACCGGCCAGAGATGGAATATGAGATAACAGCCATAGAATGTTTCCTCTGTTCAGTATGTCATGTCTTCCTTTAGATCTAGTAATCTGGTTTAAACCATACAATATTTGGATCTTTGGATTTGTGATTATTTTTTTCCAATAGTATTAGTGGAGAGGGTCCACTAGTCTCTTCTTGATGTAGTATTTCTCTTCCGTCAGTCTTATTGGTGTCCTTTTTACACTCACCTTCTTCATCATTATTGGTGGTGGTTGAGGGTTCGGTTTCACCTTGGTCAAACTGTGACGTTGACCCAAAGAGACGCTTAAATCCATCTCGGTCTAAGTTTGTTTTTTGATTTCTGCCTTTACGTTTTTTTGCCCGCCTTTGTTTTGCGTTCATTTGTTTGTCAGCCTTTTCTTCCATTGTAACTGCTGGCATTTGATCATCCACTATTTTGTTCTCTTTTGCTTCTTCTTTTTTATTCTTATAGATCTGTATATCCTTTACCTCAAGGTATTTGTTTTTATTAATTTTGGGAATTCCTGTGCCTATCATTTTATCGGTTTTTTTCATAGTGCTGCTTTCGCGGGGATGCTTGTCTATTTCAGCATCTAATTGTCCGTCACACAATTAGCTTTCTTGTCCTTGTTGGGGCTGTTTTACTAATGTGCATAAGTCATTCAACATTGAAGCCACATTCACAATCCACATCCACAATCCAGCGTCCTATTATGAACCTTGTCCTGTTTATTTTGTATTAGGGAATTTAGTGTACCCAGCTTCTCATCAATTGCAACCACGAAAACAGCCAGCGCATCTAAAAGCGTCAGTTGGGTGTCCATCTTGTCTGACTGGTAGTGGAGTGCTTCTACCAATAGTTGAACTGTTTTTAGCAAGCTAGGCCATGCTGTCGCCTTGTTAGTGTTTTTTTGCGATTCCTCCCCACCAGCTGGATTTGTTGTCTCATTTTGATCCTTAATTATTTTTTTCATCTGATTCCTGATTATCTTCAGTTATATTATCATCAGTTTTAGTGTTGGACCCCCCCCCCCCGCCCCCCGTTTTTGTCTTGGGTATAAGTGGCCATAAGGCCTTCCCATTCCTCCGATCCGAGATATGAGGAAATCTCTATGTCCTCTGGATTTCCAACTGAGTTAGACGCTGAGGTCAGCTCTTTGTTTCTCTCCCCACAACTGGTTGGCTCCATTTGATAATTTGATGTTTTATTGACTGAGAATGGGGAAGTTGGAACCATTTTGAAACCTGTTTCTTCCTGCACTTCCTCATTTCTCTCTTGGTTGGAGTCCAGGGGTTTTTCCTGCAAGTTTTTTAGGGTATAAATCGTTGGTGTAATAATTATAGCACAGTTGACAATTCTATTTTTGCTAAACAGTAGTCCGTTGGTACCATTCGTATCAAAGTTGGTTTCTTGATTTTCTTGGTTATCTCTTTGGGCGTCAATTGACAAATTGTTTACTTCCTTTTGTCTATGGACTTGAACTACCGAGACCTCTCCAGTCCCCAATTTGCCTGTAGTTTTAGTGCCCATCAGTATTTTGTTATTTTGAGGAGTTGATGTTGTTTGTGTGGAACTAGTGACTGCTTTACTAGTTTTTCTTTTTATGCCCGGGCTTTTCCTTATATGCATCGATTTCTGCTCTTCTGTAGTTTGCGAAAAATTATTTAATTGTAAAGGCTGAAGAGGTGATTGAAGACCTGGGACATCTCTTGTGTTAGAGAGTAGAGCGTCCCCCTCGTTTTTTAAAAAGCAAATTTTTGTAAAGATTTTTGGTTGATAAGAAAACTGCCTTTTTGTTGTTTTTTTGCTGGTCTCCAAATTTGGTGTTTGCCCATTATTTCCTAACCCAGAGATATTTCCTTCTACTGATATTTTAATGAGGGAACAATTTTTTTGGGTCGCCAGACCTGATTCTGATGGTAGTTCGATCCTTGCCTCTTCCAGCATCTTAGTTTGTCGCTTCTGTTTTTTTGTCTCTCTTTTATCTATTATATTGCCCCGGACGCGACCTGACCTCATCCTGCCCTCTGCTTCTTTCAACTGTCTTGTCTCCTGTCTTTTGTCCCACGCAACTTGCCGTGATAATTTTGCTCAGGATTTTAAAACAAGATCAGTTTCCAGTATCCTCTCAAGTGCTCCAATCGTGCCTTCCCCGCATCCCCCAATCCACTATTTCCACCCTCCTGTAGCTTATTTTTGGTTTTAGTTGTTTTAAAGTTTGACCCCTCACCAGCCGTACTGCTCCCCAAGCCCGCCTGGGCCCGCCACTCCCCCGGATGTAAATGACCAATGTACTAAGGCCCGGCAGTCCCGTGCAGCAGTAGCTTGAAGCTTGAAGACTTGGTGGCTCGATCACTTCTGCTCGTCCCACACAAAGTCACAAAGCCACTTGGTGGCTCGAATGCTCCTGGTAGCCCAACAAGCCACACGCAGAATGCTCAGTACTGCTCCCCGCCTGCCCTGCCCAGCTCCAAAATTGGGCTCAGGTACCCACAACAACAGACTGGATTTCCTCAGTAGTATAAAACAATGTAGAAATGAGCTCAGGGCAAGTTATGGGTGAGAAGTTTGAGAAGTAGCCTCCTCACCTCACCCCACTGCTGTCCTTCCTTTTCTCCTTAGTTTTGTATTTCCTTTCCTTTGCTTTGTATTTCATTTGCTTCTTTACCCCTTTGCCACAAAGCAGCGGGAGGTCTGGGGGGCCCAGGGGGGTCCGTCAGCCGATGGCCCGATTGTCCGATGGCGGCACGCTGGACTCGGCTTCCAACTCGGCTTTAAATGCGGCACGCTGGACTCGGCTTCCAGCTCGGCTTCCAACGCGGCTTTCCAGTGCAGCTCGGTTCACAGCGGCTCCCTGCGGTACGTAGCTCCTCCCGCAGGGGCTTAATCAACTGCACTAGAATATTCATTTGGCATTAACTGTTAGATTTCAGCATAAAAAATTTATATAATCAAAAATTGAATAAAAAAAAATGATAGTTCGAATCACAGTCAAAATGGTATTAATTCAAAAAGTGTGTTCCACAGCAGGTCCTCGTGCCAGCTTCCCTTGCAACAGTTCTCCTGTTCAGCTTGCCCGCAGACCTCTACCCTCTGCTGCCTCTATATCTACTGCCCTCTGTTTGTGCCTCCTCGCTTGTTTCTAGCTCTATTTTGCCTTATCTGACCATTTTTCTGCATGCTGTTTTGCCTTTTTTCTGCTAATTTTTCTGGCCTTTGATTTGCCTTTTCTGGTTGTTTTTCTGCACTCAGTTTTGGCATCTTTTGCTCTTGCTTTTCCTGCTTGTTTTTCTGCCCTCTGTTTTGCCTTTTCTGCTTTGTGTTTCTGCCCGCTGTTTGGCCTTTTTCTGCCCTCTGTTTTTTCCTCTTCTACTCTGTTTTGCCTTTTCGGCTAATGTTTCTGCCCTCTGTTTTGCCTTTTCTGCTAGCCTTTTTTTCTGTTCTCTGTTTTGTCTTTTTGTGCTTGTTTTTTCCCTCTTCCCACTGTTTCCTCAAGACCAGTTTATTCGACTGAGACCTCGCGCCCCTGAGCCCAGATAATCCCGGAGCTGATAGTGCTTCGCCCCACAAACATCGATTGATTGATAAAGGAAATTCCCTAATCTAAATTAATTTGGGTTAAAGAGGGAAAACAGTGTCAATTCAGATACCCAATAAAGAGTTCTGATGAGAGAATCAATGCGTATACATAAGGCCTTTGCATTATAAGGAGGAAAGTATTCTCAGTTCAAAGATGTCAGCAGACAGTTCAGAAATATCTAAGGGGTCTATTCCGAGGTCAGGCGGGCGGTGGCGATCCGCCCGACAGTTCTCTCTGCCCGCATCCCATTGTCACCCGCCATATTATGATAGCGGGGGGTCGGCGGCGGAGGGAAAGACCTTCCACCGCTTTTAGGCCGGTCGAGTCGTCGACCAGGCAGAAAACATCTTCAATATGGCGGCGGTGTCTGCAAGATTCAGGCAGAGATCAGCCTTTCCATGCCGGCGTTGCTGCCATGGAAAGGCATGCACTCTCTGGCATTGGGGGGGCCGTTGCGGGCCCCCAGGGAGTTAGGGGGTGGGAGGTGCACATGGGGGGTACCTATGGTACCCCCTAAATTCACATGCACAATGTGGCAGGCACTGCGCGATGCCTACCATGTTGTGCATGCAAATGCACAAGGTGCATCCACAGCACCGCCCACCACAATGTTGTGGATGGATGATGCCACCGCTACCATGGCGGTGGCATCCTAATTGCCAGTGCTGGACGTAAGTCCGCCCGCCATCCTAATATGCCCCAAGAAAGCTGACTCACATGAAGAGAAGGCATCAGGAACTCAAAGGTGAGTCTCCAGTCAGGGAATAGAGGTAGGAATTTGGAATCTGCATCAGGCTCTGGCTAGCCAGTCTAGGAACACACACTAATATAAACACACAAATTCTATGTTGCAACATACATTGTTTTTGCCTTCTTCATCCTTCAATAGAATATCAGCTGACTCCTGGGAATAAGCAAATTCCCTATTTTCTCAGAGAAGCACAAAATAATTTCAGACATCGAACCTTGAAAAGTTACAGCATTGATGCTTTGCAGTCCAGACAGTTCTTCCCATGAATAATTTTTCTGGTAACTTCCTCTTCTCTTGGTGAAAACTCACTATCGGTTGTCTAATATATAACAAACACCTATTCACTAGCTGAAAGAAGGCTCCTGGACAAATAAAAGATTTATAATGAAAGGAAAAAACATTGTGCACAAATAACTATTCAATGTGGAAAAACAGGCCTTTCAGTGTAAATGCATTCTTCTCCAGTTAACATGGCGTCTACAGTTAGGCTAACTTAAATAAACGCTTTTATTTATTTGCCGGCCTGCAACATTCAAGTAAGTTTACCTACTACAAATTTTACATTTAACATGTTTTATTTAAATAAAAGCTTTTGCCCATTTTTAATAGAAGATTTGGATAATGAATAACAAAAGTGGCAACAGCTTACCCCCTCTGATGGTTGAAAAACCATCACAATTTCTTCTCAAATGAATTTTTTCAGTGCACTCTGATTTTCGGTAACGGTATCCTTTATATTTTTGCAGGTTTTCAATTTCCTTCAACTTCTTATAGTCTCTATTCTTTCTTTCTTCCATTCCAAATTCTCCTATGATTTGTTTTCTTTATTCTTCTTCCTAGTTATATAGTATCTAAATCCTTTATATAAATCAACTAAGCATATTAAGCAAATACCAATGATTATTATAGGTCTCAGCATGACCCTAAAAGGTCCTTCGCCTACTGTTGCAAACCAGTTGCACATGGTAGAAGCTCCTATGCAATGCTCCTTTGTACACTAGTGTTTTCTGAAGGTTTTAATTTAGTTTCAGGTCAGAAATTTCTTTGCAAATTCTTGTATCTTTCTTCTCTGGCTGGGTATATACGAACAGTAATGTTGAACTTTCAGCATCCTGCAGACTCTGCATTTCACTTCTAAAAAAGTATCTAAAGATAATCGATTATGCAAGAGCTTTGATCTAATAGCCACTAATTCTATGTTAACTGCTAGTAAGGCACCAAATGTACTAGTAGCTAGTTTATCTACTACTGTTGAGAGCTTTTTAATTTTCTCATCATTTAATTTTATTCCTACAGGTGGTTTGATTGCTCAAAAAATATCTCCAATAAATTGCGTGACATCATTTGTACTACGCGGGTGTCTATGGGGTGGTGCCATCGTTAAGGCATGTATGTTATTTACATGCTTTATCTTGGGAAACAGGATAGCTAAATAGCAAACACCGTTCCTATCAGCTGGCAACTGGAAATAGGCATCCTGTCCACACACAAAATAAACTCTATGAATAACTGCCTCTTCCCTGTTAAAATGTGTACAGGTCCTTCTAAAAATTAGAATATGTCTTCATAATTACTAATCCCAATGTGTCTTTTTCTACACTGGTCTCTATGTTTTGTAAACACACAATTTCCCTTTTTTTGCCTAGCTAACTTGAATTTTGGGTAAACCATATTTTTATTAATCATCTTCTTCCTTCTTCCAAACATTCATTAAAACATCTTCTTAATTTTTTTCTACAAAAAATGTGAGCTCTACTGTTAAAATGAACGTCTTTTCTTATGGTCTCATTCAACAGGTTAGAATCTTTTTGTATGCCTTAACAGTGTTTAAGGCTTTGGGTGCTCTAAAGAAATACCATGTAATTTCCATATATTTTGCTTGTGGGTGAGCATTCATTCTTTTCCGAAGTTGAACTTTAGAAAGGATCATGTTATAATTTGAAAAAAGATTGTTCAAAATGTTCCTGTCTATAAAATAAACTAAGTAAAATACTACATGTGATTGCATATGACAATATTGCTTCTTCTGCAGCTGAAGAATATAAGTGCACGTCCTGAACTAATCTAGAATAAATGTTAGTCCCCATGTAAAGTACTAACATCTGATCTTTTATTTAATTTTGAGTGCAAGAAGGGAAATATGTAAGCTTTGGACCCAAGCTTCTGCATCTACCTGGCAAGCCTGGAAGAGATCTGTGGTCTTCGTCAAAGAAATAGATAGAAGGAGGAATAATGGTATGAAGAAGTAGGCTTTTGGAAACTTTTAAAGACATGATGAGTTATTTCTTCCAATGATTACACCCTTTCAATTCAGTAAGGCTGGGGAGGCTGTGATCACCCATGTAGCCAAGTAAACTTGATTGAATTTGAGCATGATATTTAGCACAAGGGGCATCAGAAATTTGGTTAGTGCTTATCGGTCTGCTATTTGTCAGATACTGTGTTTTTGTACAGTTGAGCAAAATTTCAACAGAGTGAAGGACCATGACTATAAGAGGGTGTCCCATCCTTTCATACGGGCACCATACTCTCTTAGTTTGTGTAGCATAAACCCAATTTTGGGGTCCATTATGATATTGGGCGGATTGCCTCCGCCAGGCTAGCGGTAGCCACCGCCAGCCTGGTGGAGGCAATCCGCCCGATATCATAACCAGTTTTCCCCCGCCATATTAGGATGGCGGGGGGTACCACGGCGGACGGAAAGACCGTCCGCCGCTTTTCCGCCCCGGTCGCCTTGCGACCGGGGCGGAAAAGGAATAATATGGTGGCGGTGTCTAAAAGACGACGCCAGCCATATTATGATGTCTGGTTTACAGTGCCTTTCCTCGGCGGCGATGCCGCCACGGAAAGGCATGCGGTCTTCACTCTGGGGGCCCCCTGTGGTCCCCCAGAGTGAAGTACAGGTGGGGGTGCACATGGGGGGTACCTGTGGTACCCCCCTTCATTGTCATTTACAAAGGGGCCGCTTTGTAAATGACAATATGAAAGTGCATTTTCAGCATTGTGGCGGGCAGTGCAGAGAGCACCGCCCGCCACAATGCTGAAAATACAGGATGTGCCTGCCACTGTGGCGAGCACATCCTAATAGCACCCCCGGGACCCCCGCCCTTATGGCGGGCGGTCCCGATTTACGATGGGATGACGGGGGGGCAAAGTCCGCCCGTCATCCTAATGAGGCCCTTGGTATCCCAACACATTTAACAACAGTGTTGGTAATTAAAATGACCTGGTAGGGGTCTTTCCACCTTGGCTCTAGGTAGGATTTTTGCACATGTTTCTACAGCAGAACCATATCACCTGGGATAAGGTTGAGACACTACACTTGGTGTGGACTGCTAGTGACAGCTCCAACCTGGTGAGAAACAGAATGCACCACACCAGTTAATCCTTTACAGTAATCAAGTACCGTATCATCATTGATGTTTACAAGCACATTTTCAGGTACAGCAGGAAGTCTCATAGCTACCCTTGAGTATTTTACTATTTGACTATCTGTAAATATAGGCACTTCAATTGAGCTGAAAGACAATAGGCTCTTGCAAGGGCAATTAATTTCATAACTTGTGCAGAGATCACACCTCGAAGCCAGGAGCCTTCCACCACTTCTTGGATTGTGTTAAATGCATTAGCTGCTTTCAAAAGTCCTTGATTGTCTCTTAAGCATGAGCCATCCACAAAGATTACATAGTCAGATCACATAGTCAGGCTCATCGAAAGATTCATGTCTGGTCTTGACTTGGTTCATAAATCTGTAACACCTAAGCAGTCATGGTCAATTTCATCCCCATCAATTTAGTTTTCAGGCAATGGTAATAATGTAGCTGAATTGAGTGTCTGACATCTTTTTAATATAACATTCTTAGCAACAACTATTTTTTGTTCATACTTTATAAGTCTGAAGTTTGTCAGACGTTGTGTTTTTGTGCAGGTGAGCAAACTTACAACAGAATGAGGGACCATGACTGTAAGAGGGTGTCCCATCACTATGGCCTCACATTTTTCAATACTGAATCCAACTCACAACTGCTTTAAGGCAGCCAGGCAGGTATGCTGCTGCAGTTGGGTATCAGTGGCTACAGTAGCCAACCATTCCCAGGAACATTCTGACCTCTCTGTGAATTCTGGGTAGGTTCATCTTTAGAATTGTCTCTATTCTCTTCTATGACACCTTTCTCATTTCCTTCTCAATGAGATGTCCCAAATATAGGACTTTCTTTTATAGTATCTTAATTTGCTCAGGGACACTTTATGTCTGTTCTTAGCTAGATGGTTTAAAAGAGTAATTGTGTCCTGTTACAAGCTTCTTGCATACTTGATGCCACAAGCAAGTCATCAATGTACTGCACCAGAACTGAATTACAAGGCACCTGCAGAGTATCAAGATTCTTTTTCAAGATCTGATTAAAGGTTGAAGGACTTTCTGTTTAACCTTGTGGAACTCAAGAACTCAAGTTCATCATATAAACCCGGGGCCCTTCTCACTTGTGGCAGAGGTCCTGCAGTTGCGGCCTGCACTGGAAGCAGGACCTTCGTACTGCAGTTACCCATTGTGGAGGTCCTGCCTCGAGTGCAGGGACCCTACCATGACTGTGGGATCTCCACCATGAGTGGGGAAACCCTTTGAGAATATGGCCCTCTATGTCTAAAAAAATTAGAACAGAAATGGACTGTCCTCATTTAATGGAATAGAGAAGAAGGCCTAACAGAGAACCACAACAGTAAACCCCTCTGCAGTGCAGGGAATCTGAAATAGTGTTGTATTGGACCTGCTTTGTCTGACAAGCAAAAACGTCTCCTTAAGTCTCTTCTGGTTTATTTCCTGCTCTTCGCCACAGTATTTTGAATACCTCAGGATCTCATCTAAAGGTTTTGTTTATCAATAAATCGCATTCTGCTGTATGTGCATACTGATATATGGCCGCAATCCAAAAATGAACTGTGGTACAAAACTCACCATAACTCCTTTTTCAAGATTTTCTAGTCCACTTGCTGTTTAAACAATTGCAACAAATGTTCATATTAAGCATGTACTGTTTCCTTAGCTTCTGATGTAGTTCTATTGATCTTTAGCCAATCAATGTCTCTCGCTAGAACATTCCTTTCTAAAAGGTAATCACCTCATCGTATTTGGTCATAACCGCAGGTGAGGGGGCACAGGAATGCACATCCTTTGGAGGCTCAGAACATGACCATTGCACAGCTAACTTACATTCCACCCACAGATCACTTGGCACTACAATAGCAAAGTAAGTATTCAAATCTGTCCACAAAACCTTTGAAATCTTGACAAATCTGTTAACATGTGCATACCACTTTGCAGGATTCTCTCTCAACTTTGGAAAATGATTAGTAAATGTTGCAAAATCACCTCTACTCCATGATACATGAATATGGTCAGGGATGCCCGCCACCCCTTCCACCACCAATCCCAATGGTAGGAGACAGACACAGTTTTAACTTTTGGAAGGCAGGGGGGCCTCACGACCCCCCCGGCAGTATTTATTAAAATATGAAACAAAATTTAAAACTTTAAATTAAAAACGTTTCATGTATCATGTACAAAATTCAACTTTCATTGCACTTGATGAAGACAGGTATCCAGGCTAACCTTAACAAATCTCTAATGCAAAGATTTTCCTAACCGAGTCTAACATCATGACATAATGCATTGCATACGAATTTTGTACATCCTATCGTTAGGGGCCAACGGCAAGGTCTTAACCAGTGTCAGATCCCTATCACCAAATTTCCGCCCTCACATGTGAGTGGCGCATGTGCAGAGGGCTTTACCCTCGTAGACAACTGTAACTTCCCTTGTCATGGGGGCCCCCTTTCACTCGGCGCCATCTTAAGGTTGCACTCTCTTCCGCCGGAGCGGATATCCGGCCCCCGGGAAATTTGTGGGAGGGGCATATAGCCATCTCTCCCTGGGAGGGGCCTATGGCCGTCTCCCCCTGGGCGACCCATCCGTAATGGGTGCCGCCCCCCTCCCATCCTTAATGGGTGGCGCCCCCAGTAGGGACCTTGAAATCACTGCTCACCGATCATGACCTTACCGCCACAGGCCAGATAGTTGACCGACTATCTGGCCCCCCACACCTCCTATAGGTCATATTTCCTCAATCCCACTAGCCAAGCTATCATGTCTCCTATCAATAAGTCATTCCCCACCCTGGACAGGTGTACCCCATCGTCTGAATAACAGTGGTCACCCCAGATGCACCCATGAGGTATGCTTTGAAGATGAGCAGAGAAAAACAATTTCTCCATTTTATTGTTGACCCTCTTCACCGAATGGTTCAACGCTGTTGTGGACAATCCACCCCTCCATACCCTCCTCGCAATCATGTGTGACCAAGCTATTGTGCACCCCGGGAGCGTCTTTGCTAACCAACTAACTGCTGAAAGTATGTGCTCGATTAAAGCTCGTCTGCCCAACCTTACCAAGTCTTGCCTCCAATGTGCAATATGACTACTGATGGCGGTGACCTGTGCCGCCCTAACAATTCTTCCACAAAACTTTGCAGTCGGTCAATACATAGGCCGTCCTTCCCATGGAAGGACACCCTGAAACAATATTCCTCAGATGTGTGGATCGCATCACCTGTCTTGAATATGTCCGCGGCACGCCTCACGTATGAGTGGCACACGACCCAGACCACTCGTCTTCCATTCCTTGTTCCTGAAGTGGTGGTTTGCTGATACTGGGCCGGTCCCAATTTCCGCCCTGCGTCACAGGCTCGTGAAACTGTAATCCAAACAAAAGACAACAAGCGTGAGTGCACTTCTTCAGTAACTTACAACATGTGCAGCCGCACGTACCGTTTGAAACAATTCGAAGACCAGCAGCCTAATTGTTTAACATTGTCTGCCCGCAGACCCCCAGCCGTTGCTTCTGTAGCGGCTCCTATCCTGAATGAATGAGTCCCAAAATCACTCGGGTTCAAGCCCGCAGCTGCAATCGTGATTGCCAGCACCCTCTGGAACTGAAACTTTGTTAACGGGGTGCCATCAGCATGTCGCAGCAAGGCCCCCCCCATGTCGTCAACCTTTGTTTTAGGTAGGCCTCAACATGCCTCACTGGACAACAGGGACTACCTGGAACGCGCTGCAACACAATGCTATTCCCCTGGGCCTCCTGGTCTGTCTTTGACCTGGCTATCGTGATCAGCAGGGAATACCCCCTCACTTGCGTGTGGTCCCTGCGCAGACCCCCCTCGGTATCCCTTTTGTTGGCAGCCACTAGTTCACTTACCCGCAGGGCCCCATAGAATGCCAACACAAATGCTGCCCGGAATAGGACGACCTCACTAGGTGAGGAGCATGTCTCCTCTAGTTTAGCCAACAAGGAGGTCAATCTGTAAAAACCTATCGGGGGCCTGGTATCCTTTTTGCGACCCTCTAGGCGCCGCCAGCCGCACAGCGCCTTTCTGACTATAAAGGAATCCGTCGGGTCCCTAATCCCCTGGAGCTGAGCCATAAACAACATGGCGGCCTTATACCGACTGGCGGTTGCCACCGACCGGCCCTCCTCATGAAGTGCCACTAAAAATTGGGTAAAGGACCCCTCCTGACCCCATCTATGCTCCCATGTAGGGCCCAAAAAGGCGCAGTATGAGCGGAACGCCCCTTCATAAGCTTTTCTTGTCCTGGGCACTAAACTGGCTGCCACGAGGTTTTGTAGTCCGGGGCGCTGATTTGCCATAATGCTTCAGGAAATGGAGCTGCCACTAGCTCCGCTGAGGGTAAACAATCCCTGAAAGCCTGCATTTTGAAGTGAGAGAGCGCATCAGCTGCATTATTCAGTACTCCCGGCCCATGTTTTGCCCTGAATTGTACATTTAGTCTCAAGCATTTCAACACAATTTCTTTCAATAATCGCAATATCCACTTGCAGCGTGCTGCCTGTTGGTTAATGCACTCGACTACGCACATGTTATCAGACCAAAATATCACCGAGCGGTTTTGGAACTCTTCTGGCCAGGCCGACAACGCTACACAGATGGGGAATAGCTCTAGAAAAGCAATGTTGCTCGTCAAACCACTTGTTTCCCACCATGCTGGCCATTTCTGGGCCGACCATTGGTTACCAAGGATCGCGCCAAAACCCACGCTGCCCGCAGAGTCGGTCCATAAACCTAATTCTGCTGATGAGGCCGGAGCTTTGCTCCAGACTACTCGGCCGTTGAAATCCGCCAAGAATTCCAGCCAAATGAGCATGTCCTGGCAAACCTCTGCCGACAGCCTCCTACGATGGTGCCCTTCCTTTAGGCCTACCATGGCCTGGGCAATCGATCAGGAGAAAGGGCGAGCCATCGGTATAACCCTCAATGCAAAGTTATGCTGTCCCACTGTTTGCTGTAGTTGGTGCAGTGTCACTTTGTCGTTCCGGAGACATTGCAACAAGGAGGCCCTGAATTTGGCGATCTTCTCCGCCGGCAAACGGAAGCAACCCTCCACGGAGTCTAGTTCGATACCCAGAATCTCCAGGGAGGTAGTTGGACCCACCGTCTTACCTGGTGCCAACGGTACCCCGAAACCCCGCATGAGCACGCAGAAATCCTGCAATGCCCGTGCACAGTCCCGAGAGCCCGCTGGGCCGAGAAACAGGAATTCATCGAGATAATGCATCACATGTTGGTGCCCTGAGGCCTTCGAGAATACCCACTCCAGAAATGAGCTAATCATTTCAAAATAGGCACACGAAATTGAACAACCCATCGGCATGCACATATCCATGTAGTACTTCCCCTGAAATGCAAAACCCAACAAGTGCTGATCCTGGGGATGCACCGGAAGCAACCCAAATGCCGATACAATATCCGACTTTGCTAACAATGCACCGGGACCTAGGCGATTCCACATTACCACTGCGTCATCGAATGATGCATACCTCACACTGCAAATGTCTGCATCGATCGCCTCATTAATGGAAGCCCCCCTTGGTGCAGATAAATTATGAATTAGCCTGAATTCTCCAGGCTCCTTCTTGGAGACTACCCCTAATGGAGAACACACAAAATTGGCCGTTGGTGGTTCACCGAACGGTCCTGCAACCCGCCCCAAGCAAACCTCTTTTGCAATTTTTGTGGCGGCCACCGCCGGGTTGTGCTTAACGGACAGTTGGTTTTTGCATGAGGGGTCCCCCCCAAAAATTACCCGCCGTAATCCTGAAGCCATACGAGAAGCCATCTCGCAGGATCCAGGGGGACACATGATCAGGGTATTTGTTCAGCCAGGGAGTCAAAGCCAGAATATCCACAGGCGATTGTTTGGACCTCCGAGGCACTGTGTCAATCCTGCTTGGTACCCCCTTTTCCTCCAGTACCATTGCCTCTGGATCGGCAGCTAGTTTCGGGGTGGGAGGTGTTACCACAACCTGTGCAGGCATGCCTGAACCTGCATGTTCCCTGTGGCCTGCTACACGTTCCCTTGTTAAAACCCCAGCATACTCCTCGCTTATTCCCATTCCCTCCTGATCTAGACTGAGCATCTCCCCCGTAGGTTGATCGAAAGGGCTGTGGATGTTTCTGCTGAAAGGCCCTGGAGCCGTTTGCACTCGACCCTGATCCACCCGCCGCGCCAGGCAAGAACTGCGCATGCCAAGATACAGTATCCAAACAATCCCAAGTCAGGAAGTCAGTGTTTAATTAAACTCTTTCGCTTTTCTAAATGCCATGTCATACCCTTTCCATTCTTCTCCTCCATACTTCTCATGGAAGCCCGTGATCCTGCTCTGGTAGCAAGCAAGGTCTCCCAACAGTTCTGGTGTTCGCTCACCCATAATTGCTACAAAAACAGAATAAGCCCTGATCCAGTTCATCATAGACTCTTCCACCCTGAATTCTGCCATTTTTGCCCTCCATACACTGGGGTGCCATAAATCCTTCTGAGTCTTGGCATATTCTAACTCACAATTATCTGTCAACAATGAAAACATATTGATATACTTATTTGCCCACACCATTTCTTTTGTTGCCATAGGAACATGTTGCGCCAAGCATTCCCGCTTTGAAGGTACAGCACCCTCCCCCATTATTGGGAGCGATCTCTTACCGGCTTCTGTTGTACCTCCGGTTGTGTCCATCGACTTATTTCAATTTTCGACCGCGGCCAGGTTCGCCACCTGCGGAGAAATAGAAGGCACGTTCGCTGCCCCAGCGCCCCTTGTCTGCCTGAGCTGCTCGACAATCTGCCTAGCTTCTTCGGCTGGGTCTTCCACAGCCGCGGATCCCCGTGCTCCCTTCTTCAACCAGGGTAACACAGCCGCCAACTGAATCGCTAGTTCGGGAGGCATTTGGTCATTATCCAGCGGTGTGATAACCACAGGGATTGGCAATCCCCCATCCGGTGTGGGTACCGGGCTGGATGCTGGTGCTACTGGGACCAGCGGGACCTCCATCGGGACTGGAGCCTCGCTAGGACCCACTTTCCCCTTCTTCTTGTTCCCCTTATCCCCCCCTGGGGTAATTTTTGGCAAAGCAGGCCCCACAATCCTCTTAGGTCGCCCTGAGGGCCCCGCTTGGGCCTCCACTTGTTTCCGGAGGGCCGCTAAGCTGCAACCCAGCTGGTCTACTTTACCGAATTTCCTGTCCATCGCCGACACTTGGTTCACCAGTGTGCGCAGCATTCGTTCCATCTCGGAGCTCTTTCCACTCTTCTTACCAGGCATATCTGCGTTCTGTTTTATCTCTGCCTGTTTTCCAGTAGCGACTCGAACTCCAGCTACGCCTTGAAGATTGAAACAGAAAAAACAATGATTACACGTACAAAAACTGCAGGTGTTCCCTTGAGGGCTCACGAGCGACGAGTGGTGCAGCCTTCCGAGCGCAGGAACAAGAGGACGCCTGCCTGGATTCCCGCGCCTTTTATCTTGCAGCGGGAAGGCGGGGCAGCATCCCCATCCCGCCCAGAAGTGCACGGACTTCTGGGCGGGTGTTAGGACAACCCTTTTAGGCGGCGGGGGCGTGCTCCAACCACGCCACTATGGGCATACCGGCCGGGACACGCCCCCCGCCCGCAAAGTTTCCGGGGGGATCGGGGCACCCAGCCATACGTTCGGGGTGACCGAGAGGTCTCCCCTTTCCAGATACTCTCCACCTGGTATTCCCCCCATAGGAAAAGCTAAAGCCTCATCTTCATCTGGGGTGTAGGTGGTGGCTTACCATTCGTTTTGGTGGCATCTGTTTGTTTCCTTTTCTTTCCCTATTTCTTAGCCCATTTGGTCTCAAAGCTGTCAAAATCACTCCATTTGTGAATGCACTTTACCAATTCCATAATGTGTAATCTCATCCTCGAAATCCACATAGTCACAATAGAGTCATCATTTAACTGTGCCCTGAAATTTTTCTGTAAAGGAGCATTCTTAGAAAGGTCCACCTAATTTTCTCCTGTCAATTCATTTAATTTATCATGGGTAGCAGCCACAAATCTAGTCATCTCTTTACTCAAATATACAAATTCATTCAGTGGTGTTGATTCAAATGTGAAATGTCTAGGCAACCTCTAATAATTTCTTCTAACTCACCTTTAATGTTGGGACATCTATAGGTCTGGTTAGTAGATGTCTGTTTCTCCCAACCTTTTATTTTCTGGAGTTTCCTCAAACCATGGGGGAAAAAATCCCATTGTCAAATTGTCTTGTCTCTCCCTGTGTGATTGGTGCCATAAAGACAATTCACCTTCCTTCTCTCAATATGTGAAGATTTTGTGGAGAAGTGTGGCTCACGGTGTAGAGCAGGCAGACCCAGAAGCTGAGGTCAGACCCGGGACCAGGGTTCAATTCCCGTCGCGGCAGGGTCTTGAGCTCAAATGTCCACGGACTCGATAATTCTCGCTTCGGTGCCTGTTCTAGTCATGGGTTCTCACTCTGCAACTCTGGGCATTAGCTTGCTTAATCTCCACAACAGCCCCCCGCGGCGGGATGCCTGGCTTTCACCTTGGGGATGCCCTGTAGGGGCTATCTCACAGGGAAAAGCCAGGACGGGTTCCCAACGCAAAAAGCGCCGGGACACCCCGTTAGGGGTAGCCGTGCGCTATATAAGTACCGCGAACTTTAACTTTAACTTTAACTTGTGATGGTGTCCAGGCAACAATTTGTGAATTCTGTGATGTCAGGATGAACCCTGTTGCAGTTACTCCTCCTACAGCACCTTAAACAAAAGCATACAGAACTATATGTATTTGTGCAGTGGCAACCAGCAGTGCCAATATCAGAGCTGGTACAACTTATGACACTGGGGCAGGAACAGTCACTACTGAAGCAGTAACACCCAAAAGAATTACAGTTGCTACTGCTTCAACAGGTGCATGTGTAATCAGAGGTGCTGGAAGCGATCTTTCAATCTGAATGGCATTTGGATCAAAAGGGCTGTAGCCACTGTAATACTAGTTGTTGTATCACCCTCCATATTTGTTGTGGGTGTCACATATGGAGGTGGACGTGAGGGCAACAAGGCTTCTAAAATGTCATCTCCTGAATCACTATCAGTGTCTGTTTTTCTTGCAGCTTCTTCATCATAATTTCCCTGTTTCCGAAACTTTTTAGACCTTTCAGTAGATATAAGTGGGTACTTCCTACTCATTTCCTCCACCTTTGCTGCCCTTCATTCCATTGAGCATCCGTGTAATTTTGAATAGCTCTCTTTGGTCTTTTCTTGTACTTGTCTGTCTCCTTGGCATGGTCCACTCGCTCCCAAGCATTTAATGCTTCATTTTGTATAGGTCTAGTAAGTGGCTTCATTTCATATAACTTCTCTCATAAGTTTTAAATCATTTTTAAATCATAGGTACCAAATTGTGAACATTTAAACAGTCCTTCATTTTGAGTGAGCTGGCACTATTGATGAAGCCACAAACATGTATGTTGCCATGCATTTCTCACCATATAATGAGTTGGCGAACTTTCCGGTGGTGCCTCTTCACCCTCACGAATTGACACCCTCACATCTCCTCTCATGTAATCTCTGAGAGCTTTGAAACATTTATTGATTGCAAATACTCAACAGCAAAATAACAGAAATCAAATTCAGAAACTTAAATGATTTGTTTAGTTTACAATTCAGTATTCGTCAGTATTTTCCTCCAATCTTGTCCCAATCCTTTTTTCAAACCTATCATAGCTTAATACTTGAAGACTTCTCAACCAATCTCAGTGCCACACTTCACACCAACTGACCTATTCCAGCGTGACATTCTATGATGAAGCTCTTCACTCCTTGCAGCAGTTCACCCTCCTTTACAAATTCTCATCCACACAATTCTACAACTTTAAGCAAGCACAATAAACAAATAACTTTTCTCTGCTCCACTAAACAATTGAAAGTATGCCATTCAGACAAGAAAGAATCGGAGATGAGGTTCTAATACCTTTCAACTCTACACAAACACACACACACAAGTGAAATCTCGACTAACAGGAGATTGCTTTGACTAATATAGCTTCCCCTTTGCACAACAGGTTTCACTAACACAATCTATTTCAGTACAGTCACAACAAATTGTTATGGTCCCTATCTCAATTATGCAATTGATGGTACCTCATAAATCTGCACTACAAACCTTTGAGGACAAAGAATACCACATCTCAACTATAAACTCGCTTATTTATCTATTTATCCAGGGATCTTGAACTACTTTGAGTCCAATAACAACTTCAAACTGTTCAAAATCTAAGCATAAACACCACTATTTCACAAAACATATTACCTCCTCACTGAAACATAATCTCAAAAAAGATAATTGCGACATATAACCTTATTGATACTCACACCTCTAGTCTTCGAAACCGCAACTCCTTCAGTCTTCAAGTTTGAGCTTTTGGCATTGGAACATGGACAATTCTATGTTGAGGCAACTTATTTAAGGCTCTCTCTCTTCTGACAAAAATTGTCCTCTTCCTACCACTTGACGGTGTGGAGTTTTCTATATCACAATCTTTTGGTATAATCATTAAATAACCCCTGCCACTGGTCATATGGACCTTTGTTTGTCAGCAGAGAGAAATGAGGAGCAAACATCTACATAACAATAAATCTTTAAAGTCTTTAAATAAGGTGTGAGCGATACATTTCGCTTCACCAGTAGAGTTCATAAAGTTTTGCCCACTCCACATTACACTTGTAACAGAGTTTCGGCAAAACTCCTCCAGCTGCCAAGTGGCAGAGTTTTTTCTTGCACAGTGCTCACCAGCGTTAAGTTGGTGAGCAAGAATGGCCTCCCCTAGTAGGCATGGGCGGAAAATCCGTTCCGCTCGCGGATTTTGCGGATTTTCGGGAAATCCGCAATCCGCGAGATTTGCGAATTTCCTGCAAAATCCGCAAATCCGCGAGCAGCGGATTTTGCTCGCACTGCTCGCACTGTTCGCGTGAGTTCGCGCCCCGCGAATAAGTGCGAAATTGCAGAAATACGATCTAAGCAAAACTGAAAGTAACTACTTACCAGGTTCAAAAGTTCAGGCACATCATTAGTAGCCATTTCCTGTAGTGCTTCCTGAGGGGCCCCTCCAGAGTTCAGTTGCCAGTTGAAACTATTATGTGACCCTGCTCTGAACCTCAGAATAGTTACACATATGCCACAAAGGTCATGAATTACAGCTAAGGGAGACAAGCAGGAGCCAGGCTGGAAGTTAAAATCCATTAATCAGCCCCTAATTCATTATTGTTAGTTGGGGCAGGGCAGGTGTTGTAACTAATTTTGCAACAATGAAAGCACTTAGCAAGTGCAAAAGATCACTAATCAGGGCGCACTAAGGAAGCAGGTGCCAGCTAAAAAAATATTCTGTGACACATTAATCAGCCCCAAATTAATTCAGGTCACTTGAGGCAGGGAAGGTGTGCTTTGCTTTGCCGAAAATAATGTACACTGGACAACCAGAGGGTGTGGTGATGAAACAGAGGGTGGCATGGGTGGGCCAGAGGGTGGCATGAGTAGTCAGAGAGTGGCAGTGGTGACAGAGAGTGGCAGTGATGAAGAAGAGTGTCCCAAACAGGTTGGACACGTAGAAACAACAAGTTCGCAAAACTTGCGACCCGACAGGTAAGTTCGCAAATTGCGAAATTGTAAAAACCCTCGCGAACTGGCAGAAACACGGGCGAACACAAAAAAAAAAAAATCCGCAAATTCGCGGGAATTCGCGGATTTTGCGGATTGCGAGTTCGCAAATCCGCAAATTCGCGGATTGCCAATCCGCAAAATCCGCTCATGCCTATCCCCTAGTGTAATTTTCAGGTGCTAGGATGGCACCCGGCGAGTTTTTCTCTAACATAGGCAGTCGCGACCATTTGCAGTGGAAAAAGCTGCAGCTCGAGTAGAAAGTCAACTCGAGTGGCAGCACAGAAGCAGTGTCCTCTGACACGCCATGTGATGCCTTTTGTGCTGATTTTGTAGCATGGAACAAGCTCCAGGCACTAAAAATCAGCACGATGTGCCGATTCCGTCAGCTTGCAAAACTCCATGGAATCTCACTGTGTTTTTCTGTACCTCTGTGGAATTCCGCAGGGTGAAACTCCATGATTTCTGCCCACCTGTACATTAAACTCAGTCAATGAAGAGGTTTAGTGTGAGTTAAGTGGTTTTATTTTCAAATCTTTTAGTCTTTCAACTATTTATTCATTGGGCATTAATCTTCAGATTTCAGCTTTAAAAGTTAATGTAATCTATCAATCAATATTTGATTATGAAATAGAACACAATGTTTGTTAGAATCACAGTCAAAATAGTAATAATGCAACAAGCATGTTTTATAAAGGATGTTCCCTAAACTAAGTTAATTTGGGATAAAGAGGGAAAAAACTGTCAGTTCAGATACCCAATAAAGAGTTCTGATGAGAGAATCAATACACAGGCATAAAGCCTTTGCATTATAAGATGGAAAGTATTGTCAGCTCAAAGATATCAGCAGACAGTTCAGTAAAATCTAAGTAAGGCGGCGGTCTTATAAAGAAAAGGCATTAGGAACTCACAGGGGAGTGTCTAGTCAGAGTCAAGGTAGGAATCTAGTATCTATGTCCGTCTCTGGTTAGCTACTCTAGGAACGTGCAGTAATATAAATACATAAATGATACCTTGCAACATTATTATCATTTGTCTGCTCTATCCTACGATATATTTTCAGTAAACTCCTTGGAAGAAACAAACGCCCCATTTTTTTTATAGGAGAACAAAAGGGTTTTCATACATTGAAACTTTAAAAGTTACAGACCATTTAATGTGGAAAAACAGGCCTTTCAGTGTTGGTGCATTATTCTTAGGTTAACATGGCATCTACAGTTAACTAACTTAAATCAGCACTTTTATTCATTTGCAGGCTACAACATTTTAATTTGATTACCTACTATAATTTTTGTATTTAACATATGTCTTATTTAAACATAAGCTTTTACAAATTTTTAATAACTTGAAAAATGAAGAACAGAACGACTGACCAGGGTCCAGCTCAACCAAAACACATGTACCATAAACAATCTTAAGTTTGGTGCAAAACACTTCCCGCACCCGTCGTCTCAAGGTGCAAATCAGGCCAAAATGTTCATCAAAAGGTGGAAGGTGCACTAGTTGAAATCAAACGCGAACTCGCTTTGTCCAATAAAAAAAATGTTTCTTTATTCTGGTAATCTTTAACAAGAATGACACACAGCCAATGCGTTTCGTTCCCAGAAGGAACTTCGTCATGGCTCCACATATAAATAGGCCAGTAGGCGTTAGCAACACTCCAAATCAGTACAAACGGTAAGTTCCAAAAAGCACAGTATGCAGAATCTCGAAGTTAAGTTATGTTATGTTATGTTATTTTATTTTGTATAGCGCGCGGATGCCGCAGCCAAGAGGCGTCCCGGCGCTTTAGGAGATGATGGAACACAACACAGCAGCGGTAACCAGATAGGAATGGGACTAAACTGTGGAAAATAGGAAGGTTTTTAATGCCTTCCTAAAAGGGAGCAGGTCAGGGATGGAACGGAGAGGGGCAGGCAGAGAGTTCCAGAGAGCTGCCGCCAACACTGAGAAAGAACGTCCACCCATTCTAGCTTTTTTTAAACGTAGAACAATGGCTAGATTTAACCCTGAGGATCGAAGAGCTCTGGAGGGGGCATAGTGAAGGATTGTCTGCGAAAGGATGGGGGGAGAGGCTGATTTAAGAATTTTAAAAGTTAAGCAGAGAGCTTTAAACTTGATTCTTTGCCCCACAGGTAGCCAGTGAAGATCTTGAATAGTTTGGCGAACAGAGACGAACTTCGGAAGGCCGACCAGCATCCTGGCCGCCGCATTTTGAACCCGCTGAAGGCGAGCTAGTTCTTCCTGATTCACGCCCAAAAACAGGGAGCTGGCATAGTCCAATCTGGTAAGGACCAAAGCTTGGACTATGATCTGTCTGGTGTCCGCATCAAAATATTTGAAAATAGGTCGGAGGCACTGCAGGGCACCAAAACATGTACCAGCTACACGTTTGGTATGGGGAGTGAAAGAGAGTTTGTCGTCGAGCCACACCCCGAGATTTCTAACTTCAGCCACGGGAGTGGGAACAGGACCCAACTCGGATGGCCACCATAGATCTCCCCATAGCCCACTTTCCCTACCAAAAATGATAACCTCGTTCTTAGAGGCGTTGAGTTGGAGTCGATTATTCGCCATCCAGCCTGCCACAGCTTTAAGGGCTGACTGAAAGGTAGGGGCATCCATGTTGGACTCACCATTAAGTGCCACCGCCAGCTGCGTGTCATCGGCGTATGACACCATGGTGAGACCATAACTGTGAGCTACCTCCGCCAGCGGCTGAAAATACAAATTAAATAGGGTAGGGCTAAGGGCCGATCCCTGCGGGACACCCTGAAGGATGGGGCGAGGAGCAGAGACATAGGGAGGTGTGGATACTTTGAAGGTTCGATCCGTGAGAAAGGATCGGAACCACTCAAGTGCTACCTCTCCAACTCCAGCCTTCACAAGACGATGCATAAGGATCTGATGGGAAACCGTGTAGAAGGCGGCACTAAGATCCAATAGGATCAGTGCCGCCGTCTGACCCTGGTCCAGCATCTTCCTGATGTGCTCCACCACAACCAGGAGAGCAGTCTCGGTACTGTGGCCTGCTCGGAACCCATTCTGGGAGTTGTCCAGTATATTAGCTTCCTGCAGATGAGATGATAGAATGTGATTAGCATAAGCTTCTGCTAATTTGGCTAGCCATGGGAGAAGGGAGATAGGCCGATAGTGTTCAGATTTTGTAGGGTCAAGGGAGGGCTTCTTAAGAATGGGGATGATAGTAGCCTGCTTCCATGCAGTGGGAACACTGCCGGTGTTAAAGGAAAGATCAATAAGACTGTGCATGGCAGGGTAGCAACACTCGGTGAGTTCCCGGAATTGAGTGGGTCTCATAGGGTCATCCGGTGAACCGGATTTGACTTTTGTCGTCAAAGCTTTGAACTCCTCTAGAGTAGGTGCGATAATATTGTCCCTAATGAGGGGTTGAGAGAATGACCTGTAGATGGCCTCCACCTTTTCAACAAAGAACGAGGCCAAATCCTGACAATGTGCCAAAGAGGCTTCAAGAGTAGTGGTGGCAGTCTTTTGACTTGTGAGGTCCTTGCATACCTTGAAGATGACCTTGGTAGGATTCGTACTGTTTTTTATCTCCTGAGAATAGAAGGCAGCCCTAGCTGTGCATATGGCCCGATGGTACATTCTGGTGCAGGCCCTATAGGCCGACTTGAGGTCAGCATCATAAGTTTTGCGCCATGCACGTTCCGCTTTTTTGCAGGAAGATTTAAGCGCCTTAAGAGATTTGTCGTACCAAGGGCTAGAGGGACTTGATCTAGTCTTACTCCACCTGGCCGGTAAAAGAATATCTAGTGAGTGAGTTAACCACTCACAAAAGCTATCATAGCCAAGAGAAACTTCAATAGGGGGTTGAGGATGGTGCTTCATCAGAAGGTGGTGAAAGTGCTCTAAATTCAGGTTTCTCCAGGGACGTTTAAGAGTGTCAGGGGAGTTGTTTCTGGGGGGAGGAGTAGAAGTAGTAATATGAGTTTCGATCAAATGGTGATTGGTCCAGGCCATAGGCCTAGGTTGGAGCACTAAAATATTGGTGGAGAGATTTGTCAGGAAGGGATCCAACAAGTGTCCGCCTGTATGAGTAGGTAGTTGTACTAGTTGGATTAATTGAAAGGCTTCAAGATCAGCTAACAAGCTATGGACCGAATTGGAGAGTGGGGCATCCATATGCAAGTTAAGGTCACCAATAATCGTGAAATTAGCAGTTTTCATGACTAGAGAGGAGACCACCTCCGGGAGGCTATGACGGAAGGCGCCCTCGGGACCGGGAGGCCTATAAATTAGTAGTCCCGAGAAGGTAAAGTGGGGGTTCACTGTAATGTTAAAATGCGCGCTCTCACACCCTGCTATGATGGTAGGTTTCCAGGCGCAAGGATAGCATGTTTTTACCGCAACTGCGATGCCTCCGCCTCTGGTATTACGGTGGAGAGAGTGCATGGTGTATCCCGCAGGGAGGGCTAAATTCATGACAGCCATAGATTGGTCATGTAACCAAGTTTCGGTAAAAAAGAAGATATCCGGATTGTCATCTGTGATCAGAGAGAATACTTCTTGAAAGTGACATGCCAATGATCTAACATTCAGATGAAAAATTTTAAGGGTAGAAGGAGTAGCTACGTCTAGAACAGAGTCTGGCTTGTAGACACAGGGAGGTCTAGATTGAAGACTTAAAATAGGCAGCGGCTTAGGAAGTTTAAAAGAACAGGTGGGACACTGAAAAGGCCCACTAAGCGGATCCACAGCGCCGTGATGGCAATCGCTTACCTCATGACGTAGTAAAGGCAGGTTCCCAGCAGATATCATCCTGAGGAAGCCAGAGTCCCCTGCCCTAGCCCTGCCTTAGCGCTGACGGGCGCAGATGGGCAGGACTCTGGCGAGACTCAGGCGTAGCGAGGGCGCGACCGCTGCGCTAGACCGCTGCGCTCCAGGCGAGCTTTAAGTAGGCGAGTGGCGGTGAAAAGCGCTAGCGCGCTAACCCCCAAACAAAGGAAGGGAACAGCCTTCCCAAGATGGCGTTGTCACGTGACCCAGGAGCCCCGGAGCCTGGACCCGCAAAGTAGCGGTGCTTGACTTTGTAATTATATGCGGTGAGGGCCAGGGGGGGTCGCAGCAGCACAATAAAAACAGGGGGAATGAAACCAAGCGAACTCAAATACAAAATAGGGTAATATTTAAAAGAACAAGCGCGAGCCTGCAACACAGCGCTAATCCAGAAAATCACTGCAAACACGGTGGTCACCTTCTCCAGGCGATCAGGAAAAAGTAGCCAATGTGATGAGGACTTATTGCGATTAGAATAGCAGATACAAGGTGTGCTTAAATGTCTTGCAATTATATATGAAAGTCGAAGTGTAGACAAGAAAACGCTGTGAACTCCCGGTGATAATACACAC
The DNA here is from genome assembly GCF_964263255.1 of Lissotriton vulgaris. NCBI lineage: Eukaryota > Metazoa > Chordata > Amphibia > Caudata > Salamandridae > Lissotriton > Lissotriton vulgaris. Next base: position 1,057,676,804 of record NC_141689.1, on the reverse strand, counting down.
AAGGGATGGCAAGATGGGCGGTGGATAGCATATATTACTCTTCGTGTTGGGTGGCGATTCCCGGCATGGTAACAGGAGAACCTCAAACACATTGGCTATCTTTTCCTGATACTGCAAGGTTTCATATTGATTAGCTATAGGAATATATTTTTCTTTGACTCCGCTCCTGGGTAGACGTGGTTTCGCGTGGACATTATTACTGCCTTTGGGTCATCCTTTGCATCGAAACAATAGATCAATGTTATTGAATTGATTCTGCATTCTGCGCTCTTTGGAACTTACCGTTTGTACTGATTTGGATTGTTTTTAACGCCTCTTGGCCTATGTATATGTGGTGCCCTGACGAAGTTCCTTCTGGGAACGAAACACGTTCTTGTTAAAGATTACCAGAATAAAGAAAAAGAAACATTTTGGACTAAGCGAGCTCGCGTTTGATCTCAACGAGTGCACCTTCCACCTTTTCATTAACACATTTTTAATAACTGCATTTTGCCTGCTTTGTGGCAGCAGAACGACACTGGTAAGCCATGAGAAGCTTATGACGAATGGTCATATATCTCTCTCCCGCAACAAATACAATATGGCAGAGGGGACAGTATGCCGCAGTACCACCATATTGCTCGATTATCTTGCGATTCTGTCTCACAAGACGCATTGTCCCGCACTACCAGGAGTAGGTTCTGCTGGAGGTACAAATGCTCCAGGTAATGATGGATGTGCTGATTGAGCACAAGAAGTAGAAGGTGCTATTAGAGGGGCAGATGCAGAGGGTGGTGGTGGAGGGGCTGATTAACCAGAAGAAGTCAAAGGTATTGCAATTACCTAAGAAGTGGCCTCTGCTAATCTTCCTTCTTCGGACTCTGCTATCTCCTTCTGAGGCCTCATTTCTGCATGTGCCAACGTGGTGGTGGGAATTGCCTACAGATGTTTTCTCAATCCTGTGGTACCGAAGGAGTATTGGTTGATGTTCCAGCGGGAAATAACTTTGTTACGTAGGTTGCATGTAAAAGAAATTGAAAATAAGGACCTCATTTATTAGAAGTGGTGCATCGCTGCATGACAACAGCGATGCAACACTTCTCAGTGCACCCTCCTTGTAACACCAAAGATGCGTCATATTTACAGTATGACGCATCATGTTGCAAGAAATGATAGATAAGTCGGTATTGCGGATGTATCTGTCGGCGCAAAAGTGGCACATTGCTGGAGTTGTGTTGGAAGCCTGACGCAACCCCAGCAGAGTGCCTGCATCACACTTACGTCTACCATGAGATAGGCATAAGCTTTTGACGCATTGGCATCTTAGAAGTGGCGCAGCGAAATCTCATAGATGAGTCACTTCGTAAATGTAGTGCAACATTGCGCATTATTTACTCTGCTGCTGCGTCACTAAAAGTGATGCAACGGTGGCGCAAAAGTGACACATGCCTTTATAAATAAGCCCAAACTCTTTTCCCTCCAGGTGCCAAAGAATGTCTTTTTCATACAATGGAGTCTTTCAACTTGTTCCTCCGTGCCTCTTCTTCTACCTCATCTTACAACATAACAGGATCATCTTCTTCAACCATGGCAGTAGTTAAAAACTTCCTTTATGGGTTTGGCACTACAGATTTTCCCTCCTCCAAAGAGCACAGACTTCTACTTTGAGGATATCAAATTGAATGGGAATAACGGTAATAAACATCCTGTTTTTGGCAACTGTCAGAGTTTTAAGCCTATGAAAATGCTGTTTTACAAAAGCATGATATACTGTGGCAGTATGTCAATACTACCGCATCATTATCGAGGTACCAGTATAGTTCACAAACACAACCTACAGTTACAATATTTACACATATACCATGTAAAAATAAAACTAGCTATGAAACTCAAAATCCATATTTTAAATCAAAAATAATTCTTCGGTCCAAATATAATTTTGACAAGTTACAGAGGTACTGCAGTACTATTGAGGAACTCCTATTGAAAGCTAAACGATCACACAGACGATACTGATGTTCATAATAAACTTTGCCCTATCGCGAATGTACTGTAATATCGAATACGTACTTTAAGTTAATTATTATCATAATAAACAACATCGTATGATTAGAAAACATTTAAAGAAAACATAAATTCAACGGAAAAATAAAAGGTTTAAGATAAGTTATAGTTAGAAAAACTGTAATTATTATTTTTATACTAAACCAACTTAAACTACACAAACCTTAGAAATTCTAAAGTTATATTTATAACTTAAAGTTATAAGGGGGCGTGGCCAAGTCTCTGCTTGAGCTCCGGCCCAAACAGAATCCTTCCTCATACTGGGTGCTAAAGCCTGCAGACACCCACTGCAGTACAGCTGCACTCCCCCCATAGATGTGCGATGTTATGATGCTTGCCTTTGGCTGCGACTGAGCCTCCAGGGAAAGCAAGTGGAGGGGCTGACTAGGCCGGGCCACAATGTAATTCTTGCTGTGGCTCAACTAGGATGGGGCCTCCTGTGAGTGAAGTGAGTTGGGGATACCCCTCCACAAGCCTGGACTGCTTCCCGGCGGCGTGCACAAGAGTGCTCGGGTGGCTGGCCTGAAGAGATGAACCCCTGGTCCCACACATTGCAGCAAAGATTGAGAGCCTGCAGAGGCCTGACTCAGCTGCAGTGGCCTAGAAGTGGATCAGCTAGCTGCAAGGTAGTGGCTATGGGCCTGATAATTCCTGCTTGTGTCTGGCAGCCTGGGCGGCGAGGGAAACCGTGAGCCCTGGGTGCCCCTGCATGGTTGTGCTGTGAGGTGGGCTTGGACAGCTGAACTGCAGTGAGAGGTGCCACGTTCTGCCCCCGGTGGTACCGAGGCATGCAGGGACAGCCTGGAATGGACGATGATGCTTCAGAGTGCTAAGGCTACTGGCTGGTGCTCCCCCTGTGGTGAAGACCCTGGGTAGTGGACCCTGCATGATACACACTGCAGCACAGATCGGGAACTCTCTGTGCCTGCCTCCACTGTGAAGGTGTGTGTAGCTGCTTCGGGGAAGGTCAAGAGGACTGGGGGCCGTTCCACGTGCAACATTAGGTAGGGGCAGTGAAGACGTGTTGGTGTCGTGTGGTGGTCTGGACAATACCTGGATAGACAGCATGACTCTCAGTGCCACAGCCCTAAATATGGTGGGTGAGGAGGCCCCATAGCCACTCGGTGGCACTAGCTGGCATGTGGGACCTGCACCTGCTCTGAGTGAGAGCTGGACCGCCTCAGACTGATAAATTGGCGACCTTTCAGTTGGCACACAGAGGCCCCTTACCTCAGTAGGTGGGGGAAAACAAAGGCGGTCCTTTGGAGACCTGGTGAATTGGTTGCACATACTTTGCACTCACCTGGGACAATGGTGAAACCCAGGCAGTCCAAGAATCCATCCGCATCTGATGAGGATCCTGCATACCAGGACCGTGGGCAGGTGCAAGTGGATCGCATATTGTGCTGTCTAGACACCACCCTTGACAGACACTCTGGCCAATTTTTAAGGACACTACAGTCCATTCTGGATATTTAAACTTCCCTGGAGGCTATGATTGATGCGGTCTCCTTGGATGTGGGCCTGCTTCACGCAGACCATTGAAGATTGACAGAGAGAGTAGCTGGCCCTCAATGGAGGAGATAGAGACTCAACTTCAAGGGATGCAGGTGGACATAACCTCCTTGCAGTGAAAAGCAGAGGATGCAGAGGGGTGTTTGAGGAGCAACAATGTCACTTCCTGGACTTCCCAGAGCCCTCGGAGAGCCAAAGCATGGAACTTCATTTGCACACTGGTTACTGTCCACAGTGCTCACTGGCGAAGTACCAAAAATATTTTTGGTTAAGCATGCACACCACCTGCCAGGGCATCCTCCTCCCCTAGGGACTCCAGTGAACCCAGTGAGACTACCTAATTATAGGGAAAGAGACTTAATTCTACAGCTTTTTGTGATAAAAGGCTCTTGGCTGTTCAAGGGTAGCACCATCTCTGCATACCCGATTCAAACAACAACTGTGAAATTTAGGGTTCTTCTTTCCTGCAAAACTCAAGGTATTAGGGGGGGGCGACCATTTGTTTCTTCTCAACTCCCAAGGATGCCTGGAATTGGTTAGTGATACAGATGGCAGGAGAACAATGCACTGAGGACTGGCTGACCTAAGATCAATCTGAAGACGGTGCAGGAGTCCACACAATCACCCTGCAACTGAACAGGTGGCTAAGCAACATGCATAAGCAGTGGTGGAGGTGATACAGCAGGACCAAAACCCCTTTGCTGTTCTGCAATTGGACTGTGTCTCTGAAACTGGATCAGACACCAACTACACTGCAGTCTCTTCTGGAGAGGAATACCATGCTCAGAAACTGATGCCACAATTGGCAGACGATCTCATATAAGGAACTCTGCCTCTCCTGGTTGGTAAGCCCCACATCTAGACCTGCAGGCCGGGCAGATAATATGGGCTGCAAAGGGGGGGTGAAGTATGCTGCAGGAGGTAGGAGCCAAATACATCGTAAGGAGCTTGAGGTTCCCCTGTTACAAAACGCAGACTATTATGCACCCCTTATTACCATATTGGACTCGAACTTTAAGTTTAGTTTTCAGATAGTCAATAAGCATACGTTGAATTCTTATGGCTGGGCACCAGGGAGGTGCTTGGACATGGAGGGGGGCATGAGGATGTTGTTCATGATATTAGTATGCAGTTGGAGTTACACCTATACAATTGCCTGCTTGCTATAGGCACCATTAGGTGATATACACATGAGGGAAGTGGTAGGGAGGATCCACACCGGGAGACGACCCAACACGAGGGAAGCTGCTCACATCCCACTGTTGTACATATGAACATTCAATGGATGCAGTCATATAAGCTATGATCCTGCAACTTACTGACTTGGAGCATGATGGGTATAACCACTCCGACCAAAAGATACTGAATCCATACCTATCTTAAATGATGTAATGTACATAAAGCTTTCCTGTAAGAGATGCACATAACGCAAAGGGAATTACACAGACTCCATATGAAATGAAGAGGTCAAATTTATGGTACTGCAACCTTGGCGTACATAAAGGAGTTTCTGATCTGGATTGCCCCGGGGGTCCCATTTGTGATAGAAACAAATAGTAGATGCAGAGGGCAGGTACATGGAAGTGGAGAACTGCTTGGATGGCATGCCACTATGCATTTCCGGACCTACTAACTTTGGCTCTCTTCCGCGACGCACACACTCCTGCCATTTGAGGTGGGGACTTTAACTGCATCCCAGACATTGCTGCAGACCGATCTGCCCCAACGCTGGTTGCCATAGAACCCAAAATTTCAAGGGCTTGCTGGATACTCATACGGTGTATGATGTATGGCCCCTCCAACACCTGGAGGATAGTGAGTTTTCTTTTTTTACTCAATCACCTCCACACCAGGCTGTACCTCTTCCTTCGTAGTGCACAAACTAGGCCCACAAATCCTCTGTACAGAGTATTTTGCACACACACTTTCAGATCACTGCCCGCTGCAGTTGACGCTGCAGTATGGTAGAGTTATAAACTGTATAGCCACCGTATTGGGAGTCTGGCAAACTTTGTAGCAAGAGCTCCTGGCTCAGAAACAGGAACAGCGGCAGCTTGAGAATGAGCTGCTGCTGCAAGCTGTGAAGTCTGACCAACTGAAACAACTGTGGAAGGACCACAAGGACCTAGAGGCATGCCTGGGTAGTTTGATTATACTCAGGGCCTTGCCCGTTTCCATGGAGAGGAAGATCGTGTGGGTCAGCTGCCTGGTGGCTGGTCGGAGAGGAACAGACATGTCCGCCAATACGGGCTATACGATTGGATGGGGGCAATGTCCTCAACACTCAAGGGGACATCAATAATGCCATATTTCAAATAGCGTGCAAAAGGGCCCCGGGCACGAATGGCCTCCCTTAAAAAATATTATGCCATCTTTAGTGCATAGCCATCCTCAGAGCAATTGGAGGTCTAGAATGAGGTGTGGGGACAGGGACAGCTCCTGGACTCACACTGCGAAGAACTGACAGAGGTACTTCCCAAACAAGGCTAGTTCCCACTAGAAGTTCACTCCTACAGGCTGCTGTTGCTACTGAACCTAGACCACAAGATACTAGGGAAGGTTCTGGTGAAGAAACTGCTCCCCATTATTGGTACATTAGTACACACTGATCAGTACAGGTTGATTGCGGGACGTAACACATTCCTCAACATTCATCTGCTTATCCACTTCCTGAGAGGCAACCCGGACAGTACATGGGTCCTGGTGGCAGTATGGCTCAATACATAAAAAGGCATTTGATACCCGGGAGTGGGACTTCTTATTTCCAACACTGGAGGAGATGCACATTGGCCTGGGGTACCTCAGATGGATCAATGCTTTATATGTGTGGCCGGTAGCTAGAGTTAAAATGGGGCAGTTGATTTCTGACAGCTTCAATATACAAAGGGGCACTCAGCGGGGATGCCCTTTTTCCCCATTGATCTTTGCCCTTGCCATGGTACCACTACACTGGCTTGTAGACTATGCTTGCAGGCCCGACAATGGGGGATTCAGATCAACGGAGCCCAGCACATGATCTCTATATATACTGTATATAATATATATACTGGTGATTTCCTTGTTTATCTGCTTGACATCTAAGCCTCACTCATGGCTCTAATGAAAATGCTGGATGACTTTAGGGCAGTGTCAGACCTCAAAGTGAACTGGTCCAAGTCCTTCCTGTTCCCCCTACACCAAAGCCTGGAGTTAGACAGAGGAGCATTGCCCCACACTCTGCTCAAGTGGCAAATTGACACGTTCTTGTATTTGGGCATACAGATTTATCCATCGGACGTCGATCTCATGGAGGGAAACATATACAGGGCTCTGAGCTCGGTCCGTTGATCCATTCCATTCTGGATTTAGCTCCCACTCTCATCTGTGGGCCAGGTAGAGATATCCAAGATGCTCATCCTCCCATGGTTGTTGTACTTTTTTGCAACCTTACCACTCGCACTTCCCACATGCTCTTCGCTAACTTGAATAAGCTCTTATTGGAGCACAGACAGGCGGAAAGTGGCACTTGCTAAATGATATCTGCCAGTGAATTATGAGGGCTGGGTGCCCCTAACTACCAGCTCTTCTACACAGTGGCCCAATTGCAGTGACCAGTGCAATGGCTTGGGATGGCCTCTTGCTCAGAGCGGGCAGAACTTTGGCATCTCCTCGTATGGTCACATATATATATATATATATATATATATATATATATATATTTTTGCACTCTTCTAAGTGCATTTGGATTTATCCAGGAATGTTTGACAAAATGCCAAAAATGAAATTTGCGCTTTGAAATTATATTGTAATTTCAGAAAAAGCTTTTATGACGCTATAATACAGTAAGAGAAATTTCCTATGTATATAATGATGTATTTGGAAACAGTGTTAAGGTCATGTAAAAATGATTTATGGCATGATGGGATAGCTAAATTACATTGATTGTGCACAAATCATGTAGTCTATTTGCTATGTCCATCCTTTTCTTTCCTGAACACGTGACCTTGGTGGGAAGGGCATATTATTTAAAAATGGCTTTAACCACATACAGCCTTTATGTGAACAAGGGCGCCTGAGCCCGAAACGCGTCATCTGTTGACTGCTGTTAGGTTAAAATAAAACATCTTGCCTGAGAACAGAAGCGGTTCGTGTCTCTTTCTTCGCCGCCGAGGCTTTGGTGGAGGTGGAAGGAGAAATATATATATATACATGGTTTTTGACTCCCAGGCTGCACGGCCCACACAAGATGCAGCTGAAGAGAACCACAAGACACTGCTTTAAAATATACATGCACAGTAACACAGCCCGCCACCCACACTCATCACTGCTTACCGTTAGACACATAGCAGCTCTTCAGGGCGTTAACTGCCATCAGAATATATCAAGCTGAAGTGACGTAGGTATCAAGCACATGGCGGATGTTTTAGAGAAGTATACATTACTGTTTTTTCAGGAGCTCATGGATACTTAAGGCATACAGGTGGGGCATTTTCTGACATACAATGTTGTGTAACTTGCAGTTGTCACACACTGGGGACAGGGTTGCATTGAACCACCAATAGTGCTACCACTGCACACGGTACTGGAGTTGCGTGAAAACTTATAACAGCCCTTTATACTGCCTTGTTAACCCACCACATACATACCTGACACTAGGGTTTACGAATGTTGAACAATGGACCTTCAGATGCAGTTCTCAGAAAATCAGTGGTCCCAAACCCTTCAACAGGTTCAAGGGGTCTCCCGTAGCCCACGCTTTCGCTTTATGCAGTTTAATTACCTGCACCAAACGTACCTCGCACCATGGCGCATAAAATGCATGTACCCAAATGCCCCCTCCAGTGCCCCAGATATGGTACACCAGAGGCAGACTTTCTCCACATGGTGTGGAAGTGCCCGTTGATTGAGGAGGCCTGGGGGAGATTGCCGCGACCACCTCCACACTGGTTGTTAACGTGGTTCTGGCCACACCAGAATCCTGCTTGTTGGGCATTCGCCAATGGACCAAGAGGGATAACCACCTACACAGGATTATCGACTTTCCATTCATATTATTTAAGTGGCAGATTGCGATGTCGTGGAAATCCCACGGGCCCCCTGATGTGCATTGTTGGCTCCACATTTTGTTAAAATGGGAGAGGGCTGAATCAGATGTCCTTTAGGAGACTCTTAGACATGGTGGTACCAGATCTGTGGAATGATCTAGGACAGCTTAATTAGAAACCAGGAAGCGAAGGATGACATGCGACCCCTTTAGGTGCCCCTTCGCACACACTTCTCTCACATACATTCCTACTGCTCACAGCGGGCCTTCTGGCTCTGGGATTGTGTATTCTACAGCTGGTCCCGCCAGGGAACATTGAGGACTGAAGTGCTGTTATTGACAGTCTAGCCCTCACCACAGTGTCAGTGGGTGACATGCCTTGGGCTGAGGCTCCCCAATGTTCAATGTATAACTAGTCCCTTGTCATAGCACATTTCTATCTGTACCCCATCACATGCTACTCCGGTCCCTCCATAGCTGAGAGGGACATAGTGTACTAGCAGCAGTGAAATGGCTGTCCCCCTTCGCCTCGGACTACCCGTATATGTTAACTCAACTACATGTATGGTTTGACCTATGTTTGTAAGCTGGTGATCTGCAATATAACCATAGCTGTATATTAGGCAAAGATTGCGAGTCAAAATGTGCTTCTGTAACTCCGCTGTGTTGGTTATGGCTTGGGCCCTGGATCGATCCACAGTTGATAGTATTTAACTTTGTAAAACCAATAAAGACATGGAAAAAAAATAACTGTAAAATATAATTTGCACCCCTCCCAAATCTTTATACAACTCGTGCCCCTCCGAACAGAGATTTGTCAACTCTCCAGCCAGACTAAATTAACTATAACTCCACCCTCTACCATGCCTACTCTTCTTTTAAATGATGCAATTTCAGATGGCATGAGTGCTGCTATGAGTGCTCTGATTTAACATACTATAAACTGATGTAATATGAAAGGGTGTAAGATGTTCCTGGGGGAAGGACCGAGATATAATTAATTTAGTCTGGCAAGTTGAATTTCAGTCTGCATGACAAAGTTTGACTAGCGTACTGCAGCTAAAATGTAATAATTTCTAAAAACCAGCTGGAATGAGAACTCCGCTGCCGTGAAAAGTGCAAGATTTTTAGAACCCTCGGATGCCAGCCTTGGAGCGTTATGATGACAACAAATTTAACTTTTTCTGATTATTTTTGCAACACGGTATTTTTGCCACTAAACAGGAAAGCTAGATTGGGGAAATGAACAGTGCAAGAAAAAGGAAAACACGTGGACCCTCCACTTTAATGTGCTCAACAGAACTTCCCCGCCACAACCCCTCCCCTGCCCCTCCAACGGTAGAGCATATAAAATATTCTAGTATTTACTATAAGACATTTTCTCTCACTCGGGATGTTCTGTGATGATTTTACATAGGGCTACTCCACTGACTATAAAGTCTACATGACGTTGATACATTTTTGTTTTCTACTTGTAAAATAACGAAGAAAAAACTGTCTGTTTTTCGGATTTGGCTCCTGTGAAGTGCTGTGGGAGAGCGGAACCACCACAAATCATCCAGTGGATGTTATGCGCCTCTTTTACAATCTTTTTGCAATGATTCTTTATTTGAGTTTTGATAAGTACACACTAGTCGTGAATCGACACGGAAAATGTGAAAACATAGGCAATTGATCAATGATAAGCAGAACAACATAAAATAAATCAAACATTCTAGAGAGGCAAGAGAAGCCGCATTTTATCAACAAAAAGCCAATAAATCGTTCTATTTTAAAAGCTATACTATAGTTGCTCTGTACCTGTCAAGGAGCGCCCAGAAAAAAAGTGAGGGGAATGAGGGTTAGAGGAGGACACACGGATGCAGGTATTGCTTATGGGAGTATATACTTCACCTCCAATAAGTCAGTCGAACAGCAAAAGATAAAAAAATGAATATACTCATCGATTTTCAGTAAATGCCTCTTTACTAATACAACAGCACCTCTAATGGAAACAGTGCACATTACGGCACGGGTGTGTTTCCTTCGAGGTGTGTAGACCTCACCGTGATTACATTTTGATTTTGCATTACATGATAAAAAAAGATATGTATAAAAAATAAAAACAGACAATATTAAATGCTTTCCATTGGGAAATGGATATCTGTACAACGTAAATGTTTCATTAAATGCAATTGCAGAGCGTCTAGTGGTGAGACTTAAAACCTATTGTGGTTTAGAGATTGAAAATAATATAAACAATTGTGGTTTCAGGCCTGACTATGACATTTCCCGTTTAACACATTTGTGATACAATCAGATTTTTTATGCTATGCAATATTACCCTTTAACATGATTCTTCTTTCCCCATTTTTCATAGCCATTGAGGTACTCAGGGACTGAGTATCCATTGAGTAAGGACTGTGTATCAAGTTCTAGTAAGGTTGATTGATTTGAATGCTACTCCAGTTACTAGCTGCGGTGGTAGATTGTAGAGTGCAGATTATTTCTTATACTGTTATTTTGCCCTAAAGGGTGTGACTGTCGCTACGTATTGCTGGAAAGTTTGAGCATCTAGATTTGGGCCATAGATGTGAGGATCAATGGCTGGAAATGTACAAATGGTACGAAATGTGAGGATATGCTGTGTTGATGGGTGTGTCAAAAGTGCCCCCAGATTTGATCACATATCGCTTTCTGATCATTAAGTTTGCATATCATTTTTTTGTGTCCTGCTACAACTGACATTTCCAAAGCCGAAGATGGGATACTTCATGGTGGCCTCTGAGGTGTGACCCCTGATTGGCCTGGAAAATGCATCAGTCATGCAGTGCCTTGTCTCCACCGGGCCTAGGTAGGATGCTGCTGCTGAAGATAAGTGCTACTGTGTGATCCGTATGAGCTGCCACACTGACATCGCCGAACCATCAATTTATGAGCAGAGGTGCTGCTGCTGCACCTACAGTTCAAGAGCTGCAGAAGCGAGACCACCACATGCTTCTATCCCACACTACACACACACTGCAAGGACTACAACACGGGTAACCACCAGGCTATAAATTCTCAGTGGAATCAAGAGCTGCAGAAGCGAGACCACCACATGCTTCTATCCCACACCACACACACACTGCAACGACTACAACACGGGTAACCACCAGGCTATAAACTCTCAGTGAAATCAAGAGCTGCAGAAGCGAGACCACCACATGCTTCTATCCCACACCACACACACACTGCAACGACTACAACACAGGTAACCACCAGGCTATAAACTCTCAGTGGAATCAGAGAATGAGGAAGCAGACAGATCTTTGATTTAAACTTGATACTTCCACTGGATAAACTGAATGAGAAGAAAGATAACAGTTTTTTACATCCACATCTTGGGTGTGTTTTGAATAAACTGTACTTCTCCCAATCAGTTTATACCCAGAATGTTAGAACCTGGCTGAACAATACTTTATTGTACCTTCTGGTGACTGTTGATTTTTGAGCTCTTGCCCCCCCCCACCCACTTCCTTCCTGAGAAGCCTTTGGCACTCTCCACCCCAAAAGGTAAGTGCAGATATCTCATACTTTGTCTAATTTAGAACCATAGTAGGACGGTACCCAGGATATCAGAGGCAAACAACCAACCATTACCACCAAAGTTGGGATCCAATAACTACTGTTTGCCATGTGCACCCACCAAATGCGGTATGATAAGGACTTAAAAATCTGTCAACCTCCAGAAGACCAGGAAAATATGCTAAGGCATGCACAGGGAAGTCGCGTTCTAAGCTTGCTAAAAAACCTTGCCTTGCTGAAGAATTTTGTCCTCCATTATAGAGCAGTAAAACACGCAAGATGATGGACGGAATGTTGCACATTGGCAGTTCGGGCTGGACTGTTCCCATGAGGCACAGGGTCAAGACTGATTTGCATATGGCCATGTCTGAACTGGGGTGGCGTGGTGAGAAAAAAAACGATGGATTAAATCTAGATCTGTGACTGAGAGTGAATGTTTTGCCAAAGTACCACATTCCTTCCATCATCTTGTGTGTTTTGCTGTTCACCCTATGTGGGAAGGGTATGCCCATACGTGGCTCCCGTGCTCACTACGCCACTGGAGTCAAGCCATCCTGGCTGATGACAGCTGATAACCAGAAACTGTTCCTAGGTTGATTGATTCTGGTCCAGGGAAGACATGGCTTGGCAGTTTGGGCTGGACAGTTCCCATGAGGCACAGGGCCAAGTCTGATTTGCATATGGCCATGTCTGAACTGGGGTGGCGTGATAAGCAAAATACCGATGAATTAAACCCAGATCTGTGACTGGAGGTGAATGTTTTGCTAATGTGCAACCTTCCGTCCATCATCTTGTGTGTTTTGCTGTTCACCCTATGTGGGAAGGGTATGCCCAGATGTGGGTCGCGTGCTCAATACACCACTGGAGTCAAGCTATCCTGGCTGATGACGCCTGATAGCCAGGAACTGGTCCTAGGTTGCTTGATTCCGGTTCAGGGAAGACATGGCTTTTGCAGTTCGGGCTGGACTGTTCCCATGAGGCACGGGGTCAAGACTGATTTGCATATGGCCATGTCTGAACTGGGGTGGCGTGGTGAGCAAAATAACAATGGATGAAATTCAGATCTGTGACAGTGGTGAATGTTTTGCCAATGTGCAACATTCTGTCCATCATCTTGTGTGTTTTGCTGTTCACCCTATGTGGGAAGGGATTGCCCAGACGTGGGTCCCGTGCTCACTACGCCAATGTAGTCAAGCTATCCTGGCTGATGATGGCTGATAGACAGAAACCAGTCCTAGGTTGCTTGATTCCGGTCCAGGGAAGACATGGCTTGGCAGTTCAGGCTGGACTGTTCCCAGGAGGCACAGGGTCAAGACTGATTTGCATATGGCCAGGTCTGACCTGGGGTGGTGTGGTGAGCAAAATAACAATGGATTAAACCCAGATCTGTGACTGGGGGTGAATGTTTTGCCAATGTGCAACATTCCGTCCATCATCTTGTGTGTTTTGCTGTTCACCCTATGTGGGAAGGGTATGCCTAGACGTGGGTCTCTTGCTGACTACGCCACCTGGGCTCAAGCTATCCTGGCTGATGACGGCTGATAGCCAGAAACCAGTCCTAGGTTGCTTGATTCCGGTCCAGGGAAGACATGGCTTGGCAGTTCGGGCTGGACTGTTCCCATGAGGCACAGGGTCAAGACTGATTTGCACATGGCCATGTGTGAACTGGGGTGGCGTGGTGAGAAAAATAACGATGGATTAAACCCAGATCTGTGACTGGGGGTGAATGTTTTCCCAATGTGGAACATTCTGTCCATCATCTTGTGTTTTTTGCTGTTCACCCTATGTGGGAAGGGTATGCCCAGACTTGGTTCCTGTGCTCTCTACGCCCCTGGAGTCAAGCTATCCTGGCTGATGATGGCTGATAGCCTGAAAACTGTCCTAGGTTGCTTGATTCCGGTCCAGGAAAGACATGGCTTGGAGGTTTGGGCTGGACTGTTCCCATGAGGCACATTGTCAAGACTGTTTTGCATATGGCCATGTCTGAACTGGGGTGGCGTGGTAAGCAAAATAACAATGGATTAAACCCAGATCTGTGACTGGGGGTGAATGTTTTGTCAATGTGCAACATTCTGTCCATCATCTTGTGTGTTTTGCTGTTCACCCTATGTGGGAAGGGTATGCCCAGACGTGGGTCATGTGCTCACTACGCCACTGGAGTCAAGCTATCCTGGCTGATGACGGCTGATAGCCAGAAAACAGTCCTAGGTTGCTTGATTCCGGTCCAGGGAAGACATGGCTTGGCAGTTCGGGCTGGACTGTTCCCATGAGGCACAGGGTCAAGACTGATTTGTACATGGCCATGTGTGAACTGGGGTGGCGTGGTGAGAAAAATAACGATGGATTAAACCCAGATCTGTGACTGGGGGTGAATGTTTTCCCAATGTGGAACATTCTGTCCATCATCTTGTGTTTTTTGCTGTTCACCCTATGAGGGAAGGGTATGCCCAGACTTGGTTCCCGTGCTCTCTACGCCACTGGAGTCAAGCTATCCTGGCTGATGACGGCTGATATCCTGAAAACGGTCCTAGGTTGCTTGATTCCGGTCCAGGAAAGACATGGCTTGGCCGTTTGGGCTGGACTGTTCCCATGAGGCACATTGTCAAGACTGTTTTGCATATGGCCATGTCTAAACTGGGATGGCGTGGTAAGCAAAATAACAATGGATTAAACCCAGATCTGTGACTGGGGGTGAATGTTTTGCCAATGTGCAACATCCTGTCCATCATCTTGTGTGTTTTGCTGTTCACCCTATGTGGGAAGGGTATGCCCAGACGTGGGTCATGTGCTCACTACGCCACTGGAGTCAAGCTATCCTGGATGATGATGGCTAATAGGGTATAGAGACAAAATATCGACTCCAAAATATCGACTGGACATAATATTGAGTTTTAAATATAGACTGGACAAAATATCGACTGGACATAATATCGACTACAAAAATATCGTTTTTCAGGTAAGTGAAGTAATATCGACTGTATAAAATATAGATAGCAAAAATATCGATTTTTTAATAATATATAATATTTTATAGTGTATTTTTATGTAATAATATGTGTGAATAGTGTGTATTAATGTTATAAAATATTTTATTACATGAATTTTGTTTTGTAAATAATTGCGTAATGTAATTCTGTAGCGGGTTGTGGGTTTATAGGGGAATAGGGTGGGAAGTAATTTAATAATAATTAATTAATTAATATATGTGTGTTAATATTTGTAATTAATAATTAATTGATAATTAATTAATATTAATTAGTTAATTAATTAATATAATTTTGAATATATTTTGTATTAGTAAATAATTGTTAATTAATTAATTGTAATTAGTTAATTACATTAATTAGAGTACATTTTTATTATATATAATTTTGTGTTATTTTTAAGTAATTAATTTTCAAATAATAATATTAATTATTAAAATAATTACACCTAATGTTCTAATATATTTATTTTATTGTTATTGTTAATTAATAATTAATTGGTAATTAAGTAATATTGTTAAATTTAGGGTAAAGGAGCATTGTTAGGGTTCAGGGTCAGTTTTCAGTTCATGGGTAAAGGGGTATTTTTAGGGTTCAGGGTCAGTTTTCAGTTCATGGGTAAAGGGGTATTTTTAGGGTTCAGGGTCAGTTTTCAGTTCATGGGTAAAGGGGTATTTTTAGGGTTCAGGGTCAGTTTTCAGTTCATGGGTAAAGGGGTATTTTTAGGGTTCAGGGTCAGTTTTCAGTTCATGGGTAAAGGGGTATTTTCAGGGTTCAGGGTCAGTTTTCAGTTCATGGGTAAAGGGGTATTTTTAGGGTTCAGGGTCAGTTTTCAGTTCATGGGTAAAGGGGTATTTTTAGGGTTCAGGGTCAGTTTTCAGTTTTTGGGTAAAGGGGCATTTTTAGGGTTCAGGGTCAGTTTTCAGTTTTTGGGTAAAGGGGTATTTTTAGGGTTCAGGGTCAGTTTTGGGTTTTTGGGTAAAGGGGTATTTTTAGGGTTCAGGGTTAGTTTTGGGTTTTTGGGTAAAGGGGTATTTTTAGGGTTCAGGGTCGACAAATAAGATTAAAAAAAATTATTTTCATTTATTATTTAATTATTATAATTTAATTTAAGTCGTTTTAAGTATATTTTAGTAATTAAAATTTAATATTAATTTAATTTAACACTGTTTTTAATAAAGTCGATATTTTTTACATCTATATTTTTGTTAACGATATTTTGTACTCGATATTTTTGTACTTACCTGTTTGTAGATACAAACTCGATATTTTGACTGTCGATATTTTGTCCACGATATTTTGGCAAGTCGATATTTTGTCAGTCGATATTATTTCAGTGATCCGGCTAATAGCCAGAAACCGGTCCTAGGTTGCTTGATTCCGGTCCAGGGAAGACATGGCTTGGCAGTTCGGGCTGAACTGTTCCCATGAGGCACAGGGTCAGGACTGATTTCCATATGGCCATGTCTGAACTGGGGTGGCGTGGTGAGGAAAATAATGATGGATTAAACCCAGATCTGTGACAGGGGGGTGAATGTTTTGCCAATGTGCAACATTCCATCCATCATCTTGTGTGTTTTGCTGTTCACCCTGCGTGGGAAGTGTATGCCCAGATGTGGGTCCCGTGCTCACTATGCCACTGGAGTCAAGCTATCCTGGCTGATGATTGCTGATAGCCAGAGACTGGTCCTAGGTTGCTTGATTCCGGTCAGGGGAAGACATAGCTTGGAAGTTCGAGCTGGACTGTTCCCATGAGGCACAGGGTCAAGACTGATTTGCATATGGCCATGTCTGAACTGGGGAGCCGTGGTGAGCAAAATAACAATGGATTAAACCCAGATCTGTGACTGCGGGTGAATGTTTTGCCAATGTGCAACATTCCATCCATCATCTTGTGTGTTTTGCTCTCCATTATGGAGCATACATGCTAGATATACTAAAAGGTTGAAAAAAGTTGTCACAAATTGTGCACTGACTTTTGAAAAATCTCCAGCAACACGGGGAGGTAGAATGATATTCCTAAATGATATTAATTAGGTATGTTGCTACTTTTGACATCCTGTTATTGGCTACAAACACATGGGTGGTGACCTACAAGGAAAAGCAGACCAGCATCCCTGTGTTTGCATTCACACATGGGAAACATATTTTAAAGAAGCCAATGTTATCCAAAGTAAGCAGTGCTGCTTTTAAAACACAAATCCAATTTTGGAAAGCTTTTTGGGTAGCAGGCAGTGGTCCCCTTGAACACTGCCTATGTCCCTCAAGGTCACCCAACACCAGTGACAAAGGGGAAGCAGTCTCTATTTTGTGAGACATAAATACGACTTTTCTGACTCACAAAAGGGGTTAAATATGTACGGTAAGAACATTGACCAGTTCAACCTTCCTTTTGTAACAAACAGTTGCTCCATTGCAGTCAGCCTGAAATTGCTCACAGGTCCTAGTCTTTCAACAATTGCTGCTACTTATTGGAGCCTTTTAAGTTCTGTTGGCCTAAAAGTGTTCAAAGTTCCTATCTATGGTTCCTGTAATTCAATTGTAATGATTTTCGTGCCTGTTTTTCAGTGAAATGTTCTCTAATTTTCTAAACTGGCCTAAGAATTTATTGTTTTGTGTTCTGTACTTTAAAGTTGTTGGTCCTGCATGAACTTAACAGGCATTTGGAAAATTACCTGCTGCTTGTGCAAAAGATACCAGGGATTGAGCAGAGTTCCTATGAAATTTGTGTTGAAACCCAACCTAGGTGTGTTTATTGAGTGGTAAGGGTCCTCCTCGCTGAGCCCTACCCTCTTCAACGTCTACATGAGCCCCCTCGCGGCCATCGCACGCCAACACAACCTCAACATAATCTCCTACGCCGACAACACCCAGCTGATCCTCTCCCTGACCAACTACCCCGCCGCCGCCAGAGCCAACCTGCACGAAGGGATGAAGGAGGTAGCCGAGTGGATGACGACCAGCCGCCTGAAACTGAACTCTGACAAGACGGAGGTCCTCATCCTGGGCTCCACGCCCACCGCCTGGGACGACTCCTGGTGGCCCCCCGCCCTGGGCACCGCACTCAAACCGACTAACCACGCACGCAACCTGGGCTTCATCCTGGACTCCTCCCTCTCCATGACCAAGCAAGTCAACGCCGTCTCCTCGGCATGCTTCAACATCCTGCGCATGCTACAGAAGATCTTCTGGTGGATCCCCACGGAGACCAGGAAGACCGTCACCCAGGCCCTCGTCACCAGCCGACTGGACTACGGCAACGCCCTCTACGCCGGAACCACCGCCAAGCTCCAGAAGAGACTTCAGCGGATCCAGAACGCCTCAGCCAGACTCATCCTCGACATCCCACGTAACAGCCACATCTCCAGACACCTGAGAGACCTGCACTGGCTCCCCGTCAACAAAAGAATCACCTTCCGTCTCCTCACCCACGCACACAAAGCCCTACACGATCAAGGCCCGAGCTACCTCAACAACCGAATCAACTTCTACGCTCCTAAACGCCACCTCCGATCAGCCAGCCACGCCCTCGCCGCCGTCCCACGCATCCGTAGAGCGACAACAGGAGGAAGGTCCTTCTCCTACCTGGCCGCCAAGACCTGGAACTCCCTCCCGACCGACCTGCGCCTGACCCAAGACCACCTCTCCTTCAGGAAGAAGCTCAAGACCTGGCTGTTTGAGCAGTAACGGAACCCCCCCCCACCAAGCGCCTTGAGACACTATGGGTAAGTAGTGCACTCTATAAATGTCTTTGATTGATTGATTGATTGCTCCATTTCCAAATTAATAACCCACTTTCAGATCCACTTTCAGGATCCTATCCTTTCAGGCCAAACAAAGTTCAGCCACTAGTAGGGCAATAAACACCTCGTCCCCTCTCTTGTGAGTTTCAGCGATCCCTTCACAGCAGTGCACAGGCCTGCCGCTGTGCTGCAGCAGTGACTGCAAATGCACCAATGCGCATGGCCTCTGTTTGTGCTGCATGCTTGCTCAAAAGTACCCTTGCGCCACCGGTTCGTCACTTTTTCCCATGTTAAAAGTGACGCACCAGCGGCGCAAGGGGCTTGTAAATGAGCATCTCAGCCCTCATCTGCGGTCGGGTTCCCAAGTTTAATTGTCATCACACACGGGCAGTAGTAAACCTACATCAAATAACTGCCTTTTGTTGCAATCACCACTTGAAAACGGCATGGGTTTGGATAAAAGGGACTAAAATCACCATTTACCCTTCAAATCACCAAACATATCGCATTACAATAATAAACTCTACCCGCTTAACTACCTCCTATTAAACAAGAAATTAGAGAAATAGTTTACTTTGAAAAAACACTTCCCTGTAAAATGTTAACACGCACAAATCCACAACAGAAAATAAAAGCCTACACAGTAACTACTAACTATTTAACGACTAATTAGAGCAATAGTTACATTTTAAAACAACACCTCCTTGTAAAATGTTGACATACACAAACCTTAGCTTTCGAATGAGCTGCAATTAAAGCGGTAACGTTGTGGACTACTGAGGTTTATATGCATTGGAGGTTTCTGAGTTTGGTGATGTTGCAGACGTACTGCTGCGAGAGGAGTATAAACATGAAATCAGAAGATACAGAGACGACCAAACTGTTAGGTGGAATTTGAAGATGTTTTCATAATTTGTATTGCAAGTTAAGTGACAGACTTTGCATAAGCAGACTCGAGTTTGTAGGTGACCACTGCAACTGATCTCCCATTTGGAAAAATACTTGACTTACATTCACTTACATAGAAAGACAGAATGTCAAAAGACACATTATACTAATGCATCTCCCTCCAGAAACCTTTTGAATGTGAACACAAAATTCAAGTAATTTAGGAGAGGCTCTTTTGGCAAGAACACTATTTAAATTAAAGGGCAAAAATGCAAGAATAACATAAAGTGCTATATAATGTGGTAAGCAAGTTAATTGGAAAAGAACAACCAATGCCATCACGGTGAAAAAAGAAGTGCTGTGAAGTAAGATCACAATAATCCTTGACAAGGTTAACTCCATGAAACACTTTCATACAAAAGGCATTGCACTTGATGTTATAGCATGCCCAACAACCAATCCTCAGCAACAACAACAAAAACACAGGAAGGGTGCTGGATACAGGGAAAGATGGGGATGACAACATACAAGAGGATCACCTCCTAAAATAATGTAAGTGCATCTGGCACACCTAATAATCTACCAAGTCATGGGAAGGATGATTAATCAAACACTCTGGTAATGACCAGAAATATATCCACAACTGCAAAGAAGCTCATTAAGAACATACAACCCAAGATCATAAATCCCTCGAAAGTTATCGTGAGCACTCTTATACAATGCCACACGTGTGATTACTGGAGATAAAGTTGATCTCTCACAGTCCTCTGTCTGCGGAGCAATTTTCAGGTGACTCACATAGTCAAGTCTTATGTAGCAGGCTTTGTTATTTTTCATTGCACAGCACACAAAATTGGGTAAGTCAAGAAGTATTTTACCTGTTAATAATACTGAAATCCTTCATTTGCCTCAGACAAGCTACACAAGCCTCTTCATCAAGTTGATATGTGATGTCTGTCAATGCCTTGCTCCATACCTAAATGCTTTAATGGTTCATGGCTGGATGGAGCAATCGTAGGCACCAGTACAGTATTCAGGTTAATTAACGA
Source organism: Lissotriton vulgaris (assembly GCF_964263255.1). Taxonomy (NCBI): domain Eukaryota; kingdom Metazoa; phylum Chordata; class Amphibia; order Caudata; family Salamandridae; genus Lissotriton; species Lissotriton vulgaris. The sequence continues at coordinate 1,057,656,013 of NC_141689.1, read as the reverse complement.
TCAATGATATAGAAACTGTTTTCAGATAGCTGACCCTCGTGAAGCAATCCAGAATATCGTCAGAATATCGCCTGAGATACATATTGTGTCCTAAACATAATTTCCAAGAATATGTCTCCATTGAAGTTAATAACAAACCTGTGCTCAACTGGACTAACATTTTGGACTCAAAAATGTCACCAAATTTCTGTATGCGACATTCCGGCATAAAACACTACCATAAACATGGGAGAAGGAACGAGAGGGAGCCCCACCTCACATGCCACTCACACCTTTTCCCCACTTCAGTGATGTAATATTTTCACTCCTGTGGCCAGCACAAAGGTCTGTTATCCAGTCACAGGATATCCTACTCATGAAGGGCGGGGCCAGCCTGTGACAGGTCAAGAGCAGAGGGACAAGAGTATAGTGTAGGACAAATATGGCAGATGGGGCACGGGATGGAGTGGGGACTTGGGCTTAGGTGGTGAGCTTGAATAAGGGCCATGGTGTGGAGAAAGCGGGTGCTGGTTGGCCCACAGGGATCCTGACAGGGAGGTGGGGCTGATTTGTCTGCGAGGAGGGTAGGACAACAAACATGCTAGGATGGGTGATCCGATGTGATTGCCCGTCAATGGCACTAGTCGCCCTGCTGGCCCTTAGAGCCCGTCCCCACTCCGTGATTGATTGTTTTCCTGGTGGACATGGGCGCTGAAGATCCGCCTCTTTTTAATATTCCATTTTTAAATTTCCAAGCTAGTAAAATGCCTGGTGCTGCCACTGGCCTTGAATTTCATCCATAGTATGGGAGAATTCTGTGCATTTCAGGAAGCTGTAAATTTGATCAATGCGCAATCATGGACCTTCTGGTGCAAATTTACAATCTTCCTTTGTGAATGCGACCCTCAGTGCTAACATCTGTAGTTATCTGCAGGTCACAAGTTTGAATATTGTCCACACTATACAGCCCTTATTTACTACAAAGCGACACAAAAAAACAGTATCAATTTACTAACAATTTTCAAGTCCTGTTTATGCAGCATTGAACTACGTCACACTCGCAAGCACCCCTGCAACCTTTAGGAAAGAAAGGTTGCAATATAACAGAGTTAATACATGCACTGGGAAGATCTGCGTTTTTGTTTGAAATATGCGCAGAACTAAGGGGCATATTTACAAGGGCTTTATCTCTGCTTTTTTGGCTTAAAATGCCAAAGAAGCGTATAAAAAACTATTATCCTATTTACATGAGGTTGCTAACATGCATAATTGCGTGTTAGCACCCTTTTTCCCAACGCCTCCCTTTGCATCTCTAATGAGATGCAAAGTGGGCCTCCCCCGGATGGACAACCTTGCAAATGTCGCTGATGTTAACATCGCAATATTTACAAGGCTGCACCAGCATTTTAGCACACGTTACTTTTTGGAGTAAACCGCTGTTTTCTCCAAATCTAATGTCTGATAAAATTCAGACTTACCCATTCCTAATATTGGGGTGGATTATGCTGATACGACCCTGTGGGTCGTATCAGCAAGGTTATCGCCGTTTTACAGGGAACATCGCTGGAAAACCAGCGATGTTCCCTGCAAAACGGTGATAACCTCGCAATCTCTGGAATTTTTATCGCCCTGAAGAAACGCGTTGTTAATAACGCGCTACCAGGGCGTTACATTCCAGAGATAGCCTGAGATAATAAAATTATCGCTAAGCACGGCCAGCAATAATTATCGCTGGCTGCTGATAATATTCCCCTAAATTCTGCGCGTGCGTGCAATTTCACGATATGGCAATATGTGTTTTACCCATCGCTAGAGTGTCCTGCATAAAGCAGAGTCGGAATGACGTTCTCGGATTAGAACCGTGCCATTTTAGTCCGTCCTATGCAGATCAAAGAAAAGCATTTCATTTTCCTCGGCGCCATTTTTCACTGCTTCAGAGACTCCGGAAGGACCAGGATTCTAGCTGGTTCACTTCTGGTGAAAAGAGGAGAGCTATTAAAATATATGTTCTCATTTGGATTATTTGTTAAGTGCAGGCAAGGGTCTGAGCGGAGTACTGTGTGGTGGCAGGTGAGCAGGTATTGACATTCAGCCCACTCAGAATTACAGACCTGTCAAGACGCAGGGCTCCTTCGGAGTGACGAGAAGAACCTCGCCAGGGGCTGCCATCAAGAAATCAATAAGAAACCCCTCTTTCCCAAGCACAGCAGTGAGGAACATCTCCTGGATATCTGGGGTCGCCCCTTGACAGCTGTGAAGTCTAGTAAAAAAGATAGCACAGTATAAAACTATAACAAAAAAGACACGCAAGGTGGTACGTCTGCCTTGCGCTGCTCTGAACGGAGACAGGGAAGGGGAAGTCGACAGAGTAAAAAGGAACAACAAGCATGATAAGGAAAAATCAGACATCTGTAGATATCAGATTAAAACAGTGAAAGGGATTATAACGAAGAGTTTGGGAGTAAGGGATCGAGAGAGAGGTCGAGAAAGAGCGTGAGAGAGAGAGATAACTTTAAATTGAAAGATCCCAGAATAGCTAAACTTCTGCTGGCGCTTGCAAGACGCAAAGCGATGTACGGTGACGAAAAAGATAAGCTTCCACGTGCAAACGTTTTTTCTTTGCAAGCTCAGCGCTAAATGGCATTGCATGCATTGCCTTGACCCCTGATAATGGATGCAAAGTGGACGTTATGGGTCAGGATCTGTTCAAGCACCCAAAGAAGCCAATGCACACACAGGGATCTATTTACTAAGAGTTAACGCTGTGTTTGTGTCACAAAAGTGAAGCTAAACGACTCTTAATTTTTTTTGCTAATTTACTTCCCAGCGCTAAAGTTGTTTAGCACTGGAAAGCACTCGAAAGTAGCGCAAAGCAGCGTATAGGGTGGCTTTGCATTACTTAGCGCCGAGGGGTCATACTATGGGCGGTGCATGGGCGTTCCCATGCAACCACCCAAGGTTTCTGACACTAAACCCTACTTACTTAAAAAAGTAGACAGGGGTTAGCGTGAGAAATTAGCGCCCATTTAAAAACAGGTGCTAAGAAGAAGAAATGCTTTCATTTCTCCTTCTTTTTCCGACTTGGTATGTGTGCTGTACAGTACCACACACATTGAAATTGGGAAACGGTTTAAAGGTAGTCTGAGCATAGTATTTTGTACTGGTAGCTATCCTTCCAGTACAAAACCTATGCTAGACTCATGCAGCAATCCTAACACTATGGTGCAAAGATGTGTGCCTGTTGCACAGCAGCTAATTTCAGCGCCAGCTCTAGGGAGAAGGGAGGAAAATGCCATATTTCTGTAAAAATGCAGTGCAGATTTTTTTGCTTTTTGCACTACGTGAGATTTTAGTAAATCTGCCCCCATTACCAACCAAAGGTACGCAAAATAGCGAGACCTGCTATGTCGCATCTGACTGCCACTTTATTTATACAAGTATGAATGTTTACATAAAAAAGTACTGTTTTTTTTATTTTTCACATTATCACATAAAATTATGTCACTGCACTTAGAGACCTTTATGAAAACTAGAGAATCACACCCTTTAAGATGTGACAATTTTATTAATAAGTCAAGAGCCAAGTCACTAGTCTTGTTTCTCTAATATAAGCCTTTATTTCTGTAGATGGACCAACATTATGGCATATTGAACCACACACACAAGAGATTGTTGTACAATGTGCACCCTAAATGGAATTATATAAAAAGTGCTCCCTACTGTGATTACCACACATACAAGGCAGGCAGGGTGGAGAAAAAGTAATCCCCTAGGGCACGGGTACTCATAGTACGGCCCGCGGGCCGCCAGCGGCCCGGCAAGCCTCCCTTGGTGGCCCGCGGACCTTGCAGACATCTACCAGTGTGACTCCGGAGACTCTGCTACTCTGTGGGGGCCAGCCATAGTCAGAGTGTAGCTGCGGCGCTAAAAGGTAAAATACAACATAGCCTCATTAACATGCAAATGGTCTTTTAAAGACCTGTGAAGTGCTCAGGTGCGGCTGTGTGTGTGTGTGTGTGTGTGTGTGTGTCTGGAAGCTGTCTCAGCCCGGGCACAAGCAGGCAGGGTGAGATGACAGAGGGAGAGGGAGGGAGGGAAAGGGAGACAGAGGTAGAGGGAGGGAGAGAAAGAGAAGGAGAGAGAGGGAGAGGGAGGGAGGGAAAGGGTGACAGAAGGAAAGTGAGGTAGGGAAAGGGAGGGAGAGAGAGGGAGAGGGAGGGAGGGAAAGGGAGGCAGAGTGAGGGAGAGTGAGGTAGGGAAACCACCTTCTTCAGGAAGCCACAAAATGAGTAAATCAATGCTGTGTCTGTAGACAAAAAATTCCAAATATAAAATAAAAATGTACGTGCCAACAGACTATACATATTTACTAACTAAATTAAAATGAAGGTTAAAATAGAAACGGTTTGTATGACAATCTGTGGTGTCATAACCCAAAAGACAATGCCAGAGTTCACGCATTCCCAGTGGAGAGCTGTGAACATAACAGACCCCCACTTATCAGCAGACACCAGGTTTGGCCAGTATAGTGCTTGGACAAGAGGTTGTCCCAGTTAACATGTGTGGTAGTGCAGAAGTTACCCTAGTATCACTGGGTGACAAGCAGATGGCGACAAAAGCCCATATGCCACCAATACTTCCAAGTATAGGCAGTGGGTCACCACCAAAGGGCAGCTGGTGGAGGCTTTGAGGGACACAGGAGCCATATTACTGCTGTAAGGTGTCTTCAGGTGTCCTCAGAGCAGATAATCCCTAATGTGTTCCACAAGGTTGAGTTTGCAGACAACCGTGAGAGTAAATATCCAGTGGCTCTGGTTCCCTTTGAGTGGGGGAAGGGGTCTCAGGTTCCTTCAGGGTAGTTGTGAGTCCTGCCATGCCTCCTAATTTCCTGCTTGGAAATTATTTGGAGCAGATATGGAGCCTAGTTCCCATCTGGAGATGTTAGGGTCCTCTGAGTGGATGTGCCACACCACTTGGTCCAAGGCAGCCCGAGAGGGTAGTCAAGAAGATCTGGAGTCTGGAAAAATGCCCTAGGTAGCTGTCAAGAAGAGGAAGGGCAAGGGGAATGGGAAACCATCTCCTGAAACTCCCACAGTCCAGGAGGAGGGTGAAGGGGATGATACGGAACCTACGGGGAAGGACAATGCTGCCCTGAGAGACCTGCCCGAGGTGGCTTTTGGCATGCTGTTGGGGTAACCATCCAGGGAAGAGTTCTGCAGAGCCCAAGTAGAGTGCCATCCTCTTGAGGGCCTGAGGCGACAAGGTGAGGCCCCAGCAGCTGGTGACACTTCTGGAGATCACCTGATATATTGGGATAATGAGCTTTCATATAGCAAACCAAAAGTTCCTGAGGCTGGGGTAATCTATGTGTTGGTGGTCCTCCAGTGCTACAGAGCCTTCCTACTGTGTCTGTCTCATGATGTACTCCTGGCAGGACATCTGTGGCCGGACAAGACTTTTGCCAGGCTTGTCACCCACTTTTACTAGCCTCAGATTAGAGTGACCTCAGATGCATTTTGCAGGTCATTTCCTATCTGCCAGGCCAGTGGGAAGTAGGGAGAAAGCTAAAGGCTCTCCTGGTTCCCTTACTTGTGGTTGGCACCCCTGTGAAGAGTGGGCATCATCATCATGGGGTCCCTGAACCACAAGATTGCCTTAGGCAATGGGTTCAACCTGGTCTTGGTGGACCATGCCACTAGATACCCAGAGGCCATTCCGCTGAGCGCTATGGCTGCACCTGCAGTGAACAGGGCCCTTTTGGGGATTTTTACTCAAGTGAGGTCCCCCAAATAAGTCTGAAAGGGGCACACAACTTCCTGTCACCATACATGAAGTCCATGTGGGATGAATATGAAGTAGCTTATAAGGTCTTCATACCCTATCACCCAGCCCAATACACTTATTGAGAGGTTCAATGAGATCCTTAAAGGCATGATTATGTGCCTATCAGAGCCCATGAGGCGGAATTGGGCATCCTCTTGCCATGCCTTCTTTTTACCTACAAGGAGGTGCCACAGAAAGCCGTTGGGTTCAGTCCTTTTGAGCTCCTCTATGGACACCCTGTTAAGGGACCTCTCAGTCTAGTAAAGGAAAGGTGGGAGCAAGCTCTCAAGAAACCCTCCCTCCAGGATGCAGTCAGCTACATGTTAGCTCTCAAGTCTTAGATGAAGTTCCTCTGGAAGAAGGCTATTGAGCACCTAGAAACCAGCCAGGAGGGGATGAAGCTCTGGCATGAAGAAAATGTCACTCTGGTTTAATTTCAGCCTGGTCAAAAAGTGTGGGTGATGCAGCAAGTCGAGCATCGGGCCCTGCTAGTCCCATGGTCTGGGCCTTGTGAGGTGAAGGAGAGAAATGGGCAGGTCACCAACCTGGGAAACCTCAAGAAAGCCAGTTATTAGAAGCCCCCTAAGTGTCCTCCATGTTAACTACCACACGCCCACCTATGAAAGATCACAAGTTACTATGCTTCTGGTGATAGATGATGGGGTAGAAGAGGAGAGTGAACCTCTTCCTGACCTCCCATCTTCTAAAGAGTAGGATGGGTTAGCAAAAGTCTACCCTATGCTGACCCTAGAACAGCAGAGGGACTGTTGTCACTTGTTGGGGCAGTTTGCCTCTTTATTCTCACTGACCCTGCTGTGCACCAATGATATTGACACTGGAGACCGCAATGCCTTGGAGCATAACATTTACAGACTGTCTGACATTGTGGGAGCTAACATCAAGGAGGACGTGTCCAAGATGCTGGAGTTAGGAGAGCTTGAGCACTCCAATAGTCCTTGGTCTGTACCAGAATTACTGGTACCCAAAGCTGCCCTAATGGGTGCCACCCCAGAACTCAGGTTCTATGTGGACTATAGTGTGCTCAATTCAGGTATGTTGTAACATGTAAAGTTCACTATATGTTGGAAGGTTGGCGTTCCAGCTTTTCCTTGTGTTCTTCCCCTACCCCCTGCTCATTGGACATCGGGTGCCTACGTCACATCATTTATCAGGCTCCGCTGTTGTGAGTTGTCATTCTAGCCCCAGCTGTTTGCCTTAACGGTCCTGCACTCGCGGGTCTTTGTAATTGTAATAAATTACTTACATAACTCAATTGGCCTTGCGTATTGCCTACATTGACACTTCAGATGGCGACGAGGACGGGATGCGAAAAAAATTCAAGACCCGCCGGTGTTTGACAGAGGATCGTCTTGTCTCTTCAAAATATTTTTTTTTCAAGGCAAGTTATTCAGATTTCTTTGTTCGGGGCGTGTTATTCAATGCTAATTGATTGTTTTACTTTTCCATATGAGTACGAGTTAGGAAGCGAAAGAGTGTTCCTTTGACTCAAGACTCGGCGACCTTCTAAGCTTTACTTTAAGCGTTTTCGAGGAAGCAAGTAGCATTCTCCTCAGCTGTGAACTGTCAACGGTCACATCTATTTCAACGTCGGCCGTTGGAATTTTCAGTTCAGAGTATCGGCCAGGCATTCCTGTCAGCTGTAACTGACATTGCGGGTGGTTTCTGATGTCATCGCGTAGCCTACGTTTTGGAGCGTGACTCCATTTTGTTTTCTGAAAATGTTATTTTCTCTCAGAACATCGTTATTCATGAGAGGAATTTAAGTTACTTGTTAAATGAAAAACTGATTTTTCCTGTTTTCCATGTTTAGAATTTCTCTTGTCAATGAGCTATTTCTTTCAAGAATCTAAACTTGATATTTAGAATATTTAGCATTATTTTTGTGAAATTAGTGAATGGTATAAAAAAAAAAAAATTTTTTTTTTTAAAGTTTAATAATAAGTTTTGAAAATAGCGTTTCTTATTAAGAAAGAGGTACAAGATAAACTTTCAGAAATGGCTACAAATTCAAATATATGTGCTCCAGCTCCTTTCTTGAATGATCCAGGGAAACCAAGCATGAAGTGGAAAAACTGGTTGAGGGCTTTTGAGAGTTATTTAATCGCAATAGATGGTAAGAATTATGATCCTGAGAGGAAGGTGGCAATTTTGTTTGGATTATTGGGAGCAAATGGTCAAGAAATTTTCGATAGTTTGCCTGAGTACGAGCCACCCCCGGGACAGTTTATACCATTAGATGAATACCAAGAGGCACTCAAACGTTTGGAAAGGCAGTTTGGAGAGGAGCCTAATATTATGATTGGGCGTCATCATTTCACTATGCGTAAACAACAGGAGAATGAAACTGTTGAGGAGTATATTGGTGCTTTGCGGGTTCTAGCAACTAAATGCGAATATAATGACATGGTGGATGTATATATTAGGGATCAGTTTGTTTTTCACTGCCATGAAAAGAAAATACAAGAGAGGCTGTTGTCGTGTAAAAATCCAGCTTTACAAGAGGCAATTGATATTGCCAAAGGGATTGAGAGATCTCTTCAGACATCAGAAGTTTTATCTGCTTCCTCAAACTCAAGGGCTGATGTGTATGTTGTTAATGATTTAAAACAAAAGTACCCTGCTTATGAGAAAAGAAATAGAGATGGAAAGGGGACAGATTCAAATGTTATTATATGTTATAGATGTGGGTCAAAGAACCATAAAGCTGATTTTCAAGGATGTCCAGCACAAGGTAGAAAGTGCACAAAATGTATGAAAATTGGTCATTTCGCTACGTGTTGTAATAATTCCAGATCTCAAAGATTCCAGAAAGTGAAAGTAAGTTATGTTAATGATTTCGAGGAGGATATGTGTGCCAATATTGTTCTGTCTATTGATGACCAAACTGGAAATATTAAGGGTCCATTAGGCATGGCCCACATTGGAGATGTAGAGGTAAAGATTATGGCAGATTCAGGATCTCCGATCACTATCATTTCAGATGTGAAATACGCTAAATATTGGCCTGATACAGACTTGTTTGCTACAGATATATATGCCAAAGCATTCGGAGAGTCTGACATTAATGCATATGGGTATTTTTATGACTTGTTAAATATAAAAGGCAGGATAATTTCCACCAAAATATATGTGGCTGAAAAGGGAAAAGACATCGTAGGTTGGAAGGATTTAGCTAAGCTGGGCATTATTCTTAAACCAGGTGCGGATGACCCTATTGTTCTGGACGAAAATTTTGTACAAGCTTCTATTTCTTTGGTAAGTCCAGTTGTAAGTGATGATTTGGAAAATATTCTTAACAAATATGAGTCTTTGTTTGAAAATAGAATTGGTTGTGTTAAAGGTTTCGAACACGAAATTAAGTTGAAGAAAGGTGCAATACCAGTTAAACATAAGGTAAGGGCAGTTCCTTTATCAGTAAAGTCTGATTTGCAAGAACTCTTAAACAAGCTTGTCGAGGAAGAAGTAATTGAGCCAACAAATTCCTCAGAATGGATTTCGGCTATTGTTTTAATTAAAAAGAGAAATGGCGAAATCCGTTTATGTGCAGATTTGAGGTCGTTAAATAAAAATATTGTTGTTGATTGTTTCCCTCTGCCGAATATACAGGAGATTTTGGCAGCCACTAGTGGATCAAAGTATTTTTCAATTATTGACCTCAAGTCTGCATATCATCAGGTGCAGTTATCAGAAGTGTCAAAGGAGTTAACCACATTCATCACTCCTTTAGGGGCTTTCAGATTTAAAAGACTTCCATTCGGGCTGGCTTCTTCAGCCAGCGTATTCCAGAAATTGATGGAAGCTATTTTGAGTAAAGTTGATGGAGTACAAACATTCCAAGATGATATTCTTATACATGCGAAAACAGTAGAAGAACATAATGAAATATTGGATACCGTTTTAAGTAAATTGTTTAATAGAGGGATGACTGTATCTAAAAACAAGTGCAAATTTTTAAAAGATGAGGTTGAGTATTTAGGCCACGTGTTAAGCTGTGAAGGTATTAGGCCCAAACTTGATTTAGTTAAAGCCATAACTGATGCCCCGAGGCCATGCGATAAGGATGCTCTTAGATCATTTCTTGGACTTAGCGAATATTATTCGCGGTTTGTTGAAAATTACTCTGGAAAAGTTGAACCTCTACGTGTATTGTTGCGCAAAGGAGAGAAATTTTTGTGGGCTGAAGAACAAGATAAGTCTTTTAAAATGATTAAAAATGCAATACTTAATGCTCCAACTTTGAAACCATACAATCCTGAAGGGCATAATGTGGTAACTGTGGATGCGAGTTCAGTGGGTATTGGAGCAGTATTCTCACAAAGGGTTGGCAATGAAAGTCATACTATCGCATTTATTTCTAGGAGGTTACAGGAAACTGAAAGACACTACAGCACCATAGAAAGAGAAGCATTGGCTTGTGTCTGGGCAGTTGAGAAACTAAGAATGTATTTATGGGGCAAAAGTTTTGACTTGGTTACAGACCATAAGCCACTCACTTTTCTTATGGATGGTTGTGGTAGAGGGAATGGAAAAATTTCATCCAGATTAATCAGGATTCTGTCAAAATTACAAGAGTATAACTTCACTATCAAACATATTTCTGGAAAATGCAATGTGAGAGCTGATTGTTTATCACGCCTTCCACTTGAATGTGATGATTGTAAGGAATATGATGACACTGAATGTGTAGTTTCTTTTGTAAACAGTAGCAATCAATTTACCAGTATTTGTGAGGAATCTGATTGGGTTTCGCAGCTTAATGATGACCCTGTATTAAGTAAAGTCAAAATATTTATTTCCAGTAGCTGGCCCCCAGTAAGAAATTTGAGTTCAGATCTGAGAACGTATGCACAAGTGGCAGATGATTTAAGCATCGAGGACGGGTTCATAATGAGAGGTGAACTGTTGGTACCCCCGCCTAAGGTAAGACGAATTCTTTTGCATAAGGCTCACAGAACTCACCTTGGATCTACATTAACCAAGAAAGCCCTTAAACAATATTATTGGTGGCCAGGTTTGGACTCAGAAGTTAATTCATATGTAGAATCTTGTGCCACGTGTTTGAATTCTGACAAACGTTGGAAGTCCAGAGTTCAGGAGTTGCAATTAGTGGACATACCATCTTCTTCTTGGAATAAAATTGCCATAGATTTCTCTGGCCCTTTTTATGCTTTAGAAAGTTCATGTAAGTTTTTAATGGTAGTTTGTGACTATTACAGCAAATGGGTCTATTTCAAGTTTGTTCCCAATATAGATTCTAAGAGTGTTATTCAATTTTTAGAACAACTTTTTACTATTGAAGGTTTACCCCAAATCTTAGTGTCAGATAATGGTAAACAGTTGACATCGGAAATGATGACGACATTTTTGAAGAAAAATCGAATTTCACAAGAAAAGACTCCATTGTACTCCCCCAGATCCAATGGGCAAGTTGAGCGGGTCAACAGGTTTATTAAAGATGGTATTCAAATGGCCCTAGCAAACAATTTATCAGTTGTTGAATTCACTCAAGATAGAGTGGATATGTATAACAGAACTGTCAATAACGTTACCAATTTCTCCCCTTTCTTTCTTATGAGAGGTAGACAGGCCGTCACAACTATATCACCCAAGCTTTCTGTGCATCAAAAAGGGAAAAGTGACTTTACAGTTGTGGATGATGATAGTCTAAAAGTCAAGAGTTCTATCTGCAAGCAACAACTAAAATCCAAGAAATACTATGATTACACGCATAAAGCTGTTCACAAAGACATTGTTGTAGGGGATTGGGTGTTAGTGAAAAAACCAATTGTAAAACAGAAAGGAGATTCTAAATTTTTTGATCCTAGCGAAGTTGTAGAGGTATCAGGAGGTGCAATTCGTGTTTCAGAATTGGGTTGGAGGAACAAAAGTGATGTAATCAAAATCAAAGACTTTCAAAAGAAGTTGATGTCTGATTATAAAGATCAGAATACTGTATCACTTTCAGATAGCTTTTGGTATGAGGTGACATCTAGTGATGAGAATATGGTTAATGATAAGGAGTCTGAAATGTGTCCCTTTTCAAATCCCAATGGTGAAATGTGCCAGCGAAAAGACACTGCTGACGTGGCATTAAGATCAAATAGAGAATTGTGTTTAGAAGATTCCTCTTCTAACATCCAAGATTTGAATTCCCAAAGTTCTGCTGCAAATAAGTACAATGAAAGTGTAAGTTTGCAGAATGAGCAGGAGTTATTATTTTATCCTAATACTGTCGAATCTGCTAGTACAAGTTCAGGAAGAGTGGTACAGATGCCTAGCAAGTTTAGAGATTTTATAATGTATTAATTTCATTCTGCTCCTTTTGAAGGAAGGGAGATGTTGTAACATGTAAAGTTCACTATATGTTGGAAGGTTGGCGTTCCAGCTTTTCCTTGTGTTCTTCCCCTACCCCCTGCTCATTGGACATCGGGTGCCTACGTCACATCATTTATCAGGCTCCGCTGTTGTGAGTTGTCATTCTAGCCCCAGCTGTTTGCCTTAACGGTCCTGCACTCGCGGGTCTTTGTAATTGTAATAAATTACTTACATAACTCAATTGGCCTTGCGTATTGCCTACATTGACACTTCAAGGTACTAAGACTGATGAGCATCCCATTCGCAAAGCTGATGAGCTCATAGATAGGCTAGGAGCTGCAAAGATCATAAGTACAGTTGATTTAACATCTGGGTAGATTGCCCTACCCAAGGGGGATAAGGGAGATCCGCATATGCTCTCCACCCCAGAAGGCCACTTCCAATTTAGGAGGAAGGCATTTGGGTTAAAGGATGCACCTTTCATTTTCCATAGGTTGGTTAACTGGGTCCTGGCTGGGATGGAGGTGTTCTGTGCATCCTACCTGGATGACAATGCGGTCTTCAGTTCTAGCTGGGAGAACCACCTGTTCTACCTCCAGGTGGGACTTCAGTCCCTGTAGCAGGCAGGCCTGACTACTAAAGCCAGTAAGTGCCAGATGGGACAGGGATATGTGATCTATCTGGGACACCAACTGGGCGGGTCAAGATATAGCCACTCCAAGCCAAGATTGAGACTCTCCTGGCTTGGAAAACACCCAAGCCTCAGACTTAAGTGAGGACCATCCTATGCCCTACTGGATATTACAGGTGGTTTGTCACGGGCTATGGCACCATTGTTGCTCCCTCGACTAAGCTGACTTCTAAGAAGCCTGACGGAAAGCCTTTGAATTAAGCCATGTGTACAGCATGTGTACTTAAGACCCTTGACTTCTCCAGGGAGTTTATAGGGCAGACAGAAGTCTCTGAACAAGGAATAAGGCCTTTGCTCTCACAGGTAAATGAGGAAGGCCGAGATCAACCTGTAGCCTTCATATAAAGGAGGCTACTGTCCAGGGAACAAAGGCGGAGGGCAATTGAGTGGGAAGCTTTGCTTTGCTCTAAGCAATGAATAAATTAAGACCATACTTGTTGGGATTCACCTCTGGGTTCACAGAGATCACAGGCCCCTCATATGGCTACTGCTGATGAGGTGGTTAATCTACCTATAGGGATTAGACTTCATAGTTGAACACGTTCCCAGGACTACCACTCCAATGCTGATGGTCTTTCAAGGTTCCACCTTAGTGATAATAACTTCCATGATGGTGGAGAGTTCTCCCTACTTTCAGCTAGGGAGACACTTTTGACCTGACATCATTGGTGTGGTCGTCCCCCAAACATTTGCCCCCACCCCTCCTGTTTTCCGAAATTTGTTTTGTTGGCATTAGAACTCTGTGCACTTTCCCGCTGCTAACCACTGCTAACGTGCTGGGGCTCTCTCCCTAAAACATGGAACCATTGGCCAAACCCTGTTGGCCACTATTAATTTAAGACCATAGTATATGATACTCCATGATACCCAGCGGTTGTAAATTAAATACTACTAGTGGGCCTACCACACTCATTGTGCCATCCACTAAAGTAACACTTTAAAGCTACTTGTTTCAGGATGTCAAAACTGCCATTTCGACCAGGTAAAACAAACCTTTTGCCAGGCCTAAACCTTCTGTTTTAAATGCAAATAAGTCACCCCTAAGGTAGGCCTTAAAGAACCCTTTGGGAAGGGTGTCTTGAATTTAAAAAGTAGGACATTTGTTTTTAGTTTTTCATGTCTGGTAGTGAAAAACTCCTACATTTGTTTATCCTTACTGAAAGGACTACCTCTCCAATAGGATAATGAATGGTTACCATATTACATTTAATAGGAGCCAACATTTGATTGGGAACAGGTAGAAATGTCATACTTGGACTCAAATGACTTGTCATTTAAAAATCCTCTTTAACTGTAAAGTCATATTTTAAATCACAATTCTGAAATGTCACTTTTAGAAATATGGAATTTTCTTCTTCTAACTATTTGAGGCTTGCTACCAGTGTCCTGGGTCACATGACTGTGAAAGGCTTAGCTATTGGTGTTTGAGCATTCCTCTTAGGCTGTGAGACAAGGGGACTAGGTGTTGGCAGAATGGGCCTTCCTGTCTGGATAGCTGGGGTGGCGCCGCTGTTTCCTGTCCAACTTACATTGCAAAGGATGTCTCCAGCACACAAAGAAATGAACCTGACACTAGTCTTTTGCCATTCCAGACTTATTGGAACCTTGAAAGGGTTAGCAAAGAATTTTCCTGAACCAGATTTGGGGGTAGCCTAGAAGAATACCTCACTTCAAAGCTGGCACCAGGTATACATAGTGGACCCACAGAGCAACTATTTAGTACATTCCTACACATGTAGAGGACTTCGGAAGGACCACATTAGACCTTCAGAGGACTGCTTTTCTGCTTTAGGACCTTGGAAGTGATGTTAGAGGTGCTGCTACTGCCTATCCCTAAAGGGTGAGACTTGGAAAACTTTTCACCAAAAAGTGCCAGAAGAACTGACAGAACAACAACCAAGGTGCATCGATTGCCATCCTGACTTTGCAGTACCTCTGGATATAGTCTTCTCCACAGCAACAGATCCTGTTCAGTGGCACCTACGAGCAACTGCCTCCTGTGCCTGGAGTCCTGTTCGTCTACAGCTTGCAGCTATGTCCTGCTGGAGGTTTTTTACTTCCAAAAACGTGTCTAAGTCCAGAGATAAAACAAATCTTCAGGGGGCTAGATGGTGACAGGCTTGCCATCGATGAAGATGACCTGGAAATCCAGCTTCTCACGCTCAAAGCTTTTTCCTGCAATTGTCAACAGCCTACTGCCTTGCTCTGCTGAACTCTTCCTTCTACTGGACATTTTCTTCAAAATGTCTTCTAAGTCTAAAGGTAAGCTAAGACCAGGCCCAGTCCACCTTTTGTATCCAACCCATGCTCCATCGAAGTCAGGCTTAACACTTGACTTTACCCCAGTCTTATGCGAGCAGATACCTGTGGTTGGTACTTTGATCTTGTAGCACTATTTTGCACCAAAAACTTTTAAAAAATTCATAACTCCTGTTATACTGGTTAGATTTAATGTGATTGAACTTTATTTTATTAATTACATTTTTCTCTATTTTTTTAAAATTGGTTTGGGATTTTTCTTGTGTTGTGCTTTCACTTTATATACGTTTGTGTGCTGCATAAATACTTTACACCGAGCTTCTAAGTTAAGGCTGACTGTTATTGTCCCAATCTGACAGAGGGTTAAGCAGAGGTTAATTTAGCGACTTTTGTGGCTCACCCTGATAAGGATTGTGATTGTTGCTTGAGTAGGAATTCATCCACGTTAACCACTACCCCAATGACCATTTTATAGAAGAAAAAATATCTGTTTATGGTAAGAAAGACGAGGAGTAACTTAGGAAGGTTAAATTGCAATAATCCATACTCTGGTAATGCTATGCAATTACTCTACACTAGGCTCAGATGATACTGTGCCCCCTGATGGTAGGGACAAAAACATGTGATTGAACTTCTCATGAAATGCATAGCCTGCTTCCTTTATACGCATTAGGCTGGCAGTTCAAGCTTACTCAGGTTCATAAAGTTGGGAAACATATACAATTTGTTTTGCTTACCTCAGACCAAGACTGCATGGCATCAGTTGTGCCAAATTAAGTTTCCTTCTTTTTCACTCCAGTGGTGGGTGAGAACGCCTGTGATTACTGTGTTTAGTCTGAGAGATACTGGCGCTTGTGAGTGTGTCTGCACAGGTGACACAGGGCTTAGGGCCAGCAGCTTGCATGTGTGTATCTCAAGTCACTGCCTCAGTGTGGTGGCAGAATATTGGAACAAAGGCTCCGAGGGTTCTCACACACAGAGTGGCATAACGCAAAATGATGCCCCCCCGCAGTACGTGATAAGGGGCCTTTGAGTCTCCTATGTCTTACAGCTATGCATTGGCATTGGGATGAATGGGAGCCCCTTGAAAGTCTAAGCGGACCCCAGAGATTTGGACCCCCTCATGCCACAGGGGCCTTTGTTTAGCTGCTGCACACACAAGTTGACACCAAGCCTGGGTTAACCATGTGAATGTTACATCTACAGATGCGCATGGGAACATACTACATTTGGCGTCTCAGAAATGGAAATGGTGTGGCAGCTGCAACTATAGAGATGCAGGGCCCCTTACACTCTGCACTACAGCAGGAGGATCCATAGAACACAGCACTCTCCAGCTGCAACATGAATGGCAGAGACACCAACAACATTAAGAGAGAGAAGCTATAGGCAATACCCAATCAGTTCACCACAAAGCAATCTGTATTTTCTACAACTGTCCAGCAGATTACTTGTTGTCTCATTTTTTTCTACCTGGCCAGCTGTGGACGGTATTGAGCCTTTGTAGTCTCTTTTTTTTTTTTTAATAAAAGACCTTTATTGTGAGTATCGCCAACTGTCAGCATACATTGTCATTGCAGTTCGACTGTGCAGTGCACAAAACTTCTTATACACAGCCTGTGTGCCGGCATCCCGGAGGCCCGGCGGCGTAAATTGATGGCATAATTCAAAACATTACAATCTTATCGTGCACTGTTAGCTCTCAGCTTAGCATCAAGGCAGTCGGCAATCACCGAGTGGAGACATAGTAGTACGGTCTTACATGAACCAGGAAAGGGCAGGAAAGGAAAAGTGGAAAAGGGAAAAACTAACCTAAACTACCCCTAAACACCCCCCGGGCCCTCCCCGTTTGCTATTGAGCACTGTGAAGGAGTCTCAGTGACGCTTCCCATGTGAGTGATGTCACGTATGCACTGTGTGTGTTCTGCACCCACCACCCGCTTGCCCCGTCCACCAAGTCATGACACACCCGACCCACCCTCCCCATGAACCGCCTACACTCTCCCTGGACCCACCACCCCCCAGAAGAACATTAAAGCCCCCCCTGCGGTAATTGCCTCCGTTCCATAGCATTCTCTAACTCCTCATCCTGATGTTCCTCGGCTGCCGACATGTCACTGTCGTCCACCTCCCCCTTCTGTTGGTACTCCTTGTAGAGATCCCAAAAGGACTTCGGTCTGCTCTTGGGCGGCAGCAGCTCGCTGTACAATTCCGTCTGAGTGCAGCAGTACTGGAGATCCCTGAGCCATCTCGACTTGGTGGGGAGTGGTCCGCGCATCCAGCACGCTGCCACCACCCTTCTGGCCAACAGCAACGCTACATCTACTAATCTACGCAACGCCGGGGCTAGCGGTTTGGAGAAGCCCAATAGCGCGAGCAATGGGGATCTCAACAGCGGCTCCCCTAAAATCTTTTCCAACTCCGCGAAGACCTCCTCCCAGAAAGCGCTCACCCCCGGGCACAGCCACGCTAAATGAAAGAAATCAGCGGTACCGGCCTTTGTAGTCTCTTTAGAATGAAGCTTTTCACTGCAGCTCCTTGGACAGCAGGACTCTGAAATCAAGTTACTTTCTGTTATAATATGTCATGTCATGTTATGTTATGCTATGTTATGTTACGTCAATCTGAAGGTGTGGCTAATCACCCATGAGGGTATCCGGGTGCAGAGTAGGGCAGTCCTGAGGGTGGAGAAGGTGATCGTGACTGTTTTGTCTGGAAGAGCCAAAAACTGAGTTTCCTTCAGAAGTCCATGAGGGAGGGGGAGGTTCTGACATGTTTCGGGAGGTCTTTCCCGGTCTTTGCTGTAAGGTATGAGAAGTAGCGTACTCTGATTCTGGTGTTCTAGATGTGAGGGAGATGCGCTCTCGCCGGGGATGCATATCAAAGGTGGCTGGAGGGTGTCTTAGAAGTTGAGGCGGTGGTTGAGGTAAGCTGAAGCGGTGTTGTAGAGAACTTTGAAGGCGTGGGAGAGTAGCTTGAACTTACATCTTTCCTGGACTGGGAACCACAGTGTAGTGTAGTTCCTATATTCCCAATAGGCTCTGCGCATTGAAATAACATAAAGGATAGTGTAGACGTAGGACTGAGGTCAACTAGGTCTCTATTGAATATGTCAGACTTAATTTTGAAATGCCAGCTAGCTCAGAGGTCACTAGAAACTTTCTCGAGTAAACAAGAAGGTGCTAACTAAGCATGGGCGAATTTTGCGGATCTCGCGTTCGCGAATTTTGCGGATTTGCGAACTCGCAATCCGCAAAATCCGCGAATTCTTGCGAATTTGCGGATTTTTTTTTTTTTTTGTGTTCGCAAGGATTTCTGCCAGTTCGCGAGGGTTTCGTACCAGTTCGCAATTGTGAACTTACATTTCGTCGCGCAACGGTCGCGAATTATGTTGTTTCTACGTCTGGTTCATCATCACAGGTTCCCAGCACCCTCTGTTTCACCACTGCAACCCTCTGTTACATCAATGCCACCCTCTGGTTCATCATTACTGTAGATTATGGGGGGGAAAAGCAAGCACACCATCCCTGCTTCAACTCAGATGAATTAATTTGGGGTTAGTTTATTAATGTGTCACTGTTTTAAAATTCCAGTCTGGCACCTGCTTCCTTATCTGTAATTTTGCTTTCTGTTGCAGTGCATTTTTTTTCCCCAGGACCTTCTTTGTGGCCTACTTGTAGCTATTGTATGAGCCTGCTGTGAGGGTCAGAGCAGGGTCATACAATTGTTGCAACTAGCAACTGAATTCTGGAGGGGCCCCAGTCAGGAAGCACTACCGGGAATTGTTACTAATGATGAGTTTGAACTCTTGCCCCTGCCGAGTGCTTTCACTTTTGAAAAACTCGTTTTTCTGCAATTTCGCGGGGTTCGCGGGGTGCGAACACGCGCAAGATCGGATTCGGAAGCCGCAAATTCGTGCGAATATGCAATTTGTTTTTTTTGCGGCGTGTTAGTTGGCAAGGTTTTGTGCGTTTTTGCGAGCCGCTCGTAGCGCAAGACGCGAAGTTACCCTCGCGGTCGTTCAAGGGCGCAGCCATCTTGTTTGCCTGACGTATTTCCGTTTCCGGGCGCGAAGTGTAATCTCGCAAAGTCCGCGGCTTGCCAGTACAGTCTCGCGCGTGTTCGCAAGGAAAATCTCGCGCGAACTTACGCGCGCGGTCGTGAACGGGCGCGGCCATCTTGTTTCTCATTCATTGCTATGGTTCTGGGCATGGTCTTTGTATCCTCTGTCAATCTCTGCCATCCTTTGCTTGTTTGAAGTTTTTTTTTATCTATTTTACTTATTATCTATCCCTCTATTTTTCTAGCCCTATATTTTTGTGTTTACTGCTACTTTTGGTTAATTTTAAACTACTTTTGTAAACTCTTTTCTTTTCTTCTCTTCCCTATTCTATTTTCTTTATTCCTTTCCGCCCAGACCATGGTGAAGGGAGCCGGGAAGCATCCCGAGAAGGGGAAGGGTCCCGCACCCCGTGTCCGGCTCCCGTGCGGGCGTTTGAGGGGGGAGCTAGTGATGCCACGGGAGATCTTTACCCCGGAGGAGGTGGCCCAACTCATTTTTTATGTTCAGCGCCGCCTCCCCAGGACCATCATGGGAGGCGGCAAGATCAGTGCCGGGTACGGGGCCCGGGAGCGCCGGAAGCGGTGGGAGAAGGTGTGCCAGGCCATTTACCACCACTCTCGGGTCTGGCGCACCTACAACCAGGCCACCCACCGCTGGACGGATGTCCTGACCCGTGAGCGAGATCTGCTCGACCTCCTTGGCCTTGAGATCCCCGGGCTTGGTGAGTAGTAGTAGCTATGTCTTTACTACTATGTTTTCTCCTGCTGTGTTATTATATTGCAAATTTTTGTTTTTTACCAAGAGCAATAATGCTGCTCATTACATTGTAGGTACATTTTATTTCAAAATCTTCTGTGCATTTCAGGTACACTGCTCTCCTTCTCAGTAGTGTTGCTACTATGCTTATTTGTTTTAGATTTTGTGTTCATTTCATTGGCCTGTGAAATTATGTATGAGTGTAGTTGAAAGAACTGCGCAATGCTACACACTAAGGTTCAGATTTTTAATTACCGGCGCATCCCTGCAAAGTTGCAGGGATGCGCCAGTAATTGTGCGTCACGCCACCATCACCCATGGTGCGCCGTATTACAATGCGGCGCGCCATGGGCCCAAAACGTCACCAAAGCGTTACGCATCTGTGCCGTAAAGGTGGCGCATTGCTGGAGTTGCGTCGCAACGATGGTGCAGCTCCATCAATTCTCTGGGGTGCCCTATCTCCCCAATGCTGCGTCAAGCCGTACGTCTGCTTCAAGCAGGCGCAGGGTTTGAGTCACGCATCATTGTCCTCAAAGTGACTGATTGAAATCTTGTAGATTTCCCTCAGCCACTTTTAGGATGCGTTCCTGCGCAGGAACGCCCTCCCTTGCGCCGGAACACCCCTATTGGCGCAGGGCTTTACAACGTGATGCATCTCCCAGATGCGTCACGTTGTTAATATACGCCGCACCATTGCGCCTCTTTTGTGCTGTCGCTGCGTCACAAAAGTCACGCAACAATGGAGCAAAAGAGCCGCAAGGGCCTTATAAATCAGCCCCTACAGACTCAAGTCCAGTCCTTCCTTTGTACACATGGCGATAAGAAGAAATAGTGGTGGTGGATTAATAGTTTGAGTATTTTAATGACTGGTGAATGTAGTAGGAAACTTTAGTGTTGTCGCTGATCTTCAATCACGATGGACTTTGGCTGTCACTTTGCGTGCTGCGGACTGCTGCCTGCCAATCCTAGGCAAACCTTTTTAGTACTTTGTTTAGTGAGTTACATAGGGTAGTTTCCAATTCGACGGTCCGCAAATCAAGCAATACTAAAGTAATGACGTAGTCGACCACATGAGATTGGTCAATAATATATCCCGTGGAGTCGTTCCCTATTTGCTATTTCGCAAAAATATTTTGTTACTTTGTTAGTTCTTTTTTAAATGTTTGATTTGGTTGAGAAATAAATATCATCCATGTTTTCTGTTTTTCTTTCTTTCATGTTGTACATCAGCTTCCTCCAGGGGCAAGAGGAGGACACAGGAGGAGGAGGAGGAGGGTGCTGTTGTCGATGCAGGCCAGGACCGGGCAGTCGAGGGCTCCTTTGCTGGCCCCAGTAAGTTTTAATTTTAATATAGAGTACTTATTTTTTCCTAGCGTTCCTCATTCGATTTTTTCTAAATCGTCTTTGATCTTCTTGTAGACAGGATCTAAATTCTTATCCCTATGACTCCGTGTGGTATTACTAGATTATTCTTATTAGTCTGTCTGTGTAGCTAAATAAGATTGCACATTTGGCATTTCCATTGGACTCCCATTCTAGTCAGCAATAGCTCTATGCACTGAGTGTAGTCCTCTGGGATTGTCCATAATGTCTTTTCAAGTATTCTAAATGTTTATGCTTTGACCATTGCCAACAATAAAAAGGTGAATGACCACCACCAAGAAATAATAAGATACTACTTTACTTTTGGTTTGGATAGGACAATCCATTCTACTACTGTTGCAGGGACAAATCTGCACAAACAGAACTATAGACACTAAATAATGCATCGCTTAGCTTATCAATTATAATAGGTGCTGTAACTGTTAGACTTTCCACATACCTCAGTGATAACAGACTTTGTAGTTGAACCCCCAATCTCCTTACTGACTAGATAGTGTGGCAGAGTCATTTAGCTCCCAAAGTCACCGATGGCAGAGGCACGGACTCATGCTTGCAAAAATTCGAAAACCTTTAGCTCATCCACTCTAGTCTGGAGGACCAAAAACCACAGAGTCTATTTAAGTTTAAAAGCTTTATTAAAAGTAAACACATTTATTAAATTCAAGTTTGTCATAAAAGTGAACGTGTAACTGAAAATGGAAAAGTGCTTAGTGCTGACGATTAATTGGACACATTTCTTGTGGTCGAGCCGAGCTCTCACCTGGTTTGAACTTGATCCTGCTCGTGTTCTTAGAAGTCAAGGTTCTGTCTGTTAGGAGAAAAAGTGGTGCGTGTTAAAAAGTAAAAAGCAAACATTCATCAGTTGTGCCAAAAAGTGCAGCAAGACAACAGCCTTCCCTGGAAAAAGGGACATTTTTACTCTAGAGTACACAGTCAAAAATTATTAAATTGTACACTTTTTTTCACATTTCTTTCTTCCTCCTAGACCAAATATTATATAGTAGTGAGTGGTGTATTCTAACATTATTAAATGTACTTTGTAGGTGGAACATCTGGAGACGGGGCCAGCGCGGAGGTGGTGGCATTGGACGAGGAGGACAACTCTGGGGAGGAGGCGGTGCAAGTGCCGGAAAAGGACATGCCTGTGAGGGTTCACACGGTGGTGGCGGGCAGAGGTAAGCTATACATTCCTTAGTCATTGAGATTGAAGACTGCAGAGTGTGCTTTCTGCACGGGTGTATTATAAAAAAAGCAGGTAGTAGCCTCCTCTAAATGTACTTCGACTTAGCTGTGAAGTTTTTGGCGAGAAGAATCCCAATCAGATCTGAGGTGAACTTGATGGATGGGATGAACGAAAAGCGAAAGAAGGGTGTAAGTAAGTGTGGAAGCACGAGAAATGTAATGATGACTGGCAAAGAAGAATGATATGTGTTTGCTTGGTCCCCGAGGTGGCTGGGAAGGTAAGAAAATGGTATGGTGCATGGCTGGGTGAATGATGAAGCAAGGATGGGTGGAAGGAGAACAGCCTGGGTGGGTGAGACAGAAACTGTATGTGTGCAATATACTTTGAATGGATGGATGCCTGGATCATTCATGGTACTATCTGACTCTTAGATAGCATATGTGAATCTAGAGAGAGTAGACGGTCACTGGATGAACTAAGTGTTACTTTGAAGAGCATGTAACACCGCACCCGCACGTCCGTTCCAGTGTAGGAAAGGCAAGGAAAAGAAGTTGTAACGTTGTCCAAAGACTACCATGAATAGTAGCAGTAGTTTGTATTGCAACTGCAAGCACAGCATATATCCAGTTATTACGGTGGGCACTCCCTACCTCCCTTAATAACTTTAGTTTAGTAGTAGTACGTCATTCATGTGTGGGGGTATCACTGTTCACTCAATAATAAGCAAAGCACCTAAAGTCATCCCATATGTCATCAAATACATCCCATGTGAAGTGATAGATAATCAGATAATTTAGCTTCTTCATTTTCCTTTTCTAATACTCATTTGCACTGTAGGGTGAAAGCTAAATTAATTAAGCAGTAGCCCTTTTAACAGAGTATTCTCAGTGCCACCCGTAATAGAAAAGTAAGAGCTTCACCACCTGCATGTACTGGACCGGTACAGTAACGCAAGTCTGTTTCACTCACCATGGTGTGCGTCTGTTTTTCTCGGGTGCAAGTTCACTGCGCTGGCATTATGCCGGCTTGCATAAGATAACGTACCAATTTTCCTAAACAAGAGAGAAGAAGAAGAATAAGAGTGGTGTACTGTCATAGTCGACTGTAATAGAAGTCCATAGTGCTCGTAGAATTTGTTCCTTAAACTCCCACTAATGTTAGAGCAAGGATGAAGAAGTCGGAGGTTACATAGATACTGTCCTCAATAGTTATGCACTGTGCTTTCAATTTGCTACTTGTACTGTGACAACTTTCTGCTCAATCATTTTGTGTTAATCTTAAGGAGCATTGGTTACAGACTATGTCTTTCTTTTTTCATGTAGTTGCTCCTTCCAAATCCAAGACACCATCAAGGAGGAAGGAGCTGGCTCGAATGGCCCGGCAACGGAGGCTGGATGCCACTGTTGCTGAATATCGGCGGCTGGTGGCCCTGGAGGAGGAGGAGACGCAGTCTGGAACAACAACAACGTCCACTGGGACAGCTGCCTCCTCCTCCGTGCGGGCTGCCAGCCAGCGCAGTGCTCCAGCGGTACGGAGCCGGGCTACCAAAGCCAAACGCCACCGCCCAGCAGCAAAGAAAGCAGCTGCCCCTCACAGGATTTGCAAGGCACACCGGCGCCGCTTATCCCTCAGACTGTCCTACCTGGAGCAGGAGGTCCATAATTATAAGAACGTGGTGGAGGGCCTCCGCTTCGAACTTGCCACCCTCCGCAAGGAGCATGATGCCCTGGCTGCTAATTCCAACAGCACCCTGCCATAGTGTCCCTTGCCCCTTTTTTAGAGACTTTTGGGGGGTGGGAATTGGGAGTTGTGATTTTTGGGGACTTTTGAAGGACAATCGTTGGGGTTAGGGAGGGTCTTGCGGGAGATTCTTTTGTTAGGGCTATAAAAATATACTTTTTGAAACTTTATCTGACCATACCTGTTTTTTACTGCTTTTGAGTCTGGTGGGTGGGGGTTTAACATAACAGTAAGTTTGTTTTCCTGAATAGTCCTAGGACTTTAGTAGTACTACCGTCAATCAAATCTCTCGTCTCTCCTAATACTCCATTATACTACCTCCAACCAAACGCCTATCTTACCTGTAATTTCTGTTTGCAAGTAGGGCTAGGCCCAGGGCTGGCTCCACGGGAAACAGCAAATAAGGTTGGCAATCCTGGGCGGATAAAATTTCCTCATAGCGGTGGTACTAGTGGTGTGACACAGTGGCAGTTGCTTGCCTATGAAAAAAAGAAAATGAAATCTGGTTTGTCCTCCTGAGCAATACAAAGGTACAATACAGAATATAGCAGGTGACAGAAGTACACTAGAACAGTGCCACGTTGTAGCCTAACAAATGTTAAAGTATAACTAATTCGGTTGAAGTTCTTTGACATTAGCCATGGGTCTTTGTCAAGCAGAGTAAGAATATATCCTCGGATTTCTTCACCAGCCTGTTGCTATCACCTTATCCTCCCCAGCAAGTGTGTGGATTTATTGCTGTAATTTAGTCACACATCAATCAAAACCACACAGCCCGGGGGAAGAGGGTTAGGGTTTGAAAAATGGATGGGTACGGGGGTTTTTGGGAAAGGTTTTGGGAGACAAGAAAAAGTAGCACAGCATGGACGAACAATTGTGAACATAAACAAATCTTTGGGTACAAACCTATCCATCAATCTTTGAAAGTGCATACACTACTGTAACTGCATGCATGTCAGTTAAAAGTAAGTAGTACTTTCGACAACTGTGGAAGAAAGAATGCGACAGTACAGGGCGTGGGTGGAAATATTGATAACTATATTCAACATAAGGTCTCTGTAGCCAGATACCTGAGAGCCTTGCTGGTCACTATAAATCCATTCACAACAACACTCAATGGGGTTGGTCTGGAAGGTGTCAGGTTTACTCCCCGTGATCCAGTCGATGCAAATATGGTTCCACCTCCAAATGTCACCAACACCCAGAAGTGTAAACACAGGGTGTTCGAGGCATTAGGCGGGGGAGAAAAATAACAAACTAAAATAAAAAATGTGGGATGGGTAAAGGTAGGGTCAGCAGGGAAAGGATACCTGTAACAGAAGACAAGACAGGCATCAGTGAAGTGCTGTCCTAACATACAAGGGTACTCTCATATAGTCTCACTAAATAGTCTGCAAGTCTCCCGCCTACTCATGGGAAATGTAGTTTCATAGTACGGTAGGCGCTTAGGGGCTGCGTAACCTGACAGAAGGTATAGTAGATAGAAAAGGAGAAATTGCTTTTTTTCTAGGTGTCCCCTCACTCACCAGGGTTGCCCCTTGGTGACATGCTTCATCATTGGGGCCATCCCAGTCCTCTACGGCCTGGGGCGTGCTGCGACTTGCGAATTACGTAGGAGCACTTACAAATGACTATGTGTGGTGCAGATGTGATACTGGAGTGGACTAAGTGATGTGTTAAGGGATCAATGTAGAAGCAGAGAGAGAGCCAAGAAATGCAGTCACAGTCAGAGAAAAAGGCAAGGGATACTGTATCTATGTGGTTGTAGTGGTCCTGTTGGAAGTGGTAAGTAAGTTGCCCGCAGAAAAAAAATCCTCCTATTAGCGGCACTCCTCCATTGCAGCCGACGCTTCGTCCATCGATGTTGGTCACCAGAAGACACCCTGTCCACTGCCTGCCTGATGCTGAATTGTGGCTCGCTACTGTGAAGCCTGACTCCATCCTTTTTTCCCCATTGCAGAGACTGAAACCCGGCCTGTAATTATTCAACGAAAAACAGGAAGTGATATAATATTACAACACCACTGATAAATAAATATAAGGTATGTAGGCTGTGGAGTGCAAAAAGTCACAATTTGTTTTTCCTAGTAGACAGTACAATGTTTTCGAAAGTGCGTACTCTGAGTCACCTTTTGAAGGATAAATAAGTATGGGCAAATTAATGTATCGGATCTTGCCCCTCAAGCTAGGTGTACTTGAAACTGTGTTTTAGAACAAAATTAGATCTTCCTAGCAGTGCTCCCACCCAGACCCTTACTAAAGCCAGTCGCAAAAATGTAGAAGACCCCCAATCAAATCTCAAAAAACGAGGCCTAGCAGAAAACTGGTGACAAAACTTACTTTGAAAGTAAAAGTAGGCCGAAGTACCCTAATTACCCATTACCCACCGTGGATTGCATTCAAACCACTTGCAAGCAACCAAGCAAAAGTAGCCATAGCCAGCATCGCTCCAAGACTCGAAATCCCCCCCACTCAAACACATGCAATAGAAATACTGCTAACCCTAACGAACCCTAAGTTAAGAATAGTGGCAAAGGCTTTCTTTAACTATGCCAAATCCCCCCTTTCCCACCATGGATTTTCTTTAAATGACTTGCAACCAAAATTACACATTCTCACGAGTGCTCTAAGACCCCAGAACTCAGTTTGAAAAATCTAGAACACCCCGAAACACATGCAATCCTGCTGCTAGGGCTAACCCTAACGAACCCTAAGTTACAAAAAGTGCCAAAACTAAAGGCTTTTCCGCGCGGATTTTGTCCCAACCACTTCTACCCGGTATTAGACCTTCCCAGGAATGCCCAAAGACCCGGCAACCCACCCGCCAAGAAGCGTAACACCCCCAAACAGGCCAAAAGCAAAATCTCATACTTGCAATATTTCTGGGCCTTCGGTCCAAACGCGCTGCGTAGCTAGGCCATAAGTCGGGGTTGGCACGACGGATTTCCTGAAAAGCAAATGCAATCAAGATTAGAGTGTCCCAGCAGTGCTCCCAGACCACGAAACTCACCCGCAAACAGACGGAACCCCCCCTAAGAGCACCTCAAAGGCAAGCAAGTCATCAAAAACACAAAAATAAATTCCGCCTGGGATTTGGTCCAAAACACTTTTATCCGGTATTAGAGCTTCCCAGCAATGGCCCCAGAGCCGTCAACCCAGGAGAAAACGAGTAGAAGACCCCCAAACAGCCAAAGAGCAAAAGTACAAAAATGGGGACTTAGTCACTTTTTCACAAATTTCCCAAATCACTCTGCGCGCGCTCTGCAGCTAGGCCCTAAGTCCCCTCTGCCACCATGGATTTGCTTCAAACCTCTTGCAAAGTAAAGTATATATAGCCAGCAGTGCTCCCAGACCACGAAACTCACCCACAAACACCAGGAAGCCCCCCAAACAGGCCCCCGAAAACGCTACATAGAGCAAAATGTCAGAAATAGCCACAAAAAAAATCGGCCTGGATTTTGTCCCAACCACTTCTACCCGGTATTAGACCTTCCCAGGAATGCCCCAAGACCCGGCAACCCACCCGCCAAGAAGCGTAACACCCCCAAACAGGCCAAAAGCAAAATCTCATACTTGCAATATTTCTGGGCCTTCGGTCCAAACGCGCTGCGTAGCTAGGCCATAAGTCGGGGTTGGCACGACGGATTTCCTGAAAAGCAAAGGCAATCAAGATTAGAGTGTCCCAGCAGTGCTCCCAGACCACGAAACTCACCCACAAACACCAGGAAGCCCCCCAAACAGGCCCCCGAAAACGCTACATAGAGCAAAATGTCAGAAATAGCCCAAAAAAAAAAATCGGCCTGGATTTTGTCCCAACCACTTCTACCCGGTATTAGACCTTCCCAGGAATGCCCCAAGACCCGGCAACCCACCCGCCAAGAAGCGTAACACCCCCAAACAGGCCAAAAGCAAAATCTCATACTTGCAATATTTCTGGGCCTTCGGTCCAAACGCGCTGCGTAGCTAGGCCATAAGTCGGGGTTGGCACGACGGATTTCCTGAAAAGCAAATGCAATCAAGATTAGAGTGTCCCAGCAGTGCTCCCAGACCACGAAACTCACCCGCAAACAGACGGAACCCCCCCTAAGAGCACCTCAAAGGCAAGCAAGTCATCAAAAACACAAAAAAAATTCCGCCTGGGATTTGGTCCAAAACACTTTTATCCGGTATTAGAGCTTCCCAGCAATGGCCCCAGAGCCGTCAACCCAGGAGAAAACAAGTAGAAGACCCCCAAACAGCCAAAGAGCAAAAGTACAAAAATGGGGACTTAGTCACTTTTTCACAAATTTCCCAAATCACTCTGCGCGCGCTCTGCAGCTAGGCCCTAAGTCCCCTCTGCCACCATGGATTTGCTTCAAACCTCTTGCAAAGTAAAGTATATATAGCCAGCAGTGCTCCCAGACCACGAAACTCACCCACAAACACCAGGAAGCCCCCCAAACAGGCCCCCGAAAACGCTACATAGAGCAAAATGTCAGAAATAGCCAAAAAAAAAATCGGCCTGGATTTTGTCCCAACCACTTCTACCCGGTATTAGACCTTCCCAGGAATGCCCCAAGACCCGGCAACCCACCCGCCAAGAAGCGTAACACCCCCAAACAGGCCAAAAGCAAAATCTCATACTTGCAATATTTCTGGGCCTTCGGTCCAAACGCGCTGCGTAGCTAGGCCATAAGTCGGGGTTGGCACGACGGATTTCCTGAAAAGCAAATGCAATCAAGATTAGAGTGTCCCAGCAGTGCTCCCAGACCACGAAACTCACCCACAAACACCAGGAAGCCCCCCAAACAGGCCCCCGAAAACGCTACATAGAGCAAAATGTCAGAAATAGCCCAAAAAAAAAATCGGCCTGGATTTTGTCCCAACCACTTCTACCCGGTATTAGACCTTCCCAGGAATGCCCCAAGACCCGGCAACCCACCCGCCAAGAAGCATAACACCCCCAAACAGGCCAAAAGCAAAATCTCATACTTGCAATATTTCTGGGCCTTCGGTCCAAACGCGCTGCGTAGCTAGGCCATAAGTCGGGGTTGGCACAACGGATTTCCTGAAAAGCAAATGCAATCAAGATTAGAGTGTCTCAGCAGTGCTCCCAGACCACGAAACTCACCCGCAAACACCAGGAAGCCCCCCAAACAGGCCCCCGAAAACGCTACATAGAGCAAAATGTCAGAAATAGCCAAAAAAAAAATCGGCCTGGATTTTGTCCCAACCACTTCTACCCGGTATTAGACCTTCCCAGGAATGCCCCAAGACCCGGCAACCCACCCGCCAAGAAGCGTAACACCCCCAAACAGGCCAAAAGCAAAATCTCATACTTGCAATATTTCTGGGCCTTCGGTCCAAACGCGCTGCGTAGCTAGGCCATAAGTCGGGGTTGGCACGACGGATTTCCTGAAAAGCAAAATCAATCAAGATTAGAGTGTCCCAGCAGTGCTCCCAGACCACGAAACTCACCCACAAACACCAGGAAGCCCCCCAAACAGGCCCCCGAAAACGCTACATAGAGCAAAATGTCAGAAATAGCCCAAAAAAAAAAATCGGCCTGGATTTTGTCCCAACCACTTCTACCCGGTATTAGACCTTCCCAGGAATGCCCCAAGACCCGGCAACCCACCCGCCAAGAAGCATAACACCCCCAAACAGGCCAAAAGCAAAATCTCATACTTGCAATATTTCTGGGCCTTCGGTCCAAACGCGCTGCGTAGCTAGGCCATAAGTCGGGGTTGGCACGACGGATTTCCTGAAAAGCAAATGCAATCAAGATTAGAGTGTCCCAGCAATGCTCTCAGACCACGAAACTCACCCACAAACAGACGGAACCCCCCCTAAGAGCACCTCAAAGGCAAGCAAGTCATCAAAAACACAAAAAAATTTCCGCCTCGGATTTGGTCCAAACCACTTTTAGTGCTTCCCAGCAATGGCCCCAGACCCGTCAACTCACCTGCAAAGAGGTAGAACCACACCCCCACAAGTGCTGAGTCTTTCTTCATTGGGCGTAAACCAGCCCTCTGCTTTGATGGAAATAGGAGTCTGGAGGAGGAGGATAGAGGAGCATGTTCTTCTGAACTTGTGAACCTGAGGAATGCAGACTGCGGCACCTTCAAATAAATTAGCAAACAAGTGAAGACAGTTCTGCTGATGGGCTTGTTTTTGTGATTATCTGATTAAAGTTTGAATTATATTAACTGTGCACAACAAAGAAAGACAGACACACAGGAATAAAAGTGAATAAGGATGAAAAAGAAAGTTATTGATTCGTTGTCTCATTTTCAGGGCTCGAAGTCGGTATCACGGTCCAGGAATAAGAATAAGGCTTCGTCATCATACTCTGCGAATTCAGCCAGGGTGAGGTCAGTGCCACCTGACAGAGTAGAAATTCCCTCATCTATGTTGCTGGCCACCTCCTCTTCATCCGGCACGCTCTCTCGTACTCTTATATCTGGTGGTATGAGGTGCTGATTCATCTTGATCATTGTTAACCTCTCCACATTTTTGGGCGAGAGGCGGCTCCGTTTGGGAGTTACAATCCCACCAGCCGCACTGAAAACCCGTTCAGAAGATACACTTGCGAGTGGGCAAGACAAGTAGTTTATAGCCAGGTTGGTGAGCTGTGGCCACAATTCTTTTTTCCCATGCCAATACGCCAATGGGTCAGAATTAACATAGACCTCTGTGGAGTCATTCAGATAGTCCTTCACCATCGACTCAAGGTCCTCCTCCAAGGTTCCTCCACTTTGCGTAGCTCTTGCTGTGCCTCTGACCTTTTGAGAACCAAACCCACGCAGAGCTAGCCAATCCTCTTCAGCCTCCAATGTTTCTGTTGTCTTTCGTGCAGATGATCCGGTTGCCGGTGTCTTTAACGGCTGAGAGGTCACTTGTGCCACAGCCACAGGTGCAGAAGTGGATTGTTTTGACTGGGGATGGCCTGCTGATGTACTGCCATTTCCTTCAATTTCCAGCCGTTCTGTTTCAAACTTCTTGGCTGACAAGGCTAGCCAACGTTTGTACTTTGTAACATCTTCATCACCAAAAGGAAAGAATGCTCTGCCTGCCAGCGCCTTTTTGTAGCGTGGATCCAGAATAGTAGCACAAATGTAATGCTGTTCTGAGTGGATCTTTTTAAGACGTTCATCACCTTGTAGGAGCTCTAATAATTGCTCAGCCAGAAGCAAAGAGTCTTTCTTTTTGTCATCTTTTCGAAACACAGAACACACCTCCTTCAGTTGGTCCTCCAGCATGTACAACAATGGGATAGCTTTTCCCAAATTAGAGTCCTCCTTGCTGACTGCACGCGTGAAGACCTCAAAAGGACGAAGCATGCGTGTTAGGCTTTCAACTATGTTCCATTGCGGCCCACCCATCCTCAGCTCCTCTATACCCTCTTTCAAGAAATATTGATCGAGTTGCGTATACTGCTCATACAGACGCTCAAGCATGTAGAAGGTTGAGTTCCAACGTGTTACCACCTCCTGGATGAGTGCTTTCACTGGCATTTGACATTGATATAGCATGCTCCTCAGCTGCTTCCGGGCCTTAAAAGAATGCCTGAAATGCTTGCAAATTTTTCGGCAGTTCTCCAATACACTGTACGCTGCACTGCGTTTATTACCCAAGAATTTTTGGACAACCAGGTTTATACAGTGCGCCAAACACGGCACTCTGAAATAGTAACCGTCCCTCATGGCCTTAACTATATTGGAGCCATTGTCCGTGGAAACATAACCAACCTTGCGTTTTAGTGGGGACAGACAGTTAAGGACCTTTGTGTTAAAGACATCCAAAATGTTTTCTGCTGTGTGACGTTTCTCCAAACCAAACATGGCTAGTGTTGCATGTTTCCGAGCACCTTTAAAAACAATGTTAGTGTCAACACCTGAGTTTAGCTTTGCTTTAGCCCCTGAAAAAGAGACCCAGTGTGCAGTGATGCACATGTAATCAGCGCCTGCGCCACTGGTCCACATGTCTGTTGTCAGATGTATAGTGTGAACAGCACTCTTCTGCAAAGCTGCCCCAATCACCTTCAGAACATCTTCATGTAGTGCTGGAACCGCAACTCGGGCAAAATAGAACCGGCTAGGAACCTTCCATTTAGGGCAGAGCGCTGTCACTAATTCTAGAAAACCAACCCCTTCTACAAAAGAAAAAGGGAGAAGGTCCAGAGCTAGCATTTTAGCCAGCTTAGTGTTATACAGACGGGTCATTGGGTGGTTGCGTTCATATTGCGCTTCTGTAAACAACATCTTTTTAATGTTGCCCTGGACCAATGATTTACGGGATGATGATGATCTCTTCGACCCAGTTACGCTCGCTGATGAACTTTTCCGCATTGATGTCTCACTCTCTCCCACACTCTTAGTGTGGCTCCCATGGGGTGTGCTGCTGACATGGGAACTGGGTGTAAGTGAAGTGTTTGAATCGTCTTCTTCTACCTCCTCGTCATCAGCAGATGACAAATCAACGTTTTCATTACGTGCAATTCCGGCTTTCTTGACCGCCTCTAGGTGCGGAAACCATTCGACAGCGTGCCTTCTCTCAAGATGACCTCTCTGGCCTCCGGTACCATAGTTAGAACCAAGCTTACCACGACTAAATCGAAGCTTACAAAGGCTACAAATGGCTACGTTTTCCTTTTTTGGGCAAACACTAAAGAAGTCCCAAACTGGAGACTTGAAATGTCTTCGGGGGCCGGAGGAGGCGGCGATACTGGTGGTGGTGGTCCTGCTGCTAATGACAGATGAAGTGGAGGATGTGGATTGCCGAACTTCAGTACGTTTTGCACTTTCACCATCACGAATTGAGGTCGAGGACGAGGTGGGTACCTTCTTGCGAAGAAATATGGAAGCGGTAGGTTTTGGTGTACTACTTAACTCCAAATCTAATGATTCCATTTCCATTGCCTCCTCGCCGACATCATCATCACGCTCAGCAGCTTCTCGGGATAGGGTCAAAATGTCTCTTTGCTGCATGCCCGGTGGGGCTGCAGTGACCTTTGTGATGACTGGCTCGTCGTCATCGTGAGAGGCTTCATCACCAGCAGTATCTGTCACTTCTTGTTGAGCCTCATCACACTCCATAGGTTTGAGTTTTTGGACGACCTTCCTTTTACGCTTAGGTGCCGGTGTCAGATCATGGTGTGCCTCTGCCTCACTGTCAGACCGCAGTTGTGGTTCCCAAGACAGATCACTTGCACCAGAACGAGGTGGGCTTGAAGAAGATGTAGACACCCCCCTTGATCTTTTCCTTGCTAGGGATGTGGAAGACAATGAATGATCATCAGGAGGAGTGGCTTCCAATGATACCTCAGCTTCAATGTCGATTTCCAAATGTGCCCCTACTTCGGGAGGAACAACTATTGTGGGCATTTGTGAACCTCCATGCACCTTTGCTTGCGCATCTCCTTTTGCTGCCTCTCCTTCCACATGTACTTGGGCGTGTACTTGCACATGGTGTTGTTGTTGCGGCTGTGGTTGTTCAACACTTGTCAGATGAGTTACAACAACCTGTGTTGATTCAGGGACATTGCTGCTACTTTCTTGCGATGAGCCAACATCACTGGTCGATGGTGATTGGAGAAGTACACTGACTGCCTCTGAAGCACTCAAGGGCTTTGACTTAAGTTGGCGTGGTGGTGGAGGCACTGAACCCAATGGAGCAGGGGTGCTGCTCTCAGGTTGGTCCCCAGCAGATCCTGCTGCTGCAGGCGTACTTTTTTTTTTGCTCCCAAAAAAAGTGGCGGGTGGCACACCAGCCTCCTTGGTAACTTGCTTCTTCTGCTCCTTACTAGCAACTTTCTTGCTAGAGGAGCTACGGAGAACTTTCTTTGGGGGCGGGGCCATCTTCTTCAGAGCAGGTCAGACAGCAGGCCGCAGTTGCACGAATTGTAGAGTTGTCTGAGGCCAGACGTGACGTCGCGTGACGTTATGCTGCACACACACACCGCTGCAGGACTTCTTCCTGGCACTGGTGGTTCTCTTGAGTCTTGTGCACCTAAAAAAAATGGAAGACAGAGGAACATCAGTTCAGTTATAGAGCACAAAAAAATCGAAAAACACTGCAAAATCAGCACAATCCCAATCCATCCATGCCCTCCATAATGTTTAAATTCAAGACAACCCACAGAAAGACTAGGCCCATGCAAGACTCACTACCCATGGGCATAAATAAAGGTTGAAAAGTAGGCAAAATGGTTGGAGGCCTAACAACAAAGCCTGCATTCAAAATGGCCACTTGCCTGCCAGCACATGGCCAGTGCCTGTAGCTGCACTCAAAATGGCCACCAGCCACATGGCATGTCCCTCCCCATGAACACACCCAAAAATCGAAAAACACTGCAAAATCAGCACAATCCCATTCAATCCATGGCCTCCATGATGTTTAAATTCAAGACAACCCACAGAAATACTAGGCCCATGCAAGACTCACTACCCCTGGGCATAAATAAAGGTTGAAAAGTAGGCAAAATGGTTGGAGGCCTAACAACAAAGCCTGCATTCAAAATGGCCACTTGCCTGCCAGCACATGGCCAGTGCCTGTAGCTGCACTCAAAATGGCCACCAGCCACATGGCATGTCCCTCCCCATGAACACCCCCAAAAATCGAAAAACACTGCAAAATCAGCACAATCCCATTCCATCCATGGCCTCCAAGATGTTTAAATTCAAGACAGCCCACAGAAAGACTAGGCCCATGCTAGACTCAAATACCCCTGGTGAAAAGGCCACAAGTACAGGCCCAAAAATCGAAAAACACTGCAAAATCAGCACAATCCTATTCCATCCATGGCCTCCATGATGTTTAAATTCAAGACAGCCCACAGAAAGACTAGGCCCATGCTAGACTCAAATACCCCTGGTGAAAAGGCCACAAGTACAGGCCCAAAAATCGAAAAACACTGCAAAATCAGGACAATCCCATTCAATCCATGGCCTCCATGATGTTTAAATTCAAGACAACCCACAGAAATACTAGGCCCATGCAAGACTCACTACCCCTGGGCATAAATAAAGGTTGAAAAGTAGGCAAAATGGTTGGAGGCCTAACAACAAAGCCTGCATTCAAAATGGCCACTTGCCTGCCAGCACATGGCCAGTGCCTGTAGCTGCACTCAAAATGGCCACCAGCCACATGGCATGTCCCTCCCCATGAACACCCCCAAAAATCGAAAAACACTGCAAAATCAGCACAATCCTATTCAATCCATGGCCTCCATGATGTTTAAATTCAAGACAACCCACAGAAAGACTAGGCCCATGCTAGACTCAAATACCCCTGGTGAAAAGGCCACAAGTACAGGCCCAAAAATCGAAAAACACTGCAAAATCAGCACAATCCTATTCCATCCATGGCCTCCATGATGTTTAAATTCAAGACAGCCCACAGAAAGACTAGGCCCATGCTAGACTCAAATACCCCTGGTGAAAAGGCCACAAGTACAGGCCCAAAAATCGAAAAACACTGCAAAATCAGCACAATCCTATTCCATCCATGGCCTCCATGATGTTTAAATTCAAGACAGCCCACAGAAAGACTAGGCCCATGCTAGACTCAAATACCCCTGGTGAAAAGGCCACAAGTACAGGCCCAAAAATCGAAAAACACTGCAAAATCAGCACAATCCTATTCCATCCATGGCCTCCATGATGTTTAAATTCAAGACAGCCCACAGAAAGACTAGGCCCATGCTAGACTCAAATACCCCTGGTGAAAAGGCCACAAGTACAGGCCCAAAAATCGAAAAACACTGCAAAATCAGCACAATCCCATTCAATCCATGGCCTCCATGATGTTTAAATTCAAGACAACCCACAGAAATACTAGGCCCATGCAAGACTCACTACCCCTGGGCATAAATAAAGGTTGAAAAGTAGGCAAAATGGTTGGAGGCCTAACAACAAAGCCTGCATTCAAAATGGCCACTTGCCTGCCAGCACATGGCCAGTGCCTGTAGCTGCACTCAAAATGGCCACCAGCCACATGGCATGTCCCTCCCCATGAACACCCCCAAAAATCGAAAAACACTGCAAAATCAGCACAATCCTATTCAATCCATGGCCTCCATGATGTTTAAATTCAAGACAACCCACAGAAAGACTAGGCCCATGCTAGACTCAAATACCCCTGGTGAAAAGGCCACAAGTACAGGCCCAAAAATCGAAAAACACTGCAAAATCAGCACAATCCTATTCCATCCATGGCCTCCATGATGTTTAAATTCAAGACAGCCCACAGAAAGACTAGGCCCATGCTAGACTCAAATACCCCTGGTGAAAAGGCCACAAGTACAGGCCCAAAAATCGAAAAACACTGCAAAATCAGCACAATCCTATTCCATCCATGGCCTCCATGATGTTTAAATTCAAGACAGCCCACAGAAAGACTAGGCCCATGCTAGACTCAAATACCCCTGGTGAAAAGGCCACAAGTACAGGCCCAAAAATCGAAAAACACTGCAAAATCAGCACAATCCTATTCCATCCATGGCCTCCATGATGTTTAAATTCAAGACAGCCCACAGAAAGACTAGGCCCATGCTAGACTCAAATACCCCTGGTGAAAAGGCCACAAGTACAGGCCCAAAAATCGAAAAACACTGCAAAATCAGCACAATCCCATTCAATCCATGGCCTCCATGATGTTTAAATTCAAGACAACCCACAGAAATACTAGGCCCATGCAAGACTCACTACCCCTGGGCATAAATAAAGGTTGAAAAGTAGGCAAAATGGTTGGAGGCCTAACAACAAAGCCTGCATTCAAAATGGCCACTTGCCTGCCAGCACATGGCCAGTGCCTGTAGCTGCACTCAAAATGGCCACCAGCCACATGGCATGTCCCTCCCCATGAACACCCCCAAAAATCGAAAAACACTGCAAAATCAGCACAATCCCATTCAATCCATGGCCTCCATGATGTTTAAATTCAAGACAACCCACAGAAAGACTAGGCCCATGCTAGACTCAAATACCCCTGGTGAAAAGGCCACAAGTACAGGCCCAAAAATCGAAAAACACTGCAAAATCAGCACAATCCTATTCCATCCATGGCCTCCATGATGTTTAAATTCAAGACAGCCCACAGAAAGACTAGGCCCATGCTAGACTCAAATACCCCTGGTGAAAAGGCCACAAGTACAGGCCCAAAAATCGAAAAACACTGCAAAATCAGCACAATCCCATTCAATCCATGGCCTCCATGATGTTTAAATTCAAGACAACCCACAGAAATACTAGGCCCATGCAAGACTCACTACCCCTGGGCATAAATAAAGGTTGAAAAGTAGGCAAAATGGTTGGAGGCCTAACAACAAAGCCTGCATTCAAAATGGCCACTTGCCTGCCAGCACATGGCCAGTGCCTGTAGCTGCACTCAAAATGGCCACCAGCCACATGGCATGTCCCTCCCCATGAACACCCCCAAAAATCGAAAAACACTGCAAAATCAGCACAATCCCATTCAATCCATGGCCTCCATGATGTTTAAATTCAAGACAACCCACAGAAAGACTAGGCCCATGCTAGACTCAAATACCCCTGGTGAAAAGGCCACAAGTACAGGCCCAAAAATCGAAAAACACTGCAAAATCAGCACAATCCTATTCCATCCATGGCCTCCATGATGTTTAAATTCAAGACAGCCCACAGAAAGACTAGGCCCATGCTAGACTCAAATACCCCTGGTGAAAAGGCCACAAGTACAGGCCCAAAAATCGAAAAACACTGCAAAATCAGCACAATCCCATTCAATCCATGGCCTCCATGATGTTTAAATTCAAGACAACCCACAGAAATACTAGGCCCATGCAAGACTCACTACCCCTGGGCATAAATAAAGGTTGAAAAGTAGGCAAAATGGTTGGAGGCCTAACAACAAAGCCTGCATTCAAAATGGCCACTTGCCTGCCAGCACATGGCCAGTGCCTGTAGCTGCACTCAAAATGGCCACCAGCCACATGGCATGTCCCTCCCCATGAACACCCCCAAAAATCGAAAAACACTGCAAAATCAGCACAATCCCATTCCATCCATGGCCTCCATGATGTTTAAATTCAAGACAGCCCACAGAAAGACTAGGCCCATGCTAGACTCAAATACCCCTGGTGAATAGGCCACAAGTACAGGCCCAAAAATCGAAAAACACTGCAAAATCAGCACAATCCCATTCCATCCATGGCCTCCATGATGTTTAAATTCAAGACAGCCCACAGAAAGACTAGGCCCATGCACCACTCACTACCCCTGGTCAAGGCCCCAACAACAGGTCAAAAATCGAAAAACACAAAATTTTACAAAAAAAAAAAATCGAAAAACACAGAAAAATCAGCACAATCCCAATTCATCTATGGCCTCCATGATGTTTAAGTTCAAGACAACCCACAGAAAGAATCAGTCCACCCACCACTGAGTACCCCTGGGCAAAAGGCCCCAAAACAGCCCAAAAATCGAAAATCCCAAAATTTTAGTTGCAGCAATTGTAATGCCCCAAACAAACTTACTTGTAAAATTTCTAATCCAACAGTGATCCAAACAAAGTCAAAAAGGCCTCAAATCCAAAGATCCAGCAGCATCCACAAAAAGTAATCCTTCCAGGTCCACATCCAAATGAAAAGTGACCAGGAGATGGACAAAGCACTGGGAGGAGCCTGCTGAACAGGAACAGGAAGTTGAAGACTATGGGGCACTTCCTTCCTCCCACCCCCCTGCCCCCTCCCCAAAATGGACTCCTCGCTAAAAAAGTGCAGGCAAATGTCAAACTAAGGAGTTATTCACATAAAAATCATCATTTCTAGAAGGTTTATGCTGCTTGCTGGTGGATTTCTTGTGCAGAATTGCAAATTTATATTTTCGCTCGCCGCATCTCAAATCTCGCAATTGCGAAGTACCGCGAGACGTGATCTCGCCGTACTCGCGTTGACAAACTATCGCTGGCAAGCCGCGATGACGTAATCGCGCTCGCCAATTCCCGCGGGATCACACAGCAAGATCCAAAATGGCGCAGCACTCGCAAACTATCGAAAAAAACAACTCGGCAAACAATGATAAACGCCGCGCGCCGCAAAAATTGTATCACCAACGCCGCGCGCCGCCAAAAAAATCCGCTCTGTGCGAATTTGCGGATTTTGCGGGAAATCCGCAAATCTCGCGGATTGCGGATTTCCCGAAAATCCGCAAAATCCGCAAGCGGAACGGATTTTCCGCCCACGCTTAGTGCTAACTTTCCTCAATAGACAAGAAGGGATTAGTTTCTGACAACCGCATAAAAATGACAACTTTGCTCCCCCAGAATAAGGAGTATATCTCCGGAGTCACAGAAACAATAGATAGCTATTTCACTCAGTTAATCGTGCATGCTTAGTTTCACCAGAAGTGCAGAGAAATAGAGAGACAGGAGTTTTCAATAAAAAGGTTATTTATTGAGCAGTCTTCTTTCTCATGCAAGAGTATAGAATTGCCACAATTGCAATACTTGTCATAAAGTAAAGTACGTACAGTAAAATGAGTATTATGAAATAATACTGTAAAAGCATTTATATGGTTTCTAAGCCATATGATAATTAAATTGGATAAAATACATACAATGATAAAATAATGACTAAACGTACTCAACTGGTGTTTCTGAGATATGCCTACCCCAGTGTACCTAACCTAAGCCTAGTACAGGGAAGGAGTAGATGAGTTATTGGTTTTTGCCAAGAATCTGAATCAGGAATTCTCTAAGGGTCTAATCAGCTCCGTACCTTGGTTATAGAATGAAGGAGGTCTTGTATCTCTTTCTCAGGACTCGATCTCCCAGCAACCCGCAAGGGTGACAGGAAAACACTGGAGCTGGATTTCTCGGCAGGAGTAAAGACAGCGTCTCTCTCAGTGCGTCAGTGGGAGGGTCGGCTTACTTCGGCACTCGCATCAGCAGGGCGTCGGGCAAGTAGATAGCCGATCTGCTCCAAACCACCGTCTGTTGCTTAACGCAGATGCTGGTATATTTATACCTGGAAGGTGCCGAGTTTGACGTAAGGTTGGACATAAGACGTCACTAAGAACTCGCAGTTCTTTCAGGACTCCAGGAGTTCTAGGACAAATCAATACAGAAGCAGGGGGAATTCCCGGGCTGCTGGAGGCTTGGTTTGTTTAAGAACGTGTTGTGCTTTCTAGGAGTCTATGGGAGTAGCCTTGCCGTATTTGGACTGCATTGACTATGTCTTAATATGGGTATGATTCTTATGCCTATATAAGGGTATGATTTGATATAACCACATAAGGGCATGAAATCAGGAGTATTTACTAGAGTCCTAAAATCATCTACAACACCCACTCCACGTATAATGTCCATCATTACTAAATACTAAGCAATGTTTAAGCATATCTAAGCATGTGTTTTCCATCCCACCCCAAAATACATAAACTGCATTTGAAATGGTAATTACACGAAAAAGAGTATTATACTGTATGTTTTTTGTAAGCTGTGGTGTCATTCAGATAATGCATATATTGTACATTTAAAATGTTGACTGAATGAATCACGAAAATTACATTTATGAAATGGCTCTTAATACAAAAAAGAAGGTCGAGACCATTTCATCACATATTTATACAAGACTGTACATGTGCAAGAGACTAAGTAAAAATATTGTCTCTAGAGTTTCTAAAAATAGAAATCTTGTTCTCTAAGAATAGTTCTACTTTAAGAAGAGTATCATGTGCCAAAAAGGTAAATATTTTGGGAACTGGAAAAAATCAATTTCGCTCTCTGGGGAAAAAATAGTTTCAACGTTTTTTTAGGTTCTATTTACCAAAACTGAAGGCCGAATTCAGATTTCAGGGAACGCTATGTGCTTGCTTTTTCAACAGTTATTCTCGTTGTTAGGGGAGAACATCAATTCAGATAGGCTGGCAAAAAATGTGTCTACAACAGTAGGTGAAATTTGGGCCATTTCCGAAAAAGTGGAAATAGTGCATATGTGAGATGCATTACCGTCAGCGTTATCTGGATCAGCAATGTTCACAGAAGGTTGTACCCGTGTGTTGCTTTCATCTCGTACCAAACCACCACCTAATCGTAATGGTGAGGTCTCAACGAATGCCGTCATCAGAATGGGTAGCCGCTGGGGAAAACACGTTGCATGAGCCGTTCCCGATCCATAGGTTCTGCTGATGGAAGTGTGAGACAGACGTCTAACACACATTCTTCTCCGCATAGCAGGCATCGTAGAGCAAGTAAGATGCAATCTTGCCAGATTGGTCTGAATGAAAGAAACCAGGTAGTATTCAGGGTACACAGTCAAAATATCGAGTATTAAATATCGACCTACCAAAATATCGTGTTTGAAATTTCGAAGGTGCAGAATATCGATGTCAAGAATATCGTTGGACAGAATATCGACCCTAGGGTAAGTAATATCGAAATTCTTTATATCGATGTAAGTAATATCGAAGTTAGTAATATCGATAGCATATATATCAATGTCACTAATTTCGATGACACTAATATCGATATTTGTATTATTTTATTGTTTTTTATTATGTATGTGTTATATGTTTAACTTAAGTATTTAAAATAATTAATATTATATGTGTATTAATTTTATATATTAATACATTTATTTAAAAGCAAATTATATGTTTTAGTACCGGAGCAAGTTGTGGGTTTATAGGGGAATAGGGTGGGAAGTAATTTAATTATGTTACATTAATTAATAATTAGTAGTTATTATTAATTAATTTTAAATAATTGGTAATTACATTTAATTAATTGGTAATTCATTTTAATTAATTGATTAATTGATAAATATGTTCTGTAGCGGGTTATGGGTTCATAGGGGAATAGGGTGGGAAGTAATTTAATTATGTTAAATTAAATATTAATTAGTAGTTATTATTAAAAAAATGTAAATCATTGGTAAATAAATTTAATTAATTGGTATTTCATTTTAATTAATTGATTAATTGATATATATGTTCTGTAGCGGGTTGTGGGTTTATAGGGGAATATGGTGGGAAGTAATTTAAATTTAATTAAGAAATAATGTTTTTAAAATAATTGTTTTGTTAATAATATAATTGTTAATTAATTATTAATTGGTAATTAAATATTATAACATGGTATTTTTTAATATTTATTTTTGGTTAAATATATTTAGCTAATCATGTTTTTTATAATTATGTATAGGTATTGTATATGGTTTATATTTATTTAATAGTTTATATTTTTATTATTAAAAAAGTGGGAATAGTAATTTTTACTCCTACGCTATCTAACG
This sequence comes from Lissotriton vulgaris, assembly GCF_964263255.1. Taxonomy (NCBI): domain Eukaryota; kingdom Metazoa; phylum Chordata; class Amphibia; order Caudata; family Salamandridae; genus Lissotriton; species Lissotriton vulgaris. The sequence continues at coordinate 1,057,613,547 of NC_141689.1, read as the reverse complement.
CTTTCCCTACTGCTGCACTCTCTGGAGTGGGAAAAGTAATTTTTAACCCTACGCTATCCAACGCTTTCCCTACTGTTGCACTCTCTGGAGTGGGAATAGTAATTTTTACCCCTACGCTATCCAACGCTTTCCCTACTGTTGCACTCTCTGGAGTGGGAATAGTAATGTTTACTCCTACGCTATCCAATGCTTTCCCTACTGTTGCACTCTCTGGAGTGGGAATAGTAATTTTTACTCCTAATCTATCCAACACTTTCCCTACTGTTGCACTCTCTGGAGTTGGAATAGTAATTGTTACCCCTACGCTATCCAACGCTTTCCCTACTGTTGCACTCTCTGGAGTGGTAATAGGAATTTTTACCCCTTCGCTATCCAACGCTTTTCCTACTGTTGCACTCTCTGGAGTGGGAATAGTAATTGTTACCCCTACGCTATCCAACACTTACTGTTGCACTCTCTGAAGTGGGAATAGTAATTTTTACTCCTACGCTAACCAACGCTTTCCTTACTGTTGCATTCTCTGGAGTGGGAATAGTAATTTTTAATCCTACGCTATCCAATGCTTTCCCTACTGTTGCACTCTCTGGAGTGGGAATAGTCATTTTTACTCCTACGCTATCCAACACTTTCTCTACTGTTGCACTCTCTGGAGTGGGAATAGTCATTTTTACCCCTACGCTATCCAACGCTTTCCCTACTGTTGCACTCTCTGGAGTGGGAATAGTAATTTTTACTCCTACGCTATCCAACGCTTTCCCTACTGTTGCACTCTCTGGAGTGGGAATAGTAATTTTTACTCCTACGCTATCCAAAGCTTTCCCTACTGTTGCACTCTCTTGAGTGGGAATAGTAATTTTTACCCCTACGCTTTCCAAAGCTTTCCCTAGTGTAGCACTCTCTTGAGTGGGAATAGTACTTTTTACCCCTACGCTATCCAACGCTTTCCCTACTGTTGCACTCTCTGGTGTGGGAATAGTAATTTTTACTCCTATGCTATCCAACGCTTTTCCTACTGTTGCAATCTGTGGAGTGGGAATAGTAATTTTTACTCTTACGCTATCCAATGCTTTCCCTACTGGTGCACTCTCTGGAGTGGGAATAGTAATTTTTACTCTTACGCTATCCAACGCTTTCCCAACCGTTGCACTCTCTGGAGTGGGAATAGTAATTTATACTCCTACGCTATCCAACGCTTTCCCTACTGTTGCACTCTCTGGAGTGGGAATAGTAATTTTTACCCTTACGCTATCCAACGTTTTATATAATTAATTTTAAAAATATGAAAAGTATATTTTATTAATGTTATTGTTTTATGTTTGTAAATGTATTTGTAATTTAGAATATATTTTATTAATTTATAAATTTGTAAAATAATTATTACAACTTATTTTTCAGTACATATATATTATATATTTACTGTATATATTTAATTAATGTATTATTATTATATATGTATTATTTATTAATTTTAAACATTAGATACTTTTAACTATGTAGATTTTATTTATTAGTGTTATTCACTTTATTTTACATTTATATTTTAAAAGAAAAAAAAAGATATTTTTAACATCGATATTTTTAACATCTATATTATTTTTCCGATATTTTTGTACTTACCATGTTGTAGATAGGATGTCAATATTCTTGCCCTCGATATTTTACACTCGATATTCCTGTAGGTCGATATTTTGTAGGTCGATATTTTGTCAGTGATCCGGTATTCAGATCTCTTAGCTGAGCCAAGCCGAGGACTTTAGTAATACGCTCTCAGTATTGCATTGCTAGGATCGTGTCTTCCATTGTAGCCTGAGTTTTGTCTGTTACTTGACTTGCCATATCGGAGCAGAAGGAACAAAAATAAGATTCCTGCTACCTGTCCCAAGATGGGAGGCAGGCCGCCGAACACAGAGTGCACGAAATTCGGGAAGATGCTCAGGACTGCTTCAAAGGGTGCTAACAGTCCCGAAAAAATAGTCTTAAATACATGTGCGATGCCACTGGTATCAGACATGTTTAAGATTTGGGTTAACATTTCTACGAAATGTACGGGGCAAGTTGTCGATAATAATGTATGTATCTCTGCTGCTGTCCTTGCAAGTTGCAGATCATACGATTCTCTAGACAATGTTAAAGGCACAGTTGTTTGTAAAAGAATAGACTTCATTCTGCTTAAAGTATCAATTCGAATAGAAGAGATATTCAAAGAAGGCCATATTGCCGCCTCCATGTCTAGTTTGTTGTTTGGCGAGAAAACTTGCATACAACAAGTGACCCTGGAAGTAACGCTCACGAGATATGCTGTTCCTGGCACCATGCCACAACAGCTGTGGTCACTTATTAGAACGTAGCTGCCGTTGGAAAGCTGTCTGAAAAAAGGCTCTATCTGTGTAGCTGGGGTACCGTGCAGGTGGCATGAAAGGTTATTTGATGAACCTTCGCAGGCTCCGTGTAAGTTCCTTGACACAGAAGTGTACTGCTTAGTGAATTTTTACAGTTGTTACCAGTAAGGAATACCTCTTTCTTGCCCCCACTCCAACATCTATGTGTGTAAGGTAAATTCCAGGTTGACTTGATGTACCCTTTACCCAACCTTTCATACAGGCCTGCTGGTATATACTTTTGGCAATATTGTAACTGAAAAGTCGTTATCGGAATTGTAATGGTGCTATGTATTATTCATTCAACGGCAGGCTTTTTGGAGACTGTCAATGGTAATCTTTCTAGCTTTTCAATGCTCAGCACCGTATAGTCTGCCCCTCTTTGTGCCAAAGAGATTTGTTTATCAGTAATGTTATAGATAGAAAATAATGACGTTGTGTTTATCAGATGCCATGGCACGTAGCCTGAACACAGATTTTGTAACGTCTAGCCTAACTGTACAATAGAACGTAATTGGGACTGGCCATGTTGTAACATTAGCATATCCTGTTCTATTATATCAATAGCAGATGATACAATGCTGTCCAGTGAATACATTCTGGAGGACAGAGTCGTTAACCCATTGTCCACTACAGACAGCGATTTTTCCAAATTAATACGATCAATTTCTCGTATTTTTTCTGCAGTTTCAATTTGCATTACTTTCCAAGCTTCATTGTAAGCTGCGTATATACCGCCTTATATGAAACATTTTTGACGCTGTTTGCGAGGTCCCAGTAAGAAATCTTGCAAGTCAGCACCTTCTTTAAGTAAAGCCAAGTGTTGCTTAATTTCAGGTATTGTGGATTTCTGTAGCCATTCGAGGCATAGTTTTCCTACACTATAGGTTGTTATTATCCCTGGATGTTGTCTCTGGGTTTATTTTTGGTCTGGCCTATTCTGTTTGAACTCCTGTATTTTTTTCAGGAATCTATCTTGACAGTTATTAGTGTCTGTTGGCCAGATCAACAATTTGTTCCAATTAGGAAGTGTTCTGTTATGTTTTAAACTATGAGATACGTATATCTCCACTTCTGTAGTGCTATTACTATCAGGTATGGGTTTTGGTATAAAGGGCCTGGAGTTCTTTCAGGACTCCAGGAGTTCTATGACAAATCAATACAGAAGCAGGGGGAATTCCCGGGCTGCTGGAGGCTTGGTTTGTTTAAGAACGCGTTGTGCTTTCTAGGAGACCATGGGAGTAGCCTTGCTGTATTTGGACTGCATTAGCTATGTCTTAATATGGGTATGATTCTTATGCCTATATAAAGGTATGATTTGATATAACCACATAAGGGCATAAAATCGGGAATATTTACTAGAGTCCTAGAATCATCTACAACAACAGGAGATTGATGAGGCGTGGAGAGATGTAGTTATTTTGTAGGATGTTCATGTCAGGTGAATCAAGTCACTCTTACCTGTAATGCCTGGTGCTCTTACCTGTAAGGTGCTTGATGGGTTTTGCAGAGACGCTATGAGCCAAACTCCCAGAAACCTATCCTACCTCTTGTGGTTTTTTATAAAGTCACTCCAAGATGCTAGATAGTTATTAGGGAGAGTGGCCGGATCTGACGCTAATGAAGGTTCTAGTAGTCGACCTGCAAAACAACAAACTCACTTTAGAATCCTTCCCAATTTAACTGTACTCAACTCAACTCTCTCTGCGACACTTTGTGGTTTTACTCTAGATTTTAAACTTCCTACCTGCGATCTACTAAGAGGGGCTTCGCGTCCTGGAAGTGGTGTGATGTAGAGTCTTGTCAGGTTAGCAGAGTCGATTGGATGATGACGTCCTTGTTGTTTGTTCCGCTGAAGATTTTATTTCACCTTCTCTATAAAGATACAATTACACAATTAAATTCTAATCTATCAGAAATACATCAAACATTTGACCTTCCCTCTTGCGCGGACTTACTTATCTGCTACTGCTTATAATATTCCACCACTTCCTTGTTTTCTTTCTTCTTTGAGTTAACACTATCATAAAAGATATGGAAACAAAATGCAGCAGGCCTAATACAGATACAGATACAAATGGCCTAATACAAATACAGTTAGCTTAATGAAAGCTTTTCACAAATAACAAATGTCTTTGGCCCACATGCATCAAGCATTTTTGGAGTCGCAAACGGTGCGATTCCTTAAAATCGGCCGTTTGCGACTCCAAAAATGCATTTTGGAATGCATCAATCATTTTTGGAAATCGTTACATTTGAGCGATTTCCAAAAATGCGATTGCTTTTAGGAAATCGCAAATGTGCGATTTCCTAAAAGCAATGCATGAATACATTTTAAAAAGAGAAATCGCAATTTGCGGGACAGATTTACCGAGTAGTTGAACTACTCGGTAAATTTGCAAAAACTGTAAATAATGCAGAAAATGCATTTTTAAAACGTTCATGTTACGGACACACATGTCCTTAGGACATGTGTGTGTGCAACATGATGCGAAAAATACATTTCAGGGGTGCATGGGGGGGTCCTTTGGACCCCCCCCTGCACCCATGAAATTTTCTAAGTGCCACTCGCAATTTGCTACTGGCTTCCAATTGACTACATTGATTCCTATGGGCCTCTAGGCCCATAGGAATCAATGTAATGCCATTCCTTAATTGCACTTCGCAATTAAGGAATCGCAATTTTCGAAAATTAAGAAATCCTAAAAACTTTTAGGATTTCTTGATGCATAGCATTTTGCATTTCCTAAATAGCGATTCCTTAATTTTCGCTATTTAAGAAATGCAAAATCCTACATTGATGCATGTGGGCCTTTGTTTTCCTTTAGTCCTTTTCCTCTTGCAACTTCAGAAGAAATAGGTTTCCAAAAATTGTTCTGTTTTCAAATCGAGTGGCTAGCGTTGGGCGCCTTCAAAAGAAAAGTAAATACTTAGCTTTTGTCATTTCAAAGCTGCCGAGTCCTGAATTCCCTTTTCCGTCAAAAGGTGCAGCCTCTGAAGGGACCTCGAGATGCGCAATGTCTTCTCGCTGAAGGCTGGAAGGCTAAGCGCCTTCTGGAAGGTCGGGTGTGGTTTTTATATCTGAACCACACCCGAACGTAAAGACGCTAACGTGAACTCTGCCGCTTGTCTCCATTCAAGCGTCAGAGAAAAGATAAACAAACGCGTCTGTTTTACCTTCTGCTCGAAGTGAGAACACAAGCTGTGCAAGTTACCATGCAGGGATTTTGTCTTGAATATGATGTTCTTTAAACACCGCAAAGAGTCACAGTTTAAGAATAACTCCCCGCCAAGAGTCTCAAAAGAAACATCAGATCGCAAAACATGATTCATTAAGCACTGGTACATGCAAACGTTCTAAATCACATTTAACACTTCAATCAGCATAATAACATGTTAACGTATTAAAGGAGTGCTGGATGCACGGGACAGGGGTGGGTTTTAATAATACAAAATTAGCGCAGTTTCTTAACGTGCGCGTTACAGGCTTTTACCTTCAATGGGGGTTGCTGAACCTGAGGCCGTGAAATCATGACAGTACCCCCCTCGTAGAATCCCCCCTAAAACTGTAGGAACTGGTTTTGGCTTATTAGGATACTTAGCATGGAATATTTTCAATATTTTAGGAGCATTCTGCAGATTCACCAATGTTTCCCACGTCCTTTCTTCGGGACCGTAACTCTTCCAATCAACTAAGTAATGCAGTTATCCTTTCACTCTCTTAGAATCTAGGACAGCTCTAACTTCAAATTCTGGAATTCCATCAACATCAATAGCTGGAGGGTGACCAAGATCTCTTGTCTCTGGATTGCAACGTTTAATCAAAGAGATATGAAATACTGGGTGTATGCGATACTTAGCAGGTAGTGCTAACTTTACACAAACTGGATTGACCACTTTTTCTATAGAAAAGGGTCCAATAAATCTTGGGCGAAAAGTTTTATGACATTTCAATCTAAGATTTTTAGTTGCTAACCACACTTTATCTCCTACAGAATAAAGTGGTGCTTTAGAACGATGTTTATCAGCATATAATTTTTGGGTTTCCTTTGCTTGCGCCAAATGTTGTTGTGCTTCCTGTTGATTAGCTACTAATTCTTTTACATAATCAGACACTGCCGGAACTAGAGTTGAATACAAATCTGATCCTAATATTTCCTTAGGATGATAGCCAAATGTACAAAAGAAAGGGGACATACCAATTGAAGAATGGTCAGAGTTATTGTACGCAAATTCTGCGGCCCAAAAAATATCTGACCATTCTTGATCATGAGTAACTAACATGCATCGTAACAGCTGTTCGACAGTTTGATTTGTGCGTTCAGTTAATCCATCAGTTTGTGGATGATAGCTGGTAGAGGTACGAACTTCCATGTTTAAAGCCTTCCCCAGATTTCGCCAAAAATGGGAAATAAACTGCGGCTCCCTATCTGAAACTAAAACTGATGGAATGCCATGTAACTTTACAATTTCCTTCATAAATACTTGAGTCAATTCCAAAGCAGATGGAAGCTTCTTAAGAGGTACAAAATGAGCATAACGGGTGAAATGATCTACCACAGTAAGAATTGTAGTGTAACCAGATTTAGAGCGAAGCAACTCAACAATAAAATCCAATGAGACAGTATGCCAAGGTTGAGGTGGCAAGGCTAGAGGTAAAAGAAAACCACTAGGAGCATGATGTACAGGCTTGTTCTGACTACAGACGGTACAAGTATCTACGTAATTTTGTATGTCTTTGTACATTGAGGGCCACCAGAATTTTCTCTTAATCAACTGATACATTTTTGTCACACCAGGGTGTATTGAAAGTGAAGTGTCATGGTACATTTGTAAAACACGTTTCCGAAGAGATTCAGTAGGTATAAAAACTTGGTCATTCATGTATAACAGATTTTCTTTCCACAGTAATAACGGATAAAGTTTGTTCCATTCTTCTTTTGACTGTGATTGAAAGGCTTCTTTAAGATCAGAAACCACATCTGAGTCTATAAGACCTACAAGAAAACGTTCAGCAGGTATGATTGGAATTACAGGTTCTTGTTTTACATTCATGTCATCATTAACTCCAATTCTTGATAAAGCATCAGCGTTATTGTTCTCTTTTCCTGGACGAAAAGTGATAACAAAGTCAAAATCATTAAAGAACAAAGTCCACCTTAGCTGTCTGGCTGATAAAGCTTTTATAGACTTAAGTGACTGTAGGTTTCGGTGGTCAGTATAAATTGTCACAGGATGACGGGCCCCTAGCAAGTAGTGTCGCCATTCTTTGAAAACAGCTTTTATGGCTAGTAACTCTCTATCTGCTATGGCATAGTTCTGTTCAGTGGGATTTAATTTCCTAGAATAGTATGCTATGGGGTGCATTTGGCCAGTACTGGTACTTCTTTGAGAAAGAATACCTCCAATTGCAAATTGAGAGGCATCTGCTTCAACTATAAACGGTTGTGAAGGATCTGGATGTTTCAGAATAGGAGCGGTAGTAAATTGCGATTTTAACTTCTGAAAAGCTGTTTCAGCTCCTGAATCCCATTCAAATTTGGTGTTTTTTCTCAATAATTTAGTAATTGGAGGGATGATTTTTGAGAAATCTTTAATGAATCGCCTATAGAAATTTGCAAATCCCAAAAAGCTTTGGATTTGTTTCACACTACTTGGGACTGGCCAATCAATTATGGCTTGCACTTTCTTTTGATCCATTTCTATGCCAGAAGGACTGAGGATATACCCCAAGAAATCCACTGTGGTAACATGGAACAAGCTTTTCTCCAATTTGACAAATAAAGAATTCTGTAAAAGCTGTTTCAAGATGGCTCGTACTTGCTTTACATGCTCTGAGGTGTTTTTCGAATAAATGAGAATATCATCTATATAGACAATACAACAAACGTCAAGAAATTCTCTTAAAACCTCATTAATAAAGAATTGAAATGCGGCTGGAGCATTACAGAGTCCGAAGGGCATGACTTGATACTCATAGAGTCCAAATTTAGTACGGAAAGCAGTTTTCCATTCATCGCCCTCGCGGACCCTTACTAGATGGTACGCCCCACGCAAATCTAACTTGGTGTAAATTGTTGCATCTTTGATTTGATCAAGTAGAGTTGGAATCAAGGGCAACGGGTATCTATTTTTGACAGTCACGTTGTTGATTGCGCGATAGTCTATGCATGTGCGCAATTCTCCCCCTTTCTTCGGTATGAAAAATAGAGGGGAAGAAACCGGAGACTTGGAATGTCTGATAAAACCGTTTGCCAGATATTCGTCTAAGTAAGTACGTAAATGTTCGTTTTCTTTCTCGGCGAGAGCATAAATCCTACTACATGGTAAGGTAGCTCCAGGAATTAAGTCAATTTGACTATCATAGTCTCTATGAGGTGGTAAGGTATTGGCCTTTTTCTTGTCAAATACATCCAAAAGATCATGATATTCTTCTGGAACCGCTGTGACTGTCAATACGCTCTGAATTTGTTTTGGAAAATTGTAGCCCTGAACTTTAAGTTCAGCACCTGGATATTGTCGGAAACAGTTTACATGACAATAATCGGACTTAAACAGAATAGTTCTATTAATCCAGTCAATGTAGGGATTGTGGAGGACTAACCAAGGAATACCTAAGATTAGACCAAACTGAGGGGCATCTATTATATCAAAAGTTATGTCTTCTATGTGTTTGTCTGCACATGTCATAGTTAACACTTCTGTATTATATTGTATCAGACCTGAAGTCAATTCTTTTCCATCCACAGCCCTAATTTCTCAAATAATTGTGTGTCGATAAAATTGCCTGTGGCTCCAGAATCAATCAAAGCATCTATAGACCATGAGTGACTTTTGTCCAATTGTGATTGTAGTAGAACTCTAATACTAAGATGACTATGAGAGGTGGTAGGTGCATTACAGGCCAAACTAAGTTGTTTACCCAATAAATTGACCTCCTGATCTATCGAGTTTGTTAGTTTTCCGACTGTTCTACTGTGTTGACATCCACTGACTTTGACTTTGGTCTTGAGGGTCGAGTAGGGCACTCTTTGACAAAGTGTCCTGACTTACCACAATACATACATTGATTCAGTTTTCTTCTCTTCTCTCTTTCGTCTTTAGACAAAGGCCCTCTAACTGTCCCAATTTGCATTGGCTCAACCGGATCTAATTTAGCTGTGGATTCATGTTTAGGATTTGTCTTGTCTCTTGGTAAAAATACTTTGAAAACTGTTTTTCCTTTCTCCCCCTTCCTTTCAATAATGCGATGATTGAGTTTGACTACCAGATCAATAAATTCCTCAGGGTCTGTGGGAGGGTCAAGAATTTGTGTTACCATATCTTTTAATTCTTCCCTCAACCCTCTATAGAATAAAGACACACGTTTATCTTCTGGCCATTCTGCTTCAATAACTAATCTATTGAAAGAGGAGATATAATGTAACAGATCTGAGGACCCTTGCTTTTGATTTAGTAGTTCATAATCTGCGGACTGCACAAAGACATGTTTAGCAAATAATTTCTTCATGGTGTTTTTAAAACGCCGTAAATCATAAAGAATTGCATCATTTCTTTCTACGTAAGGTACAGACCAAAGAGCTGCTTCACCACTCAAATATGAAAGAATGAAGGCTACCTTTGAAGAGTCATCTGGGAATGCTGTGGGCTTTGCCACAAAATGTAAATGACATTGATTCAAGAATATGGCAAATTTGTTACTGTCGCCATAAAATCTCTCGGGAGGCGCAAGGGGTACAGGAACAGGGGTTACCACCTGAATTTGGGTGTTAGAAGAAGGGGAGCTCGATGCGCCACCACTATACAAGGTTTGCATTTGTGGCTGAAAGGTTGCAGGTTTAATCGGAGAAGTCCAAGAAGTACTAGTAGTTTGGATCTTAGTTTGCATATCAGAAACATCCCTACGCAATTCTGCGTTTTCATGTCTTAACTCAGCTAACATTGCGGCTATATCTTGTAGTGACACCTGTGGAGTTTGGTCCATAGCGCCTGGGCAAAACTGTATCCGTGGGCTTAGCCTTCCGTCAGGTGAATCAAGTCACTCTTACCTGTATGGCCTGGTGCTCTTACCTGTAAGGTGCTTGATGGGTTTTGCAGAGACGCTATGAGCCAAACTCCCAGAAACCTATCCTACCTCTTGTGGTTTTTTATAAAGTCACTCCAAGATGCTAGATAGTTATTAGGGAGAGTGGCCGGATCTGACGCTAATGAAGGTTCTAGTAGTCGACCTGCAAAACAACAAACTCACTTTAGAATCCTTCCCACTTTAACTGTACTCAACTCAACTCTCTCTGCGACACTTTGTGGTTTTACTCTAGATTTTAAACTTCCTACCTGCGATCTACTAAGAGGGGCTTCGCGTCCTGGAAGTGGTGTGATGTAGAGTCTTGTCAGGTTAGCAGAGTCGATTGGATGATGACGTCCTTGTTGTTTGTTCCGCCGAAGATTTTATTTCACCTTCTTTATAAAGATACAATTACACAATTAAATTCTAATCTATCAGAAATACATCAAACATTTGACCTTCCCTCTTGCGCGCACTTACTTATCTGCTACTGCTTAATATTCCACCACTTCCTTGTTTTCTTTCTTCTTTGAGTTAACACTATTATAAAAGATATGGAAACAAAATGCAGCAGGCCTAATACAGATACAGATACAAATGGCCTAATACAAATACAGTTAGCTTAATGAAAGCTTTTCACAAATAACAAATGTCTTTGTTTTCCTTTAGTCCTTTTCCTCTTGCAACTTCAGAAGAAATAGGTTTCCAAAAATTGTTCTGTTTTCAAATCGAGTGGCTAGCGTTGGGAGCCTTCAAAAGAAAAGTAAATACTTAGCTTTTGTCATTTCAAAGCTGCCGAGTCCTGAATTCCCTTTTCCGTCAAAAAGTGCAGCCTCTGAAGGGACCTCGAGATGCGCGATGTCTTCTCGCTGAAGGCTGGAAGGCTAAGCGCCTTCTGGAAGGTCGGGTGTGGTTTTTATACCTGAACCACACCCGAACGTAAAGACGCTAACGTGAACTCTGCCGCTTGTCTCCATTCAAGCGTCAGAGAAAAGATAAACAAACGCGTCTGTTTTACCTTCTGCTCGAAGTGAGAACACAAGCTTTGCAAGTTACCAAGCAGGGATTTTGTCTTGAATATGATGTTCTTTAAACACCGCCAAGAGTCACATTTTAAGAATAACTCCCCGCCAAGAGTCTCAAAAGAAACATCAGATCGCAAAACATGATTTATTAAGCACTGGTACATGCAAACGTTCTAAATCACATTTAACACTTCAATCAGCATAATAACATGTTAACGTATTCAAGGAGTGCTGGATGCACGGGACAGGGGTGGGTTTTAATAATACAAAATTAGCGCAGTTTCTTAACGTGCGCGTTACAGGCTTTTACCTTCAATGGGGGTTGCTGAACCTGAGGTCGTGAAATCATGACAGTTCAGGATGAGTCTGACAGTGGCGTTCTGGGTGGATAAGATTTGACTTAAGACATGAGTTGGGATTCCGATGTAGAGGAAATTTTTGTAATTACGTCTACTTGTGAGAAGAGCCTGGTTGACTGTTCGTCTGGTGTTAAGTGAGATCCACTTGAACATCTTATGAAGCATTTGCAGGATTAGAAGCTTGATGAGGAGATGGATTTGATCTGGCTGCTCATAAAGAGGTCGGTGTCCCTTATGATCCTGAAGGTCTTGGCATGAACTGCACTGGTCAGAAAAAGGCCAAGTTCAGAGGGCCACCACGAGGCGTCCTAAGGGGAGTGGTTGTTGCCGAACATTAGGACTTCGTTTTTGTTTGTGTTGAGTTAGAGGCAGTTGTTTTTCATCCAAGCAGAGACATTGCTCATGTAGCTGTCGAAGTTAGCTTTGACAGTGCTGGTTGAGTCAGTAAGGGAGAGGATGAGCTGTGCTTCATCGGCATATGATGCATGTTGATGCTGTGGGCTCTGATGATGTCTGCGAGGGGCATCTTGTAGACTTTGTTGAGTTTCTATCCTGGAGGTACTCCACAGATAAGTTATTTCGGTTCTGAGGTGTAGGGGAAAATCTAACTCACTGAGTTCTGTTCATGAGGAAAGAGGCTATCCACTTGAGGACCGGTCCACAGATATCCGAGTACTGAATCTTTCTAATGAGTGATTTGTGGGAGAAGATAATAAACGCTATGGAGAGGTTTAAGAGGATGAGTGTGGTCATTTTTCCTCAGTTAAGGATGCTCCTGATGTTATCGCTGGCTGCATTGGTGGCTGTCTCTGTGATGTGGTTAGTGCAAAAGCTTGATTGAAAGCTGTCTAGGAGTTGATAGATTTCTAGGTGGTCCGTGAGTTGGGTATTCACAGGACCACTGGAAATATGCAATTGTGCTGCGATTTTCGCATATTTATATATGTGCCATATTTGCCACATAATCTATAATCTGTATATTATAACAAAAAACAAATTTTGTTTCTAGCTCAAATGGTTCAAAAGTTACTAAAAGCACAGCATCATGTGTTGCCACACAGTAGAAGGTCATTTGCAAAAGTTGACTGGTCACCTTTCGACCGATCTCCCTGCTCGGATGTATGACATTACAACGCATGCTTTTACCACGCATGCTTTTACATCGCAGGTTTTACAACGCATGCTGTTACAACGCATAGTGTTGAGGGGTGCTGGATAGTGAATAGTTTAATTTACTATTCCAACTCCAGTCCCCGTGGATAGTAGGGAAGTTGTTGGATAGTAAATAAAATCTATTCCCTATCCTAGAGCGTCCCCCAGCGCAATCCGTTGTAATGGCATGCGTTGTAAAAGTTGCATTGTAAAGGCACTGCGTGGTAAAAGTTGCGTTGTAAAGGATGTTTCCCCCCTGCTCTTGTTCCCAGCAAAAGTCATTGAGAAGACCGCCAACAGACAACTGACCCACTTCCTTGAGGAGAACAACATCCTGGACTCCTCCCAATCTGGCTTCCGAAGCAATCACAGCATCAAAACCGCCCTCATTGCCGCCACCGACACCATAAGGGCTCTGCTGGACAATGGCAAAACCACGGCCATCATCCTCCTGGACCTCTCAGCCGCCTTCGACACCATCTACCACCACAGCCTGTGCACATGCCTCCACGATTCAGGGACCCATGTCAAAACCCTGAACTGGATCACCTCCTTCCTCACCAGCAGAACCCAGAGAGTCCGTCTCCTCCATTCCGATCAAAGCCACCACGATCACCTGCCCCAAGGATCATCCATCAGCCCGGCCTTTTCAACATCTACATGGCACCTCTCGCCACCATCATCTGAGCGCACCACCTCAACATCATCTCGTATGCTGACAACACCCAGCTGATCGATCTCCCTCACCAAGGACCCGGCCACCGCCAAATCCAACCACCACAAGGGAATGAAGGCCTTGCAAAGTGGATGAAGACCAGCCGCCTGAAACTGAACTCTGACAAGACGGAGGTCCTCATTCTCGTCTCTACTCCCTCCACATGGGACGACTCCTGGTGGCCGGCCACGCTGGGAACTGCCCCGACATCCATGAACCACGATCGCAGCCTGGGGTTCATCCTGGACTCAACGCTCTCTATGACCCAGCAAGTCAACGCGGTCTCCTCCTCCTACTTCAACACCCTCCGCATGCTCCGCAAGATCTACAGATGGATCCTGACTGAAACCAGACGGACAGTCACCCAGGCCTTTGTCAGCAGCAGGCTAGGCTACGGCAATGCCCTCCACGGGGGAACCATGACCAAACTCCAGAAAAGACTTCAACGTATACAAAACGCCTCTGCTCGCCTCATTTTCGGAATCCCTCACCACAGCCACATCACCGCCCACCTGAGAGACCTGCACTGGCTCCCGGTCAGCAAGAGGATCACATTCAAGCTCCTCACCCACGCTCAAAAAGCACTCCAAAACGCCGGACCAGCATACCTCAACGAACGACTCACCTTCTACACCCCGAACCGCCAGCTTCGATCCACGACCCTCAACACCATCCCTCGCATCCGCCAAACGACCACCGGCGGTAGATCATTCCTCCAACTCGCTCCCAAGACATGGAACACCCTCCACACCCACCTGCAGCAAACCCAGAACATGCTGACCTTCAGGAAACTTCGCTAGACCTGGCTGTTCGATCAATAGCTGCTTCTCCCCCTCCTCTCTCTAGCACCTTGAGACCCTCACGGGTGAGTAGCGCACTTTACAAATGTTTGATTGATTGATAGATTGATTGATTTCTGTTGCTTAATGCTATATCTGTGTGTTAAACTTGTACTAACAAGGTACAACCAATGCCCAGACCATGTTTAAAAATGACAATATAATGAAGTTATTCTATCATAAAATGAACTGCATTGTGCCACAAAAGTTGCCTTTTCTTGATGCATTATTTCCTCAACCCTGCTGCATAATTTGGCCCTTACTTGCCACATAATTCCAGTGGCCCTGGGTATTAATGGCTTTCTTCACGACCGTAGCTGGAAAAGACCACAGATAGATGGGTTTGTAGGTTCTGAGGGTGTTGAGGTCTGCTGTTCGTTTCTTCAATAAGGTGATGACTTCTGCATTTCGCCAGCATGACTGCAAGTTTGAGGTGGTTATGGAGGTGTTGGTGACAGTGGCAAGTGAGGGGAAGATGATGGTTTTCCCAAGGCTGTATCTGAAGTGATGGAATGGGTCTGTGGGTGCTCCTGAGTGGATGGCATTCATCAGGGTGATGGTTTATTCATTTGAAAGGGGGGTCCAGTTGCTTAGCTGTGTCTTGATGATGAAGGAGGTGTCTGGCTGGTTGTGGAAGTTTGCATCAATATGCTGTGGGTAAATGTGTTGTAGATCTTGGCAATCTTCTGTTCGAAGAAGTCTGGGAGGTCGTTGCAGAGTGCTTGGGATGGGGGGATGCTGTTGGCAACTGCAGCATTGGAGAACTCTTTGATGATAATGAAGAGTTATTTGCCACTGTTGGAGCTGGCTTCAAGTATGAGAGTTAGGACATTTTTCTTTGTTTATTGTAGTTGTTGGTAGGAGAGGTTGAGAGTAGTTTTGTATGTGGATCTTGTTGTAGTGTTTTTGTTGAGTTTCCATTTCCTCTCAAATTAGTTGCAGTGGTGTTGAGACTCCTTGAGATCAATGGTGTACCAGCTGGGTTCATTTTTGTTATTTTTTACTGGTGGAAGCGGTGTGGTTTGTGCAGTTGGTGAGTTATTTAGTGAAGAGGTGATGTGGACATTGAGGTTTCTGGTATGGTTGGGTGGGCATTTCTATAGGGTCTTGGTCCAGTTTTCTTCAGATATTTTGCCCAGTGTCTTGATGGTGTTTTGGGATTTCATGGTGGTGTGGTACAGGGGACTTGAGACCTAAATCTCCTGCACAGGAAAACATACTGGGTCCGAAAATAAGGGGAGGATGGTGTAAAGGTATTGAACCAGGGATTTTTTTCGCTTAGAGCCCAGATAAGAATTTGGGCCTGAATTAGAGTTTGCAGATATCTTGTCCACCTTATTACAAGAACATTATATTCTATAGTATTTGTAAAAAAAAGTGGATGGGATATCCTAAGGGCCTAGTTATGACTTTGGCGGTCCCGGAGCGGGTCGCCTTGCCAGCTCCCCACTACATGGCCGCCAATGTCAACGGCTGCCCGCCTGCCAAAATAACTCTTTTCCTAGGAAACCAATATAACACACCAATATGCTACACCACTCTACCAATCACACTCAGATCCCAAAAAGGTATATGTACGCACTCTCAGGTTTATTCTATCATAGGGGTGAACCAGAAAAACCAATCAAAGGTAAACAACTAATAAAAATAGGGTTAGCAAGCAATTTATTTTAAAACAACTTATTGGGACAGCAATAGCCATATAGTTAAAAATTCATAATGCAATATGAATACAATATACAGAACGAAGGGGTTCTGACGCGGGGTATTGTCCCTCCAAAGGTGTCTAAGTGGGGTAGGAGGCTACGCCCGTATATATATCTCTTGTGTCGATGCTCTTTTATTTTGGGAATACTCCACGGATACATGACGGATGCACTTCTGAGTATCTAATTCAAATATTTTTCACCTACAGCCCCTCTGAATCAAAAAACATGTATTGAATTGTCTAAGTACCGTGCTGTTTCCCTGATCTGATTTATATTGGTTCTTGCTGTAGCTTTGTCCCACTGTTAAGATTACTGTGTTTCTATGCTATGTTTTTTTACCTGTATTCATATTGTATTATGAATTTTTAACTATATGGCTATTGCTATCCCAATAAGTTGTTTATTGGTGTGTTATATTGGTTTCCTAGGGAAATCTTTTTTAGACAACTGTCTTTTGGTACCCTGCCCCTGTGGAATATTGGGTCCCTCTCTCCTTTTTTATATAACTGTTTTCACCTTAGTTTACCTGTTTTCCTCTGACTCACTTCTACCAAGGAACAAGAGGTGGAGAAGTGTGGCTCAATGAATAGAGTGGCAGACCCTCATTCAGAGGTCTAGCCTGGGACCAGGGTTCAATGCCCCGCCTCGGCGGGTCTTGGGCTCAAAATTCCACGGACCTCATAATTCTCGCCTCAATGCCTATTCCAATCATGGAGTCCCACTCTGCAACTCTGGGCAATAGCTTGCTTAATCTCCACAACAGCCCCCACAATGCTAAGGATGCCTGGCCTCCACCTTGGAGGTGCCCAGGAGTGGACGCCTCACAGGTAAAGCCAGGATGGGTTCCACATCGGTATTCGTACAAGCGCCTTGAGACCCTTGCGGGTGAGTAGTGCGCTATACAATTATCAATTTACAAGATGGCTGCCAACACTTCCTGGTTTGGAGTGTTGACAGCCAATTAGAATAAAGCTCGTGGTCGGGAGGATGCGCGGATCCACCGCGCCTGGATATATCAAAACTTATATTTTTTTATTTTCTCAGCAACTACTTAACGGATTTACACCATTTAAAGAGTTCTTTCTGAAACAAGGGCTACCTTTGTGTCTAATATGGTGTAAATCCATTCAGCAGTTCGATCTGTAGCTGTGTCTAAAGTTTCCTATGGGAAATGCACTTTTTTTAAATTTTTTTATTTCTCAGGAACTACTGAACGGATTTACACCATTTACCAAAAAGAGTTCTTTTTTAAACAAGGGATACCTTTTTGCCAAATTTGGTGTAATTCAATTTAGCAGTTCGGGCTGTAGCTGTGTCTAAAGTTTCCTATATGAATTAACATGGAGAAAACACATTTTGGGACCCCCCTTTTTTCTCGGCCCCCACTTGTCGAATCACCTTGAAACTTTCAAAATAGGAGCTGACCAGAACTCCCCAGTAGTTTTGAAAAATTCACGAAGATTCGTCAACAGGCGCCAAAGTTATTGGGAAAAGAAAAAATGCTTTTTTAATAGAAACACGGTCCTAACTATAACTACCTAATATATATATATATATATATATATGACTCGTCATTTTAATTACAGCGCGCTAAAGCACAAAAGCAGCCTACTCAAGGTACGAACTAAAAGCATCACTGAAAAAACCATAGGTTTCACACACGTTATAGTTAGGAATTAGCATTTTAAAAAACTTGCAAATTCATTTCGATAGGGACCGTGGGGGGAGCCCCAGTGGCCCCACAGGTCTCACTGTGCCTGCGAGAGCCGGCATTGCTTTTCCACATGGGGAGCTTCTAACATGCAGCTCCCCATGTGGAAAAGCAATTCTGCTTTGGATTTTGGAAGAGAGAGCAGGTTTCCCTGCTCTCTCTTCCAAAATCCAAACCAGACTTTGCTACGGTTGGGCGGGAGACGTATTCCCGCCCTACTGTAGCAAACAGCAGTGTCCCGGGAGTGGGTACCCTGGGACACTGCAGGAGCTGGCCCTGGGGGCTGGCGGTCCCCAGGGCCATCAAAGGCTGCAGGAGGGGGGACCCTGCGGCCCCCCTTACAACTTTTGAAAAGCCCCGGGAGGTGGTGGTTCCCGGGGCTCGGGGGGTCCAAAATGGACCCCCAAATTTTAAAAGTTAGTGCCCTGGGGAGGTGGTGGTCCCCGGGCATGGGGGGGCTTGTGCCCCCACAAAAGCTTTAATAAAATTAAAAACAGAGCCCTAGGGATGTGGCAGTACCCAGGGCTGTCGGGCCCCCGTGGGCCCCCACTTTTAATTTTCGAATCCCCCGGGACCTGGCCTACGTGGGAGTTAAAAATAACATAGCAAGAAAGCCCTCGCTTCATTTTTTTTTCTTTTTGTTTGGATCCGCGCACCCAGCACGCATTCTGCTGTTTTTTTTATTTAATGCTTTTTTGGCTCTGGGTGTCATGGACTGATGGGTGAACAGCATGATGGTCTCACCGCGCTGCAGTACAAAGGCTCATATGTGAGCCTTAGAACTGCACCAGTGTGGGACGCTAAATGCCGTTTCACCACGGCATTTAATGTACAGTCCATACCATGCAGAAACAGGGGTGCACGCACACAGGGGGGAACAACATGTGCCCCCCTGAATTCAACACCTTGCACAGGGGCAAAAGGGGGCCCTCTGCTTCCTCACTGCCAGCAGTTTCATGGCATGAGAACCGCCATGTGATTGCTGGTGGTGAGGAAACCTGTATTATACTTGGCGGTGCCACAATGGCGCCACCAAGCAAATTGTAGCATCAAGATCGCCGTGCCAATGGCAGGTATTGCGAATCCCTGATGGTTGTGGCAGTCCCATGGAGATCCAACCGCCGTACTCGTAATACGGCGATCAGCCCACTGGTGCAGCTGTACTCAACCACGACTGCACCTCCACCACAAGTTTGGCAGCCATTGGGCTGGACACAGCTGAATTTGTGCACTAACTGTGTCCCTTTTTCTATACATCAGAGCGGGGCCTCAATTTCCCGAGCGGTTGCCGGGCAAGGTGAGGTTTTCACCCACACAAAGCTGGGTGAGTATCACTAGGAGGAAATGCCTCTTCGTGATGAAGTTAATATGCTTATTTGTAATGCGGAACATAAATTGTTCTCGCAGGTGTGGACTGTCTTGATGGTGTCTGTTGGGGTATGTGGACTTGTGTGTTAATGGATACATGGCATTTTCTGTTTTTTTGACAGGAAGAAGACTCCTTTCCTGTCTCCATTGGACATTGAAGTTCCAATTTCCTGGGAGATATTTGTCTTCCTTAAGTATATTGCACGATATTGTTGTAACTAATGTTTTTCCACATTTGTATACCTTTCACACCGTGTTGCAGTAGCTGACCATCTTAAAAGGTCCTGATGAAAGCTGGAGTAACACTCCATCTAGCTGAAACTAGTTGACCATACTGCACAGCGCCATAATGTAGTCTTACTTATCTACTACCAGGCGTGTTTTTTAATCTTGACACCTACACTTATTTCGATAAGCAATTTCTTTAGTCTAGGTAGTCATTTTTAATAAGCACTTTTTTCTTAAAGCACTGCACTTTATTTGTATTATATGTTGCGCACAATTGTGGCTAAACGCGCCGTTTTTCAACTCCGCGCCGTTACTTGATGGTAACTGCTTATTCCCACATGATGATATGCCGCCACAAGGGTGGTCTGATGGGATTTTTTTAGCCCAGTGTGACGCAATACACTTCTCCACACACATATCCGCGTGATCCTTGTTCACTATTCAGGATAGCACACCAATTTGGACCTGGTCTTCTCTTTCTGTGTTTTTTGCCCTATGGACCACCAAACTAGTAATTTGGCCCTTTGCCTTTTCGGAAAATGTAAAATGTTGGTAAAAAGAGTGGTAAAATGGAATCCACTGTCACATTCCCCATTACATGATTCTTATGCTAGAGAAATATGTTTGCACCGAAATCAGCTTAACAACACCAGGGTTTCTGTTAGTAAAAAGTCTCACCTGAAAAATTTCAATTTGAGTTGAGATGTGGGAAAAACAAACCTCAGATTTTTCATCCACATTTAATGGGTGGACTTCACCTAAGCGGCAATGGGATTGTTGTGCCGAGGGACAATGAGTACCCGCACAAAGGTAATACTAAAATGGGTTTGATGAGCATGTGTGATTAAGGAAACTGATAAAGCCAATCCCTCATTTTTAAAGAAATTTGGGGTCAGATGTACTAAGAAGGTATTCAGTAAAAGGGGTCAAAATTTGCTCACCAACTTTTACCAAACGCATTCCTATTTTGTGAACTAACCTACGTTCTATCAGGTTCACAAGATACCGAATTGCAGTAGGTTGCAATTCAATTTACCTCATAAATAGGTCACAAATTACAACCCACTATAATTTGCGGCCATCACATTGATGGTGGCCTGCTGAGCGCAGCAGACCACCATTTCTTTGATTCCTTTTAAATAAAGCAATCATTTTTTTTCAATGCAATATTTTCCTTAAAGGAAAACAGGATACTTTTTTTTAATAAAAAGAAACGTTTCACAAACATTTGTAGGAGTAAGCAGTGATCCCTTGCGAATGGATTACCACCTCTTTTGAGGTGTCAGTGAAATGTTAAAGTTTTGCGAATGGATTTCGTTCACAAAACATTAATACGTATCAATAGAAATCAAAATTTGGAAGGGACATCGTAAACACGCCCCTCCCACATAATGATTTGGTATGGTTTCCTACACCCATTTAATGATTCAGAAAACCTTTTCAGAATCGATAAATGGACTTAGTACATTTTAAAAAGGGTTTTAGCATTTGCAAACCCACTGATTTACTGAATCAGGTGGTTTGCGAACACTAAAAGTCTTTGAACATCAGTCCATTGGAGTAGTAAGTTACATTAAAAGAGACACCAAAGGCCTTAGGGGCTCTGACGATCTTAGAGGAATGTCAACAATGATTGACACTGACAGCAGTGCTACTGAATGAGGGCAGGGAACACCATGGAACAAGGCGACAATGGGAACCCCAACACTAATGACATCTGGAGAGCACAACAGTGATAGATACTATTTTTGTTGAAGTGTCCATTGATACCAGGCAGATTCAAACTGCAATACTACCATTAATTGCATTGGGTTAAAAAGCGGCACCAATCATAGATGTTTTTTGCACTGATACTTTTATGGGTACCATTCCTAATTGTTCCTATTTATTATTTTAACCATTTGAAAAACCACGGGTACTTGTGTTTGTTTACAAATAAGGCGAGGAAGGGCTTCCAGTGTGGAATAGTGCCCATTAATTTTTTGACCATGGGTACAGCATTGTAAGGTGAGTCACAACTGCTTCCTGTTTCCATATTCTGGTCTCTACTTACAACGGTTGGTGCTTTTAGGGTTCCCTGCAGATCTCTGTCCCAGCAGGGCATCGGACAAGCAGTCAGATGCCTTACTACTGTGTAGCTATTAGGGATTCACCTTCAGAATGTGCACGGACACTATACTGGCAATGTCATTTACTATACATCCATCTCGTTACACCTAAATACTTCTTAAATCAAAAAACGGTTATTTTATCTAATACTTAACTGCATATCACCCAACTCAATTGTACACTGACAAAATAATTAAATCGCATAGAGTCTTCGATTATTTTCGAAACCAAATTGACAATTTTGCAAAATTCCGGAATTATGTGCCACAAATGCAACGATATTCCTCGGTATCCTTAAGGCTATTCAACTATCATACCTGTACAACTAATCCAGTCATTTTGTCTCTGCATATTTCTCCAGCCCCCTGTTCTTCTACACTCACATAGTTTCTCAGTGAAGCACATTCATCTCTAACTGCGCCCTGGGCCGTAAGATGAGCTGCGCAGACGCAGAACGGATTTGTGCTGCCTTTTATTTTTCCAAATATAGCCCTCAGCGCATACCTTAATCATAACATTTCCGACTAAGAAAATAACAACAGCGAATAGAAATGTACCCATAATTGCCTCTTTGGCAGTTATTACAAGCTTGCCCAGTCGGAATATTTCAGTTTTGTAGGCAAACCTCAGATCTTTTGTGTTTCACCCAGAGATTTCACCTGATGCAAGCAGGCAAACTCTGTGAGTGGACTACTGGGGAAAACATGCAGAAATCAACATGGTTAGTCCGATTTTTAAATGTTCTTTTCCAAACACTTATAATTTTTATTTTTTCCTCACTACAATACTATGGGGAGCTTGGTAATAGATTCGGTTATTGGTTGAAGGGGGTGCAACAGCACAAAGCCCTACTCACAGGCATCTGGTCGTACTAGACCGGGGAAATGTCATAAATTCAGGCCGACTGCTATGGACTGTGGGTCGGATGCAGGGACCAGTTCAGTCCCGCTGAAAAAGTTACCTTCTCAAAGTCTGGCACAAAGAGTTCTTTTCGCAGTGGAGGAGGCCACGAGGATCAGATGGAGCATCGGGGATGTCGTTTCTGAAGCATGAAGAGCAGGCCAGGCATCATGGACGATTGTTACTAGCGGTTCATTGGTTGTAAATGCTGTAGCGCGTGGTGCAGGTTTCGCATTGTTGGTCATAGGTGATGGTATATATTAGAGTGGTCCCAGTGTATTACTGGCTTTCACAAAAAGGGGAGAAATACATTTTTTTAGAAAAACAAAGACATATAGATCATGGAACAGTATGAGAGAGGAAACAATAATGTTCAACCAATGATATTTAATCACATTGGTATGCATTTTAAGGACAGTTGTAAGTAAAAACCTTACAAGGTATCACATTAATAAATTTGGTGTCCAAGGGGGGAGGAGGGGTGAAGAGGGGTGTTAGATGGTAAGTGATGGGAAAGAGAGTTTGGTGATGGTGACAAACATATCACATACAGTTTCGGTATATACTGGTCATATACCGGATAGTCAAAGTCCACATATTATACACATATTTACCATATAACATATGAAATCACAGTTTTATTTATCACTGTCAATTTGGTATTGGCAGATGCTGTAAAGTCGACGTTTCGACCCCTATATTCGTAGGTATCTTGAACCTTACTACCGGGGTCTTCCTAAAGACAGGTGTGGCGTGAGAAGGATTAGGAACACCATGAATGTAGCAGCAGGAGGGAAAGGATTCTCTCACAGATCAGTTGTTAAGAAAGGGGGCTCCATGGCTCTCCAAGGTATACAGAATGTGTGTGTGCGGTGCGCAGAGTTCCAATCTGTCAACAGGATTCCTGCACAGGTGGGCAAACTTATCCCCAAAATTAAAAGTGAATCCAACAAAGCCTGAATCAATCATGGGCAGTGAAACGGAATCAATCCGGTCGGTCCTTGCGTGGTGTCTGTAGGAACCAATCATAGATGATGGTCACTGTAGCTTGAAGAGCAGGTCTTCATCAGAGCTTTGCGTTGCCGGTTGTCACAGGAGACAGAGTTTCAGTGCAATGGATCCCTATTGTGGTCACAAAAAGCCTAACCTTCATGATTTCACCCTTCTTCTTGGGAGGAGTTCAGACTGAACCAGCCAAGGGTTCGTGGCCTGTGGGCACCTCTTGCGGATCTGGAACTCAATACAGCACACCAGCAGGTCCAGTTGCAGGTCCAAGCAGGTCCAGTTGCAAATGGTCCCCCGAGCAGTTGCAGGGTGGTCTCTGGGTCTTGTTCTATCCCTGAAGCTCAAACAGGAGGTCAGCTAACTGACCCTTGGAGTCACTCAGTTTAGCCTGGGATGAAGGTAAACAGGTCCAGTCTTCCTTCTCAGACAGCAAGGCAGTCCTCAAGCAGTAGGTCAGTCCTTCTTCTGTAATGTCCACATGTAGAGGAGTGTTCCGATGAGTGGCTTTGGAAGTACAATATCTATACCTGGTGCAATCCTTTGAAGTCATGGGATTCTTCATGTTACCCCACATCTGGTGCTGGAAAGTTCTTCCCTTCCCCTGTCAAAGTTCCAAGAAGTCTGGGTTGACAAAAGCCAGGGCAAGCCTGGTGTCAGGTTTGCTTGTGTGTGTTGGCAGGAGGCCCTTTGAAGTGCAAGTGGGGCAGCGCACAGCTCCTCCTAGTCATCCTGCCTGAATGGCCCATCCTGTCCACACCTAAGCCTCCTTTGTGTTACTATCTGGAAGCAATAAAAATTAAAATGAAACAGCAGAACCATTCAGAGTCATGTGTCCCAGGACACTGGCAAAAGGCACAAATGGTTAGTGCAAGAAAATACCAACTTCCTTAAAGTGGCATTTTCAGAATTTTTACTTAAAATCGGACTTTACCATTGTAGAGAATTTTAAACCACAGTTCTTTGAGTCTAAATAGCAGATCTCGATCTGCTCCTAATCCAAAGTTAGCATTTATTAGATGTAATAAGGTCCCTCTGTGGTAGTCAATGGGAGACATAGGCCTCACAACAGTAAAAAACAATTATAGGAATTTTTCACTGCCAGGACATGTAAAGCTTAAGCACACATGTCTTAAGTTTTATATACGACACACTCTGCCCTATGAGTCTTTAAGGCCTATCTTAGGGTTGCCTTAAAAGTACCGAAAAAGGAAGGTTTAAGAGTGGCAAAAGGGTTGTTTTGCCAAGTCGAAATGGCAGTTTAAAAATACACTACAGGCTATAATGGCAGGCATGAGAAAGGTTTTAAATGGCTACTTTAGTGGGTGGCACAATGAGTGTTACATGTCCACTAGTAGCATTTACTTTGTAGGCCCTGAATACATGCACTACCATTTACTAGGAACCTACAAGTACATTAATTGTGCCAGTTAGGTGTAGGTCAATGCTACTAAGTTTGAAGGAAAGAGTACCAACACTTTAGCACTCAATAGTAGTGGTAAACTGCATAGAGTCCTATAGCCATAAAAAATGAATTCAGCAAAAGAAGACAACCATCTAGGGGAGACTCTGCAAAAAGGACCAAGTCCCAAACAGTATAAACTGTAGACAGTGCAATTTCGGATCTGTGCTAAAAATGGGATCACAACACAGACCCTGTTGTTTCCAGTAATTATCTGACCCTGCTGGGAAAGTCAGTGGATATGAAGGACTGAAACCTAATTGGCTTCTATATTTTCAATAGCTGGCTGCATACACTGCTATATATACCTTTCCATTGTGTAATTGAGGTGTCTGCATAGTTTTATCACCATAGTCTCTACTAAACCACAAGAAAACAAGCATTTGCACAGTCTATATGTGTTGCTATTTTCAAAGTGAAAGTACTTCTTTATTGATTGGCAAGTTGTCTCTGGATATGTCGGTGAGTGGGTGTATGTAAGAATGGATAAAGGCTTGTGCGTGTATATATACTCCATTTGGATTTTCATGATCCCTACCATGTGATACCTGTATTTCTTCATGACTATGTAATATGCCCTTTGACATATAGCATTATTACCAAGAGGATGAACAGGATTGTATATGTTGCATGATATTGCTCTGGCAGCATCTAAGAATCATGGGATAGGGACACCTTGACATATCTCGCAGGAGAACTGGACAGTCATCTTTCACCTGACGTTGAGGGAATGCAAGACCCACAACATCTCACTGTTAATCCTGGTGGCAATTCAGAGCTAAATTCCCTCTTTTTGCAAGATCTGATAGGGTCACCACCTGCATACACACTAGGAATCCTCACCTCTCAACCACCAGCAAATGCTCAACTTGCCCCTTCTTAGGCATATCCCCAACTCGCAGTGTGCGGAGTCTCTTGGTGGGAAACAACTTTAGTATGAGGAAGCACAGCAGCTCTTCTTCCAGATCAATGCCTGCTTGCTCTGCCATATTCACATTTGCCTGATCACCCATTTCAAGAGAGCGCTTCTCCTAACTTCACATCAGTTGGAGCCATGAAGGAGTGGTAATCAATATTAAAAGTGTGTGTGTTTTGTGTGTGTGTGTTTGTGTGGTGTCTGCGTGTGCGCGCGTGTGTGTGTGTACGTCCATCCTCTTGCAAGGCATCAATGCAAATTGTACATGCTGAATGTTAAACACCCATCAAATGCTATGATCTGATCAAAAAGTTGAAGCTCACCTCATCAAAGTAATGGCTGAAGAGTGCTCACCCAAAGAAGCTTTCGATTCGAGGGTACTGACACAAAAGCTCTTTCTGTCTTTGTGGTTTTCTGTTTTTGGGGGGATTGAGGATTAAGGATGCGGTAGAGAACTAAAGATATCTTGAGGCAAGCCGAAAAAACTATACAGAAACAATCGTGAAATGTTTAAGTACATGCTCTTTTGCTTGTTAAAAGCCACAGTAAGATGATTTTAAACATGTGCTTGAGAAGTCTGTTCAGTTTTGTGGCATTTGCTTTCCATTTTAATTATGTTGTCAGACAAACTGAAAGGGATCAGAAACATAATACGAGGAAAATGACTTAATTTTAAATATATAGTTAAACTTTAAGTTTACACAGTATGGACATCTGGCGGCTCCGAGCTCATATGTTGTCTGCGTCTGAAGTGAATTCATTGCTCTCTGTGGTGCACATTCACTGATTCAGGGCAGAATCTGCAGGGATGCAGCGAAAGAGCGGCCATGTACAGAAAAGCTGTCAGCTGTAACATATTTCCAGAGGCTTATGAATTCAATCTGGAGCCTTGTAAAGTAAAGCGGGTACACGCAAGACCTATTTCCCAAAGATCTCGCAGACATGTCTAAAACTCCAGCTATGCAGAGGTTATCACGAACATGTTGGTATCTTCGAAATGTCTCACATCCACACTTGTTCTTTCCAGCACCAATGCGCCTATATCATGAAACAGATTTGCTTGGACTTGTAAATCATGAGAGACCAGTTACCTTACAAGTTCAAGTTCAGGAATTTGTATAGCGCACTACTCACCCAGAGGGTCTCAAGGCGCTTAGGGGAGGGGTGCATTATTTATCGAATAGACAGGTTTTAAGTTCCTTTCTGAAGGAAATGTGGTTCTGTGTAAGGCGGAGGTGAGAGGGGAGAGAATTCCAGGACTTGGCCGCCAGGTAGGAGAAGGACCTTCCTCCCATGGTGGATCTGTGGATGCGCGGAACTGCGGCGAGGCTTTGATTGGAGGATCTTAGTTGGCGGGTGGGTGTGTAGAAGGACAGACGTGAATTGAGGCATTCTGGTCCTAGTTTGTAGAGGGCCTTGTGTGCGTGGGTGAGGAGACGGAACGTTATTCTCTTGTTAACGGGAAGCCAGTGGAGGTCTTTCAGGTGACCGGTAATGTGAGCTTGGCGAGGGATGTCCAATACGAGTCTGTCTGATGCGTTTTGAATGCGTTGGAGTTTTTTCTGTAATTTGGCTGTGGTTCCGGCGTAGAGGGTGTTTTCATAGTGCAGTCGGCTGGTGACCAGTGCGTGGGTGACAGTCTTTCTTGTTTCGGTGGGGATCCAACGGAAGATTTTTTTGAGCATACGAAGTACGTTGAAGCAAGAGGATGAGACGGCGTTGACTTGTCTGGTCATCGAGAGGGAGGAGTCTAGGATGAAGCCTAGGTTACGTGCGTGGTCTGTGGGTATGGGTGCTGTGCCCAGGGCCGATGGCCACCATGAGTCGTCCCAGGCAGAGGGGGATGATCCTAGGATGAGGACTTCCGTTTTGTCTGAGTTAAGTTTTAAGCGGCTGTTTTTCATCCATTCGGCAACTTCTTTCATGCCTTCGTGAAGATTGGTTTTGGCGGTGTTAGGGTCTTTGGTGAGGGAAAGGATCAGCTGGGTGTCGTCAGCGTAAGAGATGATGTTAAGGTTGTGTTGTCGCGCGATGGATGCGAGGGGACTCATGTAAACGTTGAAGAGGGTGGGACTGAGTGATGATCCTTGTGGTACTCCGCAGATCACTTCGGTGGCCTCTGATTTGAATGGGGGGAGACGGACTCTCTGGGTTACAGGAACGGAAAAGAATGCATCTGGGATACACGAACTATAGACGGAAGTTCCTTCTTGTGTGGTAAATAACCTGAACATATAGGGGCCTATTACGATGTCGGTCACGGTCTCGCAAACAGGACCGACTGACCTCCAGGCAGCGGTCTCGATCGCCTGATTAGGATGCGACCGGACACTGTATGGTCGCGTTCCAACATTTCCCTCCGGGAGCATGTGTAACGGTCATAAACCTGCCATAGTACATGCTCCCACCTGTAAATGTGAGGTGTTAATCCTGCACCCCGTGGCAGGCACCTCAGAGAGCCTGCCTTTGGGTACAGGGATTAACAGAGGGGCACTATAGATGCCCCTTCGGCCCCCAACCGGAAGCCGCAAGGGAAAGCGGGCCCTGCTAGGGGCCCCCAAACCTGCTTTCCGACAGGGTTTCCATGTCAAAAGGTCGGCATGGAAACCCTGCCAGAAACTGTGCATCGTAATCCGGACGGCATAAACCGCAGTCCATTTGGATAATGGGCTGGTTCAGACTTGGCGACTATCTCCTTGAGCATGTCGGAAGCCAGCCGGAATGACCATCCGGTTTAAATTCTGAATGGCTGAATCATAATCAGCCGTTTGGAATTTAAACCGACGATATCGGTCGTAAGTCCTCCGATCTGAAGTAGGAGGTCTTATGACCAACATCTTAATAGGCCCCAAAGTGTGTTTCGCCAAACTGTTTAACGTCATACTTTTTCTTTTAATCTATATTCATAATGGGGTCCGGCCAATTGAAAAATGTATTTATAAGTATGTAGAGTAGCACTTCTGTAGTACTAGCTCACTTAGAGCCAGACGTACTTAGAGATTTTGCAGATACAAACCCTCTGATTCGCGAGATCACAGGGTTTGCAGTTGCAAAATACCTTTTTCCTACGTATTAAGTCCAATTTGCAATTTAAAGTTTTTCCAAATTCACACAAACTGGGTTTTGTAAATTGTGACAAGCCTCCTGCATAATAGTTAAGCAGATTCCCCTCTGATTTCCTATTTTGTGAACTAACCTAATAGTACATAGGTTAGTTTGCAAAATCATATTGCAGGCACAAAAGGTCAGTGTGCGGTTCACAACCATTTTTTGTTGTGAATGTGATCTTTGTATATCAGCTGCAACTGTTTCAGTTGCAGGAATGATGCACTGCCAGGAAGATGCACATCATAGCAGACAAAGATTGAAAGGGAGACAAAGTACAGAGGAGAAATAAGTCTAGGCCCAGATTTAACATTATACTGTGTATTCCTGCCCTTTCCTTGCCCTGGCACACAATGTGCTTGTAGTGTAGTTCCTATATTCCCAATAGGCTCTGCGCACTATAGATTTGACATAGGACTGAGGTCAGTATGTCTCTATCGAGTATATTAAACTTAATTGTGTGTGTGTCAGCTAACTCAGTAACTCAGAGGTCACTAGAAACTTTCTCGAATAAACAAGAAGGGATTCGTTTCTGACAACGCATAAACATCACAACTTTGTTTCCCCTAGAACTGGAATAATATCTTCAGAGTCGTGGAAACAATAGATAACTATTTCACTCAGTCAATCGTGCATGCTTCGGTTCTACAGAGATGCATAGAAATAGAGAGACAGGCGTTTCAATTGAAAGGTTTATTGAACAGTCTTCTTTCTCATGCAAGAGATATGAACTGCTTCAATCGTTAGACAGAATGCGAAGTATAATGCGTACAGAGTAAACAGTAATATAAAATAATACTGTAATAGCATTGTCTGTTGCTATGACATATATAAAAATACATACATAAATAACATAGGCTAAAATACTCAACTGGTGCTTCTAAAATACGTCTACCCCAGTGTACCTAACCTAAGTCTAGTACGAGGGAAGAAGTAGGTGCTGCTTAGCTTAAGTTTTGTTTTGCCAAGAATCTGCTAAAGGTTTCTCCAGGTTCTAATTAGCTCCATACCTTAGAATGAGAGAAGGTGGTATCTCTTTCTCGGGACTCAATTTCCCAACACCCCGCAAATGGAGTCAGAAACACTGGAGCTGGATTTCTTGGCAAAAGGAGGACAGCTTCTGGTCAGTGCGTCAGCTGGAGAGTTGGCTTCCTTCGGGACTTGCTGTGGCGAGCTGCGTCGTGCAAGTAGGTAGTCGTACTGCACCGAACCACAACGTGCTTTGCCATAGCAACGGAAGGAATATTTATACCTTGAAGGTGTTTAGCAATGCCAGCATTGACGTAAAGTCAGGTTTATGAACGTTTTGAATGAACCCCTGAGGAATAAATGTTCATGCATAATAAATGAATTCTTGGAGAAACCAATATCCAAGCAAGGGGAAGTCCCTAACAGCTTAAGAGTCTAGTTTTCCTAGAACTCGTTGTGACATAGATGAACGTTTGGAAGGAGCCATGCCTGTATTTGTGTAGCATGGGCTCTGCCTAAATAAGGACTGGATTTCTATGCCTATATAAGGGCAAT
This sequence comes from Lissotriton vulgaris, assembly GCF_964263255.1. Taxonomy (NCBI): domain Eukaryota; kingdom Metazoa; phylum Chordata; class Amphibia; order Caudata; family Salamandridae; genus Lissotriton; species Lissotriton vulgaris. The sequence goes on along the minus strand of NC_141689.1, from coordinate 1,057,582,980 downwards.
GTGAATTATACCTATATAAGGGCATGTATTGGGAAATGCACACGGAATCTAAATCGACATACAACATGCTGCCTTGTGTCAAAGCAGGCACCCTTGTGTCATGGTGTAAGGGTGCCTGCATTGTAGGCAGGATTGTATTTGTGCAGGAAGGGGCACCTTCTGAAGTAAAGCAAGGCAGCAATTTACGCTGCCTTGCTTTAATTCAGATTTATCAAGCCATGCAGGGCCACGCAAGGTTGGGGCGCCGTATTTCCTAAAAGTTTTCAGGCTCTAGTAAATCTGGATTTGCATCAAAATACATGAGAGGATACATGGGAGCACCCATGCTCGGCCTATTTAGTGTATCCCAGATGCAAAGTAATGTGACGCAGAACTATGCAGGTTTTATTTTTAACAATGCTGCGCAAATCAGGCTTTTGTTTTTATAGCTTTGTAAATCCTAAAACACATTTTGCATCGTGGCTGTGCCAAAACAGTGTCTCATCCATGGTATATTTTTATCAATGTAATGCCGATTTCTCTGTATTTTTGTAGTGATGATACTGATATTTTACATGATATGTATATAAAGTCAATAGATTGGACCTTAATATTTTATATGCAATATTTTTATATTACGATATTTGGGTGGTCCAAATTCTGTCATACAACCATCTGGTCCTGCACTCAGACTTCCTCACAAGTACCACAGGGTGCGATGCTGTGGCAGAGATTGAGATCATGCTGGATGAGTGTGCCACAGAGGACCTTAGGCTTGACTTAATCAAGACCACATCTCACTTCCATCCACACCCATATATAAGGGTGCTAGAGTCACCGGATGGTTCAATGGACTCTTTGCTATAATTTTTAAAGGTTCCATACAGCAGGAAGCCACCTGAATGCTGTACTATCTGCCTCACCAAGTCACCTTGCTAGATCTGTAATGTAACATGTGAAGGGAAATCCTGGGATCCATCTTTCCCATAGGAAATTCCTTATATAAAATGCACTAACACTCTTCTATGAAATTGCTGGATTGGGAATTATACTGCCACATGTTGTTCTACAAAAGGTGCTTTACTAATGGGCTGCCAGTGGTCTGTGCCTCCTGAACATTATGTAGTAGGGTTACTGAAGTACATGAGCAGGTGTATCAATCATGTCAGTTGCAGAGGATTACAGGCTCTTTAAAGCTTATATTCAGACGGTTCAACTAAAGCGCATCCCTTATATCCTAGTAGTTTCCTCTGAGATTTCAGACCAGCTGCTTACATAAATCTTTGGAAATACAACTCACCTTTCTCTTGCAGTAGTCATGGCTATTCCACTGCTAGCATGAGGCAGTTCTCCCAAGCATCTTTCATCCAGGTCCGTGTAATTGTTCAAGTACTGTGATCCACACCCTTGCTTACCAGTAGATGACAGCCCTGGAGCCTTCGCAGCCATGCTACTTACTTTATATATGTTTTTGATCATATTAGCAATTTTACTTACTTTCAATCAATCAATCAGGGAATTGGTGAAGGGCACTACTCACCCACAGTGGTCTCAAGGTGCTGGGAGGGGGAGGGGGAGGGTTTGCACAGCTCTGTCTCATCGGAAGAGCCAGGTCTTGAGGCTCTTCCTGAAAGCTTGCAGTGTGGGAGTTCGTCTGATGCTGAGTGGGAGTTTGTTCCGGTTCTGTGGTGTAGGAGAGAATTGTCACCCCGCTCTGGCTCTGTGGATGGTGAGATTTCAGCTTGGTTGAGAATGGCAGATCGGAGGCTTCTCTTGGGTGCGTAGAAGGAGATTCTTTCATTGAGGTATTGGGGACTGATGTTGTGAAGGGATTTGTAGGCATGAGTGAGGTCTCAAGGTTACTATACTCTTGACGGGGAGCCAGTTGAGTTCTCACAGGTGTTAGTTGATGTGGTGTTGTCATGGGATGCTGAGGACAAGTCTGGCTGCAACGTTCTGGATTGTCTGGAGTTTGAGGAGTAGACATTTGTTTATTCCAGCATAGAGGGCATTCCCGTAGTCCAGTCTGCTGGCTATGAGTGTGTGGGTGACCATTGTCCTGGATGCTGGAGGGAACCATTTGAAGGTCTTCCGGAGGATGCAGGGGGTGTTGAAGCATGTGGAGGATACAGCGTTGATCAGTGGGTGCATGGTGAGGGAGGAGTCGAGTATGATGCTGAGGTTGCGAGTGTGGTCTGTGGGTGTGAGAGGTTAGCCTAGGGGGATGGGCCACCAGGTGTTGTCCCATGTATGAGGTGGTGGATCCAAGGACAAGGACTTCCATTTTCTCTGAGTTGACCTTTAGGCAGATGTTGCACATCCAGACAGCGACATCTTTAATACCTTCCTGGAAGTTGTGTCTGGTGATGTTGGGTTCGTTGGAGAGGATGAGCAGGGTGTTGTCTGCTTAGGATAATATGTTGAGTCCGTGTTTTCTGACAATGGTGGCGAGAGGAGCCATGTAGATATTGAAGAGCGTGGGGCTGAGTGAGGATCCTTGGGGCACCACAGCTGATCTCTGTGGGTTTGGAGAGGAAGGGGGAGAGTCTGATTCTTTGGGTTCAGCCGATAAGGAAGGAGCGAATCCAGTCAAGGGCGGTTCCCCGGATGTCGGTGTCGTGGAGTCTGGTGGTTAGTGTTCGATGGGAGACTTTCCAAATTATTATTTCAAAAAGACAATTCAGCCTAAGGTATTCCATATACAGTACAAATCTATAGCATGGATAAACAAATGTTCAGTCTATGTTCAGTTTTTGTCATCTGTAGATGAGGAAGGTGAATAGAACATATATGCGTCTTTAGATTAAGGGATATGAACGTTATTTAAGCCAATTTTCAGTTGCTTCTTCTTTCTAGAGTGAATTAATGCCACTCACTTGAACCAGTGTTTAGGGTTCACAACCAGAAATAATTACAGAAAACCATGGAGGATGGTGTTTTAAAGTCAGCCTTTAATTTCATCACAGCATGATGCACTATGTAAGCAACAGTAGGTTGCTAAAGATGTTTCCGTTTCTTTCGAAAATGTAGGTTAAAAGCAGACCTGAGGAAAGAGGAATGGAGCAAGAGAGAGAAACAAAGACACTTGATATTGTCACACTGCCTGGTTGCACAGCTGGGTTTCATGTGTCCTGCAAAAACATTGATATCCAAGTAAAAGAAAATACTTTTAGTATGGATGTCTTATGTGCTTTGGTTCCAGCCTTCTGAGATTTTCTACGATGTACTTGCCAACACTCTTTATTTCCACCTCTCTAGTGTGCAATAGGCCTCAATATATTCCCAGAGCTGAAATGCAATTAGAGATGATATAATAACTATGAACAAAATTCTGAGGGCTTGATTTAGATCTTGGCGAATGAGTTACTCGGTCGTAGGATATATTGGGATTTGTTTTTCGTCAGATGGGATATCTGTCATTCAGATGGAGTAGCCCATCCTCTAAATCAAGCTCTGAGTTATGATAAGTTGTTTGCTAAAGGGAGCTACTTTCAATATGAGGTGGTACAATTCTATTGATCTGTTGACATTCAACGCAACTGGTCCATAACTGTAATATTAAAAGCATAGTTCACCTAAACAACCAATAATCTTATACTTGCTGAAATCAACACTTTCATTCAATACATGTACTAATGGCGACATAAAGTCTGTGCATAATAAAGTTCCAATTACTTATTTTGTAGAAACAAAGAAAGAGTAATATTGAGTTCATAATCCTAATGGATAGCTCTTTGTGTAAATAAACAAAGTGCAACATAAGAGTTTGTAATCCTAATGGACATCTGCCTTCAAAAAATAAATAAGTGTAATATAAGAATTAACAATTCTTAATAAAGGATTCCTGAAATAATACTCAAGTGGAAGTGTATTTCTTTTATGCGTGTGTTCCACCAGCATACTTCTCATCCTTTGGAAATGTTTTTCACCGACTTCCAAGAAAAAGAGATTACCAGGATTCCAAATTTCTAAACAGCAAGTTCCAGCAGCAGCAATAATGTATCATGACTGTCTAGCAATGAAGCTATGCACCATAGGTAACTTATACTCTAAGCTTAAAGATGGCCACCACCATTCATACACCTTGTAAGAGTTCTGTCGCTCAATGGAACACATACTCCTTCTTGTTTGCCCTTAGGTTTTTAGTGTTGCACGCCTATCTGAGATGTGAGGTATCTGTCCAAGCAGCAAATACATTCATTGCATTCCATCATTTACTTCTGCCCCTGAAGATGCCATGTTTAGGAGATTAAGGGGCATATGTATAAGAACCTCACGCCGCCATAGCGTCAATGTTTTGACATTGCAGCAGCTTTTTTTAACGCCTTATTTACAAAGTGCAGCCAACTGCAGTTAGCTGCACTTTTCCAGCGGAAACGCTAATTTTCAAGATCCCCACATCTGTTAGCGGGACTTAATGAAAATGAGATGTAAGGTGGGCGTTCCTGTACAAAAACTGCCGCCAACCCCACTTCACGATATTTACAATGAAATTTCCGTCAGCGATAACCCTCCAAAACTGTCGCAAAGTCCAATAAGAGGCAGTTTTTTAAAGACCAGAAAATAGCTGGTCTTAAAATTGGTACAAACACTTGGGGCCTCCTTTCAGAGGTTTTGGTGCTGAACAGCGCTGCAAGGAATGTTGCTGCACTGCCCTGCCCTGTGACCAAACAAAAGGGCAGGAATGCGAACTATCAACAAGATAGGGCACATTCCTGGGTCTCATTCATGAAAAGTGCTGCATCACTGTGACAAAACAGCGCATCCATGGCGTCTTGCGACACCGTGGATGTGCTGTTTTCACTGTTTGTCACAATTAATGACAGATACATCTGGGATCCTGACGTATCTGTCAGCGCTAAAATCACGCATTGCTTCAGTTGTGTCACAAGCATGCATGGGGCCAGCCTATCCCTATGGCACTGTGTCACCCATATGCCTACCATGAGGCAGGCATCAGGTTCTAACACAGTGGCATCCAGAATTGTCGAAGTGAAATCTGATGGATTTCATAGCGCCACTCCTATGAGGCTTTGCATACATCATACCTGGCACAGGTATAATGTGGCACAGGGCTTCACAGGGTCACACATATGCCTAGATGCATCACTTTGAAAATACAGCAAAACACTCAAGACTCCAGTGGCTTAGTGAGCAAGGGACCCACGTCTGGGCATACCCTTCCCACATAGGGTAAACAGCAAAACACACAAGATGATGGACGGAATGTTGCACAATGGCAAAACATTCACCCTCAGTCACAGATCTGGGTTTAATCCATTGTTATTTTGCTCACCAAGCTACCCCAGTTCAGACATGGCCATATGCAAATCAGTCTTGACCCTGTGCCTCATGGGTACAGTCCAGCCCGAACTGCCAAGCCATGTCTTCCCTGGACCGGAATCAAGCATCCTAGGACCGGTTTCTGGCTATCAGCCGTCTTCAGCCAGGATAGCTTGACTCTAGTTTGAAAATACGGCACAACGTGGTGCAAAATTAATGCTCTAAGTACTTCAAGATAATGACGCACCGGCGGTGTTAAAATGCTGGAAGGGGCTCATGATTAAGCCCCCCTCTCTTTTTCCCCTACGAAGGTGCACAATGGTTGCCGTTCACCAATGCAGGCACCCTTGCACCATAGTGCTAAGGCTACTGTGTTGCAGAGAAGATTGATGTTGGGGCTCCATCTTTACTCAAGACGTCTGCTGGTGTGTCTGGGCTAGTGGAGGGTGGGAGTAAACCAGTTGGCCTGCTTGGAATGTTGTTTGCCTGTTTTTTTTCTTGAGAGGTGCCGGGGTGTCGGCGTAGTCTGAGAACCATCGGTGGAGGTAGCCCACTGTGGTGTTGGTACCTGTAAGCATTGGCGGGATGGTGGTGCTGAGGGAGTTGATGAGTAGATCTTCAGTGGCCTTGATTCAGGTGTGAGGGAGGGCGATAATGGCGGTGGTGTACGGTGGGCGTAGTGAAGGCGTGATGCATACAATGATGGTCAGTCCAGGAGAGTTCTGTGGTGTGGCTGTAGTTGAAGTTCCTGGTCGCGGAGAAGGGCGGGCCCAAGCGTGTGTACGGCTATGTGGGTTGGTGTGGTGACTAGCTGCTTGAGTCTGATGTTGGTGAGGTTCTCCAAGAGGGAGGTGGTGTTCTGATCACTGGGGTTGTCCAGGTGGAACTTGAGGTCTCTGAGTAGGAGGTAGTCGGTAGGTGGGAAAGCTTGGGGTGTGATCAGGTCTACAATGGCATCAGTGAATGGGGGTTCATGGCCCGGGGAGCCTGTAGACGAGGGTGCCATGGAGGATGATGTTGGGGTTGGTCCAGATCTGGAAGTGAAGGTGTTCCATAGTCGCCGTTGGGTCATTAGAGTGCGTGGTCAAGGGGAGTGTGCATTTGTAGATGATGGCAATGTCTATTCCTGGATGGTTGGGTAGATTTTGTAGCTGTCTGGGATGGCGATGGCGAAGTCCAGTCAGGAGCAGAGGGTGATCCAGGTTTCCGTGAAGAAAGGCGATGTCTGAAGAGGGGTCTGAAGAGGTGGCATCGAGGAGGTCCCAGATTTCTGTGGCGTATTTGTGGAGGGACCGCATGTTGAGGAGGATGCAGTTGAGCCGGTCGGGTGTGCTGTTGGTCGGCTACGCAACAAGGGGCACTGGTGTGCTGATGAGGCAGGAGGTGCATTTGCAGTTTCAGCAGGTGCAGGGTGCAAGGGTATTTTTCGCTAATGCTATATGGCAGGCGGTGTGGTGTCCAGGGTTGAGGGCGAAGAGGGTGCTGCTGTCGTAGTGGTGGAGTATCTGAGAGGCAGGGTCCCTGGTGCAGGGCACGGTACAGGGATGAACAGACACTGATGGTGTGCCTTCGGCTTGCCTTCGGTGCACCAGTGGCAAGCCCGCTGTGCATAGCTGCACAGAGTCTGCCATTAAGTAGTGCCTCAGGGCGGCTTGGCAGCTGGGAGACCGGAATCTCAGGAAAGGACACTGGCGGGGGCGGGGGTGGGGACGTGGAGGATTCAGCGGCAACAAGGGAGAGGATTGGGAAAAAGGAACTGCAAAAAAGCACAGGCAAAACAAAGCCAAACAAGCAAAGATCGAAAAAGAGAAAGGTAGAAAAGAGATGGAGAAGAGCAGAAAGATGAAGAGAAACAGCAGAAAAGAGGGACAGGAGGGCAGTCAAGCTGCAGAGCAGTGATTCCCTACCACTGGATCACCAGGGATGAGATGCAGGCAGAAGCCTGTTGGTGGATGAGGTACTCTAACACCTGACCTCTGGGTCAGAGGAACAAGCAGCAGCAGATGGGGAAAGCAACAGCAGCAACCAGACGGCACAGCACCGTGGGAAGGGGAAATCAACTAAAGGTTAGTCCCATGTACACCCAAAAGCAAATTAACAGGGGACAAGAAAAGGCAGCACCACCCCGTTGCCTCTTCCTATCTAACAGTCCCGACCAGATTCCATGTTCCCCAGCGAGTAACAGCGGATCAAGCTGCATACCAAAGGGCCTGGTCCAGTACCGGCCCGGGCCCATGGCACCCACTGCCTCCAATGGCCGATCTCAGCGACTTGAGCCAGTTAGTGGAGTCCCCCACCAGTTTTGTGCAGGGCCGCCATGATGTTGGTCAGCCGCAGTGAAGGAATTGTACAGGGCACGGTGTGCGTCACCCACAGGAACTAGGCCTGGGCCCGACTCACCCCCGGGCCTCCTTCGCTATGCATCCCACCTTCTCCTCACCTGGACAGTGACACCGGGGCTCAATGTGCTGCACTATATCCAAATCTGTGACTCAGCCAGCAGGAGCCTCAGCCAGGTGAGATTTCACAAGCCTGGTACAGCAGTCGCCACCAAGTCTGCAGGGAAACCTCCTAATGCAGGTGATGCAACAGGGCCCACTTAGGCGTGAAGTTACTGTGCTCCTGCCACACAAGTTTGGCACAGCTCAGGGGCCTTACCCTCCACAGCATCCAGCCAGCGCAACATCCTCTGGCCTGGAATGCAGAGAGGAATGACCCACCATTGGTAATCTCGTCCGTGCCCCCCAGTATAGTGGTGGTGCCTGATATACGATGCAGACCTCCCTACGTTGGCGCGCAGGAGCGCCTCTAACATTCACAGCTCCAAAGGGCACCAGACGTTCTTCTCACACAAGTCAGCAACGAGTCTCCATGCAACCTGCCAGACTTCACGACCAGGTAAGGGCGATCGCCAACACCTCAATGTCTACACTCCACAGCACCTCTGCCTCCCCCTCCGCGTCACAGACGCAGGCCCAGCGAGGCCTCCGGCCCCGGGGACTGTGTCGGCTTTGAAGGTTTTGGCTGCCATGGTGTTGCAAGGAGGGTGCTATTAAAAGGGATACCTCACAGTTTTTTCCCAGCGATGCGCCTTGTTTCATAACATAATACCTTAATCTGCATTTCCTCGTCCCCCGGGACTCTGGCTGGTCATCCTGGCTGTTGGGAGGTTTGGGGAGGTTGTTGATCTGTGCTGAACCTGGCCCGGGCTGATCCATTCTGCCTTCCATTGGTTTTATTTTCTATTTTTCATTGGCGGTTGACTTATAGGCTATTTTTGCCTCTAGGGGCAAGAAATGTCACGTTGGACTGACTAACGGGAGTTTTTTTGCAGCTAATGGGCCTTTCTGCATTTTTTTCACGCTAATGTCAAAATTGTTATCGCCTTGACACTAGTATTAGTGGCAATTTTCGCAGTGGCTAGCTGTTACTATCGCCATGTAATGACATATTGTAAATACATCGCTAACAGGGCAATAATTTTGGGTGAAAGCCTGCGTTAAGAAAACTGCAGCTAACTAATGCTGACGCTAGTTAGGGCCAGCTCTTGTACATATACCGCTAAGAGTCATGCGTCTCCATGTGGGACAGCTGCACAGAGCAAAGCACATCCTGAGCATCTTGATAGCATTCTGTAGATATCCATGCTTGCACCTTCTTCAGGCAAGCACACAGAGGATGAAAGATTTCAAAGGATAATATTTTAATATACCCTTGAGTATCATCCACATGTTTGTGAATGCTGAAGTCTGACTTCTCCATCAGGGTCTCCATCAGAAATTTTGAGATCTCCATCTATAGATTCAACAGTGGAGAAGCTGTTATTGACTCAAGGGTACACAGCGAGTAACACTGTACGGCTCAGAGCTGTTTTTTTATCCTGACCAATTGCTAGTTATCTCTCGGGATTCCAGAAGCTTTCCTCGAATACCAATGCATTGCTTTAGATGTGCATCATTTATTTTCCCATAATCAATCACAGCAAACACCACCGAGAGATCGAGAAGGAAGAAAAGACAGAATTTACCATTAACTACATTGCAGTACATCTTGGCAAGCTCTTTGAGTGCGGACATTGCTGTACTACAGCCCAGTCAGAAAAAAGGTTGATAGGTCATAAGTTTTATTCTTCATTGAATTTAGATTACTCTAATGATACATATCGTAACTATTTTGCCAAACCAAATGATTTGAGTAACAAACTAGCAGAAAGCAAAAGATCCTGTTGTTATTTTAATGTTTTGTATAGCTTAGCAAATACCATGAAGGGCATCATGGCACTGGGGGAGGACGAAAGAGAGTGAATGAGAGCACAATGAAACCACATGGGAGGCATTGAACGTTTCAGGCTTTTTCCTGAAAGCAACAGGACAAGGTATCAGTGAAAGAGCTAGTGAAGAACTATTAGAGGCTAGGAGCAGGAAAGAACGCACCTCCCCAGGCTATCTTTGTTGAGGTGGGGGACTGTAGCCGGTTTTGTAGAAAGAGAGCAGAGAGTGCAAGGTGGAACTAAGGTCCAAATTTGTTCCTGAGGTAACTGGGACAAGCATTTTAGACAGTTCTGGGAAGAAAGCAAAGGGGCTTCAACATGGATCTCTTTTTGATGGGCATCCAGTTGAGGTCTTTCAGATGGGGAGAGATGGAGGTTGCGGTTAGTGGTCGGTTCTAAATTCCACCCCACCAGCGGAATTCAGTGAGTATTGGCCACTCTGCGTAACATTTCTAATGCGAAGTTCCGGCCAAACCACCACATGGTGGAGTTTTTTTGTGTGTGTGGCTCGCCACCTGCAAATTGGCAAGCAAGAATTGTCATCCCTTAGCACCATTTTTGGGCACTAGGAGGGCACCAGAGAGATTTTCTCGAAGCAGGCGGTCGTAACCGTTCGCAGTGAGAAAGCTGCTACTTGAGTAGAAAATCTACTCCAGTGACAGCATAGAAGCTGTGCCCTCTGGCATGCTGTGTGGTGCTGTTTGTGCTGATTTTGCAGTGCAGATCTTGCTCCCAGGGCTAAAACTCAGCACCAGCATTGCAATGCTCTGATTTCAGTCCACTTGTGGAATTCCGCAGAATCTCGTAGTTTTCATGTAACTCAGTGGAGTGTAACTCTGTAAGTTCCGCCCAGCCTTAGTTGTGGCCAGAAAATCTAAAATTAACTGAGCTACAAACGTCTGGATCACCTGAAGTCAGTGTAAAAGTATGGAGATACGCACAGGTAGATGGAGTTGCCATCAACTAGGCATAAGGTGATCAAAATTGTAACAACCATTTTCTGAGCAGATAGAGGAAGAAGAGGTACAATCTTCCTGGGCCATGCTAAGTGAATGAAGCATAGCCTTTCTGTGATTGGAGCATAAAAGATGTAGACTGAAGATGTACTTCACCTTGTTCTGCTGAGATTGAGGCAGTATTTAGACCACAACTGCACTCATGCAAGCACAGCAATTAGATTGAACAACGTCAGGGTTATTTATAATGTAGATGATAATTTGAGCAGCATCAGCATAAGGTAAAGTGTATAGAACAAAAGACCAAAGAATGAGCTTAGCAACAGGGGACATACACATGTTAAACAGCGAAGATCCCTGGGCTGCTCCTTGGAAAACACCACATATCAGGTGAGTTTTAGATGACTTGAAAGGGGAGAATAATAGATCAGGTTCAATGAGAGAAAAACAAGCCATTTAAGAGCCTTGTGTGAGACTGTTGCGCAATATAGAGTGGGGGATGGTGTTGAAAGAATAGAGGCAGGGCAACCTAGGTCAGGAAGTGTTCTGAGGTCATCAGTCATGGACATTAAGGGGGAGATTTTCTGAACTATTGCGCAGGTTTTGCGTCACAAAAGTGACGCACAACAGCACAATTTTTTTTTTTACTATTTTCTTTCCAGTGCACAACTTGTTTTGCACTGGAAAGCACACCTTAAGTAGCGTAGAGCACTGCTTTGCCTTACTTTGCACCGAGAGGGAGTTACATGGGTGGTACTTAGGCTTTCCTATGCAACCACCTATGCCTTTTGATGCAAAACCATATTTACAAATATTTGTAAACTTGGTTTTGCGCCAAAAGTTAAAGCCCCATCAAAGGAGGCGCTAACAGGAGAAATGCTTATGTTTATTTAAATGTAAAATGTCTACCCCCAGGCAGCCTGTGTAAGGATATGAGGTTTGGGGATGGGAGTATAAAAGGATGAGCAGACTGAGAAGCTGTATGGCTGCTTTATTCAGAATTCTCTGAAGCTAGCACAGGCGGAGGAGAAGGAATCCGTGGTATGATCTGTTAGCATAGTGAAGGTGGGAAAGCAGTAAAGTGATGTTGCTATGAATTTGTTACATAAGGGAAAGATTAGAGACCAGAGTTATTCCAAGGTTACTTATGCTGGCTAGAATGGTGGTTAACCTCATTGTTGTGGCCAGTTTTGTTAAACACTGATATTTAGTCCATTTGTCCAAATACAAATGCTTCAGAAGTCAACCTGTTTATCTAAAAGTGGTTCAATAACATCCAGTGTTGAACTGTTGAACTGCTTGCAGGCATTGTCTGATAGAATGAGAGTTCGAATGTGATAGAGTTCCAGTTTTAGCAATATTTTCATGTTGGTTGCATAGTTGTAGAATTTGAGATTGAACAAAGAAATGAGGTCAGGTAGAGCACTAGGGTAAACATTGGAGAAATGGGACAATGATCAAGAATTGACGGGCACCTGCTATGGAGTTAAATGGTGGGATCTGTCAGTGAGGTACAAGGCAATACAATTTAAGACAGTTTCAAGAATTCCCTTTTGGCAAGTCACTGCAGGATTGTAGGGTGATGAACAGTATGAAAAGCAGAGAAATTATAACATTTCAAGCTGCTACACTTGAATTTTGTGAGGATATTTTTTTTCAACTAAATAATTGCTGAGCGGCTGGATTAAAACATGGCGGACGCTCAGCAAATTTACAGTGCCTTCATAGAAGATGCCCTGCCATAGGCTCCTCTGAAGGCACAGAGAACTCTTCCAGGCACACAGATATCTCCAAGTATGGTTTGCTTTAGTCATCAAGACTGTATAGTTTGTGCCTTCACTACCCTATGAGCATGTGAAAGAGTAATATTTTTTATTGTATTTTTTTTATTTTAAACAGTACATCGGACAACCATATGTTATGGCATAGAACAGCATTACAGAAACAATAATCAAAAATCGAGGCATTACACAGATAAGGAAAGAAAATAAGAACTAAGCATGCAAGTACAGGAAAAGGGCACAGCAAAAACAAGAAACACCATCTGGAAGGTACCAGGTAAAAAAAAAAGCAAATGAGAAAATAGAGAAAAAAAAACATAAGGGTAGGCACAAGCATGAAACACAGTCTAGCCTATCCAATCCGATATGGGACTCCATATTTTACGACCCATTTCCTGTCGTTTTCGGCTTTTTAACCTATAAACTGCTGTTTCCATATTATAAATTGCTAGCAATCGAGATCGCCAGTTAATAAAAGTAGGGGGATCAGAACGAATCCATTAGGTAGTAATCCCTGATCTGTAGATAGACATAGCTACGAATATAAAGCAATTTTCTATTTGACTTCGTGCTGACAAATTCCGAGGTTGGTCTATCTCCAGAATAACTAGGCTAGATGTTAGCTTGAAAACTTTCCCAGAGACCTGAGTAAGAAAAGCTTCAATATCTTATATGTAGATAGAAAGCCTGGGGCAAGAAAAAAACATGTGTAAAGTGTCAGCAGCAAAATGGCCACATCTACTACACGAGTTCCCATTAAGCATGGGCGTAAAATCCATTCCGCTTGCGGATTTCGCGGATTTTCTGTAAATTTGCAATCTGCGAACTCTCGCAAATTTGCTGAAAATCCGCAAATTCGTAACGGCGTTTTTTTTTGCTTGGTGATACAATATTGCGGCGCGCGGCGTTCTCTTACTGTCATTCAGCGTTTGCCGAGTTGTTTTTCTCGATATTTTGCGAGTGCTGCGCCATTTTGGATCTTGCTGCGGGATCCCGCGGGAGTTTGGCGACCGCGATTACGTAATCGCGGCTTGCCACCTTGCACAGCACGCATTGCGAGAGTTCGCAATTGCGAACACGTAGATGCTGCGGGCAGCAACAATCTCGCACCGTGAAATTACAGAATTTGCAATTCTGCACAAGAAATCCACCAGCAAGCAGCATAAACCTTCTGAAAATGATGATTTTTATCAGAATAACTCCTCAGGTTGACATTTGCCTACACTTATTTTTGCAAGGAGTCCATTTTGGGGGGGGGGTGGGAGGAAGGAAGTGCCTCACAGTCTCCAACTTCCTGTACCTGTCCAGCAGGCTCCTCCCAGTGCTTTCTTCATGTGCTGGTCACTTTCATTCGGATCTTGAACTGGAAGGATTACTTTTTGTGGATGCTGCTGGATATTTGGATTTGAGGCCTTTTTGACTTTCTTTGGATCACCTTTGGATTAGAAATTTCACAAGTAAGTTTGTTTGGGGCATTACAGTTGCTGCAACAACAATTTTGGAATTTCTCGATTTTTGGGCTGTTGTTGGGGCCTTTTGCCCAGGGGTAGTGAGTGGTGCATTGACTGAGTCTTTCTGTGGGGTCTCTTTAATGTAAACATCATGGAGGGCATGGATGGCATGGGATTGTGCTGATTTTTGTGTGCTTTTCGATTTTTTGGCTGCTGTTGGGGCCTTTTGCCCAGGGCTAGTGAAGGGTGCATGGGCCTAGTCTTTCTGTCGGGTGTCTTGAATTTAAACATCATTGAGGGCATGGATGGCATGGGAATGTGCTGATTTTTTTGTATTTTTCGATTTTTTGGGCTGTTGATGGGGACTGGCCATGTGGGTGGGGGCCATTTTGAGTGCTGGTACAGGCAGGCCCTGGCCATGTGCCTGGGGGCAAGGGGCCATTTTGAATGCAGGCATTGTTCTCAGGCCTGCACCCATTTTGCCTAGCTTTCATCCATTGTGCCCAGGGGTAGTGAGTGGTGCATGGGCCTAGTCTTTCTGTGGGGTGTCTTGAATTTAAACATCATTGAGGGCATGGATGGCATGGGATTATGCTGATTTATATGTGTTTTTTGATTTTTTTGGCTGCTGTCGGGGCCTTTTGCCCAGGGGTAGTGAGTGGTGCATGGACTGAGTCTTTCTGTGGGGTCTCTTTAATGTAAACATCATGGATGGCATGGATGGCAAAGGATTGTGCTGATTTTTCTGTGTTTTTCGATTTTTTGGGCTGTTGATGGGGACTGGCCTTGTGGGTGGGGGCCATTTTGAGTGCTGTTACAGGCAGGCCCTGGCCATGTGCCTGGGGGCAAGGGGCCATTTTGAATGCCGGCAGTGTTCTCAGGCCTGCACCCATTTCGCCTATCTTTCATCCATTATGCCCAGGGGTAGGGAGTGGTGCATGGGCCTAGTCTTTCTGTGGGGTGTCTTGAATTTAAACATCATTGAGGGCATGGATGGCATGGGATTGTGCTGATTTTTATGTGTTTTTCGATTTTCTGGCTGCTGTTGGGGCCTTTTGCCCAGGGGTAGTGAGTGGTGCATGGACTGAGTCTTTCTGTGGGGTCTCTTTAATGTAAACATCATGGATGGCATGGATGGCATGGGATTGTGCTGATTTTTCTGTGTTTTTCAATTTTTTGGGCTGTTGATGGGGACTGGCCATGTGGGTGGGGGCCATTTTGAGTGCTGGTACAGGCAGGCCCTGGCCATGTGCCTGGGGGCAAGGGGCCATTTTGAATGCAGGCAGTGTTCTCCGGGCTGCGCCCATTTTGCCTAGCTTTCATCCATTATGCCCAGGGGTAGTGAGTGGTGCATTGGCCTAGACTTTTTGTGGGGTGTCTTGAAATTAAACATCATTGAGGGCATGGATGGTATGGGATTGTGCTGATTTTTATGTGTTTTTCGATTTTTTTGGCTGCTGGTGGGGCCTTTTGCCCAGGGCTAGTGAGTGGTGCACGCACTGAGTCTTTCTGTGGGGTGTCTTTAATGTAAACATCATGGAGGGCATGGATGGCATGGGATTGTGCAGATTTTTCTGTGTTTTTTGATGTTTTGGGCTGTTGATGGGGACTGGCCTTGTGGGTGGGGGCCATTTTGAGTGCTGTTACAGGCAGACCCTGGCCATGTGCCTGGGGGCAAGGGGCCATTTTGAAAGCAGGCAGTGTTCTCAGGCCTGCACCCATTTCGCCT
Source organism: Lissotriton vulgaris (assembly GCF_964263255.1). Classification (NCBI taxonomy): domain Eukaryota; kingdom Metazoa; phylum Chordata; class Amphibia; order Caudata; family Salamandridae; genus Lissotriton; species Lissotriton vulgaris. Next base: position 1,057,567,531 of record NC_141689.1, on the reverse strand, counting down.
ATCTTTCATCCATTATGCCCAGGGGTAGTGAGTGGTGCATGGGTCTAGTCTTTCTGTGGGGTGTCTTGAATTTAAACATCATTGAGGGCATGGCTGGCATGGGATTGTGCTGATTTTTACGTGTTTTTCGATTTTTTTGGCTGCTGTTGGGGCCTTTTGCCCAGGGGTAGTGAGTGGTGCATGGACTGAGTCTTTCTGTGGGGTCTCTTTAATGTAAACATCATGGAGGGCATGGATGGCATGGGATTGTGCTGATTTTTCTGTGTTTTTCAATTTTTTGGGCTGTTGATGGGGACTGGCCATGTGGGTGGGGGCCATTTTGAGTGCTGGTACAGGCAGGCCCTGGCCATGTGCCTGGGGGCAAGGGGCCATTTTGAATTCAGGCAGTGTTCTCCGGGCTGCGCCCATTTTGCATAGCTTTCATCCATTATGCCCAGGGGTAGTGAGTGGTGCATTGGCCTAGACTTTTTGTGGGGTGTCTTGAAATTTAACATCATTGAGGGCATGGATGGTATGGGATTGTGCTGATTTTTATGTTTTTCGATTTTTTTGGCTGCTGGTGGGGCCTTTTGCCCAGGGCTAGTGAGTGGTGCACGCACTGAGTCTTTCTGTGGGGTCTTTTTAATGTAAACATCATGGAGGGCATGGATGGCATGAGATTGTGCTGATTTTTCTGTGTTTTTTGATGTTTTGGGCTGTTGATGGGGACTGGCCTTGTGGGTGGGGGCAATTTTGAGTGCTGTTACAGGCAGGCCCTGGCCATGTGCCTGGGGGCAAGGGGCCATTTTGAAAGCAGGCAGTGTTCTCAGGCCTGCACCCATTTCGCCTATCTTTCATCCATTATGCCCAGGGGTAGTGAGTGGTGCATGGGCCTAGTCTTTCTGTGGGGTTTCTTGAATTTAAACATCATTGAGGGCATGGCTGGCATGGGATTGTGCTGATTTTTATGTGTTTTTCGATTTGTTTGGCTGCTGTTGGGGCCTTTTGCCCAGGGGTAGTGAGTGGTGCATTGACTGAGTCTTTCTGTGGGGTCTCTTTAATGTAAACATCATGGAGGGCATGGATGGCATGGGATTGTGCTGATTTTTCTGTGTTTTTCGATTTTTTGGGCTGTTGATGGGGACTGGCCATGTGGGTGGGGGCCATTTTCAGTGCTGGTACAGGCAGGCCCTGGCCATGTGCCTGGGGGCAAGGGGCCATTTTGAATGCAGGAAGTGTTCCCTGGCCTGCACCCATTTTGCCTAGCTTTCATCCATTATGCCGAGGGGTAGTGAATGGTGCATGGGCCTCGTCTTTCTGTGGGGTGTCTTGAATTTAAACATCATTGAGGGCATGGATGGCATGGGATTGTGCTGATTTTTATGTGTTTTTCGATTTTTTGGGCTGCTGTTGGGGCCTTTTGCCCAGGGCTAGTGAGTGGTGCACGCACTGAGTCTTTTTGTGGGGTCTCTTTAATGTAAACATCATGTAGGGCATGGATGGCATGGGATTGTGCTGATTTTTCTGTGTTTTTCGATTTTCTGGGCCGTTGATGGGGACTGGCCATGTGGGTGGGGGGCCATTTTGAGTGCTGGTACAGGCAGGCCCTAGCCATGTGCCTGGGGGCAAGGGGCCATTTTGAATGCAGGCAGTGTTCTCAGGACTGCACCCATTTTTGCCTAGCTTTCATCCATTATGCCCAGGGGTAGTGAGTGGTGTATGGGCCTAGTCTTTCTGTGGGGTGTCTTGAATTTAAACATCATTGAGGGCATGGATGGCATGGGATTGTGCTACTTTTTATGTGTTTTTCGATTTTTTGGCTGCTGTTGGGGCCTTTTGCCCAGGGGTAGTGAGTGGTGCATGGACTGAGTCTTTCTGCGGGGTCTCTTTAATGTAAACATCATGGAGGGCATGGATGGCATGGGATTGTGCTGATTTTTCTGTGTTTTTCGAATTTTTTGGGCTGTTGATGGGGACTGGCCATGTGGGTGGGGGCCATTTTGAGTGCTGGTACAGGCAGGCCCTGGCCATGTGCCTGGGGGCAAGGGGCCATTTTGAATGCAGGCAGTGTTCACAGGCCTACACCCATTTTGCCTAGCTTTCATCCATTATGCCCAGGGGAATTGACGGTGCATGTGCCTAGTCTTTCTGTGGGGTGTCTTGAATTTAAACATCATTGAGGGCATGGATGGCATGGGATTGTGCTGATTTTTATGTGTTTTTCGATTTTTTTGGCTGCTGTTGAGGCCTTTTGCCCAGGGGTAGTGAGTGGTGCTTGGACTGAATCTTTCTGTGGGGTCTCTTTAATGTACACATCATGGAGGGCATGGATGGCATTGGATTGTGCTGATTTTTCTGTGTTTTTCGATTTTTTGGGCTGTTGATGGGGACTGGTCATGTGGGTGGGGGCCATTTTGAGTGCTGGTACAGGCAGGCCCTGGACATGTGCCTGGGGGCAAGGGGCCATTTTGAAAGCAGGCAGTGTTCTCCGGTCTGCACCCATTATGCCTAGCTTTCATCCATTATGCTCAGGGGTAGTGAGTGGTGCATGGGCCTAGTCTTTCTGTGGGGTGTCTTGAATTTAAACATCATTGAGGGCATGGATGGCATGGGATTGTGCTGATTTTTATGTGTTTTTCGATTTTTTTGGCTGCTGTTGGGGCCTTTTGCCTTGGGCTAGTGAGTGGTGCACGCACTGAGTCTTTCTGTGGGGTCTCTTTAATGTAAACATCATGGAGGGCATGGATGGCATGGGATTGTGCTGATTTTTCTGTGTTTTTCGATTTTTTGGGCTGTTGATGGGGACTGGCCATGTGGGTGGGGGCCATTTTGAGTGCTGGTACAGGCAGGCCCTGGCCATGTGCCTGGGGCAAGGGGCCATTTTGAATGCAGGCAGTGTTCTCAGGACTGCACCCATTTTGCCTAGCTTTCATCCATTATGCCCAGGGTTAGTGATTGGTGCATGGGCCTAGTCTTTCTGTGGGGTGTCTTGAATTTAAACATCATTGAGGGCATGGATGGCATGGGATTGTGCTGATTTTTATGTGTTTTTCGATGTTTTGGCTGCTGTTGGGGCCTTTTGCCCAGGGGTAGTGAGTGGTGCATGGACTAAGTCTTTCTGTGGGGTCTCTTTAATGTAAACATCATGGAGGGCATGGATGTCATGGGATTGTGCTGATTTTTGTGTGTTTTTCGATTTTTTTGGCTGCTGTTGGGGCCTTTTGCCCAGGGCTAGTGAGTGGTGCATGGGCCTAGTCTTTCTGTGGGGTGTCTTGAATTTAAACAAGATTGAGGGCATGGATGGCATGGGATTGTGCAGATTGTTCGGACTCGGGCCCCAGTCCTCTATTGATGACCATGAGCCCGATTCACAGAATGAACTTAAGACTAAATCCTAAACTTACTACTATTTTGTATTCACAGAATGCACTTACTACTTTCGGGATTCACAGTGTGAACTTACTACTTTCGGGATTCACAGAATGAACTTACTACTTTCGGTATTCACAGAATAGACTTAAGACTACTAACTTTACGTCCGAACTCGGGCCGTAAATTACGGCCCGGGGGCGGAATTTCTGGCTTGGGGGCGGAGCTTGCGACCCGGAGGCGGAGCTTCCGGGCTGGAGGCGGAGCTTCCGGGTCGGAGGCGGAGCTTGCGGCCCAGAGGTGGGCATTTCAGCCATGCCTAAATCCCCACTTCTGGGCCGTAAGCTCCGCCTCCCGCCCGGAAGCTCCGCCTCCGGGCCGCAAGCTCCGCCCCCAAGCCGGAAATTCCGCCCCCGGGCCGTAATTTACAGCCCGAGTTCGGACGTAAAGTTAGTAGTCTTAAGTCTATTCTGTGAATACCGAAAGTAGTAAGTTCATTCTGTGAATCCCGAAAGTAGTAAGTTCACTCTGTGAATCCCGAAAGTAGTAAGTGCATTCTGTGAATACCAAATAGTAGTAAGTTTAGGATTTAGTCTTAAGTTCATTCTGTGAATCGGGCCCCATGTCTTTGCTGTCACATGACTCGCCAGTTACACATAAAAGCTAGTCCTACCATAGTGTTGGTGCTTGTTGTTGCTAACCTGTGGGTTCCTGGTATCCTGGTTCCTTTTTTTTTTTGTTTTTTTTTAAAAAAAAAAAAAAAAAAAAAACTTTTTAATTACACCAAATTTGGCAAAAGGGTAGCTCTTGGTTCAGAAAGCACCCTTTTTTTCAAATGGTGTAAATATTGATAACTTTTGAATCAGTACGCGGTGTCCATACTTATAGACCTTGAAAACCACGCCAAGTTTTACCCACACATATTGCGATTTAGATACTATGGTTCTGACAGAGTGTATCTTGAGCATAAGGCAAGTTATGTTCTGACAGGTGCCATAACCGTACTAGCTTTACCAAGCCGCTGTGTTTATACCGACAGAACTTTTTACTACGCCAAATGCCTAACGACTAGTGCCTCCAGATCCAAGCGGATATACGCCGTTTTGCAGGTAAAACTTGAACCCTTTTCTATAGTTGGTTGTCATAACTGAGTGTTTGGAAACCGAACCTATTACAGTTATGCTTCCCTTTAGACTCTTACTTTAACATATGACATGATCTGCGTTTATACCCAACACAGGTCACACTTTACCAGTCAACTAAGACGCTGTGAATACTCTTACAACTACGCCCAGTACCTTACGCTTAGTGGTCCTAATACCAAACCTACATATTCCATACTACAGGTAAACTTCGAACCATCTTTCCCAGGAGCATGCTTCCTTAATTACAAGCCTTTTTTTTTTTTTTTTTAATATTTTTATTAATGAGATGGATTAGAATACAAAAAAGAAAAACACACAGCATACATACACAGGTATAGATTAAAAGCTGGGTAAAACACATAAAAAAAAATGTCAATATACATGGAGGATTAAAAAGATCGACATCTAGCCACACACAAGCTTCTTATTTTTAAATTTACATATAGTCCATTTCATCCTCTTGCTTCCCTCCATTTACTAAGGGGTGCCCAAATTTTTTTCCCAAAATCTTTCTTCTTTGGCCCCTTAAAGTTATATAGACAGTCCTCGATATTATGAATCCCTAGCAATCTGGTTAGCCATATCTGGAATGAAGGTGCTATTGGGTCTTTCCAGGCTGCCGCTATTAAAATTCTTAATACCGCAACACACAAGAATACAAAGGCTTCCGCATCCTGAGAAATATTAAGATTTTCATCCCTGCCAATTAAAACCGTCGTTGGGGATAGAAGAATTTGACCCTCTAGCAACCCCGATAAAAACTTCTCCATTTCAGTTAAGATCGGTTTTAAATTTGGACAAGAATAAAACATATGTATTAAATCTGCTGGGCCTTGATCACACCTTGGACATCTGTCCGTCTCCCTTTTTCCCCATTGATACAGTTTCGCAGGTGTGTAGTATAAGTTAAAAATCATCTTATAATGTTGAGCTTTTAGGTTAGTTGCTCTTAAAATTTTCTTATTCATTGCCAATGCATAATCCACATCCACATTTGGGTCCCCGGTTTTAATAGCCCAAGCATTTTCCACCTGTACAACATCATCTTCCATGGCCTGTAACAGAAAACCATAACCTATTTTAATCTTCCTACCCCCATTCCTTACATATTGGACAATCGGATTGACCTCCTGAATAGAGATCCTGGGTCTTATGGATTTCACCGATTGTTCTATCTGGTTGTACAGCATCCAATGATTCGCTGAGATACCATATCTTTGTTGTAGGGTCTCAAATCCCAACATTTCTTCCTTATTCATAACATCCCCCAAATGCAGAATACCCAACCTTTTCCATAGAGCACTATTTCTATTCTGTCCCAGATGCATGAATGGGGTTGACTCCCACAGGTCTATAATTCCATTAATTTTAGGGATTTTAAGAAATTTCAAGATTAACTTCCAAACCCCCCATACCCTTAACATGACCTTACATTTGCTCCTCTTAAAAAATTGAGCACTCACTTCCCGGGTTAAAATTCCATTGGCTTTTTCACCGACTGCCAATTCGTATATTGTAGGAACCCTAGGAGAGTCATCAGATAAATTAACACATAGTAGATGTTTCATATGTAGCAGTAGACATACCCAATGATATAACCTTAGATTAGGAGCAGCTAGCCCTCCTCTCTCTAATGGTAATGACGATTTAGCCAATGACCTTCTAACTTTCCCGTATTGCCAGAGAAATTTTGAAAACACTGCGTCCATTTTTTTCATCAGGGATTCATCAATTAGCAGCGGAATAGCCCGGAATAAATACAGCAATTTTGGAAACATTGTCATCTTGAGCACATTAACTCGTCCAATCAGGGAGAGATGTAAAACATCGATCCTCTTAAGTTCTTTCTCAATCTCCACTAGTACTGGCAGATAATTTTCCTGAGTTATTTTGCCCACATCAGCATTAATTTTAATTCCTAAATAAATCGCCGCATCAACATATCTTTGATCTTTTTTCAGAATGTTCTTTGTGCAAATTATTATTGTTTTATCGGTATTAAGTTTGTATCCTGAATATATACCAAAGTGCTGAGCCAAGTTGTATAATTCTTGTATTGCAATATCTGGTTTATTTGTAACTATTGCTAGATCATCTGCATATGCTAAGATCTTAGTAGCATAACCGTGAGATATCACAGGGGAAATTCTCTCCGTCGCCACAATTTTCCTAATCAGAGGGTCTATGTATAAGGCAAACAAAATGGGTGAACACGGGCAACCCTGACGTGTGCCCCTTTTAATCGATATCTCCTCTGATTGGAGCCCCATGGTGGTGATTCTAGCCACCGGATTCGCATACATAGCCCTAATACCTCTCCTACAGTTTTCTCCGAAACCTCTTTTCTCCAACACCTCCCACATATAATTCCATACAACCCGATCGAACGCCTTCTTGGCATCCAATAAAATCATAGCCATATCACCCCCGACAGCCGTAACAGCATCAAATAATGTAATGGCCCTAGCTGTATGTTCGGTGGTACCCCGCCCTGGGACGAATCCATGCTGCCAGGGTGACACTAGATGACCTATAATCCCTCCTAGTCTCTTAGCCCAAACTTTTGAATATAATTTCGCGTCTGTGTTTATCAATGAGATTGGCCTATATGACCCGGGATTATCCTCTGGCTTCCCCTTTTTGTGAAATACCACAATGTTAGTCTGCTTCCACGTATCTGGGATAGTACCTGAACATATAACTCCATTAAAAAGATCCACAAAAACTGGCAGAATTTCTTCACTCAGAGCCCTGTAAACCTCGATTGGAATTCCATCTGGGCCAGCTGCTTTGCCCAATGCCAGTTCACTTAAAGCATTCATTATCTCTTCGCTTGTTATGCTCGCTTCCAATCGATCTCTATCCGCCTCCCCAACCCTAGGTGTTATGGGGAATTGGTCTTGTCTATGGGACAACCTCCCTGGCTCCTGGTCATATAGCTTTTGATAAAAGTCTTGAAACACTTGTACTATGGATTTTGGGTCATTATACTCTCTCCCATTAAATTTCATCTTGCTAATTTTCTTTCTGTTCATATCCTGTCTTATGCGCAATGCTAGTGCTCTCCCAGCTTGCTCCCCTGTCTCATAACGCCTAGCTCTTTGAGTCTGATATTCACAAATCTCCTTTTGGGTAATTAGTTTTAAAAGGTCCCCCTTAATCCTAGCCATATTTCTTATGGTCTCACTACTATCTTTACCAGTTATTATCTCATCAATGTGGTGTCTCTCTTTTACTGCCAGATCTGCTGTAAGTGTATCTATCTTGATTTTGTCCTCTTTCCTGATTCTCGATGAACAGCTAATCGTCTCCCCCCTTAATGCGGCTTTAAACGACTCCCAAACCCCATTCCTGGAGGCACTATATCTATTGCAATCGAAGAATTCCTTTGTCCATATTTTCATATGTTTTAAGAATCTCTCATCATTTAATAACTTTCTCTCAAAAGTCCATCTAGATATTTTCCTACCCACAATGGGACCTTTATAATCAAGTATCAAAGGGCTGTGATCAGAAATTACTCTCGGTAATTTCTGAATATTTACCTTGCCTATCTCCTCTTGTGTAATAAAAAAATAATCTAGCTTGGAATACTTTTGCGCTGGATGAGAGAAGTACGTATAACCCCGATCACCTGGCATCTTTTCTCCCCATACATCCAGCAAGCCATGTGATTGTAACATGGAGCTGATCGCTGTATTGACTTTACGTTTGCGGCCTGTAAAGGTAGTCCCCAATTGCCAATCCCCAGAGATATTCATGTCCCCACACACTATCATTGGGGCTGTCCAATTAGCCAATTCCTCCTCTAATTTATCGAACACCGTAGGATCATCCTCATTTGGACCGTATATTACACATAATGTAAACCCCATACTCATTTCCGCTAAAATCCATCTACCCGAACCATCCGTTTTTATACGTTTAGCACCGCCCAGATAATTTTTAGCTAATATAGCCACTCCTCTTGTCATTGCTGTTTGGGTGGAACATCCGATCAAAGTAAACCCATACAGTTCTAAGACCTTCCTATTGTTCCATGGGATATGGGTTTCCTGAACACAAACTATGTCAATATTATTCGATCTCACCAGATGACTCATTCTCTGCCGTTTCTTCCAATCATTTAACCCCCCAGCATTTATACTACATATTCTAATGTCTGACATTTTTTACAAGTTTACCTTTCTCCCGAAAATTCATATCCAGATACCTGATATCAACCTGAAAATTATTCCTTTCCATCTCAAATTTTTTCTTTTTCATTATTTTCAACCCCCCTTCCCTCCCCACCCCCACCCACTCCTCCCTCTGCACTCTCACCCTCCCCCTCCGAGGCTCCAATTTAGGGCCTCCCCTCACCCCCCCGCTTGACTAGAGGCGCTCAGACCTTGGGTCTGTGCACGTGATGGTTGCAGCTGTGTGAGGAGAAGAGATTACGCTTCACATTTTTTATGCTTTTTCTAGACCCCTCACCTTCTTATATTTTTCCTTTCCCTTTTTTTTCAATTTCCCCATTTACTTTTTGGTTCCCCTTTCACCCCTCAGTGATAACATCTCACCCAAAAGTTGAGCACTCCCCCTACAAGTATTTCAGTGGTTCATTACGCAAATTTCCTAGTGCCATTTAGTATTCCCTGTACTCCATCTATGACTGCAGGAACTCTTTGGCTTTAATCTCTGAGGAGAAATAGAATACTTTCCCGTCCTGGATTACTTTCAACTGGGCAGGATTAATCAGATATGCCTGCATACCCTTGTCTTGAAAAGGTTTTATCATTTGTCGCAGCCTCCAACGCCTCTCAACTGTAATGTGACAAAAGTCCGGACGGACAAAAAAGGTATACTCATCTACTGTTTTCCTTTTATCAGGCCTTGCCCTCTCAAATATTGCTTGTCTTAGGTTGAAATTACCCAAAAAAATTAATATCGCCCTAGGTTTATCCCCCTCTTTGGCCTTTTTGTAGATATTTTTGTAGATATTAGATGGGGTGCGATGCGCTCTCTGAATTTCCCTATCAAAATCCCAATCTTTTAGTTCTATGAAAGCGGATGAAAACAATTTTACAATGAAACCTTTCATGTCTGTCCCCTCAGCCCCCTCCGGAATTCCCAGGACACGTAGATTATTTTGCCTCGATCTGTTCTCCAACGACTCCAGTTTCCATTGGATGTCCGTAAGATTTTTTGCCTGACTGTCAACTTTATCAACTGCTGCTGCGGCATCGGCTTCTGTGGATACCACTCTCTCTTCCAAATTGGTCACTCGTTCCCCCAGGTTCACACAGGCCTTAGTAAGTTTCCTCACCACCCCTTGCATCTTTCTAACCGCCGCCTGTGATCTCCGACTTTCTTGCCGTGACTCTTCTCTATGAGCCAATATCTCCTGATGAATGATCTCCAAGAGTGACATTTGTGCTGAGTCTCCTTCTGGACTATCTGCTGAGGCATTTAGTTGTGATACATCTTTTCTTTGATTAGAAACTTTCGCTTTCCCCACCATTTTTACTGCTGTATTAGGAGGACTACTTTCCTCGGGTTCCAAATCGCTACCAGTCTCTATGTCACTGGTTTCCTGTCCCGAACTTTCTTCACCATCCTCTGACCATTCCCCACCTTCAGATACTGAAAAAAATGCTTCACTCAGTGTCTCTTTTTTACTACAGCTACTACCCCCAGTATTGTCCTCCAGAATTTTTTCTAAGCCAGGTTGACTTGAATCACCCTCCTCCAGCTGAGCTCCCATTGTCAACTCCAATGGATCTTCACCTACCCCCATTACTACTGTACTTGGTTGCTCAGCGGGTTCTTCCACTGTAGCCGTAGCCAAAGATGCCACCTCATTACCAGCAGCAACAAGGGTATCGGGGGTAGCAGGGGTAGTGGGGGCGGCAGTGACAGCCAGTATATTATCTTCCTTTTGTTCTTTTATGTCTTTGGTCTTGTTCAACTTTTGAAAAATATCCGATATTGGAATAGTACCCACACTATCCAGGTTTCCTTTATTGGAGCCCTGCTGTACTGTTTTTTTAACTTGAGGGGAGCCTTGTTTCTTCCCCTTAATGCCATCAATATCCGATGCCTCCGCTTGCTCTGCCGCTGCCTTCCTCCTAGCAGCCGCCTTCGCACTGGCGCTCTGCTTAGGAGCCATTATTGCCCTCCGCCTCTCCTCTGTCCCAAATGTCTCCTTACCGGTTGCGAAATCGTCGGTTTCGACAACAGTATCTGTCTCCGCCTTAATCTGCAAAGCTCCGATGTCCTCCAGAGTGCTCCTTGTCTGCCCCTTCTCGCCAGACGGTAGATTTGTCACTGTCTTCCCTTGTTTCCCGTGGAGCTTCTTTCTCAGCCGAGTTCGCTGCCTCCAAGCCAAACTCCGCGAGGCTTCCAGGCTGAGTACAAACTCCGCGAGCTCCGTAAGCTCCGCCGCCTCCGCTCGTGGTCCGATGACAGCTCCGCCTCTGATCCGCCGTGTCAGCTGTGCGAGCCCCAGGAGCAGCCGCTTCAGCGGCAGACTGCAGGTCAGTTTCATCCAGCCGCGCTCACTCCGATAACTCTTCTTTTCCACTGCCCACCTTTGTCAAAACATCATAAGAGACTCGAGCTTTAGTTTGACACATCCGTTTTCAATTTTGTGGGGAAAATCAAGGGCCTTAATCCTCCATAGCGCTCCTCCTCACACAAGCTGCTTCCCGACCGTCTCACACGGTCGCCATCTTGCCCCCCCTGGTATCCTGGTTCCTGTGTTTCCTGCTTCACGTTTGCAGATTCTCACAGGCTCGTGAGAATCGTTGGTCTGCCCCTTTTTGACCTCCTTTGAAGCCAGTTCCTGGGTTGTTATTCCTGTCCCTAACCCCCCCCATTTCCTTCGTTTTCTCCCCTTTGTAGTGAGTTAGTTAGCTGAAGTTCCTTGCCACTTTTTTGTGTTTCGTTTTTACTCTTTGTTCATCCGCTTTAACATCGAGTGGAGGGTATTCAGGGGCTCCTGGTTACCTCCCCAGCGGACGACCTGATTTCTATTTTCTTCCCGGAGCACGGCGAGACTGTACCGGGGTATGCGCTGTGTCGCGCTGTCCGCTTGCCGTGCAGAGACCTACAGTAACCGCTCCTTGTCGTTTTAGGGCGGAAGTGACGTTTGCGGTCGTTCCGCGAGTTTAATCATGGCCCGGGAAGTACACTCTGTTTTCCCCTGAGACGGTGTTTATTGCCGTTTTCTATTTATTGTGCCTAGAAGGGTATCTGCCCAAGCAGGGGTTTTTTGTTCATGTCAGCATACCATGACATGTTGTTTTTTACCCTGTAACATCCCGAAAGAGCTCCGAGTATTCTCTCCCTAAGATCAGTCCCATAGTACTTACCCAAGAGAAGTTATCTTGGTGTTGCTTGTTTCCTGGACTGAAACCCCCTCGAAGCAAAGCCTGCATTCGACTTTGGTAAGTCTATGTGTTGTATAATGCTGGATATGGTTGTCAATGATAGATTGGGGACTGAGTTATTATTGTGAGGTGTTTTGTTTCCCTGTTCATGCAGGTGCAGATGCGAGGAGGAGGGATTTGTTTGTGCTTCGCTCTACAGGGGTGGAAGGCTTGGTGTCTCTACTAATTCCACCCCCTTTTCAGGGTCATTGGCTTACTCATTGGTTACATCAAGTGAGTGGCTAGTGAGTCGGGGAAGTGGATTGGGACATACTTCGTTCCTGCAGTGTGTGGGTTGTGTGGGAGCCCAACAGAATAACAAGCCCACGTTATAATACACTGCCTGGACGAATATGGATGTGGATTCAGAACATATGGCAGGGGGGGGGCACTGATGCCCCGACCATGCAGGATGTAATGGGAGCCCTAGCAGCCTTACAGTCCCAGGTGCATGATTTAAGGCAGGAGAACGTTGGGCTGAGACAGGAATTGGGCGGTGTGAGGGCGCGAGAACAGATACAACCAAGGGGTCAGCCTCCTATAATACAGCCTGCAACGTTTCAATATGGAGGGGCGGGACAGAGCAATCCTGGAGGCGGGGCTCCCATAGCTATTACTGTGACATCACCCGTTCCAGTTCCCTTGGCTCCGCCTGAATGTTTTTATGGGGACAGTGCGAAGTTTGAGATGTTCATGAATCAGTGCCAGTTACATTTCATGTGCAGACCCGGTGCCTTTCCCGATGACTCTGCGAAAGTAGCGTTCACTCTCTCATATTTGGCTGGTACTGCTGCCCAGTGGGCTATACCCTTGGTGGAAGGCAGAGATCAGGTATTGCGTGATTTTGAGGCCTTCAAGGAGTTGATGCGGGGGTTGTTTGCTAAACATGCATTCATGCAAGCCAGTGATTCCGAATTGTTGAAGTTACGGCAAGGCAGGCAGGATCTTCTAACGTATATAGCGACCTTCAACCGGTTGGTATTAGAGACTCAATGGCCCGCGGAAAAGCGGACCTCATTGTTCTACCAGGGTCTGAGTGAAGAACTGAAGGATGTGGTGTCCCAGGTGGTGGATCCTCCAGAGGAGTGTGCCGCGTTCATAGACTTGGTTGTGAAACTGAATCATAGGCTTTCAGAGCGACGTGGGGATCGTGCACGTTTTCAGGTTTCCCGGGGAAACTTTATGAAATCAGAGGTTAAACAGCCCCTTGGGGAGCAGAAGTCATCACCGGAACCAATGGAGATAGGGGGAGTAAGGGGGCCTCTGACCCCAGAGGAAAAGAAAAGAAGAAGAGACAAGAATTTATGTCTCTATTGTGGACAGGGAGGCCATTTTGCAAGGGAGTGTCCTGTTAAACCATCAGGTGCAGGGCATGGAAAAAGGTGGCATATGTACAGGTGGGAAGTTCCCAACTCACTGAGCACTCAAGGGGTCAGTATGAGGTGTTGGGGGCAGTGGATTTGGCACCCAGACATTTTGTCATCACTGCCCATCTCTTGTTGGCCGCGCAAAGACGAGTACCAGTATCGGTGCTCTTAGATTCCGGTGCCACTGATAATTTCATTGATATATCATTAGCAGAGAAGTTGGGTGTTCCCTGTCAATATAAGAAGCAACCGGAGCCAGTAAGAGCGATTGACAGGACTGAACTGTCCTCAGGTTGCATCACCCGACAGACAATGCCTTTGCGGTTGTTGTGTGAAAATGGACACTCGGAGCGGGTGGTGTTTGATTTGATTGATGCGCCTTCATTCGGTCTGGTGTTAGGGGTTCCTTGGCTCCAGGAACCCAATCCCAGGATCGATTGGGTGCAGCGTTTGGTGACATTGGATTCACATTATTGTTTGGGACATTGTTATAGCGAGGCCAGTGAGAAGGTCCCTTTGTTGTCCTGCGCAGCAATGGAAGGAGGTGGGGTCCCAGTGCAGTATGCTGCTTACAAAGATGTCTTCGACAAGGGTTGTGCCCAGAGCTTACCACCACATCGGTCTTTTGACTGTAGGATCGACCTGGTGGCAGGGGTTCCTTTGCCATGTAGTCGTATTTACGCACTATCCGAACCTGAGGAAAAACACCTCAAGGAATATCTGGATGAGATGCTAGGACTGGGGTTTATCCGTCCTTCTTCTTCGCCTGTGTCTTCAGCTATCTTTTTCATACCAAAGAAGGAAGGGACGTTAAGGGCTTGTGTGGATTAGCGGACATTAAATAAGGCAACGGTGAAGAACAGGTACCCTCTTCCGCTCATCCCTGTGTTGCCGGACCAGCTTCGCAAGGCCACGGTGTTTACTAAATTGGACTTGCGTGGAGCTTATCATTTGATCCGTGTCCGGCCGGGGGATGAGTGGAAGATGGCTTTTAAAACTAAACATGGCCTGTTTGAGTACTGTGTGATGCCGTTTGGCCTTTGCAATGCGCCAGTGGCGTTCCAGTATTTCATTAACGAAGTTCTGAGCTAGTACCTGGATAGAACGGTCATTGTGTACTTGGATGACATCCTAATCTATTCTGAGACAGGAGCAGACCATCACAAGCATGTGATACAAGTGCTGCAGAAATTGAGGGAACATCGGCTATACGCCAAGCTCGAAAAGTGCCAGTTTGATGCTGTAGAGGTGGAATTTTTAGGGTTCTTGATTTCAGCAGAAGGGATACGTATGGACCCAAAAAAGATACAGGCGATCGTGACCTGGCCTGTACCATCCACTGTTAAGCACATACAGGTGCTTTTAGGGTTCGCCAATTTCTATTGGCATGTCATCGCTCATTTTTCTGATATCGTGGCGCCTATGACTCGATTGTTGCGAAAGGGGGTCCCTTTTGTGTGGTCCCTTGAGACTCAGAGTGCCTTCCGGTTGTTACTGAAGACCTTTACGTCAGCTCCGGTGCTGGCCCATCCTGATCCTGCCTTGCCGTTCTACGTTGAGACCGATGCGTCAGCTGGTGCGGTGGGTGGTGTACTGTCGCAGCGAGAAGAGGGTACGGGCCATATGCATCCTATTGCCTATTTTTCTAAAACGTAGTTGCCAGCCGAACGCAATTACACTGTGGCGGAATGTGAGTTGTTAGCCGTGAAACTGTCGCTTGAAGAATGGCGTCACTATTTGTGGGGGGCCAGACATACGATCACGATCTATACAGACCATAAGAATCTGGAGTTCTTTAGATCAGCTCGGGCGTTGATACCAAGACAGATGCGATGGGTTCTGTTTTTTAACGAATATGATTTCATCATAACATACAGACCCGCTGCTCAGCAGATAAAATCTGACGCACTGTCTCGGATTCATATTGATCCGGATGAGGTGAGACCACTGAAGGAGAGTAGACCTATGATTGACAGTGGGAAGATAGTTGGAGCGGCTTCGGTGGAAGAGTTTTTCTCTACTGTGAAAGACCATTTGCACAGGATGGATCTGGCTCCATGGCTACAACTGTCTGAGGTGGTGTCCCGGGATGGGTTGTTATATCAGGGGGATAGGTTATTTGTTCCACCTGATTTGAGAAGGAAGGTGGTGGAGTGGTGTCACTCCTCCTCTTTGGTCGCGCATCCTGGAATGGGTAAGACGAAGGAGTTATGCTTAAGATGGTTTTGGTGGGAGACCGTGGCACAGGATATTCAGAGGTATGTGTCAGCTTGTCCTGTTTGTGCTATCAACAAGCCCTCACATAGAAAGCCCTCTGGTCTTTTGCAGCCGTTGGAGGTCCCTCCCTCCACTTGGCATACTGTCAGTATGGACTTCATCACTGGCCTTCCCTTGGTGTCCGGATTCACCGACATTTTTGTGGTGGTGGATTTGTTCACTAAGATGGCGCATTTCATCCCACTTAAAAAGATCCCGACAGCAAAGGAGATGGCTTTGGAGTTTATGACCTCGGTTGTAAGGTTACATGGTTTACCTACCGCTGTAATATCAGATAGGGGGGCGCAATTTGTGTCCCATTTCTGGACGGAACTCTGTCTGGTGCTCAAGATGGATATACGATTGTCATCTGCGTATCATCCTCAGTCAGATGGGCAGATGGAGCGTACCAACCAGACAATGGAACAATACTTGAGGTGCTTGATTACGTCCCTGTCGTGTGATTGGGTGACAGCTTTACACATAGCAGAATTCGCCTACAACAATAGTGTACACACTGCCCTGGAAATGACACCGTTCTATTGTTCTATGGGATACCATCCTAGAGCATTAGCTATCCAACCCACTGGGCACATGCCAGCCATTGATGACGTGTGTAAGCAATTGAGTGACATCTGGGAAATGGCAAGGGTTAGGCTGCAAGAAGCCAAGGCTGCTATGAAGGTACAGGCGGATCATCATAGGGTCCTGGCCCCTGGTTAAAAGGTGGGCGATCAAGTATGGTTGGTTTCACGTAATCTGAGATTGCAGGGGTCACGAAAGCTACAGCCCCGGTATGTAGGTCCTTTCCCTGTAGTACAGGTGATCAATCCTGTGGCCCTGAAGCTTTTATTGCCCTCGGATTACAAGATCCACCCAGTTTTCCACACATCGTTGTTGAAGCCCTTTGTTCCCTCAGATCAGGTCTTGCCCCCTCCCTCCCCTGTGTTGGTGGATGGACAGGAGGAGTTTGAAGTTCAGGCTATTCTTGATTCCAAGCGTAGGAGAGGAAGGTTGTTTTATCTGGTGGATTGGAAGGGATATGCCCCGGAAGACAGGACATGGGAACCAGCTGGAGGGGTGCATGCGCCTCGTTTAGTGAGGTTATTCCATAGACAGCATCCCCGGAAGCCCCGGCCGGTGGGGAGGGTCATGGGGGGGGTACTGTTAGGACTCGGGCCCCAGTCCTCTATTGATGACCATGTCTTTGCTGTCACATGACTCGCCAGTTACACATAAAAGCTAGTCCTACCATAGTGTTGGTGCTTGTTATTGCTAACCTGTGGTTTCCTGGTATCCTGGTTCCTGTGTTTCCTGCTTCACGTTTGCAGATTCTCACAGGCTCATGAGAATCGTTGGTCTGCCCCTTTTTGACCTCTTTTGAAGCCAGTTCCTGGGTTGTTATTCCTGTCCCTAACCCCCCATTTCCTTTGTTTTCTCCCCTTTGTAGTGAGTTAGTTAGCTGAAGTTCCTTGCCCCTTTTTTGTGTTTCGTTTTTACTCTTTGTTAATCCGCTTTAACATCGAGTGGAGGGTATTCAGGGGCTCCTGGTTACCTCCCCAGCGGACGACCTGATTTCTATTTTCTTCCCGGAGCACGGCAAGACTGTACCGGGGTATGCGCTGTGTCGCGCTGTCCGCTTGCTGTGCAGAGACCTACAGTAACCGCTCCTTGTCGTTTTAGGGTGGAAGTGACATTTGCGGTCGTTCCGCGAGTTTAATCCCGGCCCAGGAAGTACACTCTGTTTTACCCTGAGACGGTGTTTATTGCCGTTTTCTATTTATTGTGCCCAGAAGTGTATCTGCCCACGCAGGGGTTTTTTGTTCATGTCAGCATACCATGACATGTTGTTTTTTACCCTGTAACATCCCGAAAGAGCTCCCAGTATTCTCTCCCTAAGATCAGTCCCATAGTACTTACCCAAGAGAAGTTATGTTGGTGTTGCTTGTTTCCTGGACTGAAACCCCCTCGAAGCAAAGCCTGCATTCGACTTTGGTAAGTTCATGTGTTGCATAATGCTGGATATGGTTGTCAATGATAGATTGGGGACTGAGTTATTATTGTGAGGTGTTTTGTTTCCCTGTTCATGCAGGTGCAGATGCGAGGAGGAGGGATTTGTTTGTGCTTCGCTCTACAGGGGTGGAAGGCTTGGTGTCTCTACTAATTCCACCCCCTTTTCTGGGTCAGTGGCTTACTCATTGGTTACATCAAGTGAGTGGCTAGTGAATCGGGGAAGTGAATTGGGACATACTTCGTTCCTGCAGTGTGTGGGTTGTGTGGGAGCCCAACACTGATTTTTCTGTGTTTTTTGATTTTTTTGGCTGTTGATGGGGACTGGCAATGTGGGTGGGGGCCATTTTGAGTGCAGGTACAGGCAGGCCCTGGCCATGTGCCTGGCGGCAAAGGGGCCATTTTGAATGCAGGCAGTGTTCTCAGGCCTGCACCCATTTTGCCTAGCTTTCATCCATTATGCCCAGGGGTAGTGAGTGGTGCATGGGCCTAGTCTTTCTATGGGGTGTCTTGAATTTAAACATCATTGAGGGCATGGATGGCATGGGATTGTGCTGATTTTTAAGTGTTTTTCGATTTATTTTTTTGGCTGCTGTTGGGGCCTTTTGTCCAGGGGTAGTGAGTGGTGCATGGACTGAGTCTTTCTGTGGGGTCTCTTTAATGTAAACATCATGGAGGGCATGGATGGCATGGGATTGTGCTGATTTTTATGTGTTTTTTGATTTTTTGGGCTGTTGATGAAGACTGGCCATGTGGGTGGGGGCCATTTTGAGTGCTGGTACAGGCAGGCCCTGGCCATGTGCCTGGGGGCAAGGTGCCATTTTGAATGCAGGTAGTGTTCTCAGGCCTGCACCCATTTTGCCTAGCTTTCATCCATTATGCCCAGGGGTAGTGAGTGGTGCATGGGCCTACTCTTTCTGTGGGGTGTCTTGAATTTAAACATCATTGAGGGCATGGATGGCATGGGATTGTGCTGATTTTTATGTGTTTTTTGAATTTGTGGGGTGTATAACTGAACTGATGTTCCTCTGTCTTCCATTGCTTTTAGGTGCACAAGACTCAAGAGAACCACCAGTGCCAGGAAGAAGTCCTGCAGCGGTTTTTGTGTGCAGCCTAACGTCACGCGATGTCACGTCTGGCCACAGACAACTCTGCAACTCGTGCAACTGCGGCCTGCTGTTCTGACCTCTGAAGAAGATGGCCCCAAAAAAAGTTCCCCGTAGCTCCTCTAGCAAGAAAGTTGCCAGTAAGGAGGAGAAGAAGCAAGTTACCAAGGAGACTGGTGTGCCGCCCGCCACATTTTTTAGGAATAAAAAAAAAAGTACGCCTGCAGCAGCAGCAGGATCTGCTGGGGACCAAGCTGGGAGCAGCACCCCCGCTCCATTGGGCTCAGTGCCACCACCACCACGCCAACTTAAGTCCAAGCCCTTGAGTGCTGCAGAGGCAGCCAGTCTACTTGTTCAATCACCATCGGTCAGTGATGTTGGCTCATCGCAAGAAAGTAGCAGCAATGTCCCTCAATCAACACAGGTTGTTGTAACTCATCTGACGAGTGTTGAACAACCACAGCCGCAACAACAACCACATGTGCAAGTACAAGCCCAAGTACATGTGGAAGGAGAAGCAGCGCAAGGAGATGCGCAAGCAGAGGTGCATTGAGGGGCACAAGTGCCCACAATAGTAGTTCCTCCCGAAGTAGGGGCAAATCAGGAAATCGACATTCAAGCCGAGGTATCATTTGAGGAAGCCACTCCTGATCATTCATTGTCTTCCACATCCCTAGCAAGGAAAAGATCAAGGATGGTGTCTACATCTTCTTCAAGCCCACCTCCTTCTGATGATATGGATCAAACTTGGGAACCACCACTGCCGTCTGAGAGTGAGGCACACCATGATCTGACAAAGTTAGCTAAGCGTAAAAGGAAGGTCCCCGAAACTCTCATAGTTATGGAGTGTGATGACGCTCAACAAGAAGTGGCGTATACTCCTGCTGATGAAGACTCTCACGACGACGACGCAGTTATCATAGGCTTCACTCCAGCCTCAGTGGGCATGCAGCAAACAGACATTTTGACCCTAGCCCAAAAAGCTGCTGAGCGTGATGATGATGTCGACAAGGAGGCAATGGGAACACCACCATCATTGGAGTTAACTAGTACACCACCACCTACCCCTTCCATATTTCTTCCTCGCCAGAAGGGACCTCCATCCACCTCGACCTCAATTAGTGGTGGTGCAAGTGCACAACGTAGTAAAGTTCGGCAACACACATCCTCCACTTCATCTGGCATTAGCAGCATGACCACCACCAGTATCGCCTCCTCCGGCCCCCACAGACATTTCAAGTCCGCAGTTTGGGACTTCTTTAGTGTTTGCCCAAAAAAGGAAAACATAGCCATTTGTAGCATTTGTAAGTTTGCAGTTAGTTGTGGTAAGTTTGGTACCAACTATGGTACCGGAGGCCAGAGAGGTCATCTTGAGAGACAGCACGCTGTCCAATGGTTTGCGCACCTAAAGAAGATCAAGGAAGCCCAAATTGGAAGTCAACAAAAACGTTGATGTTTCATCTGATGATGACGAGGAGGAAGAAGCGTCAAACACTTCACTTACACCCAGTACCCCTGTCAGCACACCCCCTGTGAGCCACACTAAGAGTGTGGGAGAGAGCGAGACACCAATGCGAAAAAGGTCATCAGTGAGCGTAACTGGGTCGAAGAAGTCATCATCATCCCATAAAATGGTCCAGCCCACCATTAGAACCATGTTGTTTTCAGAAGCGCCATATGAACGCAACCACCCACTGACGTGTCTGTATAACACTAACCTGGCTAAAATGCTAGCTCTAGACCTTCTCCCTTTTTCTTTTGTAGAAGGGGTTGGTTTTCTAGAATTAGTGGCAGCGCTCAGCCCTAAATGGAAGGTTCCTAGCCAGTTCTATTTTGCCAGAGTTGCGGTTCCAGCACTACATGAAGATGTGCTGGAGGTGATTGGGGCAGCTTTGCAGAAGAGTGCTGTTCACACTATACATCTGACAACAGACATGTGGACCAGTGGCGCAGGCACTGATTACATGTGCATCACTGCACACTGGGTCTCTTTTTCAGGGGTTAAAGAAAAGCTAAACGTAAGTGTTGACCCGGACCAAGTTTTTAAAGATGCTCGGAAACATGCAACACTAGCCATGTTTGGCTTGGAGAAACATCATACAGCAGAAAACATTTTAAATGAATTTAACACAAAGGTCTTTCACTGGCTGTCCCCAAAAAAACGCAAGATTGGTTATGTTTCCACGGATAATGGCGCCAATGTAGTTAAGGCCATGGATCTGGGTAACTATTTCAAAGTGCCGTGTTTGGCGCACTGTATAAACCTGGTTGTTAAAAAATTCTTGAGTAAAGACAGTCCAGTGTGCGAGTTAGTGACCACCTGCCGAAGAATGTGCAACCATTTCAGCCATTCTTTTAAGGCCCGGAAGCATCTGAGGGGCCTGCTACATGAATGTCGAATGCCAGTGAAAGCACTCATCCAGGAGGTGCCAACACGTTGGAACTCAACCTTCTACATGCTTGAGCGTCTGTATGAGCAGTTTCCGGTACTCGATCAGTATTTCTTAACACTGGGTACAGCTCAGAAGGACCTGAGGCTAGATGCGGCACAATGGAAGCTAGTTAAAAGCCTGACAGACATGCTTCGTCCTTTTGAGGTCTTCACGCGTGCAGTCTGCAGGGAGGACTGTAATTTGGGAAAAGCTATCCCATTGTTGCGCATGCTGGAGCACCAACTGAAGGCGGTGTCTTCTATGTTTCAAAAAGATGAAGAAAAGCAAGAAGCTTTTGTTTTGGCAGAGAAAATATTAGAGCGACTACTTGGCGATGAACGTCTTCAAATGATCCACTCAGAACAGCATTAAATTTGTGCTACTATTCTGGATCCACGCTACAAAAAGGCACTGGCAGGCAGAGCATTCTTTGCTTTTAGTGACGAAGATCTTACAAAGTAAAAACATTGGCTAGCCTTGTCAGCCATGAGGTTTGAAAGAGAATGGCAGAAAATTGAAGGAAAAGGCAGTACATCAGCATCAGCAGGCCATCCCCAGTCAAAAGAATCCACTTCTGCACCTGTGGCTGTGGCAGAAGTGACCTCTCAGCCGTTAAAGACACCAGCAACCGGATCATCTGCACCAGACACAACAGTAACATTGGGTGAAGAAGAGGATTGGCTAACTCTGCTTGGGTTTGGTTCTCAAAAGGTCCCAGCAAAAAGTAAGCAAAGTGGAGAAACCAGGAAGAACCTTGAGTCGATGGTGCAGGACTATCTGAATGACTCAACTGAGGTCTATGTTAATGCTGACCCATTAGCGTATTGGCATGGGAAAAAAGAATTGTGGGCACAGATCTCCAACCTGGCTATAAACTACTTGTCTTGCCCACTCGCAAGTGTGTCTTCTGAACGTGTTTTCAGTGCTGCTGGTGGCATTGTAACTTGCAAACAGACCCGCCTCTCGCCCAAAAATGTGGAGAGGTTTACAATGATCAAGATGAATCAGCACCTCATACCACCAGATTACAAAGTACGAGAACACACGCCGGATGAAGACGAGGAGGACAGCAACTTAGATGAGGGAATTTCTTCTCTGTTAGGTGACACTGACCTACTCCTGCCTGAATTCCCAGAGTATGTGGACGAACTTCTTATTCCCTGACACCGAGCCCTGAAAATGAGCCAATGAATCAATAACTTTCTTTTTCGTCCTTATTCACTTTTATTCCTGTGTGTCTATCTTTCTTTGTTTTGCACAGTTAATATAATTAAAACTTTAATCACCTAATCACAAAAACAAGCCCATCAGCAGAACTGTCTTCACTTATTTGCTTATTGATTTGAAGGTGCCGCAGTCTGCATTCCTCAGGTTCACAAGTTCACAAGAACATGCTCCTCTAGCCTCCTCCTCCAGACTCCGATTTCCCTCAAAGCAGAGGGCTGGATTACGCCCAATGAAGAAAGACTCTGCACTTGTGGGGGTGTTCTACTTCTTTGCAGGTGTGTTGGCGGGTCTTGGGGCATTGCTGGGAAGGTCTAATACCGGATAAAACTGGTTTTGACCAAGTCAGACTTGAAAACGTTTTTGATTTTTTGCTCACTATCATGTTTTCGGGGGCCTGTTTGGGGGGCTTCCTGGTGTTTGTGGGTGGGTTTCGGGGTCTGGGAGCACTGCTGGGTATGGACACTTTTGATTGCAAGAGGTTTGAAGCAAATCCATGGGGGCAGAGGTGAGTTAGGGCCTAGCTGCAGAGCGCGCGCGGAGTGATTTTGGAAATTGCCATGAAAATGACTAAGTCCCCATTTTTGTACTTTTGCTTTTTGGCTGTTTGGGGGTCTTCTACTTGTTTTCGCCTGGGTTGACGGCTCTGGGGCCATTGCTGGGAAGCTCTAATACCGGATAAAAGTGGTTTGGACCAAATCGGAGGCGATTTCTTTTTTGCGTTTTTGCTGACTTGCTTGTATTCGAGGTGCTCTTTGGGGGGTTCCGTTTGTTTCTGGGTGGGTTTTGGGGTCTGGGAGCACTGCTGGCACAGTCTAATTTTGATTGCATTTGCTTTTTAGGAAATCCATGGTGGAAAACGGGAGTTATGACCTAGCTGCACAGCGCGTTTGGACAGAAGGCCGAAAAATATTGTAAGTATGAGATTTTCCTTTTTGGCTTTTTGGCTGTTTGGGGGTGTTGTGCTTTTTTGCGGGTGGGTTGGCGGGTCTTGGGGCATTGCTGGGAAAGTCTAATACCGGATAAAACTGGTTTGGAGAAAATCCATGCGGAAAAGCCTTTTGGCACTTTTTGTAACTTAAGGTTCGTTAGGGTTAGCCCTAGCAGCAGGATTGCATGTGTTTCGAGGTGTTTTAGAATTTTGCAACTGAGTTCTGGGGTCTTAGAGCACTCGTGGGAATGTGTAATTTTGGTTGCAAGTGATTTGAAGAAAATCCATGGTGGGAAAGGGGGGATTTGGCATAGTTAAAGAAAGTGTTTGCCACTATTCTTAACTTAGGGCTCGTTAGGGTTAGCAGTATTTGTATTGCATGTGTTTGGGTGGGGGGCTGTTTGTGGGGGGGTTTGCGAGTCTTGGAGCAATGCTGGGTATGGATACTTTTGCTTGCTTGCAAGTGGTTTGAATACAATCCACGGTGCGTAAGGGGGGATTTGGGCCTACTTTTACTTTCAAAGTATGTTTTGTCACCAGTTTTCTACTAGGCCTCGTTTTTTGAGATCTGATTGGGGGTCTTCTACATTTTTGCGACTGACTTTAGTAAGGGTCTGGGTGGGAGCACTGCTGGGAAGGTCTAATTTTGTTCTAAAACACAGTTTACAGTACACCTAGCTTGAGGGGAAAGATCCGCTAAATTAATTTGCCCATACTTATTTATCCTTCAAAAGGAGACTCAGACAGAGTACGCACTTTAAAAAATATTGTACTGTCTATTAGGAAACTCAAAGTGTGACCTTTTGCACTACACAGCGTACATACCTTATATTTATTTGTCAGTGGTGTTCTAATATCACTTCCTGTTTTTCCATCAATAATTGCAGGCCGGGTTTCAGTCTGTGCAATGGGAAAAAAAAAGATGAAGTCAGGCTTCACATTAGCGAGCCGCAATTCAGCATCCGCCAGGCAGGCAGTGGACAGGGTGTCTTCTGGTCACCAACATTGATGGACGGAGCGTCAGCTGGAATGGAGGAGTGCCGCTAATAAGATGAATGGTTTGATGCGTGCAACTTACCAAATTCAACAGGGCAACTACAACAACATACAGATACAGTATCCGTTCTTTTCTAATTATCTTTTAAGTAATGGTATTGCTATGAAACTTCTATGAGTGTGACTCTGCATTTCTTGGATCTCTCTCTGCTTCTAAATTGATCCCTACAGCCATTCTATAGGTTTTACTTCGGCTATTTTTTAAACCTAATTTAATGTAAGAAGTGTTTCTCCGAGTGCAGAGATAGGCAAGTAAAAACGCTGCAGCCCTGTACTGTCACATTCTGTCATTCACGGTTGTCGAAAGTACTACTTACTTGTCAGTAACCATGCATGCAGTAGTGCATGCACTTCCTTTATGTCACTTAAAAGATTTATGGTTAGCTTTGTACCCAAAGATTTCTTTATCTTCAAATATTGTTTGTCCATGCTGTGCTTTTTTTTTCTTCTCTCAAAAAACTTTCCCAAAATCCCCCATTCCCATCCAAACCCTAACCCTCTTCCCCCGGGCTGTGTGGTTTTGATTGATGTGTGACTAAATGACAGCAATAATTCCACACACTTGCTGGGGAGGATAAGGTCATAGCAACAGGCTGGTGAAGGAATCCGAGGATATATTCTATTCTTACTCAGCTTCACACTCAGTCACTATTGGCAAATGAAAGCAGATTTTCATGTGCGCCATCAACTTGATAGGTTATCAAGAACATCCTCCTCCTAGAACCGGCAAATTATTACGCTGCTGTGTCCTTCACCTTCAGTACTATTTCTTGTAGTAGTAGCCAATGCCAAAGAAATTCAACGCAAGTACTAGTTATACTTTCAATACTTTTACCATTTGTTAGGCTACATTGTGGCACTGTTCTAGTGTACTGTCACCTGCTATATTCTCTATCGTACCGTTCTAATGCTACGGTAAGGACAAACAAGGTTTCATTTTCTTTTTTTTCAGATGCTGCAACTGCCACTGTGTAACACCACTAGTACCAATGCAATGATGACATTTCATCCGCCCAGGATTGCCAACCTTAATCGCCATTTGCCGTGCAGCCAGCCCTGTGCCTAGCCCTATTTCCAAACACAAATTACAGGTAAGATAAGCGTTTGGGGGGAGGAAGTATAATGGAGTATTAGGAGAGATGAGAGACTGACGCTAGTTCTAGTAAAGTCCTAGGACTATTGAATTCACTTACTCTTTGAGAGGCACTTAGTTTTGAAAACATTTGGGCAATTAATTACACAACTTGAATCAAGATGCCACTTAAGTTTCACCAAAACAAAGCTACTGTTAAACCCCCACCCACCAGCCTCAAAAGCAGTAAAAAAAACACGTATGCTAAGATAAAGTTTAAAGTATATTTATATCCCTGACAAAAATAATCTCCCACAAGACCCAACCCAACCCACCCCCACTCCCTAACCCCAAAGAATGTCCATGAAAAGTCCAAAAAAGTGAAAAAACCCAATTCCCACCCCCCAGAAGTCTTTAAAAAAGGGGCAAGGGACAGTCTCCTCCTACTGCTGGCTGCTGCTGTTGAATTTCCGGGCCAGGTCGGAATGCTCCTTGCGGAGGGTCTCTAGCAGGGTTTTCGTGTTGAGCAGCTCCTGCTCGAGCTAGGAAACCCTCAGGGAAAGGCGGTGCATGCATTTCTTGCAACTGCTGTGGGGGGCAGCTGATTTCTTTGCTCGGCGGTGGCGGGTGGCTGCGGTACCCCGGCTCCGTACCGCTGGAGACCTGTGCTGACTGGGTGACCCAGGGAGCACGGAGGAGGATGCAGCTGTCCCGGTAGATGTTGTGGTAGACTGCGTGTCCCCCTCCTCCTGAGCCACCAGCCGGCGATATTCAGCGACAGTGGCCTCCAACCTCCGTTGCCGGGCCCGTCTAGCCAACTCCTTCCGGGTTGGTTTGGAAGGAGCATCTATATGAAGAAAGACAGACATAGTCTGTAACCAATGCTCTTTAAGATTAACAAAAAATGATTCAGCAGAAAGTTGTGTCACAGTAGAACTAGCAACTTGCAAGTGCAGTACATAACTATTGTGGCCAGTATCTATCTAACCTCCCACTTCTTCACCCTTGCTCTAACATTAGTGGGAGATTAAGGAATCAATTCTATGAGCACTGTGGACTCACTCCATTAGAGTCGACTATGACAGTACACCAGTCTTATTCTTCTTCTTCTCTCTTGTTTAGCAAAATTGGTACGTTAACTTCTGCAAGCTGGCATAATGCCAGCGCAGTCAACTTCACCCGAGAAAAACAGACGCCCGCCATGATGAGTGAGACAGACTTGCGTTACTGTACCAGTCCAGTACATACAGGTGGTGATGCTCTTACTTTTCTATTACGGGTGGCACTGAGAATACTCTGTTACAAGGGCTACTGCTTAATTAATTTAACTTTCACCCTACAGTGCCAATGAATACTAGAAAAGGAAAATGAAGAAGAAAAATCATCTGATTATCTATCACTGCACATGGTATGTATTTACTTACATATGGGATGACTTTAGGTGCTTTGCTTTTTATTGAGTGAACAGTGATACATCCACACATGAAGGACCGAGTTCTACTATTAACAGAGGTAGTGAGTGGCCATCGTAATAGCCGGATATATGCTGTGCTTGCAATACAAACCAATACAAACTACTGCTACTATTCATGGTAGTATTCGGACAAAATTACAACTTCTTTTCCTTGCCTTTCCTACACTGGAAGTATGGGAAGGGGTCCCAGTAAGCTAAAAATAATAACCAAAAATGTATAAACAATCAAACAGACATAGCTTCAAGCCACATTGTTTTATTCACAATGTGGTAATATCTTGCATATATTTCGCTATTTCACATTCATTAGTCTGTGACTATTTACAGTGCCCCAGAGGTTGGGAAAAAGGGGAAAGGGGTGTGGTATGTGTGGGTATTGAGTGAAGGAAAAGGGTTTTGGTGACAATAAAATCGACGAATAAGACTTATTCAACAGAGTTACATATTCATGTACACAGAACCGGACCAATAGGTTCATATGTATTGTTTTACAAAAATCATACTCCAAATGTACAGCAAATGAGAACAATGGGGTGTGGAGTTGACAGCAAAGAACAATATGTTGTCGACGTTTCGACCCTCGTACTCGCAGATATAAGTATTAATCTTGCTGTGGGGTCTTCCTCAGGACTGGGGAGTTGGGGACACGTGACCTATTTAGTGTACAAATATACATGTGTTATCACAATGGGAAAGAGATTCACCCTTAATTACTTAAAAATAGCAAAGCACAACCATTTCATGGGAATGACTGACAGTTAACAGAGAGTTTCCCGCCAAGTGGGATTGAACTTATGCAAAAGTTGAGTCGCCTAAAGCACTAATAGTGCATCCAATTAATGTATTTTTGATTGATCCTAAATCGATATCATGGTGGAGAAAGGGAGCAGTCTGAAAATAGGTCAAAACACACAGGGGCAGACCATCCGCGAAGACATAAGAACTACTGGTGAATTAAGCACACCTACTAATAACACCAGACTGGTTATACAGGTCGGGAGTTTCGGAAAACTCACATATCAAATTGGTGATTTTTAAATACTGTAGTTAAATTGGGTCAAAATAGGGGAAGTTGAGACTTACCACATCAGTGGTGTGCACCGGACCCGTTTAGTGGAGGGTTAGTATATAGAATAAATCTGAAATTGAAATGTACAGTTCTTATAGTTCAGAGAGTGCTTCGTATATTAAATGAGAGACTAGCCACATAGTAAATAAACTCACCGAGATCTCGCTCGGAAGCGCCGTGTATATTGATTGTAAAGGGTTCGATAGGGCGTCAATGGGGCGGTTGCTCTAAATAAATGAAGAGCAAGGGCAGGCATTAAAGACTAATTAAACCGCTAAACAAGTTAGAGCCATGCGCGGAATGGCAGGGGATGAACTTACCCGGCAGCCGTGATCAGTAAACGTCCGGCGTGGGGTAGCATTCACTAGCGCTGTGGCTATGTGTTCGTTGAAGGGCTGAGTCAAGGGAAAAGAAGTTACAAAAGGCGTTAGAGGTCGGGTGATGGGAGGCGGGCTCGGAGCGTACACTCGGGTTCAGAGGGGTGCTGGTGCTTACCGGTCGTGGAATGAATCCGATGCCGATCACTGCTCGCAGATGCAATGGCGAAGCAGAGTTCCGCTTACTCAAATATCACCTTAGCAACAGGTCACGTGATTAAGTGACACAGTGAAAAGACTAGCTCGGTTGCTAGATAGCAAGGGGCCAGGCATTGGTAAAAATACGAGACGCTCTAAGTATAGAGACTACTAAGGATTGCAAATATTTATAAATGCCGTTTGGAACAGTCACGTATGAGTGCACATTATTATTAGAGCTGGGACATTAAGGGTGCCAAGAATTACGTGTGGATGTAGTGTGATACAATAACGGAGCCAATTCGGGCAGATTGTTTTACACCTCAATGTCAGTTAACGGGACAACACACCTCCCACTGTCACGGGATTACACCGGGTTAGGAATGACAGTGGTCCCCCGCAGAACATCACATCTACTAGTCCGCATTAGCTGTTATGTAAACATGCATAGTGGATACTATCTTTAAAAAACACCGTAAAGATATCATAACTCAGACACCCATAAAATTGACATAGTACTACAATCAATGGCGTACCTCACACAAGCGGGTATAGGCCACTTTAGCTCATATTGCGACAGGATTAACCTTTACATCAATAATAATGTATGAAGTGACAAGGTCAATTACTCATTGATTACTCAGTTATAGAATGTCAGGAAATCAAACTTATTGCAACATTGTGGTAATGGCGTACCTCGCACACGCGGGTAAAGGCCATATACACTCTGTTGCTGAAATTAATGCAACATTATAATGCTGGCGTATTGCCTATATGTAGGTAAAGGCCGTGTGCATTGAACCACCCTTCATGGTAGAGTGGCCAGTTGGGAGAGTGGACTCTCATGCTCGTTATTTCATATGTGTGGGTACAGGCCGTAGGCAGTCGCATTGAACCAAACATCAGGGTAGAGTGGCCAGTTGGGAGAATGAACTATCATGTTCGTTGAGCCCAGATTCAATCGAGTTGAAGGTAAATATCCATTTTAGTTCCCGGGTGTTTAGGATGCTGGAGATATTCCCACCCCGTGGGCCCAGTGTAGCTTTCTCGATGATTACCCATTTTAGGCTTTCTGGTGCATGGCCTGCTGATGAGAAGTGGTCGACTAATGGTGCCCCCTGTGTCTTGCATCGGATTCTGCTCATATGCTGGAGTATCCTTACTTTAGCCTTTTGTTGGGTCTGGCCAATATAGATCAATTGACAAGGGCACAAGATGGCGTAAATGATGTTTTCAGAGTTGCAGTTGGTGTGTGACTTGATAACGATTTTTTGTTGTCCGTGTGAAAATTCCTTTGTTTGAATTGTGCTGGCACAAGCTTTGCAGCAGCCACACCTGAAATGGCCCACAATAGGAGGTAGATTCCACAGAGTTGAGATGGTTGGATCCTCCGGTGTTTTTTGAAAAGAGCGTACCACGTGATCTTTGATGCTTCTCGCTTTTTTGAACGCATGTAGTGGCAAGTCAATTTGTTGGATATCATCAGAGATAAGTGCCCAATGGCGGTTTATTATCTTTTTTATTTTATTGCTGGCCGTATTGAATGTGGTGACACAGACAATTTTTTGTTCGGATTTATCTTTGTCGGTTTTTGGGATCAAGAGTTCTTCTCGGGGATAAAACCAAGCTCTTTTACGTGCGCGCTTAATCAGTTGTTTGGGGTAACCTCTGGATAGGAGTCTCTGTTTGAGTTGTTCAGATTCGATGAAATAGTGGTCTTTATTAGAGCAATTCCGACGGATACGCAGGAATTGCCCGAAGGGCAGGTTGTCTCGGAGGGCACGTGGATGGTGACTCTCGTAGTGCAGAAGTGAATTTCTTTCAGCCGGTTTTCGATACAATGTGGTACGTAGTTGACCTGAGTTCTCATAAATAGTGAGATCCAAGAAATTGATCCGATGATTGTCTGATTGGATCGTAAACTTTAGGAATTGGGATTCTTCGTTAAGCCAACCGAAGAACGCCGTTAATTCTTGCAAATCACCGTGCCATATCAGGAGGATGTCATCTATATACCGCATCCAGAGACTGAGATGGTCTCTGAATGGGTTGATCTGATTGAGTACGGTATCTTGCTCAAAGGCTGCCATATACAAGATGGCCACATCAGGAGCAAAGGGAGCCCCCATAGCTACTCCTGACGTTTGAATGTAAAATTTGTCCTTGAAAATGAAGAAATTCTGGGTCATAGCTATACGCAGTAGTGCAACAATAAATTCAGTGGGTACTTGAACAGGGGCAGGGTGCTGTTGCAGACAACGTGTAACCACCATTAAGGCTTCCTGCTGGGGGATGCATGTATACAACGATACAACGTCGCAAGTAGCTAGCAGTTAACGATCTGAATTAAAGTTAAGGCCTTCCACAACATTAATGGTGTGCATGGTGTCACGCAAATAAGCTGGAGTGGCTTCTGCAATGGGTTTTAAGAAAAAATCAATGTATTTGCCGAGGGGCTCGAGGATCGAGCCACACCCGGAAACTATAGGGCGGCCAGGGGGATTGGTCATTGATTTATGAATCTTTGGTATCGTGTAAATGGTTGCTAAACGTGGGTGTGGTTTGTTCAGGAAATTAAACTCCAGTTCCGATAGAAACCCTTGTTCAAGACCCATTTGAGTTATTTCCAGGATGTCCCGAGCAATGGCCGGTGTGGGATCTGACCGTAATAGTTGATAGCTCGCAGCGTCATTCAATTGACGGAGAATTTCGGATTCATAAGAGGTGACATCCTGTACCACGATGGCACCACCCTTGTCTGCTGGTTTAATAACGAGTTGATAATTTTGCGCCAAAGTTTGGAGGGCCAATTTCTCTTTTTTGCTGGTGTTAAATCTGGTATAACTTCTTGTTCCTAGAAGTTGTAATATGTCTCTTAGTACGACCGATTCATAAGCCAGGATCTTGTGTGACATGGCGTTGTTGAAAGGGACAAATGTAGAGGGGGGTCTGAGTCCAGTAATGGACGATTGGATACTTGGTTCGCTGTTTCGGAAAAAATATTTTAGCCTTATTTTGCGAAAAAATTTTGCATAGTTCGGTCCGGATGGTGAAGGGATCAGGTTGGCTGGTAGGGACATATGATAATCCTTTTCCCAAGATCTGGATTTCATCATTGTTCAAATTGTGTTTTGAAATGTTCACAACCGGACTGTCCGACCGGGGGGGTGCTCCTCCCAAGAGTCTCAACCGAGGGTGGGTTCCGGACGTTGTACCGGTCTTTGAGTTTGTGGTATGCGTTACCATCTGTAGGTTTTGTTGCGGGTAACACGTTCCCCGTGTTGTGGTTCGGGCTGAAAGTGTACCTGCTTCTGAGGTTGGCCACGTCCTCCATTCCAATTGCCGGTGTTGTGTTGAGATCCACGTTGTTGGCCGCGAGGCCAAGTATTGCCTCTGCCTCGGGGTGGGCGCCATGTGCCCTGGCGTTGCCCTAAAAAAGGGTTGTTTTGGAATTGTTGGTTGTAACCAAAATCAGGATAATTCTGCTGGTAGTTGGAACCCGATTGGTCTTGCTCACCCTCTGAGCTATAGGAAGAATCAGAGAAAGTATAATAGTTGTTGCGTCTGCCTCTCGATGTTCCACGCCCACGGTTGGTAAATCTTCCCTGGTTGTCTTGACGATAATAATCTTCTTGTAGATACGGGTACGTTTTCTTCTTATCGTACAGTCTAATGTCGCGTGCCAGTTTTTCGAGTTTACGATTTTGTGTGGTCAAGTCAAAATCCTTGAGTGTGGCCTCAAGGTTGGTGATAGTTTCTTTGGCGCTGGCAAAGTTGGCGTCCGCCGCGATTTCTGCCTTTAAAGTTTTAATCTCTGCAGTGATGATTTGAATTTGTTCAGCAGCTGTTTCCACGCCAAGGACCATCCAGTGACGGCTGCAATTATTTGCGACGTGGCTAAAGCCTTCCCTGAATTTTGGTACCTCCACAAAGATGGCTGGTTCGATTTTTATTTGTAGTCCTATAGGAATGATGTTTTCTTTGAGGTACTTGGTGAGCAAATGGCCATGCCACCGTGTGCAGATCAACTTTTTCTCCAGACGCTCCAAGCGAGAGATCTTGTCCTGCAGCAAGAAATCGATGGTGGGAATGTCAGAGGAGATAAACACATTGTTGGGATCCTCTAATAATTTATCAATATAATCTTCAGAGTAGGATAAGAGTTCAGCCATGGCACGTCAGGAGTAGCTATGGGGGCTCCCTTTGCTCCTGATGTGGCCATCTTGTATATGGCAGCCTTTGAGCAAGATACCGTACTCAATCAGATCAACCCATTCAGAGACCATCTCAGTCTCTGGATGCGGTATATAGATGACATCCTCCTGATAGGGCACAGTGATTTGCAAGAATTAACGGCGTTCTTCGGTTGGCTTAACGAACAATCCCAATTCCTAAAGTTTACGATCCAATCAGACAATCATCGGATCAATTTCTTGGATCTCACTATTTATGAGAACTCAGGTCAACTACGTACCACATTGTATCGAAAACCGGCTGAAAGAAATTCACTTCTGCACTACGAGAGTCACCATCCACGTGCCCTCCGAGACAACCTGCCCTTCGGGCAATTCCTGCGTATCCGTCGGAATTGCTCTAATAAAGACCACTATTTCATCGAATCTGAACAACTCAAACAGAGACTCCTATCCAAAGGTTACCCCAAACAACTGATTAAGCGCGCACGTAAAAGAGCTTGGTTTTATCCCCGAGAAGAACTCTTGATCCCAAAAACCGACAAAGATAAATCCGAACAAAAAATTGTCTGTGTCACCACATTCAATACGGCCAGCAATAAAATAAAAAAGATAATAAACCGCCATTGGGCACTTATCTCTGATGATATCCAACAAATTGACTTGCCACTACATGCGTTCAAAAAAGCGAAAAGCATCAAAGATCACGTGGTACGCTCTTTTCAAAAAACACCGGAGGATCCAACCATCTCAACTCTATGGAATCTACCTCCTATTGTGGGCCATTTCAGGTGTGGCTGCTGCAAAGCTTGTGCCAGCACAATTCAAACAAAGGAATTTTCACACGGACAACAAAAAATCGTTATCAAGTCACACACCAACTGCAACTCTGAAAACATCATTTACGCCATCTTGTGCCCTTGTCAATTGATCTATATTGGCCAGACCCAACAAAAGGCTAAAGTAAGGATACTCCAGCATATGAGCAGAATCCGATGCAAGACACAGGGGGCACCATTAGTCGACCACTTCTCATCAGCAGGCCATGCACCAGAAAGCCTAAAATGGGTAATCATCGAGAAAGCTACACTGGGCCCACGGGGTGGGAATATCTCCAGCATCCTAAACACCCGGGAACTAAAATGGATATTTACCTTCAACTCGATTGAATCTGGGCTCAACGAACATGATAGTTAATTCTCCCAACTGGCCACTCTACCCTGATGTTTGGTTCAATGCGACTGCCTACGGCCTGTACCCACACATATGAAATAACGAGCATGAGAGTCCACTCTCCCAACTGGCCACTCTACCTTGAAGGGTGGTTCAATGCACACGGCCTTTACCCACATATAGGCAATACGCCAGCATTATAATGTTGCATTAATTTCAGCAACAGAGTGTATATGGCCTTTACCCGCGTGTGCGAGGTACGCCATTACCGCAATGTTGCAATAAGTTTGATTTCCTGACATTCTATAACTGAGTAATCAATGAGTAATCGACCTTGTCACTTCATACATTATTATTGATGTAAAGGTTAATCCTGTCGCAATATGAGCCAAAGTGGCCTATACCCGCTTGTGTGAGGTACGCAATTGATTGTAGTACTATGTCAATTTTATGGGTGTCTGAGTTATGATATCTTTACGGTGTTTTTTAAAGATAGTATCCACTATGCATGTTTACATAACAGCTAATGCGGACTAGTAGATGTGATGTTCTGCGGGCGACCACTGTCATTCCTAACCCGGTGTAATCCCGTGACAGTGGGAGGTGTGTTGTCCCGTTAACTGACATTGAGGTGTAAAACAATCTGCCCGAATTGGCTCCGTTATTGTATCACACTACATCCACACGTAATTCTTGGCACCCTTAATGTCCCAGCTTTAATAATAATGTGCACTCATACGTGACTGTTCCAAACGGCATTTATAAATATTTGCAATCCTTAGTAGTCTCTATACTTAGAGCGTCTCGTATTTTTACCAATGCCTGGCCCCTTGCTATCTAGCAACCGAGCTAGTCTTTTCACTGTGTCACTTAATCACGTGACCTGTTGCTAAGGTGATATTTGAGTAAGCGGAACTCTGCTTCGCCATTGCATCTGCGAGCAGTGATCGGCATCGGATTCATTCCACGACCGGTAAGCACCAGCACCCCTCTGAACCCGAGTGTACGCTCCGAGCCCGCCTCCCATCACCCGACCTCTAACGCCTTTTGTAACTTCTTTTCCCTTGACTCAGCCCTTCAACGAACACATAGCCACAGCGCTAGTGAATGCTACCCCACGCCGGACGTTTACTGATCACGGCTGCCGGGTAAGTTCATCCCCTGCCATTCCGCGCATGGCTCTAACTTGTTTAGCGGTTTAATTAGTCTTTAATGCCTGCCCTCGCTCTTCATTTATTTAGAGCAACCGCCCCATTGACGCCCTATCGGACCCTTTACAATCAATATACACGGCGCTTCCGAGCGAGATCTCGGTGAGTTTATTTACTATGTGGCTAGTCTCTCATTTAATATACGAAGCACTCTCTGAACTATAAGAACTGTACATTTCAATTTCAGATTTATTCTATATACTAACCCTCCACTAAACGGGTCCGGTGCACACCACTGATGTGGTAAGTCTCAACTTCCCCTATTTTGACCCAATTTAACTACAGTATTTAAAAATCACCAATTTGATATGTGAGTTTTCCGAAACTCCCGACCTGTATAACCAGTCTGGTGTTATTAGTAGGTGTGCTTAATTCACCAGTAGTTCTTATGTCTTCGCGGATGGTCTGCCCCTGTGTGTTTTGACCTATTTTCAGACTGCTCCCTTTCTCCACCATGATATCGATTTAGGATCAATCAAAAATACATTAATTGGATGCACTATTAGCGCTTTAGGCGACTCAACTTTTGCATAAATTCAATCCCACTTGGCGGGAAACTCTCTGTTAACAGTCAGTCATTCCCATGAAATGGTTGTGCTTTGCTATTTTTAAGTAATTAAGGGTGAATCTCTTTCCCATTGTGATAACACATGTATATTTGTACACTAAATAGGTCACGTGTCCCCAACTCCCCAGTCCTGAGGAAGACCCCACAGCAAGATTAATACTTATATCTGCGAGTACGAGGGTCGAAACGTCGACAACATATTGTTCTTTGCTGTCAACTCCACACCCCATTGTTCTCATTTGCTGTACATTTGGAGTATGATTTTTGTAAAACAATACATATGAACCTATCGGTCCGGTTCTGTGGACATGAATATGTAACTCTGTTGAATAAGTCTTATTCGTCGATTTTATTGTCACCAAAACCCTTTTCCTTCACTCAATACCCACACATACCACACCCCTTTCCCCTTTTTCCCAACCTCTGGGGCACTGTAAATAGTCACAGACTAATGAATGTGAAATAGCGAAATATATGCAAGATATTACCACATTGTGAATAAAACAATGTGGCTTGAAGCTATGTCTGTTTGATTGTTTATACATTTTTGGTTATTATTTTTAGCTTACTGGGACCCCTTCCCATACTTCAATTGACAACCCAGGTCCCCGTAACTTTGTCTGGGTATAACCCCCCTACCAATAGCCTTTCCTACACTGGGACAGACGTGCGGGTGCGGTGTTACATGCTCTTCAAAATAACACTTAGTTCATCCAGTGACCGTCTACTCTCTCTAGATACACATATGCTATCTAAGAGTCAGATAGTACCATGATCCAGGCATCCATCCATTCAAACTATGGGGCAGATTAGGATTGCGGATTTCCCGCATCCTCCGGGCCGGCGGAATCCACCGCCGGCCCGGAGGATGTGGGAAATCCGCAGCGGACTGAAAAAGACCCCCCCCCCAGATTAGGATGGCTGGGGGATCGTTTTTCAGTCCGCAGCTTTTCCGCCGCGGTCGCCTCCAGTCCGTGGCGGAAAAGCACTAACATGGCTGGCGGTGTCTATCAGACACCGCCAGCCATATTAGGATGTCTGGAGGAACATGCCTTTACACGGCGGCATTTCCGACGTGCAAAGGCATATGGATTTTTGTTTGGGGGCCCGTTGCGGGCCCCCAGAGGTGAAGGGGGGGTGGGGGGTGCACATGCGGAGTACCTATGGTACCCCCCTGCATTTGCCTGCACAAAGCGGCAGGCACCGCGCGGTGCCTGCCGCTTTGTGCATGCAAATGCACAACTTACATTTTTATCATTGCGGCGGGTGCTGCTTCAAGCAGCACACGCCGCAATGATAAAAATACAGGATGTGACCGCCAGGGTGGCAGTCACATCCTAATTATCACGGAGGGACCGCCGCTGCCCCTGCGGACGGTCCTTCCTAGTCTATGGTGGCAGACGGACTCAGGTCCGTCCGCCATCATAATAGGCCCCTAAATGTCAATCATTCTTCTTCATGTCTCTCATCTGGACAAACCTTACGTTTTCTCACGGGGAGCAGCACACTATGCAGTCTGCAATCTCAATAAGTAAGGAATATAAGAGCTTACCACTGCCCGCCACTACCGTGGCAACCCGCACAGCAGTTTGGTCCGGCACTTGCTCCGCCTCCTCCCCAGAGCTTCCCTCCACCTCCGTGCTGGGCCCAGCACCAGATGTTCCACCTACAAAGTACATTTAAGAATGTTAGATGTCATAGACATACACCACTCACTAGTATTTTGTCTAGGAATGAAGAAATGTGAATACAGAAACCAATCTAATAATTTGTGACTGTCTACTCTAAAGTAAAAATGTCCCTTTTTCCAGGGAAGGGTGTTGTCTTGCAGCATTATTTGGCACAACTGATGAATGCTTGCTTTTTAACACACACCATTTTCCTCATAACAGACAGAAGCTTCACTTCTAAGAACAAATCATTAGGACGAAGGGACCAATGATTCAGCACCAAAAATGAAAATGAAAGTTCAAACCAGGTGAGGGCTCGGCTCGCCCACAATAAATGTGTGAAATAAAAAATAAGTATAAGCACTTTTCCATTTTTAATCAACCGTTTATGTTTTATGACAAGCTTGATTTTAATAAATATTTTTACTTTTAATAAAGCTTTAAAACTTAAATAGACTCTGTGGTTTTTGGTCATGAGTGAATGAGCAAAAGGTTTTGCAATTTGCAAGCATGAGTCTGTGCCTCTGACACTTCTGGACTCTGACTCGGTACTCTTGTCCTGCGTTGGATAATCATCATTGGGGATCAATCATCGATGAATTCGGGAGCTAAATGACTCTGCCACACTATCTAGTCAGTAAGGAGATTGGGGGTTCTTCAAAGTCTGATATCACTGAGGTATGTAGAAAGTCTACCTGCGCCTATTATAATTGATAAACAATGCACTATTAAGTGTCCATAGTTCTGTTTGTGCAGATTTGTCCCTGCAACAGTAGTAGAATGGATTGTCCTCCTATCCAAACCAAAAGTAAAGTAGTATCTTATTCTTTCTTGGTGGTCATTTACCTTTTTATTGTTGGCAATTGTCAAAGCATAAACATTTAGAAGACTTGAAAAGACATTATGGACAATCCCAGAGGACTGCACTCAGTGCGTAGAGCTATTGCTGACTAGAATGGGAGTCCAAT
This sequence comes from Lissotriton vulgaris, assembly GCF_964263255.1. NCBI lineage: Eukaryota > Metazoa > Chordata > Amphibia > Caudata > Salamandridae > Lissotriton > Lissotriton vulgaris. The sequence continues at coordinate 1,057,529,331 of NC_141689.1, read as the reverse complement.
GGAATTGCCAAATATGCAATCTTAGTTAGCTACACAGACAGACTAATAAGAATAATCTAGTAATACCACAGGAAGTCATAGTCAAGGCAGGATAAGAATTTAGATACAGTCTACAAGAAGATCAAAGACGATTTAGAAAAAATCGAATGAGGAACGCTAGGAAAAAATAGGTACTTTTTATTAAAATTAAAACTTACCGGGGCCAGCAAAGGAGCCCTCGCCTGACCGATCCTGGCTTTGTTCAGCAGCAGCAGCAGCCTCCTCCAATGCCCTCTTGCCCCTGGGGGAGCTGATGTACAACATGAAAGAAAGAAAGACCAGAAAACATGGATGATATTTGTCAACCAAATCAAACATTTCAAAAGAACAATTACAAAATATTTTGGCGAAATAGCAAACGGACAAGTATTCCACAGGATATATTGACCTATCTCATGTGGTCTACTACGATATTAGTATTGCTTCATTTGCGGACCGTCGACTTGGAAAGTTATGTAACTCACTAAACAAACTACTAAAAAGGTTCGCCTAGGACTGGCAGGCAGCAGTCCGCAGCACGCAAAGTGACAGACAAAGTCCATCGTGATTGCAGATCAGCGACAACACTAAAAAGTTTCCTACTACATTAACCAGTCACTAAAATACTCAAACTATCAATCCACCACCACTATTTCTTCTTATTGCCAGGTGTACAAAGGAAGGACTGGACTTGAGTCTGTAGGGGCTGATTTAGAAGCCCCTTGCGGCTCTTTTGTTCCATTGTTGCGTGACTTTTGTGATGCAGCAGCAGAACAAAAGAGGCACCATGGTGCGGCGTATATTAACAATGTGACGCATATGGGAGATGCATTACGTTGTAAAGCCCTGTGCCATCTGGGGGCGTTCCGGCGCCAGGGAGGGCGTTTCTGCGCAGGAACGCATCCTAAAAGTAGCTGAGGGAAATCTACAAGATTTCTATCAGTCACTTTGAGGACAATGATGCGTGACTCAAACCCTGCGCCTGCTTGAAGCAGACGTACGGCTTGATGCAGCATTGGGGAGATAGGGCACCCCAGAGCATTGCTGGAGCTGCACCATTGTTGCGACGCAACTCCAGCAACGCACCGCCTTTACGGCACAGAAGCGTAACGCTTGGGTGATGTTTTGGGCCCATGGTGCGCCGCATTGTAAATACGGCGCACCATGGGTGGTGGTGGCGTGGCGCACAATTACTGGCGCATCCCTGCTACTTTGCAGGGATGCGCCGGTAATTAAAAATCCAACCCTTAGTGTCTAGCATGTCGCAGTTCTTTAAACTACACTCATGCATAATTTCACAGGCCAATGAAATGAACACAAAATCGAAAACAAATAAGCATAGTAGCAGCGCTACTGAGAAGGAGAGCCGTGCAAAGCACAGAAGATTTTGAAATATAATTTACCTACATTGTAATCAGCAGCATTATTGCTCTTGGTAAAAAAAAAAATTTGCAAAATAATAACACACAGAGCAGGAGAAAACAGAGTAGTAAAGAAATAGCTACTACTACTCACCAAGCCCGGGGATCTCAAGGCCGAGCAGGTCAAGCAGATCGCGTTCCCCGGTCCAGGAGATCCGCCTAACGGTGGGTGGCCTGGTTGTAGGTGCGCCGGACCCAAGAGTGTTGGTACATGGCCCGGCACACCTTCTCCCACCGCTTCTGGCGCTCCCTGATCCCGTACCCGCTAGCGATCTTGCCGCCTGCCATGATGGTCCTGGGGAGTGAAGGACTGGGTTATTTAGAACCCAGCGGTGCCAGGGCACAACACCTGAAACCTTCGTGGGTAACCTGCTCCGGCGTACGAATCACAGAGACACGGGACACTTCCTTCGGCGTCAAAGATTCAAGGTTTATTTGCTGCAGGGAAACACAGAAACCACGGAAGTACAACCAGTGTAGTTCAGAGTGACTGCTTCAAATTGGTCCTGCAGATCGCTCCTTTTATACATGATTTTCCCATAGAGTTACATTGAACACAAAAGTTTATGACCCGGTTCCCACAATTATCCCCCAGAGGGGTCGCTTTGCTCACTTTGATACACACAAGGCCCGGAACATAAGTGCGGAAACATTTGGCGGTTCCCAACTGTAAAAACCCATCTTCCCAACATTAGTGCATTCCAATCGGCAATAAAACAGATCAAAATAGGAACAAGGACAGGTGTAGGGGAAGACGGAGACAGTGGGGAGATCGGAAAGGGTGTAAAAAGGGGAGGTATCGAGAAACACGAGATACAGGCATCAAAGGGACGTGCCTAATGAGATGCACGGCTAAGACAATAAACCGGCACGGCGAGATGAGCCTCGAGCGGGGCCATCTGCCTTACAGTATCATCCCCCTCATCATAAAGACACTTACAAAGAACATGTGTCTTCCGCAAATATCTTGGGAGTCCCAGGGTCGCGAAGCGGACAGCGTCCGTTCGCTGGCTACTTGAGGGCAAGAGACAAAATGGATGCCGTATCTAAGATGGAACCCGTGGGTACAGATAGAAATACCCACGTAACAAACGAACGGTTTAGGTTAGCGCAGCGAAACTGCGTACACCCACTAAACTCGTCAGTTGCGGTTCATAGATACCAGACTCGACCATATTCGTGCGAGTCGAAAACACCACTTACAATTGTCACGGAACCTCAGACGCTCCTTTTGCCCTCATGTAGGCAAGCACTAGTCGGAATCATACTCGATATTCATCAGACCATCTAGATGTTGCTGTAGCATAGCTCTGTCCAACCGAGTCCCCTTGGTAACAGGCGGCTGTCTCATACACGTTGTAGCACAGAGGCCACATAAGGCAGGACCGCACTGCACACAAAGGCAACACGTGAACAGGAACGCCACAACGACTCCGATGATCATCAGAATCTTCCAACCCCAAGTCGACATCAGGCCCCAAAACCACCCAAGTAACGTCCAATCCCCTACATCCACGTGTATGGATTCGGAGATCTTATGCAACTTCGAGATGGCTTGATAAACGGTCGGAGCATTATCAGGAATGAAAATACAGCAGCTCGAATGGATCACCTTACATACCCCACCACGATCTGCTAAGATCACGTCTAAAACCATACGGTTTTGTAACGTCATAAGTCTATCCGCCTGAAGTTCTGTGGTGATATTACCAAGGGCACTGGCAGTAATGTTAGCTGTCGATTCCACCACTCGAGTCAACTGTCTCAGGTTCCTACTATTAACCATAGGTCCCCAAAACGGGAGGAAACCCTTGAAAAAGTCTCCTGCCTCTTGACCGGCAGTGTCCTCTTCGCTAATTACGCCTCTCACAACTCTAGTCTTGTGATAATCTGCATCTACAGTAAACGTCGGAGGCAACAAATTTGCGATAAAACATGAGCCCATAAAGTCAGAGGGCAACCATGCATACGCACGATCATGGCAGATAAAGTATGTACCCTTGGCAGCCAGAAACACAGGGGACGAGACCATCGGCAGAATGTAATTTTCAGTGCAAGCACTCTCTCCAAGTCGGGCTTTCGATCTTCGGCCACGACCTATGAGACAAAAATTACCAATGTGGGGTACGACCCATATCGGAGGTGAGCTTTTGAGCTGTTTTTCACTAGTGAACACGCTATACTCGCCTCTACTCAGGACCCTGTAGGCTTGTACCTCTTCTGCAGGAATAAGCGAGGGATCATAGATATCACTATCTAAATCCTCTATTGCTATAGACAAAGGTTTTTGATACGAGGTAGGACCAGAGTAGGGGGAACGTGGTTCTCGAATGGGGTGGAAACCTAGTGCGCTTCGAAACATTGTTTGAAATGCTCGAGCAGACCCTTGGGAACTATATGGCAACACCAGATATGGGATTCCCTTATCCGTAGTATGTGGCATCAACCCACACACCCAACAATTAGTAGTGTTAACCACTAACTGATGCTGATGGAGGAGCTGAATAAAGGAATTATTGCGGAATTCTGCACGTCTAGCCTGCTCGTGTTCGGGTAAGATATGAAAAGAATGAGGAGAAGCAGTGGAGGTAAGTTTAGGGTCAGGGGTAGGAGTAGGTGTAGCAGAAGGTAAGAAGTAAGACATTGTGTAATACACCCCACCCGCCATTAATGCAGAAACAGTCAAAAACAATACGAATATTTGAAACATAAAACATTTGGTACGACTAAGTTGCCGCAGCTTGAATCTTTGAGCTTGAGCTTCTTCCAAATCCATCAACTTCGAAAATGCCATTTCCTACGACCGTCCGCAACGTTTCTTGACGCACTTCGTTCTGTGTAGCAGTAGTCAATCCCTAGGAGTTCCCAGGAACCGACGGTCTTTAACCTAGCGTCAAGACCTACTAAGCAGAAGGAAGTACGCGCGCGGCCCTATGGCCTTTATTTCACAAATATATATATATATATATATATATGCGAAAACAATGTTTCTCAGCTGTGGAAGCAAAAGGTGTAAGGAACGAAACTCAATGAATATATACAAAAATAATCACAATAATACGAATGTTCAAACTGATCACGGAAAGCGGGATAATACAATTGTCAAGGGACAGAACAGGATCTTTTATTAGTCTCTGGTGCTAGATCGCAAAAAGTATTGGGTTTTCCCAGGACGTGTCTGTTCGTCAAACAAAGGATCCGTTGAAGAGACAGCGTCCTGTTGATCAGTTGAATGTTCTGGTCTTGAGTCTTTTGCTGACAAATGTTCAACAGTGTCTTTCTGCTGCACTGAGGATTCCCCGACAGGTTGTGCGTCGCTAAAATGTGCAAACGCCGGCAATCCTTCGGTTTCAGTTGATGCAATGCCTCTCCTCACCCACGGGTCTGCCGGCAAAGGGATAGGGACTTTTTTGGTGTGGGTGGCGTGCACCCAGTTTTTCCGTCCCTCAAGACGAACAGCAGTCCTCGTGGCAAGGAGAACCTGGTAGGGTCCAGTGAACCTCGGATCCAAATTGTTCTTGCGCGAAAAGTTGCGCGTCACCACCCAATCTCCGGGCTGGAGCTGGTGGCCTGGACCCTCCGTCTGCGTCGGCAGTGCGTCGTGAACCTGTTGGTGAATTAATCTCAGTTTAGCAGTCAAGTCATGAAGATAATCGATCAACATTGGATATTCAAGATCACAGAACATACCTGGCCTAGGAACCCCCCAAACATTCGCAGGACGACCGAACACTATTTCATAGGGACTAAGCCCTACTCGGGAGTGTACAGTCGCCCTAGTTGACAGTAATGCTAAGGGTAAAGCGTCAGGCCACGAAAGACCAGTCGTAGCCTGAATCTTTGCTAGTTTCAGTTTAAGGGTGCCGTTATACCCTTCAACCAAACCAGCTGACTGGGGATGATTGGCACTATGGAATTTCTGATTAATCCCAAGGCCCTTACACACACTCTTCATCACCCTTCCCACAAACTCACTTCCGTTATCTGACCACACGACTCTAGGCATTCCGTACCGAGGAAAGTATTCCTTCAGTAGGGTTTTCGCAGTAGACAAAGCAGTATTGTCTTTGAGAGGATAGGCCTCGATCCATCGGGAGAATGCACAAACCACAACTAAAACGTATTTCAGGTTATTGCATCGCTCCATATGGATGAAGTCCAATTGAATCACCTCAAAGGGACATGAAGGGGGAGCAAAACTGCCAGGAGGAGTTGGGGTTCCCTTGCCAGGATTGTACAACATGCACACCATACAATTCTTAACCAAGCGTTCAGCACATTTCGTGATACCATCATTCTTCCACACCGGGGACAGCAGTTTACAAATACCTTTCGCGCTAATATGTGCTAACCCATGTGCCATTGTCACAACGGCCAGTACATACGCATCAGGCAACATCCATCTTTTCTGATCCGATAAATCAATCCAACAACCACTTGCATCCAACTTTCCCGTACTTTCTTTCCACTTCATCTTTTCAGTCTCGGTGGCCTCTTTCTGAATTTCTTTCACACTCTCAATAGTGTCTTCGCACATACTCGACTCTACAGGCCACCTAACCGAACTCGTCCCATACATTCGAGTGCTAAGGTTCCGGGCAGTCTCCTTCGCAATCTCATCCGCAAACGCATTACCACGACCAACATCATCCGTCACCTTACGATGCGCACTGCATTTAACAATCGCTACCTGCTTAGGCAACGTAAGTGCATCCAAAAGATCCTTCACAAGCTGGCCATGCTGAATCTTCGTACCATGCGATGTTAGAAAACCTCTCTCTCTCCACAACCGTCCAAAACTATGGGCGACGCCAAACGCATATTGGCTGTCGGTAAACACATTCACACGTTTCCCTTTCGCTAGCACACACGCTCTGGTGAGAGCGATCAGCTCTGCAGCTTGGGCAGAATTCTGATTCAGTCTTGCAGTCTCAACAACAGTATTCAACGTTACAACAGCATAAGCAGTAGTCACATCGCCATTCGGCAACTTGAAATATGAACCATCCACATACAGCGTTCCATCTGGGTCTTCCAATGGGGTGTTTTTAAGGTCCACTCGACCTTTTGTTTCCTCCTCTGTCCTCAAATAACAATCGTGTTCCGTTATTTCATCTGACTCTGAGCTAATTGGTAACAAATTTGCCGGGTTCAGGACATTACAACGTTTTATTTGAATGTGGCTTGCCAACAGCGTCAACTCGTACCCAGACAACCTCGCACTCGTCAAGTGCTGAGTTTTCGTACGATTCAAAAGAGTGTCGACTGCATGCGGAACCATCACCGTAAGCATATTATCCATGACCAATCCTGCTGATTGTCGGATGGAGACCGCAGCTGCCGCTGTTGCTCTCAAGCAACTCGGCAATGCTCTAGCTACTGGGTCCAAGGTCGAGGAAAAATATGCACATGGACGTTGCTTACCACCAAAAGGTTGCGTTAAGACACTCAACGCACAACCTTCTCTTTCGTGAACATATAATGTAAACGGCTTGCTATAGTCAGGAGTACCTAACACAGGAGCCGAACACAATGAATCACGTAATTCAGAAAAACTTCTCTGACATTCCTCCGTCCATGGTAAAGGAGTTGAAACATCCTTGCACGTAAGAGCCACTAATGGTTTCGCTAGCAATGAAAAATTAGGAATCCATTGCCTGCAGTACGACGTGATACCTAGAAAGGCACGCACATCTCTTTGGGTTTTTGGCACAGCCATTCGTGCAATTGCTGCAATTCTCTCTGGGGTCAACCGCCTTCCCTCCTTTGACAATAAGTGACCGAGATAGGTTACTTCTTGACAACAATATTGGAGTTTAGAAGGTAACACCTTGTGATTTAACTTGCAGAGATGTTGCAGCAACGACACCGTAGCAATTTTGCAAACGTCCTGAGTATCTGCAGCCACCAATAGGTCATCGACGTATTGGATTAAGGCCGCACCAGCCGGCAACGTAAACGCATCCAGTTGACCCTTCAAGGCTTGACTGTAAATCGATGGACTTTCACAGTAGCCCTGAGGAGCGCGTTTAAACCGGAAGCTACGACCACCGAGAGAGAAACCGAAAAGGTCCCTGCTCTCCTCTGCAATCGGGATGCTGAAGAACGCATTCTTCAAGTCAATCACCGAAAACCACGATGCTGAAGCTGGAATCAGAGTCAGTAGCGCCGTGATGTCAGGCACAACGGGGAACTGAGGAATCACAATTTTATTTACTTCCCGTAAATCGATAACAAAACGATAAACAGGTGGTTTCGAAGGATCAGTACGTTTAAGAATGGGCAGTACAGGGCTGTTGCACACGTTTCCCCGAGTCTCTTCAATAACGTCTTTCTCGATCAAATCATAAATGATCGCTAACAATGCTCGTTCACCATCAAGAGAGATCCGATACTGGGGAATACGTGGCAATCGCACATTAGATTTCAACTGAACAACATAAGGGGAGATGTCAAGCAGGCCCACATCATTGGGACCTGTTGCCCACAAAGACGCAGGAAGAGAACTCAATTCCGGTGGAAACTTATCGAGAGATAAGTACATAGGAGAGACAACCCTCTCTCCCAACGTAAGCTTTACACCCGCAGGAGAACAATACAAGGTTGCATACAAACGTTTAAGCAAATCCAGGCCCAAAAGATTCTCACCACAACCAGTAGTCAAAATCAACGGAGCTTTTAGCTCACGAGGCCCAATTGTAAGGGGCAAAGGGCGCGAAACTGGATTGCTAACGGGGGCGCCAGAGAATCCAACGGAAACATTTGTTAAGCCAGACAAAGGTGCGCCAGGGAGTATCGAATGCTTAATGGAACTTTTCGCTGCACCAGTGTCCAACAGAAAAGGCTCAACGACGCCCGATGTAGCAACTGCGACGTAAGGCCCTGTCTGATCAACCGGAACTGATACCACTCCCTCTCCTTGTCTTAGGCTGTCCTAGTATTTACTGTCGTCAGTTCCCTGATCGACGTAATAATCGTCTACATTGTACTGCGCAGATCGTCCTTGCGATGATCCACGTTGATCAAAACAGTTATTAGAGTTTGATGAGTTATCTGAACGATCATTTTGAACACCGCGACCCCTACCACGTGGTGCCTGCTGTGAACCACCACGACCTCCTCTAGATGAATTATCACTATTACGATCGTTCAGAACGGGACAATTGAATTTGATATGACCCTCCTGTCTACAATAGGCACATTGATTGTACCCTAACGACGATCTTTGGAAAGAGGAGTCATTACGAGGTTGTGATCGGTTCGATTGCGACTGCGATCTATTCTGTTGGGGCGCATTCTGATTTGAACGTGGAGGAAACGCTTGCTGAAGCAACACTTTAGTTTTAAACTCTTTCGTCTTTTTATCAGCGCGGTCGCTCTCTTCTTTCTCTCTATTCTCATAATATTGTGCTGTGGCCAATATCTGAGCTGAAGTAGAAACGGCCCACGCACTCTCTGAATTCTTTAATTTATTGCTCAAATCGGGCAATAAGTTTGAAACAAATTTATCGACAAACAACCTTTGACCACCCTCAGTGCTCATATCCTGACCACTATGATCGATGAATGCCTCCTCAAACCTCGTAAAGAAGTCGGAGACACTCTCGTCCTTCTTCTGTTTACAAGCTGATAATTTGTCCCAATTTACCCTCATAGCTGGCATAAGAGTTTTCATTAACGTTATTATTCTTTGAGGGAGAGCAGCAATCAACTGGTCGGGTTTTGCACCACCAGTTTGTAACCCATCAGCCGCTATAATGGCCGCCCAATCACCACCTAATTCATTGGGATGGTTTTCCTGACGAATCTTAGCCCATACCGGTTGCGGTACAACATTGCCAAACAACATATCAATATCGGCAAGATTCATTATCGTAGCGTCTACGAGCTGCGATAATTCCTTGTAGTACCCTGCAGGATTTTTACGAGGGTCAGGCAGAGATTGCTTCACCTGTAACACTTCTGAGCGTTTCCATGGGAGATGTATCCACACTCTCTGGAAATGCGCCAATGTCGCAGGGTTAGCATTAGGATCAGCTGGCATCCATACCGGTGGAACTTCGCGCATAGGAAATTGACCAGATTCATCTGGCAGTCTTTCAACATCCTCAACAAACAAGGCTTGGGGTATAGGAGTGGGACGAAAAGATAGCAACCGCTCAACAGCACGTCGAACATTGGTATCCACGATCAGTCCAGTTGAGAACTGAAGCTGTAGATCAGACAAAGCGGTCAGCACCTCGTCAGGTGCGTCGGCCGATATCCGATCGCGAAGGACCTTACACATTTCTTCGAACACAAATCTCTGGGTTGGTATATTGAATTGACAAAATGTGTCGAGTACAACACGTGGCGGATTTCGAAGAGGATGCATCATCCAACCCATCGCCATATTATATAGCGAAGCGCGTTCTCTGTTACCAGGAAGTTGACTACGTCTCTGAGGACCATCCGAACCAGCTGACCCAAGAACAGGTCCGAGCGAATGAAAGAAACTAGCCGCAAGAGGAGAATTACGACTACGAGTAGAGGGGGAAGTATAGGACACAGGACTAACAAGTGAAGGAGTAGAAACAGAAGCAACAACAGGAGTTAACAGAGCAGGTGCAGTAGCGGGAGCAGGAGTATGTGGAAGCGGAGGAGCAGTAGGGATAGCGACAGGCAAAGGAGCAGGAACGGTCGGAAGAACGGGTGCAGGTTGAGGAACAGGCAAAGGAAGAATAGGTGCAGGAACAGGTACAGGGGGAAGCACAGTAACTGTGGTACCCTGTACATACGGAGGTGGCGACTTCATAAGATAGGACATTAAAGGATCCTCAACTGGTTCTTCCTTCTTATCCGACTCCGTAGGCAAAGCAGGATAGCATTTATCTATGGACATACGCTGTAGCCTATCAAACACTTCCTTTTCCTTAACCTCCTTATCATGCTGAAACTGCTCTGCTTTCTTTACAATGGTAGCAACATTATCTCGCTGATTTCGTTTAGTCTGTCTGATTTCTTTCTGTTTGGCTTCTTTACGCCACAACCGAAAGGCATCAAACATGGCCGGACTTGACTTTTTCGCAAATAATTTAGCCTCCAGGTTATCTAAAATCGGGGTTTCAAAGCTACCATGAGGTGGCCAACTAAGGACACCGTCTTTCTTTGTATAGCGGATCCAGTAATCATTGAAAGTAATCGGGCCTAGCCCATGTTTACTGTACAATTCATAAGTTGGAGTTCCAACCGGAGGTATCGGACACGAGTCCTCCAGTCGGGAATCCATACCACAAGGTCTGAAACAACTAAACAAAGTACTGCGACTAGGCATCTTGCACACTAGCCGAGTTTCACAAACTTCAAGGGTTACGGGATTTACCAAGTCCCAGCAAAGAGCAAAAACCCTCGGTTTTTGGCGGCTGCAGTCGTCAAACAATACAACAAAGGACCAAGAACTACAAAGCATCTTGCACACTAGCCGAGTTTCACAAACTTCAAGGGTTACGGGATTTACCAAGTCCCAGCAAAGAGCAAAAACCCTCGGTTTTTGGCGGCTGCAGTCGTCAAACAATACAACAAAGGACCAAGAACTACAAATGCAATGGAACCATGCAACCACTAGGCAACCACAACCAAGAACTCAGGGAGCGACCCACAAATACTTAACTCAAAGATCGATGGCGTCACCAGGAAGGCCCGTCAATCGTCTCGCTCTACCAAGGTCTACGCCAGGCGCCAAAACAGGTCTACAGTCAGGGCAGCAGTCCGTCGCAGCCGTCCGGAGGCGGGAATCTTCGCGGGAAAAGTCTTCGGGCCACTTATTTCGACAACAGAATCGATGAAGCGGAGTGCACCTTCCCTCGGAGATTTCACACGAAGTTCCTCGCGATCGTCGGGCTTGGACCGGTACCACTGATGCAGCCCCACGTTGGGCGCCAACTGAAGGACTGGGTTATTTAGAACCCAGCGGTGCCAGGGCACAACACCTGAAACCTTCGTGGGTAACCTGCTCCGGCGTACGAATCACAGAGACACGGGACACTTCCTTCGGCGTCAAAGATTCAAGGTTTATTTGCTGCAGGGAAACACAGAAACCACGGAAGTACAACCAGTGTAGTTCAGAGTGACTGCTTCAAATTGGTCCTGCAGATCGCTCCTTTTATACATGATTTTCCCATAGAGTTACATTGAACACAAAAGTTTATGACCCGGTTCCCACAATTATCCCCCAGAGGGGTCGCTTTGGTCACTTTGATACACACAAGGCCCGGAACATAAGTGCGGAAACATTTGGCGGTTCCCAACTGTAAAAACCCATCTTCCCAACATTAGTGCATTCCAATCGGCAATAAAACAGATCAAAATAGGAACAAGGACAGGTGTAGGGGAAGACGGAGACAGTGGGGAGATCGGAAAGGGTGTAAAAAGGGGAGGTATCGAGAAACACGAGATACAGGCATCAAAGGGACGTGCCTAATGAGATGCACGGCTAAGACAATAAACCGGCACGGCGAGATGAGCCTCGAGCGGGGCCATCTGCCTTACAGTATCATCCCCCTCATCATAAAGACACTTACAAAGAACATGTGTCTTCCGCAAATATCTTGGGAGTCCCAGGGTCGCGAAGCGGACAGCGTCCGTTCGCTGGCTACTTGAGGGCAAGAGACAAAATGGATGCCGTATCTAAGATGGAACCCGTGGGTACAGATAGAAATACCCACGTAACAAACGAACGGTTTAGGTTAGCGCAGCGAAACTGCGTACACCCACTAAACTCGTCAGTTGCGGTTCATAGATACCAGACTCGACCATATTCGTGCGAGTCGAAAACACCACTTACAATTGTCACGGAACCTCGGGAGGAGGCGCTGAACATAAAAAACTAGTGCGGCCACCACCTCCGCGCTGAAGATCTCCCGGGCTGTGACTGTCTCCCCCCTCAAACGCCCGCACGGAAGCCGTGCACGGGATGCGGGACCCTTCCCCTTCTCAGAATGCTTCCCGGCTCCCTTTACCATGGTCTGGGCAGAAAGGAAGCTAAATAATAAAGAAGAAATAGAATAGGGAAGAAGAAAAGAAAAGAGTTAAAAAAAGTAGTTTAAAATTAACCAAAAGTAGCAGAAAACACAAAAATATAGAGCTAGAAAAATAGAGGGATAGATAATAAGTAAAATAGATAAAAAAAAACTTCAAACAAGCAAAGGATGGCAGAGATTCAGAGAGGATACAGAAAGCATGCCCAGAACCATAGCAATGAATGAGAAACAAGATGGCCGTTCACGAACGCGTGGGTAAGTTTGCGCGAGATTTTCCTCGCGATCACAAGCGAAATTGTACTAGCGAGCCGCACACTTTGCGAGATTACACATCGCGCCCGGAAACGGAAATACGTCATGCAAACAAGATGGCCGTGCCCGTGAACGACCGTGAGGGTAACTTCGCGCCGTTGCGCTACAAGCGGCTCGCTAAAACGCACAAAACCTTGCGAACTAACACGCTGCAAAAAAACAAATCGCATATTCGCACGAATTTGCGGCTTCCCAATTCGATCTCGCGCAAATTTGCGCCCGCGAAATTGCAGAAAAACGAGTTTTGCAAAACTGAAAGCACTCAGCAGGTGCAAAAGTTCAAACTCATCATTAGTAACTATTCCCTTTAGTGCTTCCTGAGGGGCCCCTCCAGAGTTCAGTTGCCTACTTGCAACTATTCTATGACCCTGCTCTGACCCTCACAGCAGGCTCATAGAATAGCTACAAGTAGGCCACAAAGGTCCTATGAAAAAAAATTGCACTGCAACAGAAAGCAAATTACAGATAGGGAAGCAGGTGCCAGACTGGAAGTTTAAATTCAGTGACACATTAATAAATCAACCCCAAATTAATTCATGTCAGTTGAAGCAGGGCAGGTGTGCTTGCTTTTCCCCCCCATAATCAACAGTGATGAACCAGAGGGTGGCAGTGATGTACCAGAGGGTGGCATGGGTGAACCAGAGGGTGACAGTGGTGAAACAGAGGATGCTGTGAACCTGTGATGATGAACCAGACGTAGAAACAACATAGTCGCGACCGTTGCGAGCTGACAAGTAAGTTTGCAATTGCGAACTGCTACAAAACCCTCGCAAACTGGCAGAAACCCTTGCGAACACAAAAAAAAACGCTAATTTGCGAGAGTTCGCGGATTTTGCAGATTGCGAATTCGCAAATACGCAAATTCGCGAACGCCAGATTCGCAAAATACGCCCATGCTTAGTTCCCACTGGAATTAGACCACTTAGAGACTTTACCAGGGGTGTAGTATAGATCGAAGATTGACATACAGTGTTGAGCCCTCAGACTACCAGTAATTAATATCTTATTGGCCAATTCAAGAGATGTAAAAAGGTCTGTGCCTTCTTGCCCAAGCTTTCTATCCCACTTTTCGCTTTGGTCAGTCAAGTCATCTGGCTGATTAGATAGGACTGTTTTATAAATTAGCCCAATCCTTGCTCTTTGCTCAATAATACCAACTAATGAAACTTTCTGAAACCGTTCAGTTTTTTCTGACAGAAATTTAGATAAAAAGCTCCGGATTTGTAGGTACTTAAAAAAATGTCTAGTTGGGAGTCCATACCTTCTCTGTAGATCAGAAAAAGAAATAAGTTGACCATCAATGATAAAATCCCCTAATGTTCTAATTCCTAAATTGACCCACCTAAGAGTGAAAGGACCCTGAAATATGGAGGGCAAAAGCCAATGAGCTGAGAAGGGAGTGTGTGCATTGATGTTTGGGATCTCAAAGCGCCAAACAGAGTAAGCCGATTGAATGATCTTAAATTTAGTTTGGTTCGAATATGCTTACCAGACATTTATGAGCGGCGTCACCAAGTAATATCTCATAAATCGTGGGTCAAGCAAATTCGGGCACTATGCAGCTATCCCCTGTGATTAAAATTCCCATAGGTTGCAGCAACACAGCCCAGTGATAAAGCATTAAAGATGGCAGACCCAAACCGCCCCTCAGTCTGGGGAGTATCAGCCACTTAGATGACCTTCTGGGTTTATGGTAACCCCAAACAAATATCAGACAGGCCCTTACTGCACTAAAGATGTACTTAATTGGGAATTCAATGGGGATGGCCCTAAATAAGTATAACAATTTGGGGAATATTGACATTTTAAGAACGTTAGAGCGGCCATGGAGTGATAAATGTAAATGGTCAAGTCTCTCCAATATTTGATTGACCTTTTTGATAATTGGCAAGATGTTAATTTCTGGTATCGTCTCTACTGCCGCAGTGATCTTAAACCCAAATAGGTAGCAACTGGGGTTATTGGAAACCCTGTTGGTCTAAAAAAATCAGAGTGTATTACTTGGGTTTTATCGGCATTAAGACGATAGCCTGAAACTGCCCCAAAAAGTTTGGCAGAGTCATAAACAGCCGGGAGAGCAGAACCTGCGTCCTTTGTAAAGATTGCAACATCATCGGCATAGGCAAATGTTTTATAGGACACCTTTTTGACCGGGATCGCTTGTATCAATGGTTTGCCATCTAGTTTGCTTAAAAAAGCATCAATATATAGGGAAAATAAAAGTGGAGAACAGGGGCAGCCCTGCCGAGTTCCTCTGTAGATGGAAAAAGATCCATGTCATGATCTCCTGTCCAGAGATCCAAACAGAAGCTTTAGGAGAAATATATAGAGCCTGTATAGCTCTAATAAATTCTTGTGGGAACCCCTTATATCTCAACAGCTGCCAAAGAAAATCCCAAGAGACCCTGTTGAATGCCTTTTCGGCGTCCAACAGGATCATTGCCAAAGGTTGTTTATAGGCAAGGGCCCAATCGCATAGGGTGATCGCCCGTCTGATATGATCGGAGGTGTCATGACCAGGTATAAAACCATGCTGGCGAACAAACTAAAGGAGTGATGACCCTTCCCAGTCTGGATGCCATAATTTTTGCAAAGATGTTACTGTTGACACACATTAAAGAAATTGGTCGATAGGACGAAGGGGAAAACTCAGGCTTGTCTTTTTTCTTGAAGACTACTATATTGGTTTTATGCCAAGACTCAGGCGTCTGGCCACCCTGAGCTGATAGGAACAAGGACTCAAGTTCCTTGTACAGAATACTGCTAAATGTTCAATAAAATTCCAAAGGTAATAATTCTGGCCCAGTGGCCTTTCCTGTGGCCAGTGCAGTTATTGCCAGTTCTATCTCCTCCTTTGACATCGGAGAAGATAGTACCGCAAGCTGATGAGGTGGAACCATCCCTGATATATAGTCTTCCAAGTCTCCTTCCCCTGAAGACATTTAAGCATCTTTGTCTGGAGAATATAACGTCTCATAAAACTCTTGAAACACCTCAAGAACTTTATCTGGTTGGTCCTGCCTAATACCGTTTTGGTCATTAATACTACTAATACGGTTTGATATCTCCTAGCATTGCAGTCTCTTAGCCAGGAGCCGGCCAGTGTTTTCTCCATACTCGTAAATATCAGTCCTATACTGAATGTATTTGGCTGCCAGTACTTCACCAAAATATTGTTGTATCCAGTTCTTACATATTGCTATTTGTCGTTGACACTCCTCTCTTTTCCCTCGATCACCAATAACTAGGATAAGTTCTACTTCGAACTCACGTAGCTGGACAATCCAGCCGTTAAGCCTGTCTTAAATAACCTTCTGATGGTGAAGGGAAAAGCTAAGGGTCTCCCCCCTGACTGCGGATTTGAATGTGTCCCAAACAACTAAATTCAAGGCCGTACCTTTATTTATCCTAAAAAAATCTCTTATCCAGATGTTCATATAATCACGGTCATCATCATTAAGCAGCAATCTGCGCTCAAATGTCCATGTTGATGTAGCAGGTCTTAAACCAGAAGAGGGGAGTTGTAGAATTACTGGGTTATGGTCTGAGATTATTTTAGGATGTAACTCACAGGAGGCCCTACCAAGAATTGATTCTGCAATAAAAAAATAATCCAAGCGGACAAATTTACAATGAGGAGCTGAAAAAAACGTGTAACCAGGCTCAGTTGACCGTAGCCTCTGCCATACATCGACCAAGGCATGCTCTCGACTAAGCCCACGGACTGCTTTAAATGTGTTATTTTTTCTGCCCAGATAGGGAGCATCGCTATATAAGTCGGTACTTGAATTCAAATGAAAATTGAAATTGCCACATATAACTTTAGGAGATGACCATAAGGCGAGTTCGATATTTAACATATAAAACATGTCAGGGTCATCCTGATTGGAGCCGTATAAGGAGCTAATAGTATATGATGAACCCTTGACCACTATTTCTGCAAGTGCCCACTGTCCAAAATTGTCAACCTTCACTCGCTTAGATACATAAGCCCCTCGCCTAGCCATTATAGCGACACCTCTAACTGTTGTGGTTTGCCGTGAGCAAGCAATAAGATCAAGACCAATTTCTGAAAGACAGGCACAGTTATTCCCTGGGACATGAATTTCCTGTAAACATAATACGTCAACATCTATGTGGCTGATAAGTTGAGCTAGGGCTCCTCTTTTTTTTCTTTCATTTAACCCACAGTAGTTTAGAGAGCAGAACCGAATCAAATCATGTTCACCCATCATCTTTAAAGATTTCCCCCTGAAACGGCACATTGAAACCCATGCATGCAAACATCGCAACTAAGTTTGCAATCATTGTAATCAGTGAAATGCAAAAGACAGAAGAGAAATAAAGCACATACCACTTCAGAAACGTTTGTATTGTTTTCCATAACAACTTGATAGAAAACCTATTTGTGAGCCAAACCCGCCATCCCCCACCCCACTCTGACCACCCGCCCCCGCCCATTACCTTCCCCCAACTCATGAAGGGCATGGGGACCATCGTCCCTGGTGATGTGGAGCTGTAACCCCTCATCTCAACTGCTGCGCTGCAAAGACTAAGAAAATTCACTAAATACGAGCATTGAAAAGCAATAGGCACAATAACCAAAAAGAAAAAGCATTAAGCTCCCTAATAACAAAAAGCAGGGAGATCAAGCATGCTTGTTTATTACCTCATAAGCTTTAGTGACTTGGTCAGTAGGTTGAGGTTTTGTCTTGGTAAAAAAAAAAAGGGAAAGAGGCACCCAAGCTCAAAACCTGAAAAAATACATTTACAATTAGTTATTTAACAAACGTAATCAAGATTTTCCCCCTACTGACAGAGAGAGCAGATACTCCTTGGCCTGAATTTCTGACTGAAAGAAGTGCGTCTGGCCATTATGAATCACTTTCAATTTAGCAGGATTTAAAAGGAAGACCTGAGCACCCCTCTGCTGAAATTCTGGAATCATCTGCCTTAAGCACCAACGTAAATTAACTGTCCTCTGACAGAAGTCAGGGCACACAAAAAAACTGCATCCTTTACCATCTCTTTTGCGATCGGGCCTGGCCAAGTCATACAAGTATTCCTTGGCCAAAAAGTTGTTCAAGGAAATTAGGCTTGCTCTGGGGCAATTGTCAGACTGCCCATCAGCTTTGTGTCGATTAAAAGGGAAAAGATGTGTCCTTTGGATTTGGGTCTTCCAATCCCATTGAGGGAGATCTGGGAAAGCTTCTTCAAAGAGTTCAACAACAAATTTGCAGACATTCGTACTTTCTTTGCCCTCCAGAACACCCAGGATTCCTAAATTATTGCTCCTTGTCTGATTTTCAAGGTCGATCAGTTTGAGCAATTTATCATCTTTTGCCATCTGTATATTCTCGACCTTTGATCGCTGTGAGGCCATGTCGTCGGAAAGTTGTGAGATCCTGGTTGACGCTTCTGATATTCTAGCGGAGAAGTCTAAGCATATTTTTGAAATTCTACGGATGGAGTTTTGGAGTTTCCTACAAGCTCCTTGCGTCCGGGAGCTTTCCGCCCAAAATTTCTCCCTGTGTGCCTTCATCAGTTGATAGATGGTTGAAAGTGTGATTTCCTCCGGACAAGCTGTGAATAGCTCTGAGCCGCTAGGCATTGCTTCATCAGCTCCAGCTATAGTGCAGTGTAGGATCCCCCAGCCCAGATGTATAGGAATAATCCCAAGCCATTCCACCGGGAGTCTCCTCAGTCGGGTTGGAATAAGTCAGTAGTGTTTTGGTTTGTTTGATTTGTTTGACTCTGTCTAGACTTAAAGGAGAGCAATCAGCGCCCCCCTCCCAATGCAAGCTACTCAAATCACTGCCATCCCCGTCCCAGTCTCTGTCTTGACCATCTTCTTCCCTGGAAGAATTAGAAACATCAGAGAGAGAGAAAAACTTGTCAGCTGTGTCATCATCTTTATTCAGGTTCAGCTCTTTACAGACCTCAAGCTGAAGAGTGAGTGGTGCAGCAGCATCGTAATTTGGTGAAAGTGGGACTTCATTTACCAGCATGCATCTTTCTTGTTGAGTTATCACTGTGTCAGTATCGGTGGTAACTCTCTCCAGGGGAATACTTGCGTCCTCACCCTGACCGGTAAGCATTACAGACATTATAGATTGAGATCCTTGAAGGGATTCACCTACCGATGTGGACGTACTGTGGCATTGTCACGTGCAGGTAAAGCATTCAAGCTGGAATAAGATTTTTTTGTGGGAACCGGAGCCGCTGATCCCGGAACTAGTACCGGAACCATCATTACAGGGAGACTTCACTTTCAAGGCCTGTGTCTTAAATAGCCCAAGAACTGTACGTTTTGTACGGCCGGCGGTTGAGCCCTTCTTCGACCCCGTCACGGTCAAACCTGCAGGCAGAGCGTCGGGACCCTTCGTAGTGGTTTCAGTTAAATTGAATCCAGGAATCTTTGAAGAAACTCCGGCCATGATCCCACGGCCCCTGTTTCCCTTGGTGGTGACCTTTGGGGGCATGCTCACGTTCAAGAGCGGTCTCGTCCTGTCAGCCATGGAAGAGATGCACAGAAAATACAAGCAGTTCTCCGAGCTTCGGAAGATCAAAAAACAGGGAAGCGGAGTCCCCCGAAGCCAGGAGCAGTAACACCAGATCATATGGTGAGGCGATTTCAGCACTCTTTTTTCAAATATACAGAAGTTGACACAGTATCTCCCGGTTTCATGATCTTTTCAGTCTTTTCCCGGGAGCTAAAAAATGTTCTTCATAGCCCTGCAAGTGCAAGAGATACCGCAGCGGTGGAGAGTGGGTGAGAGCAGCTCACTCGGCCATCCTCGCGGCCGCCATCTTGCCAAGAGTAATAACAATCTATTATATAGTGGGGATAAATTGTAATCTGTATTACAGTCTATCCCCACTGTTAGAAATGGGGTCTCTAGTTGACAGTGGTTTGCATCCTGTCCAAGTTGGGACCCTCACTCTAGTCAGGGTAAGTAACACCCTCAGAATAACCGGTGCTCACCCCCTTGGTAGCTTGGCTCAAACTGTCAGGCTTCTCTCAGAGGCAAGGTGTAAAGCATTTGTACACACATACATACACAGTAACACAGTGAAAACACCACAAAAGGACTCCAAATCAGTTTAGAACAACAGCCAATATGTTTCTAATTAAAACAAGACAAAACCAACAAAAATCTAAAATACATAAGTCGAGATAATAATTTTAAAAGTTTAAATAAAGTTATAGCTCTTAGAAGTCAATTGTTGCGCCTGACCAGGACAAAGTACCTTAGATGCATAAAAAAATCAAAGACGACCTATGGTGCAGGGGAGGTGAGGCGCTGAAAAAACTGTTGATGCTTTTGTTTCTTACTGCTACCCAGTTATTTGGCATGGTGATGCTCGGGCAGTGTTTTAAGCAGAGAAGGTGATGCATCGCTTGCAGCAAGGGATGCGTCTATTCCTTCAAGCGGTGCTGGGTTGTAGAGCCATCCATGTGCAGGGACAATGCATGGTTCAGGGCAGGTTATGCATCATTTGCGGGCACAATACCTCAGTTCCTTGCAGTGGTGTGGTGTCAATGATGAAGTCAGTGCCCAGAAACAACACATCGATGCTGCGTCAAAAGTCAAACCCTGTTGCATTGATTCCAGTGTCGTGGCTGGCTCTAGTTGTAATAGGAGCGGTGTGTCACAGACTTTGTTAATAAGCAGCGATGATACTCCAGATGGTGCTGTGGCGAAAAGTCGGGGTCTGTGTTGTAAGCCGTGGTGATTACGTCAAGCGGGGACCACGCTTCGGTGCAGGCTGTGTTGATGTATCGAGTTTTGGCAATGATGCACGGGTTCTGAATGACGCTTGGAGTTGATGCTTTGATTTAATTTCTTGTTGCATCAGAAGTCACTTACAAGGACCCAGGAACTGGATTTGGCACCACTTTGCAGAGTAGGGCTCTCAGCAGAGGAGCCCAGGTGCTGGCAGATGAGGTCTTTGATGTCCCTGAGGCTTCCAACTGGAGGCAAGCTCAATTCAATCCCTTGGAGAACCTTGGAAAGCAGGAAGTAGAAAGCAAAGTCCAGTCTTTTCACTCCCAGGACAGAAGAAGCAAGCAGCAGGCCATCACAACAAAGCAAAGAGCAATGTGGCAGTCCCTCCTAACAGCAACAGTGCTCTTTTTCCTGGCAGAATCCCTCAATCCAGAAGTGTTATGAGTATATCATGTCACAGGCCCCTAACTTATACCCATTTCAGTATTTTAGGTAGGCAAACTTCAAAGAAAAGTCTTTGTAGTGCACAAGACCCTGCCTTTTCTTGCCCTGGCTCCAGACACATTACAGGGGTGGAGACTACTTTATGTGAGGTCATGCATAGCCCTTTTCAGGTGTCATTGTCAACGCCTCCTACCGCTCTAGCTCAGGAAATCCCCACAGTCTGGAAACACTTATAGTAAGGAAAGCACCACAAAAGAGCATAATTATTGTAAGTTTGCCAGATATCACTCTAACAGATGTTATTGGAGGGCCAACACTGTTAACAATGCGAAAGAAAATGTTAGCGACCGTAAGCATCCCCTCTTAATCGCAGAGATTGAATATGCAAATTAAATTCAGCAACTTAAAGAGTACTCAACAAGCCCAACAGCTCGCAGTGGCAGTATTGTCACATAATACGGCAATATAATACATATCCTAGTAATAGGCCAACTATTACCAGTAGAATCACTTGCGACTCTAAGGGGGCTGAAAAACCAGTGATGTTTTCACCACACTCAGGAACAGGTGAAACTAATTTGCAACGAATAATCAAGCACAGGCTGCCCACATAAGAAATGCACATATCTAAAAAAGAACCTTTTATCATGTTAATGCATTATTTGCTGCCTTATCTCTCAGGAGCAATTATTTCAGAAGGAGAGAGAGGTTTTACAGCCATTTTTGGCATGTAGAGAGAAGCAGTAATGGCAATATAATGCTTCTCAATTGAACTGATCCTGACATGGTAGATGACTAGGAGTAGGAGCTCACTTTGCATACATGACGGGGCGTTGGAGACACTAAAATTCTGGGGGGGGGACAGGGACAACCTTGTGGACTTTCCAGGGACCCTATACAAATCACCGCCTGTTAAACAAATACAGTTGCATACTTTTGAATTGAAATATTGAGAAAAGCAGGCATGTAGTCACAGTTTGCGTTATGCTTTATTGTTATTTACATTCATATAGTAATCATACCAAATGTTAAAAAAACATTTATATGAATCTTGCATCTTCATGCACCAAGCAGCAAAGGTCACTGACTTAGGGTGGGGGTGTCGTGTTTGCAAGTGCATTATGGTTTGAAAAGTTCTTGCTGCTGTATTCCTGGTCTCCAAAAACAACAGTTGATGGACGGAATGCAGAACAATGTCATACATTCACCCCAGTACAGAGATCTGGGCCTAAATCCATCGTTTTTTTGCTCACCGTGCGGTTCTAGTTTGAACCCAGCTATATGCAAATCAGTCTTGACCCTGTGCCGCATGGGAACAGTCCAGCCCAAACTGCCAAGCCAGGTCCTCCCTGGACTGGAAACAAGCATCCTAGGACCTGTTTCGGGGTTTCACCCCTCTTCAGCCAGGATAGCTTGATTCCAGTGGCATGGAGAGCATGGGACCCACGTCTGGGCATACCCTTCCCACTCGGGGTTACAAATGCAAAAACATGGACAGAATGCAGAACATTGTCATGCATTCACCCCAATACAGAGATCTGGGCCTAAATCCATCATTGCCACTGGATTCAAGATAGCCTGGCTGATCAGGATTATGAATCCGAAACCGGTCCCAGCATGCTTGTTTCCGGTCCAGGGAAGACATGGCTTGGCAGTTCAGGCTGGACTGTTCCCATGAGGCACAGGGTCAGACTGATTTGCATATGGCCATGTTTGAATTGGGGTGGCAGAGTGAGCTAAAGAATGGTGATGTATTAAACCCAGACAAAATGAGTGGGGGTGAGTGTTTGATTTGCTAAAACGCTCTGTCCATCATCCCCTTTTGTATCGCTTTGTTCGCCCTAAGTTGGCAGGGTGTGCTCAGACATGAGGCCCTTGCTCACTTTGCCACTAGATTCAAGATAGCCTGACTGATGAGGATTATGAATCTGAAACCGGTCACAGGATGCTTGTTTCCGGTCAAGGGAAGACATGGCTTGGCAGTTCCGGCTGGACTGTTTCCATGAGGCACAGGGTCAGATTGATTTGCATATGGCAATGTCTGAACTGGGGTAGCAGAGTGAGCTAAAGAATGGTGATGGATTAAACCTAGATCAGTTGACTGGAGGTGAGTGTTTGATTTGCTCAAACGCTCCGCCCATCATCTCCGCTCACAGTGGTGGTGTTTGGCTGACCTGGATTGGAGCTACTACGGAGGGACTGCGAGGACCAGCAGGCTATTTCACCGCAGCTGCAGCCTCTTCCCTCAGCGCCCACGCCCCCTGCCTGGGAGGATAACACCGTCGTCATCTACCCGCGACGCCGGACGCGCACAGGTGGGCGCCGGGCAAAGCCCGGGCCAAGGGCTGGCCCATTCTAGCCCGTTACAGACCTTGCAGGACCAGACCGGGCCCTCCCTCTTGGATCTACTGTGAATGAGGTGGTGTGTATAGAAATCTTTCCAGCTCCATAGATATACCCTGTTCTGAACGTGTTTAATGGCGGGCCGAGAGACCAGAAGTAAAGCCCTAGCTTCTAGCACAATGGTGGCAGGTACCTTGGATAATTTCCTGTTTAGAGCAAACTCATTGTTATAAATGAAATAACTGTGTTAGAGCGACAGCTCTCTCAGGGCATTGAAAATGTTAAGAGATCCTCGTTGGGTTATTTAGCAAATGCCAAGACTCCGGAAAGGTGCATGGTCTCCCCTGTGTCACCCCCATACAGTAATGATCAAGTGAGTTTGACAGATTCACCAGTGGGTAGAAGTAGCCCAGCATTGTGTAGAGAAACTTTAACTATTATCCCAGAAATTATCTCAGCGGCTGTTGTAGGGGTAACTACGATACTAGATAGCCAGCCTGAGTCGAACTTCTTTCAGCTTCGAGGGAACCGGGAGGGGGCCATTCCTAAACGGAAATGTGGAGCCCAGGCAAGGGGTGGTAAAAAGGCTAAACTAGATAAAGGTCTTGTTTATAAGGGTCCTAAGGGCCAGTCAAAAGGCAAGGTGGCCCCCATGGTAGTTAGTAATACTTCAACCCTTACGGTTTCGAGTTCCCCGGCAGTGCAGCCTGTCACTCTTACTTCCAGGGATACAATCCAGGCCCAGGGTGAACACTCTACTTTTACCATCGGCAGCATTTTGAAATCTCTGCTTGATCCCTTGGTTGCCAGACTCAACCGAATTGATCTTAGGTTGGCTTACATAGAAAAAACTGCTGGGGTTATGGCAGACATTTTGCAACCAGTAGTAACTACCTCGGGGAAGTCCGATGCCTTGGTGGGGGGTATACCTCCAGCCAATGAACCCCCTCCAACCACTTTTCTCGCCCAAGCAATGCCCCCCCTGCAGCACAGAGTACCCTAAACAGGAATGCCAACTCTAAGCCCCCTGCCAGCTCTTCGAGGTTGGCTGAAAAGCCGGCTGTAAGTGATAAGCAAACAATCCCAGCGCATGATGGCCCAAGAAGGGAAAGGGTAGTAAATCTCCCACCACAAGCAGCCCCCCTGGTAGTGGTCCTAACCGGAGTACCTGTGCTTAGCAACCAAGCACCAGAATCGTTTGCCTCATTAAAAAACAAAGTTGTGAAATGAAATTAAATGAAAAATTCCACTTATATAGTGCATAACCACCTGGAGGCCTCGCAGCGCTTTAGACTGATTACTGTGTCGGGCTGCTGGGTGAATTAGTACGCTTTTGAAAACAAGTAAGTTTTTAAATCTCTCCTGAATGACATTAGGTTTTTATTTTGTCTGAGGGTTAGAGGCAGGGAGTTCCATAATTTCGCCGCTGTGTGAGTGAAAGAGCGCACACCCCAGCGGGCTTTCTTGATTTTGGACATGGTTGCCAGATGCAATGAAGCCGAGCGAAGGGCTCTGGATGGTGAGTAAGGTAGCACTAGGGGGTACAGAACTGCCGGGCCAGTTCGATGGAAAGATTTGTGCAAAATGCACATGGCCTTAAACTGTGTTCTGGCAGCCACTGGGAGCCAATGGAGTTCTTTTAAAGCATTCCTCGCTGATTGCCAGCGAGGGATGTTGAACAATAGTCGGGCGGCACAGTTTTGGGTGACTTGGAGTCTTTTAGTCACTGCTGCCGGGGCTCCTAGATATAGAACATTTCCATAGTCCAGGCGGGAGAGTATCAGGGCCTGAACCATGACCCTTCTCGCCTGGAATGGAAGTAGGGGGAGCACTTTGCGGAGCATTTTCATTAGCCCCACACAAGTGGAGGCAGTTTTGGTAGCTTGGACTGAGAAATTCAACGCTCTATCAAGCCAGATTCCTAGGCTCTTTATCTGGTCTTTAGGAGGAGGGAGGACACCGAGGCATGAAGGCCAGCTAGACGCTAAGGAGGTTGGGGAGGGGTTACCTAGTAACATGATCTCAGTCTTCTCCCCGTTGAGTTTGAGGTGGGAGAGTTGCATCCACTTAGCGACAGCCTCCAGACAAGGGCCCAAGGTGTTAGACGAACCCTCATTGTGGTCCAGAGAGACCACAAGTTGGGTATCATTTGCGTAGGTGACAATCCGCACACCAAAAGGGAGGACTATCTTCTCTAGAGGCTGCATATAGACATTAAAAAGTGTGGGGCTCAAAGAGGAACCCTGCGGAACCCCACAGCTAAGCGGATGCTTTGATGATGCCACCTCGCCCTCAAACACCTGAAAAAAGCATTCCTCTAGGAAGGAAGTCAGCCATGTCAAGGCCGCGCCCGACACCCCCATGCCCTTCAAACGATGTAATAGTGTGGCATGGTTAACAGTGACTGTAAACTGGTTGAATAAATACAGACCCCTTCCTTCACATATTTCTAGTTAAATGTTGATGGTTAGAAGGGTATCTTGGGTAGGCTATACCATTAAAAACATCATTGGTGATTGCATCCTGGTAATTTTCAGGGACCCTGATACAGTCTCGCACATTTGTAATTGGCAGGGCAGTGAGGTGGGAACTACAATTAAGACCTTACCACTGTCCTCCTTTTATCCACCTCATTCTATTTGTTCTGATCTGGGCCCAGAAGATGGTTGGACAAGAGTGGGATCCAGAGGGCAGACCAGAAGGCCTAGGCTCATGCCGCAAAATACCCACAACCCAAATCAATATTATGACTTTAATCAGAATAGTAGCCTGGATCAGGTAGATTGACTCCGGAGCAACCAACGGGATGTAGGTGGAACGGGGGAGACTGAGGTTCCTATTTTCAACACATTGACTATTAGAGGGATAGTTCGGTGCATAGAAGATGTTGGGACGCAGGGAGCCGATAATGTGGCAAATACCCATTCGGTACTTGGTCGACCGGTTCCTACTAACTGCAACAATCTGACTAAGGAACCTGCAAATCTCCATAGCCCGGAAACCCCAGAAAATGGAATAGGACTCGGACTTCTACCCCATGGATCAAAAACTATTGTTAATTCACTGAGAATACTGTCCTGGAATCTAGCAGGCTTATGTAACAAAATAGCCTGCCCTGAGTGGGGATCTTTTATAGACAAGAGTGACGTGCGCTTGTTCCAGGAAACCTGGGCCAGGGAGGAACACTTGCGGATCGGGTTTGCCTCTTTCTCAGTTCCGGCAAGGTGGGGTGGAAGGGCAGACCATCTGGGGGCATAACAATTTGGGTGGGCTCCCATCTGGGTTGTAGAGCAAGGGTTATAAACACAGAATCGAAAGATGTCCAATGTGTGTCTCTTGAGTGGCCCAATGCCTCTAGACTTGATTTGGTCAATGTCTATTCTAGACCTGGGAGTATCACAAGTGAATCTGGAACTATTGAGGAACTTTCCTCACTCTTAAACATGATTCCCCAAGGCACTGCAGTTGTGGTCGGGGGTGACTTAAACTGCCACTTCCGGTTCTGACAGATGGTTCCAATCCGGAGGAGGATGTCGATTGGAAAATTCCCTCAGTGATGGCCCCCCCTCCTAGGTCTTGGGCGCCATTGGCCGTCCAAATTACCGCCCTAACGCTAAACCATTCCATCAGAGCATGTAACGGACGGGCAAAATCTGACATCCTCTCAAAATGTACATATAACAAGCCTGGCCAGGAATCATGGTTGGACTACATATTTGTTGAATGTTGCGCCTGGGACAGGGTCATTGATTTCAGGGTAGAAACCGGGGGGGACAGTGACCTTAATGCGCTGATTTTGGATTTTCTGTCACCGGGCACACCCAAAGCGGTCTGTAACATAAATAATGCCCCAGATGCTAGGGCGCTTCTATCACACAACCGGCGCCGGGTTTGATGGGATAAGTTTGCAACGCATCTTGAGATAATGGCGAAGCTTTACGCTCGGGTAGCCACAGTACTGGAGGCTGTTGGAGCACTAATTTCGCAGGATCCCTCACCTGTGATACACAAAAAACTGGGGGATATTAATCAGGAGTTAATTGCTATATTAGCAAACGTCCTTAACCCCCCGGCGCAAAATGAGGGACGGTGGGGCAGTCGATCCACTTATTATAACACCGCCTGTCAAAAGGCGAAGACCGAACTGCTCCGGGCTGTGAAGCAAAACAACGATAGGGCATTAATAAAAGTAAGGAGAAGGGAATACAAGCAGCTAATATATCATGCTAGGATCGAGTGGGACAACAATAGTTGGGCTAATTTAACAACTGCTCTTAAAAGAAGAGATGCCCGAACATTTTGGTTATCTGTTAATACCGGTTCGACTGACCCGCTACAGGCAGTTGCACCCAATATTGCTGCGAATGTATGGGAAGACCACTTTCGAACCCTTTATGGAGGAGAAGTCTCCAATCATGAAAAGGACCTAGGGGGGTTCTTGGCGAATCCTACTGCCCAAACTATTGAGGTCGAGTTCACTGAGGGAGAAGTCTGGGTTGCAATTGCCGAACTTGCACCTGGCAATGCGCCGGGGTTGGACAAACTCCCTGGTGACCTCTTTAAACATGAACCCCTGGTCTGTGCCCCTTACTTAATTATCTTATTCAATGCAATCCTGAGGGGCATGGTGGTGCCTGGTACTTGACTGGGAGCTGAGATAGTCCCTATCTTCAAGAAGGGATCACCTCTCCTCCCAGCCAACTACAGGCCTATCAGCCTGATTGATGTGCCACAAAAAATCTTTGCAAGGCTGATCTTAAACCGCCTTCTGCATTGGATGGAGGAGTGCTCCATCTTAAGCACCTATCAGGCAGGGTTTAGGAAAGGTGTATCTAATACGGATCAGATTTTTCGGTTGACCCTGCTATTCTGGAAAACCGTTAATATCGAGCACGGTTCGCTGTACACTGTTTTTGTGGACCTACGTGCGGCCTTCGACCTGGTCCCACGGGGAAAACTATGGACAGTGTTGTTAGAAATGGGTATTGCTCTCCCTCTGTTGAACATGGTCATTCGATTGCACAGCGAGAACTTTTTTACAAGGCAGGTACGGGAAAAATGGTGCTTTGACTTCTAGATTCCCCGTTGACAGGGGGGTGAGACAGGGTAGTGTCTTGGCACCTACCCTGTTTTTCCTCTATGTCAACGGGGTAATCTCACACTTGAACAAGGTACCAAATAGCGATGCTCCCAAGCTCGCCGGATGCCGGGTACCTGCAATCATGTTCGCAGATGACACTCTATTACTTTCGAAATCCCCCATGGGCATCCAAAGAGTGCTGGATGGTTTCGAAAATGTTTGTCTTGAACGGGGTCTGGAGATTAACGACCTAAAAACAAAATTCATGATTTTTAACCCACCAGTAACCTCACGCCCAAATCCGAGGATAGGTAGCGCCAGGCTAGAAATGCTACAGACCTTTGAGTATCTGGGGCTGACTTTAAATGAAACCATGACCTTGGTCCCTCACCAAATAAAATCTCAGCTCAAGTTGGTCCAAACAGCGTGGGGCATTCTTAAGCTTTTTAACAAGTCATCTGCTAAACTAATCGTACCATCTCTTGAAATTTACAAATTGCAGGCAAGGGGGCAGTAGTCTACGGCAAGGATATCTGGGGCTACCACTGCTGACCTGAGATCGCCCTCGCAGAAAACAAAATTTTAAGACAGTTATTGACTCTGCCACCCAGCACACCACTATTGCCGCTGAGGCTTGATTTAGGCTTAAGACCGATAGCGGATGAATTGGGTCTCAAACCATTAATATTTTGGAGGAGGATGTGGACCACCCCTGAGCTCGTGAATTACAGGAACTTATGGATGTTCTAAGGCTCCCGAATGCGGGGAAGTTTCCCTTGTTAAAGTATGTAAGAGAGGAATTTGGGAGAATAGGTCTTCCGTGCGTTGGTCTGATCCAGAGAATGCTTGTTCAAGGGTTCCTCGCAAACATCTGGTTAAGCTGTACCATGCAAGCAAATTAAGTGTTTCCATGCAGAGCACACAAATCGGCACTCTTACTGGAACTTTTTTAATGATCAAAGATTTTTATCACTTTGAAATTGTTTTAGACGACATCAGTCCTGCTGTACTCAGAAAGTTGTACTTACAGTGGAGGTATGGCACTCTGCCTATGAGAGCTTTTACGAGTAAATGGTGCCCGGCATCACCAACAAACTGTCCTGGTTGCACATCGGACCAGGAAAATGAATTGCATATATTGTTCTTCTGTCCTGCCTATCGTAAACCTAGGAGGCGCTGGATTGTTCCTCTTTGTAAAAATTTGGGGTTTACACACTGCTTGCATGCATGCATATAGAATATTCAAAACGGATACATCCACTGTGGTTGTATTTGCTGTGACAAAATATCTGTCAGCCATGTGGCATAAAAGAAGGATGTTTGAAAATTTTGCTTGATTCAAAACTTTTATCTATAAGCTGTACAGTTGTATGGACGGACGAGATAACCCCTAAGTTGTAACAGAACTACCCATTGACATTTTGAAGCTTAACTGTTGATGGACTAGTAATGATAAGCTCCAATGGCACTGCCACTTTCTCGTTTTTACTTATTTGTATTTATTTCATCTATGCCTTTTAAAATGTTTTAATTATGTGAATCTTTTATGATATTTATGGCGAAATAAAGATGAAATGAAATGAAAATGAAACCGTTCCCAGGATGCTTGTTTCCGGTCCATAGAAGACATGGCTTGGCAGTTCGGGCTGGACTGTTCCCATGAGGCACAGGGTCAGACTGATTTACATAAGGCCATGTCTGAACTGGGGTGGCAGAGTGAGCTAAAGAATGGTGATGGATTGAACCCTGGTCAGTTGACTCGGGTTGAGTGTTTGATTTGCTCAAACGCTCCATCCATCATCCCCTTTTGTATCGCTTTGTTCGCCCTAAGTTGTCAGGGTTTCCTCAGACGTGAGTCCCTTGCTCACTTTGCCACTGGATTCAAGATAGCCTGGCTGATGAGGATTATGAATCTGAAACCGGTCCCAGGATGCTTGTTTCCAGTCCAGAGAAGACATGGCTTGGCAGTTTGGGCTGGACTGTTCCCATGAGGCACAGGGTCAGACAGATTTGCATATGGCCATGTCTGAACTGGGGTGGCAGAATGAGCTACAAAATGGTGATAGATTAAACCCAGATCAGTTGACTGGGGGTGAGTGTTTGATTTGCTCAAACGTTCCGTCCATCATCCCCTTTTGTATCGCTTTGTTCGCTCTAAGTTTGCAGGGTATGCTCAGACATGAGTCCCTTGCTCACTTTGCCACTGGATTCAAGATAGCCTGGCTGATGAGGATTATGAATCCGTAACCGTTCCCAGGATGTTCATTTCCAGTCCAGGGAATACATGGCTTGGCAGTTAGGGCTGGACTGTTTCCTTGAGGCACAGGGTCAGACTGATTTGCATATGGCCATGTCTGAACTGGGGTGGGAGAGTTAGCTAAAGAATGGTGATAGATTAAACCCAGATCAGTTGACTGGGGTGAGTGTTTGATTTGCTCAAACGTTCCGTCCATCATCCCCTTTTGTATCTCTTTGTTCGCCCTAAGTTGGTAGGGTATGCTCAGTCGTGAGTTGCTTACTCACTTTCCCACTGGATTCAAGATAGCCTGGCTGATGAGGATTATGAATCCGAAACCGGTCCCAGGATGCTTGTTTCCGGTCCAGGGAAGACATAGCCTGGCAGTTCGGGCTGGACTGTTCTCATGAGGCACAGGGTCAGACTTATTTGCACATGGCCATTATTAACTGGGGTGGCAGAGTGAGCTAAACAATGGTGATGGATTAATCCCAGATCAGTTGACTGGAGTGAGTTTTTGATTTGCTCTAACGCTCCGTCCATCATCCCCTTTTGTATCGCTTTGTTCGCTGTAAGTTGGCAGGATATGCTCAGACGTGAGTCCCTTGCTCACTTTGCCACTGGATTCAAGATAACCTGGCTGATGAGAATTATGAATCCAAAACCGGTCCCAGGATGCTTGTTTCTGGTACAGGGAAGACATTGCTTGGAAGTTCGGGCTGGACTGTTCCCATGAGGCACAGGGTCAGACTGATTTGCATATGGCCATGTCTGAACTGGGGTGGCGGAGTGAGCTAAAGAATGGTGATGGATTAAACTCAGATCAGTTAACTGGGGGTGAGTGTTTGATTTGCTCAAACGCTCCGTCCATCATCCCCTTTTGTATGGCTTTGTTCGCCCTAATTTTGCAGGGTATGCTCAGACGTGAGTCCCTTGCTCACTTTGCCACTGAATTCAAGATAGCATGGCTGATGAGGATTATGAATCCGAAACCGGTCCAAGGATGCTTGTTTCTGGTCCAGTGAAGACATGGCTTGGCAGTTCCGACTGGACTGTTGACATGAGGCACAGGGTCAGACTGATTTGCATATGGCCATGTCTGAACTTGGGTGGGAGAGTTAGCTAAAGAATGGTGATGGATTAAACCCAGATCAGTTAACTGGGGGTGAGTGTTTGATTTGCTCAAACGCTCCGTCCATCATCCCCTTTTGTATCGCTTTGTTCGCCCTAAGTTTGCAGGGTATGCTCAGACGTGAGTCCCTTGCTCACTTGGCCGCTGGATTCAAGATAGCCTGGCTGATGAGGATTATGAATCCGAAACCGTTCCCAGGATGTTAATTTCCGGTCCAGGGAAGACATGGCTTGGCAGTTAGGGCTGGACTGTTCCCATTGCTTTTAATTGCGAAATTACTAGAGTAGCACTTACTTGCACGATAATTGTGACCCTCTTCGCGGTTTTCGCGGGTCCTCAGGCAGCTTTACTGGATCACTGCCATCGTGGGGGTAGTTAGGGACGTTCTGCTGGCGCCATATTTGTGAGCGCTTTAGTGATCTTCACTGTAGGCGGGCCCCTATTTAAAGCTAGCATGGGGACGCGCAGCGGTGACACGCAGCGGCAGGGCCATCACCGCGCCGGAGTCACGCCAGAGTCCAGCCCGTCTGTGCCCGTCCGGGCCCAGACGGGCCTAGCGCCAGGAATTCTGCCCAAAAATCCTGCTTTAAGGATGATATACTCTCGGGATGATCTTATGGCATTTCGCCCTTTGCAAACCGCTGCCAGTAAACCTGCCTACAAAGGACTTAGCCCGCTATCTGCCCGCATGCCGGGTCAGCTCATTCATCCTGACAAAGGTAAGAACGCCCTGTCATTAGGTCTGCTGAATTGTAGATCTCTTCCAAGACACTCGTTAGAAGTTAAGTTCCTTATACAAGATTTGGACTTAGACATCCTGTTCCTGACGGAAACTTGGATAACTCCCAGTTCTGACGCTGATATCGTGCAAGCCCTCCCCCCAGGCTTTCTTATACACCATCTGGATAGACCTGTGGGGCGAGGGGGTGGCATTGCTATTCTATACAAGGACACATATGTGTGTAGGGCTCAGAATGGTTTAGTGTCGAACTGTGAGAGCTGCCACTTCTCCTTGCGGACATCCCCTACGGTATCGGTGTCAGGTATACTGATTTACCGTCCACCAGGCTGCGTGGGTAATTTTGTTAGCTCCCTAATGGAAACAGTTACTACCCTGGCCTCTTCTACGACTAATTTTATAGTGATGGGAGACTTTAATCTCCATTTTAATGACCCAGTGGATTTAATAGCTCGAGACCTACAGGGCGATCTGAAAGCATGTGAGCAGTTCTTAACTAATGCGGGGGCTAAGCATGATAAGGGACACTTACTTGATCCAATCTTTTCCAACATTCCCCGCTTTATTGCTAGGCCTTCGTATCCCCTCCCGTGGTCAGACCATTTTCTGGTTTCGGCAACTTGGCAAATCGACTCATCACCCACATCTGGCCATCAGGCCTATTTGGTGGACAGAGCATGGTCCAGGTTATCGATCAATGACTGGATCTCTAAACTGGATGGCACGTGCCCTCCCCCTGAAACTGACCCGGTAAATGAAGACGCAAATTTCGATCAGTGGTTGACCACTTCCCTTGATGCCTTAATCCCGAAAAAGAGAGTGCCAAAGAGGGAGAAAAGAATTAGCTCTGCCCCGTGGTATACTCCCGAGCTACGTACCCTTAGGAAGGGATGTAAGAAGCTGGAGAGAATGTGGAGAAAGGAATGGGAGGTAGCCAGGCGAGAGGAATATCGCTCTGCAATGAGGAGGTATGAATCCGCTCTTCGTCATGCTAAAGACCAATTCTTTGAGGAGCGCATAAGATCTGCCTCCAACTTTTCCAGGGAGACTTTTAAAGTGGTAAAGGAACTTCTTAAAGTTCCTGAGCCCGAGGTAACACATGACAACCAGAAGTGTAAGAAGCTGGCAGACTACTTCCACATGAAAATTGAGAAGATTTTAAGCACCTTGCCACCGTCTCCGTCGCTTCAGCCTGGTCATAAAATGGACACAGTAAAACAGCCAAGAGGAGCATCTACCCATTTAGATACTTTTGGCCCAGTATCAGTGGATGAAGTCCTTAAGGCTTTGGGCTCTATGAAAAGTGGCTCCCCTAGGGATCCGGTCCCTATGAAGTTCCTAAAACAGGTAGCAACTTCTATTGCGGTTCCTGTTACCGATTTAATGAACGCATCCTTTGCCCATGGCTTGCTGCCACCAAGCTGGAAAACAGCAGTGGTAAAGGTGCTTTTAAAGAAGCCAAATCTGGATCCTTCGGACCTGGCAAACTTCAGGCCCATCTCCCTGCTGCCGGGACTCGGTAAAATTGCGGAAAGGTTAGTGAATCAACAACTGTCAGGTTTCCTTGAGACTAATGGCCTGCTTTGAGATTCACAAACCGGATTCCAGCCAGGCCAGGGCACCGACACCGCCCTTCTGGCAGTCGTGGATGAAGCCAGAAGCATTTTTGACTCAGGAAGGTCAGTGGCAGTGATCCTCCTGGACCCCAGTGCGGCTTTCGACACTGTGAACCATCAGGTGTTGATTCAGCGACTGTCCGATGTTGGTGTGTCAGGGGTCGCTTTGAAGTGGCTTAGGTAATTTCTCAGCGGCCGGACATACAAGGTCTGGGAAGGGAGTGATCGGTCAACATCTATCCCCCTCCAGTGTGGGGTGCCACAGGGCTCCTCCCTCAGCCATACATAGTTTAATGTATATATGGCACCCCTGGAGGACATTGTGGCCCCATTTGACATTAAAATCGTCAGTTATACGGATGACACACAGTTGGTGGTCGCCCTATCCCAACTGGTGGAGAACCCCGATTTACTGCACTCCTGCCTGTCGGAAGTCTACACCTGAATGTGTGAGTCAGCTCTTAAGTTGAAAGGTTCGAAGACAGAAATAATGTTGTTAGGGAGTAAGACCCCTTCACTCCCTGTGACCAGCTGGCCTAGCTGTATGGGAGAGCTCCCGAGCTCGAAAGAGGAGATGAAGAGTTTAGGGGTCTGGTTAGAGCAAGACCTGTCGTTTAGGACCCAGGCGCAAAAAACGGCAGGAGTCTGTTATGCCCTCCTCCAGTCAGCTCACAAAGTTCTTCCTCTTCTTCCTTTAACATCAAGGAAGTTGCTTATTCAGGGGCTGATTACATCGAGACTAGATTATAGTAATGCTATTTTTCTGGGCGCCCCTGAAGCAACATTTAATAAACTCCAGCAGGTTCAAAATGCTGCCCCAAGGCTGCTCATGGGTGTCCCTAGGATGCAGTCAGCTAAACCGGCCTTAAAGGCTCTGCATTGGCCCCCGGTGCGGGAAAGGGTCAAATTTAAGGCTCTCTGCACAGCTCACAAAATCCTTCAGGGGAAGTGCCCTCCCATACTGAGGAGTTTAGAGGTGCCTTATTAAGCTAATAGAACGCTGCGCTCCGATCAGAAACATCTTCTCCAAATCACCAAAGTTAAAAGGGCCCGTACTGGTGGGAGAAGATTCTCGGTCAACACAGCTATGCTGTGGAACGCGCTCCCTTTAAAGTTGCGCTCTGAGACCTGCACTGTGCGGTTTCGGAAATGCCTCAAAACTTATTTGTTTCCTGCTTGATAGCACTGAACTTGCCGTTGGTTAACTGTTGGCGTCTGGACAAGCGCTGGGATGCCCGAGGGTAACTGCGCGCTATATAAAATTTTAAATAATAATAAATAAATAATAATGAGGCACAGGGTCAGACTGATTTGCAGATGGCCATGTCTGAACTGGGGTGGCAGAGTGAGCTAAGGAATGGTGATGGATTGAACCCTGGTCAGTTGACTCGGGTTGAGTGTTTGATTTGCTCATACGCTCCGTCCATCATCCCTTTTTGTATTGCTTTGTTCACCCTAAGTTGGCAGGGTATGCTCAGAGGAGAATCCCTTGCTCACTTTGCCACTGTATTCAAGATAGCCTGGCTGATGAGGATTATGAATCCGAAACCGGTCCCAGGATGCTTATTTCCGGCCCAAGAAAGACATGGCTTGGCATTTCAGCTGGACTGTTCCCATGAGGCACAGGGTCAGACTGATTTACATATGGTCATGTCTGAACTGGGGTGGCAGAGTGAGCTAAAGAATGGTGATGGATTGAACCCTGGTCAGTTGATTCGGGTTGAGTGTTTGATTTGCTCAAACGCTCCGTCCATCATCCCCTTTTGTATCGCTTTGTTCGCCCTAAGTTGGCAGGGTTTGCTCAGACGTGAGTCCCTTGCTCACTTTGCCACTGGATTCAAGATAGCCTGGCTGATGAGGTTAATGAATCCGAAACCAGTCCCAGGATGCTTGTTTCCAGTCCATAGAAGACATGGCTTGGCAGTTCGGGCTGGACTGTTCCCATGAGGCACAGGGTCAGACTGATTTGCATATGGCCATGTTTGAACTGGGGTGGCAGAGTGAGCTACAAAATGGTGATAGATGAAACCCAGATCAGTTCACTGGGGGTGAGTGTTTGATTTGCTCAAATGTTCCATCCATCATCCCCTTTGTATCGCTTTGTACGCCCTAAGTTGGCAGGGTATGCTCAGATGTGAGTCCCTTGCTCGCTTTGCCACTGGACTCAAGATAGCCTGGCTGATGAGTGTTATGAATCCGAAACCGGTCCCAGGATGCTTGTTTCCGGTCCAGTGTAGACATGGCCTGGCAGTTCGGGCTGGACTGATCCCATGAGGCACATGGTCTGACTGATTTGCATATGGCCATGTCTAAACTGTGGTGGGAGAGTGAGCTAAAGAATGGTGATGGATTAAACCCAGATATGTTAACTGGGGGTGAGTGTTTGATTTTCTCAAACGCTCCGTCCATCATCCCCTTTTGTATCGCTTTGTTCGCCCTAAGTTTGCAGGGTATGCTCAGACGTGAGTCCCTTGCTCACTTTGCCACTGGATTCAAGAAAGCCTGGCTGATGAGGATTATGAATCTGAAACCGTTCCCAGGATGTTCTTTTCCGATCCAGGGAAGACATGGCTTGGCAGTTAGGGCTGGACTGTTCCCATGAGGCACAGGGCCAGACTGATTTGCATATGGCCATGTCTGAACTGGGGTGGCAGAGTTAGCTAAAGAATGGTGATAGCCAGAAACCGGTCCTTGGATGCTTGATTCCGGTCTGGGAAAGACATGGCTTGGTAGTTCTGGCTGGACTGTTCCCATGAGGCACAGGGTCAAGGCTGATTTGCATATAGCCATTGTCTGACCTAGGGTGGTGTGGAGTGCAAAAAAACGATGGATTTAGGCCCAGATCTTTGTACTGGGGTGAATGTAAGACATTGTTCTGCATTCTGTCCATTAATTGTGTTTTTTGCAATTTTCACCCCAAGTGGGCTGGGCATGCTCAGACGTGAGTCCCAGGCTCTCCACATCACTGGGGTCAAGCTATCCAGGCTGAAGAAGGCTGATAGCCAGAAACCAGTCCTTGGATGCTTGATTCCGGTCTGGAAAAGACATGGCTTGGTAGTTCGTGCTGGACTGTTCCCATGAGGCACAGGGTCAAGGCTGATTTGCATATAGCCATTGTCTGACCTAGGGTGGTGTGGAGTGCAAAAAAAACGATGTATTTAGGCCCAGATCTTTGTACTGGGGTGAATGTAAGACATTGTTCTGCATTCTGTCCATTAATTGTGTTTTTTACAATTTTCACCCCAAGTGGAGAATCCCTTGTTCACTTTGCCACTGGATTCAAGATAGCCTGGCTGATGAGGATTATGAATCCGAAACCGGTCCCAGGATGCTTGTTTCTGGTACAGGGAAGACATGGCTTGCAGTTCGGGCTGGACTGTTCCCATGAGGCACAGGTCAGACTGATTTGCATATGGCCATGTCTGAACTGGGGGGGCAGAGTGAGCTAAAGAATGGTGATGGATTAAACCCAGATCAGTTGACTGGGGGTGAGTGTTTGATTTACTCAAATGCTCCGTCCATCATCTCCTTTTGTATCGTATTCTTGGTCTCCAGCAATATTTAGGTAACAATAAAAATGTGAAGATAACTTTGGTGATTAATGTTCTACATTGAGAGAGATCGGAGGTTTGTCTAGTGGAAGTTTTGACTCATGGTAAGGTAGCAACAGTGGGGTAATATGCCTGCTGCAAAGAACGTTTACCACGCAGATCACAAATTGCATATCATGTAAATAGGTCAGTGAGTTACTGCTTTTGTCTGAGAAATTCTTTTGGTATTTGCAGGTTATATGTTAAAATCCTAACACTGAACAGTGAGCTATTAACCGTCATCAAAGAGCTGCATGAAAACTTCAAGGTATAGATTAGAATGTTTTGATTTTTCCCCAGTCTTTCCTTATCCTAATGTTGGAAAATGGGTTCATTAGGATAGAAATCAATTCTGATTATTAAAGAGAACCCCCAACCATGGTGTTATGTTTTAAATTCTGATTTTGTGCTTCTCTAGTGTTGCAAAGTCACCCTGTGCCATGGGCACTCAACTTTTTGCTGACTGGTACTGGTGGTACCTGACTCTGACTGACCCTGGCTTCTGCCTAAACAGGCCCAGGGATAGTGCTATTCTGAAAGAGACACTTAAAAATACAGTGACCACACCTACATACACTTGGGTGCACTATGGGTTAGGGTACCCCTATCATTGGCATGACCTCTTCTATAAGGCCTTAGTACATAATAGGGAAGGGGGATTAGAACTACCTTTAAGTCCCTAGAATATAATAGGGCATGGCAGTTTAGAGGCCAGCATCCCTTTCTTTGCTTGCATGTGTGCACTGCTAATGCCCGAGGTCAGTTTAGAAGTAGTCCTGTGTTGTAGGACTGCTTTTAAAATGCAAATTGTGCCCAAACTCGACTTTTGGGTTTGGGGAACTTACAAACTGATCAACTACAATGTTGGGGCAAAATTAAGTTAAGTGGAAAAATGTTTTCCCCTTAACTATAGCTGTATCATATTTGCCACATAATACATCATCTGCTGCATAATCAAACAATTTCACCCAAAATAATTTTGTAGCTCAAACGGATCATAAATCACTAAAAGAAATGTGACTTATGTTGCTGTGAAGTTCAGGGCCCTTTGCAAAGGTTGACTGTTCACCTTTCCCACTGCTGCATTTGTATGTTACCCAGGTACTAATAAGGCAAAAGAGGCTGTTAGTATGTGTAAATATGTCACAATAATAAAGTATAATAAAAATGTACCGCATTACACTGCAGCCTTTTTATTGGTACATAGTTTAGTCAACAGTGCCCCCCGCTCCCAGCAGACTTCTGGCAACGGTCCACGAGTAAGGCACCTCTAGGTTGGCTCTGTCTGATATCCAGCTCCTAGTTTCTGATAACCAAGTTTAACATGACCGCGCCGGCTCCCTAGCATTAGAAACAGCATCTCACCCATGGTACATGAGTCCTTCACTAACCTTGCAGACTTTATACATCTATGTCTGCTTTCAGTTTTTAACCATTTAACTTGACCTTCCCCACACTTCAGCGACACCACTGATTGGGTGTCCTTTCTACTGCTGCAGCAGATGAGGCCACACCTGACAGTGCCTTAGGTGAGTCTCGCCCTCACCCTCATTTTCTGGTTCAGTTTACTGTCAGCATTGGTGTTGGAGCTGCTTTTCCTGTTTTTCTTGTACCAGCATTGTGTGTATCAGGTGGTTTTTGATCAATGGGTCACCCTTTTAATTCTTAATTTTGGTATTTCTACTTTTTCCATGTAGTTTACATGCATAGCATTTCATGAGCAGGAAAATATGCACTCAGACCTGCTTTACTTCCTTGTTTATTTCTATTTTACAGGTGGTCTCTCTTCACTAGGAGAACTCCCCTAGCTGATTGATAGTGGCAGGTAGCATAGTACGCTTACCACTTTATTTTGTAGATAGGATGTTTTTTCACTACTTGTTTTATGCACGGTCCTGAAGAATCGCCACTGATCTTACTTTGACAACCACAAGACGAGATATATGTCGACCTTCTGGGAGTAGAGTAGGTATTCTGTCACATAGTTAACAGAGCACATTACCCCTCCCATAGTTTTTTACTTTAGGCAGGGTACCCAACAGAATAAAGTTCTCAAGAGGAATCCCTGACCTATTTTAAATCACACCACACTCATCTACACTTACCTAGGCCCCCTCACCCCCACTGCACCCTTACGGCAAGGAACAAAAGATCTCCGACAAAGAGCCCCTTTAAGGGTGCCCGTTGGGCATTGCAGCGCCGGCCCATCGAGGAGATAGCTCATATGATGAAGCATGACACCTAGCTTGCTGGGTGTGTGAGAGCCCTAGTTCCGAGAGTAGGAATTCCCCTCCTCCTCTATTTTATCTGACCCCTGTTTTCTTCCCACTCTTTGTCAGACTATACAGTCTTGGATCATTGTGGTGAATAATACTTCACCTAGGAAATGTGTACCGTTCTTTGTTTCACCCCAACACTTAGAGAGTGCCCACCACCCTTCCCCCTGCTCTGGCCAGCCTAACCCCACCCCACACTTAAGCCAGTACAGACAAATAAAATAATAATAACATTGTGTTATTATAATTTTACTTTTCCTTTTTGGCCTGCTCACCGAGCGGTGGGGTGACAATCCTTCGCCTTAGGAGAGGCGCTGCTGCTGGTGGTGCTGAATGCAGACACCACCAAGTAAGCTGTCAAACCCTGGATGTCAGTCCTCGAATCTGCAAACTTACTCCCATGATCGTCAGTCAGGAGGTGCAAGCCAAAACCCTTGAGCAGGCAGTTCTAACCTATCTCTTCCCTGGTGCACTTTCAGCAGCCATGAACCAATGCAGGCACCCTTGCAACATAATGCAAGGGTTGCACAATAATGCAAGGGTGTCT
The DNA here is from genome assembly GCF_964263255.1 of Lissotriton vulgaris. Lineage (NCBI taxonomy): Eukaryota > Metazoa > Chordata > Amphibia > Caudata > Salamandridae > Lissotriton > Lissotriton vulgaris. Next base: position 1,057,488,829 of record NC_141689.1, on the reverse strand, counting down.
GCACTGTGGTCACTGTGGTCAGCAAAGGTTTAGCACATGAAAAGGTCCTTTCCTGCACAAACACTATGCTTTAAGGCAAGTTTCCATTTGTGTGTTTGTTGCAGAATAATTCTAGAACACATGCAAAGAGGGAAAAATGTAGAAGTAAACATTTTTTTCCTCATTATGACACAGGGAGGTGCAGCATTTTGTCTCAAATCCAAGTATACAATTTCTGCAGATATGGATTTGCATCAAAATCCATGAGTGATGCATGGGAACACCCATGTAGCACTCAAGGAAGGATGTCTTGATGCAAAGTAACACATTGTGTTGCCTTGTGTTGCTTTTGTTTATCAACCAATTCAAATCGCCATTTGCGTTGGTTTGTAAATACCAACCTGGATTTTGAGTTGGGTCTGCATTAAAAAAGTAACACAAACCCAATACAAAATAGTTTGCAAATCTTGGCCCCAGGTCCATGCATGACTATAGTGCTCTAGGTGCACACCCTGAATGTTCACATTGTCTTGTGCTCCGCACTTCGTGGAGAAGTGTGGCTCAATGGTTAGAGCGGCAGACCCTGATGCAGAGGTCTAGCCCGGGAGCAGGGTTCAATTCCCCGCCTCGGCGCGTCTTAGGCTCAAAATATCCACGGACCTGATAATTCTCGCCTCGGTGCCTATTCCAATCATGGAGTCTCACTCTGCAACTCTGGGTAATAGCTTACTTAATCTCCACAAAGGCTCTCACAACGCTAAGGATGCTTGGCCTCCACCTTGGGGGTGCCCAGGAGTGGACGCCTCACAGGGAAAGCCAGGATGGGTTCCACAGCGGTATTCATACAAGCGCCTTGAGACCCTTGCGGGTGAGTAGTGCGCTATACAAGTATAAATTTACATTTACATTTACTCCATTTGAATCTACAGCCCTGGTGTATTCTACATAACTATGGTTTTATCTCACTTGCCACATAATCCACCATCTGTGGGATACTTGTCAGATTTCAACAATAAAAGTGATTCTAGCGCAGTCAATTCAAATGATACTTTAAAAAGTGTCACTTTTGTTGCCATGCAGTGGTACATAATTTGCAAATTTTCATCAGGCTTCATTTCCTGATTGCTGTACCTAGCTGTTAAACAGGTGATGTATATGTGATACCCTTGCCCAGACAGCATTGATAATTGTTCAAATGCAAAATAGTGAAATAATATTGCCACCAAATGTGCTGCATTATTCCTGTTGATTTTTTTTTCTTGCTGCACAATTTAGCCAACCCTGTTGCATACTTTGGTTGTCCTTTTTCACTTAATCCCAGTGGCCTTGCCTATTGCCCATCGGCTTGGTGCTTTGTAATGTCTAGTATACTCAGGATGCAGGTGATATTATTAAGCCACAGTTTAAGTGATCTGTCAATTAAGTCAATTGTGAAGAGGTATGTGATGTTCTCAGTAAAGTTATTTGTGACGTCCTGTTTGAGGTTATGAGTGGGTTATTTTAGCTAAGGAAGAACAGATTTTGTGACTTCAGAAATTCAGTCATAGATGAAACTGTTCACTGAGATGTTAGAGATTTTTGAGCATTTATATTTTTTGCATCATTATCAGCGTGTAGAATGTAGTTTCACACTCAATTAAACATGTACACATCGATATACTAATGATGCTTTTAAAATGAGTTTCTTCTTTTGCGCAGAAGCACATTTTCTGACCTTTGTTAACTAGGCCTCAATTTGGGTTTAGCAGTCATGATTTTCAAAATGGATTTCACCCTTGTCTTCCCCCTGCATGTTGCACTGTTTATAATTTCTGCACTATATGATGCAAATTTATTGCCGTTTATTTCATTGTTCATGTTGTTTTCAAAGAATGTTCCCAGTCTCAGTCACAAACTATAGCTACTGCCCAAGATTCTTCTGTTAGTTCCTTGCACCTTATACATTCATGATAGTTGTTCATGTATATAGCATAGAATGGGCAGAGAATGTATTCATGTTGTGGGATAGTGCTTATATTTTAAGACAATGTGACGTTTAATATTCCTGTGTTCTGATTAACTAATGAAATGGTACATTTGCTAACGCTGCAGTGATTCTGCAGTTTTGGTAATTACATAGTCAAAAATGATGTATAAAAACTTTCGATGTTGTGGGTGAGTTAAAAGACTGTCCTGGGGATGTGGACGCTGCTATGGAGGCTTCCTGTTTCTGTCTTGATTTTGATGTCCACACAGTTTTGATTTTGCACTTTGCTGTATTTCCCTATTTGCTGAGAGGCTTCATGGCATTAACTCTGTATTCTCATACTTTTGAATTTTGTAATAAATATTTTTAACTATTCCGCTGATCTAGAACTCATTTATTGAAGTGGTTTCTTTTACTTCATTGACTGTTTTCTGCTATTTGTGATCCACTGGGTGGCGCCATACCTCACGGATAGTGGATTTTCTGATGTGGATCCTTCAGGTGGACTTTGCCAGGAACCTGATTTGCAGGGCTGTTCCTGAATGATTTGGATTGTAAGTAGACAAGGCTGATATGAGAGTGTTTTGTATAATATTTAAATGCTGAGATTTGTGTTGCGTGATTGTTTGTTATGTTGTATGTGTGGCTTTTGGTTTTGTTTTGTTGATTTTGGATTCATTTGGTGGTTTGATCACTGTTTGATCAATGCGATTTTGATGTACTATTCTGGTTTGTGATTTCCTTTGAAGAAGTTATGCTTTTGATTATTGTTATGTGTAGTTATTGGATTCATTAAGATTATAGATCTCAAGATGTAATTGTTGAACGTGTCTGCATAAAAGTATTGTGTTTTGCGAGGCACAGCATAGACACATAGGGCCCAATTCCGATCTTGTTCGGAAGGCAAACCGAAACAGAAAGGCTGTCCGAATCAGTCATCATACTTGCTCTCTCAGAAACTGAGTCCATAGAGCTGTACGAATCGGCTCCGGAAAGGTTCTATCCCCTAGATTCATCTAAGTCCCGTTTTGCGAGTCAGTAATAGCGATTATTACAGACTCGCAAAATGGGATTCGTGTACAAATCTATTTTGAGATTCCTAATGCTACCTTAATTGCGATTAGCTAATTGCTAATCGCAAATAAGAAATAACTCCCCATTCATTCCTATGGGCCTAAAGGCCCATAGGAATGAATGGGAAGACATATCAATGTGCGAATCGCTATTAGCGATTCGCATTTAGAGTTTGAGATTTCAAGGGTGCAGGGGTGTCCAAAGGACACCCTGTTGCACCCCTGAAATTATATTGGACGCTGGTGTTACTCACTCACATGTCCCAAGGACATGTGTGTGTAACATACAACTTAAAAAATACACTGAAGTGCATTTTTCTAAGTTTCCGCTATTTACCACGAGGTAAATAGCGGCCCAAAATTGTGAATTCGCAATTTTTAAATGTTTCATGAATTGCATTTAAGGAATCTCAAATAGAGATTCCTTAAATGCAATTCCTCCCAAAATTGCGAATTCTTTAATAGCGATTTTTGCATTTGGGATGTTGAATCCCAAATGCAGAAATTGCGCTCACAAAGGGCCAGATTCTCAGAATATGGCCCTTTGCGAGCCGATTTTACATTGATGAATCTGGCCGTATATCTCCAAATGCCTTTCCGAACCGATTCGGTCAGCACTAATGGTTTCAAGGCATTGTACTTGGTCATTCGGAATTGGGAACAAGGTTTATCAGTTTAGATAAAACCATATCCGATTCGGAGCACTTCTGACTGAGAACGGAATCGATCCCATAGGATTTTCTAAATTAACAAGCTTCCTTTCCGGGAGTTGGAGTTGATACCCTATGTTGGTGTTCTTTGCTTCTTGATGTGCAGGAGTGAATACACTGGCCAGAGATGGATTGCCACTGGACGACAGTCTGCTTTGGTGTGAATTGAGGTTGACCAGTGCCACAAAGGTACTTGTCTTTTTTCTCTTATTTGTGAGATCTTTCCTATTCTATCCTGCTGATTTTCTTCATATTTAGGTTGAAAGACACAATTTTATTTTGTTTATTTAGTGTGTTGTTAGTGAGAAAGGCTGTGCAATTGTTATCTCATTCAAAAAGAAGTCACACTGTGATTGGTCAATCAGCCAAGGAGTCACAGTGGTATTTGTGAGAATTCAGCACAGAGTTGTGCTGCCATTGGCTGGTAGCTATAAAAGTCTCAATGTGATTGGTTGACTTTTGGCATAACCATACAGGGATTGGTTGCTCCACTCGCTAGTTTATTTTTTGCTGTTTTTTGGGATTATTTTGAGTGAAAATATTTGGTGCTGTGTAGAATAAACCTAAACCTCATAGCTTACCTACTACAGAGGCACCAAAAATGCCAGCAGAGTGTTCTCCTACATGAGAACTGAAGACAAACTTTGTTTTGTATACATGTACCTGGAATCACGACCCGCATGAATACACTTCTTCTGACAAAGACTTGAAGTTTCCTGTAGAGGGTACTTTTACCATTAGAAAGCTAGATTTCTTGAAACAGACTATGAATGAAAGAAAGCATTACCTAGATCCACACAGTTCGAGGCATTGAATAAATAGGATCGAATGGCTACAGAGAAGGAGAGAAAGAAAATGAAGAAGCAGGTAAAGAGTACATTTGGACAATGGCTAGAAGGCAAGTGGATCATCAGAAGAAACGCTGGAGGGAGGATATGATTAAGGGAGTGAGAATGTTTCCCTACAATAGTCAAAGAGACAATAGACAACAAGAAAGCTGATGAGGGAGACAGAAATATGCAGAGTCGGACAGGAGATTCAGATAGGGAGGTTAGATTTTTAAATGTTCTTTTGATTTCCAAATCTCCTCTATATACTGATGGAGCCTAGAGATATGTGCAGAGTTCAATAGTACCTGATGCAGGTGCAGCGGGAAATGTTACAACAGTCACCGGGGTTGACTTCATATGCAGTTGCAGGAGCATCAGCAAGTGCCCTCTCTGAGAGTACATTGCCAGTTTTTCTGAGTACGAGCAGAAATATTACGGTTGTTTTTCAGGCCTTAAATGGCATGCCTGTTACTACTACTACTGTTACTGAAGAATCTGTGCAAGGAAGAGATATACATTTTGGGCTTTTAAAGACTGAGGGCCCTATTCACAAGAGTAATCTGAGACAAAATTCTAACTTTACGACTTTTGGTATTCACAAAAGGCATGTAGGAGTAGGAAAGTTAGGATTCCTAACTTTACTACTTCTAAACTGAGACAAAATCCTAACTTTATGACTTTCGGTATTCATAAAAGGCATTTAGGAGTAGTGAAGTTAGGAACTTTACTACTCTTAAATACATTTTGTGAATACCGAAAGACGTTCGGTATTCACAAAAGGCATTTAGAAGTGGTAAAATCAGAAACTTTACTACTCATAAATACCTTTTGTGAATATGGAAAGTCGTAAAGTTGGGATTTTGTCTCAGTTTAGGAATAGTAAAGTTAGGAATCCTAACTTTACTGCTCCTAAAGGCCTTTTGTGAATCCCAAAAGTTGTAAAGTTAGGATTTTGTCTCAGATTACTTTTGTGAATCGGGCCCTGAATTTGGAGATATTTTACAGGAACAACTGACACAAACAGATTAACACACAATGTGGATGAAATGAGGTGCTTGATCAAAGAAGCAGCGAGGTGTGCAAATTAAGAGCATGATAGGCCCAGAAGAACCAGAGAAGTAGCACAAAATGTTTCATTGACTGGCAATTATTTCGAAAATGTTTTCGACTGATTTGGATGCACTGTTTGATATTATGAGTCCTAGTGACAAAGGGCCGGATGTAGGTAAGTTAATTTTACCGATTCATAAATACCGAATTTTACCGATTCGGTATTTATGAATCGGTTAAATAGAAGGGGGGAGATGTAGGGCAGATCGGTAATTGAATTACCGATTCTGTAGGAATCGGTATTTACCGAATTGGTAAATACCGATTTGGTAATGCCCATTGATTCCTATGGGCATTGAAGCCCATAGGAATCAATGGGCATTACCAAATCGGTATTTACCGATTCGGTAAATACCGATTTTTCCAAGGGTACAGGGGGTGTCACTTTGACACCCTCTAGCACCCCGATTTAAAGCATGTGTGACATGTGGCACACAGACATGCCCTAAGGGCATGTCCGTCTGTCACATGCCATAGGTGTGCATGCACACATGTGCATGCACACCTGGAATCGGTATTTTACCACCCAATTGGATTGGGTGGTAAAATACAGATTCGGTAAGGCCTGTGGGACTCAGAAGAGTCCCACCTACATTTCAAAATTACCGAATCAGTAAAAATACCGATTCGGTATTTTACCGATTCAGTAAATTTACTGATTCGGTAAACTTACCGAATTGGTAAAAAAGGGCCACTGCATCTCAAATGACCATTTACCGGTCGGTAACGGCCGAAATCGGACGTTACCGGTCGGTAAATGGACACCTACATCTGGCCCTTATTGTCTGAATATAAGGTTGCTGTTGCTTGGCCAACAGAGGAAACAGCTTGAGATATGCCTAGGAATGCTCCATCTGAGGTGGTTGCTGATAAGTGCACAGCAGTTATAGAGCATATGAAAAGAAGATTCAGGAGAAAAAAATGAATTGGTCAGATTTTAAAATCCACACAAAAGCCAAAAGAGTTGAGTTCTCATATTCAACACAGTGTTATGTGCTGGCAGACTAAGGATATTGATGAAATCCTAAAATATGTTTGGTACAGTGATGATTGGTGTGATACGAAGCAGAAAAGTATCAAGGAGAAATTGATGCTTGCCCAGACTAAGCAATTTCAGAACAATGTCAGGAATCAGATGGTCTGTTCGGATGCCGGATTTGAATTGCCTGACAATGTTGGAATGAATGGAGTACATTTGATGCAAGAAGTGAAAATTAGAAATGAGATGGTGAAAATAGAGGGTCACGGAAGAGCGGTTGGGAGATTTCTGCAATGAACGCAAGCAATGATTTGCTGAAGAGAGCACTGCTTTTCATTTCGCTGGTAGAGTTGGCCACCGGAAGCAGGAATGCAGAGAGAATCCAGATGGAACTCAGATTGATTGTGTTCTAGTTTGCTTTTGAATTCCACAAGGGTAGAGTGAAAGACCTGCAATTTTTTGTCTGGTCCTAAAGAACGATTTAAAAATGTGCAGTTGCCATGTAATTCATCTCTGTTTCACTATATAGATGACCTACTAGGGCTCTGAAGATGAAAGACTGTAAACTTGATATAATTGCACTGTTAAATCATTTAGCAGACAATGGTCACAAGGTTTCCCCTACAAAGTTGCTAATCTGTAAGTTGTGGTATATCAATTAGCTATAAGTCTTCCTGCTTGTCTGAAAGTGGTCACAGCTATTTTTATGGCAATTGAGCAAAGGGAAGGGATTGTGATGGGACATACATTGATTGTGTTTGTTTCAAATATTGTTGCAATTTTGCTGACCTGTACATGGATTCAGCATACAGGCACACAGTCACTTGACCAGATATGAGCAAGTCATACTAGCAGCTGAAAATATTTCAATCAGAAGATTTAATTGCTTAAATCCTGCAATTCTGCTTCCGCTTCCAAAATATAACGAGGATAAGGACAGAAGTGATGGTGATGGTGATGATGATGATGAAGGTAAACCAGAACGCAACTGCATCAATGGCACAGAGTTATGTACCAAACCAAGACCAGATATTGAAGAAATTCCCCCTTGAAATTGATGATCTGATTTTGTTTGTTGATGGTTCTTATTTAGTAGAACAACATACATGGAGGACTGAAGACTGCCTATGCATATGTTCCAGTTCTGAAATTCTTTTTTTTTTTAAATGTTTTTATTTGCATTTTATTATAACTCAACATCACAATCATGTCCTTAGCAGTATACACCCCCCTATCCTCCACCCACCCTTCCCAGAGTTGTACATTTCTGTCACAGTTCGTTACAAACTGACTCGATATCCATTACATCGTTGTACAATTGTTTCTTAGCATCATACGCAAAGTCTTCCTGGGAGTGCTCACGTAGTCATGCAGCCTGTTACTTAAATCGCCTCCCTCATAACCCCCATCCAATCAATGATAGTGTCGCCATCTGGTCCAGACCCTAAGAAACTTCTTCGGGCACCCCCTAGATTTGTAAGTCACTCTCTCGGTGGCCATGTATAGGTCCAGCCCTCTCCTCCATTCCTCTAATCCGGGTGGTTCCGGTGACCCCCAGTGCTTTGCTATGTCTCTTTTCGCTACCTCCAGTGCCAGTACCAGGAAGGTTAGTAGGGGTCGCGCTAGGTCCACGTCATTAGTCATACCTAGTAGGGCCAGCCTGGGCTCTGGATGGAGCGGGATCCCCACAACCTCACTCAGTTCCATAAAGATGTGGGTCCAGTAGTTTTGTATCAATTTGCATGTCCACATAATGTGATAAAAGTCTCCGTCCTCTAATTTACATCTAAGGCATCTCTTGTCATCAGTTTTCCCCATTCTATGGAGTTGCACCCTATCATATAAGGTTCTGTGGAGCACAATAAATTGGATAAAGCGCAGCCTGGACTTAATTGCTACCTCCCTGGGATGCATTAATACTATGTCCCAGACTAAATTGTCCATGTCTCCCACCTCGGTTTCCCACGTCCGTCTAAGCTTCGCCAGGTCGCCTAGCATGTTATTAGTTAAGGTTTTATATGTGAGTGAGACTGCTTTCCCCTTGATCTGTTCTTGTAGGAGCTGTCCCTCTAATGGTGAATACTCTGGGAGCCCATTTAATTGGATGTTTTGGGCCCGCCAAGCATGCCGCAGCTGCGCGTATTTGAAGAACTGTGAGTAGTGTAGTCCGAATTCTGTCCCCAGGGCCATAAAGGATTTCAGTTCCCCCTTGGCGATCACGTCTCCTATGGTGGAGATGCCTATGTCATCCCATCTTTGGAAGCCTTTCAGTTTGTTTAGTTCAGTTAACCACTTGCAGTGTCATATCGACCTCTGCTGGGTGGGTTTCTTCTCCCATCCGGTGCGTTTTGTAGCTTTATTCCATGAGAGTAAGGTGATGACCGTTGCTGGGAGAAGTTGCTCCCGTCTAACACCCCCATAAAGATAGTATAGTAAGTTTCGTGATGACATTTTATGTCTTTCAAGTGCATAAGTGGGATGATCTGCCTGAGCATGTAGCCAGTCGTTGATTGGGGCAATGTGTTTCGCCCAAAAGTAGGCTTCCAGATTCGGAAGTGAGATCCCCCCGCTGTATTGGTGTCTCCGGAGAGTAGTCAGCGCCACTCTAGGTTGATTACCCAGCCAGAGGAAAGCCCTCAGATCCGAGTGTAATCAGGATATCACCGTTTCTGGGAGTGGGTAGTATTCGTTCTGGATGTACCATGTTACAACGCATACCATTACAACTACCTACCATTACAACGCTACCATTACAACGCATACCATTACAACGCATAGCGCTTAGAGGTGCTGGATAGTGGTAAGTATAATTTACTATTCCAACTCCAGTCCCCGTGGACACTAGGGAAGGTGTTGGATAGTACATTAAACTTATTCCCTATCCTAGAGCGCCCCCCAGCGCAATGCGTTGTAATGGTATGCGTTGTAAAAGTTGCGTTGTAATAGTAGGTAGTTGTAAAAGTTGCGTTGTAACAGGTGTATACCACTGTAGGGCATATAAATACTTGGGTAGGATAATCATCTTATACATTGCCGCTCGACCTAGAAGTGTGAGTGGAAGCTGCCTCCAGCGGTCCATATCCGCAATGGAGTTCAATATAATTCGTTCTAGGTTTCTTTGGAACGACAGTTTTCTATCAAGGGTGATGTATACTCCAAGATACTGGACGCCCTCCACTGTTGTCAGTAATTGCCCTGGCAGTGTCGCCCAGTTGCCCTGCCCCCCGGGTTTATAAAGGATCGATTTGTGCCAGTTGATTCTGTATCCCGCATGCCTACCATATCGCTCTAGTTCTAGGAACAGTTCCGGTATAGTTGTCTCCGGCTTTGTAATATACAACAGAATATCATCCGCGTAGAGGGATATTTTCTCTTGTGCGGAATCCATCTCAGCTCTTCTAAAACCTCCGATGTCTACATTTTGTCGGATCCTAGCTGCCATTATCTCAATAGTGAGTGCAAAGAGGAGGTGGGGACAAAGGGCATCCCTGTTGGGTTCCCCTCTGGATCTGGAATTCCAGAGAAATCCTCCCATTCACTCTCACTCTGGCCTTCGGTTCAGTGTAAAGGAGCTGGACCAATTTCTGGAACTTAGGGCCGAGGCCGAACTTTTGCAAGACTCCCTCGAGAAACGGCCAATGAACAGCATCGAAGGCTTTCTCAGCGTTGAGGGAAAGAAACCAATGTGGTTCTTCACTTCCCCGCACTTCCTGTAGCCAGTTGTGGGTACGTCTAAGATTCAATCTGGTGGCCCTGTCTGGCAGGAATCCCGTCTGGTCCAAGTGTATAAGGTCCAGTATCACCGACCGCAGTCGGAGCGCCAGGATAGTCGCCAGGAGTTTCACCTCTGTGTTCAGGAGGGAAATGGGGCGATAGTCCTCTTGCGGTTTTCCCACCTTATATATTGGGATTATTGTGGCCGTGGAGAGGTCTGGGGGGAACTTAGAATTACTGACCAAAGTCCGGGTGCACGATTCTTTACATTTCCAAGGTATTTGTTTAGTGACTCACAATTTGTTTTACTTTTAAAGGAACATATTAAAGAATATATAGAATTAAACATCAACACTGCTCAGATAAATACAGTCTGGGATGCTTGTAAGTGCACCATTAGGGGCTTTGCCCAACAGTATATTTATAGGAAAAATGCTGAAAGTCGTAGAGAAACTAACATAACTATTTCTAATATTTTGCGGGTAGAGCAATAGCTAGCAGAAGCTGTCATTCAAAAAACATCAAATATTGAACTATTAAGGATGGAGCTGTTAAAATTACAATCTTCCGTCAAAAAGTCATTAAGAGAAGGGTACAGTGCTAAAATCCATAAATATAAATTGGCTCAATATGAGGGAGGGGACAGAATTGGCAAAGTTCTTGCATACAAAGTTGCTGATAAGAAAGCTAGAACCAGGATTAAACAAATTAAAGGCACTGATCTATGCAATTATGAACAAACAGATCAGATCCTTGACCAATTTACTAAATACTATCGCAAACTATACACACCTGACAATGTCCCCACTACTGCTAAAATTCTTCAGTACCTTGACGAGTATATGCCCACACCTATAGACACTCAAGCTGTGCAGCAGCTTAACTCCAAAATAACAATGTCTGAAATAAATGAAGCAACCCTCGCCCTACCCTCTGGTAAAGCGGCAGGTGAGGATAGCTTGCCTATAGAGCTATATAAAGTATGTGCACAAGAACTACTCCTTCTTCTGGAAACAGTGATGGACTCTATAACTGAGACTAGAATGGCTCCTATGTCTTGGAAAATTGCAAAAATAGTTTTCTTTTTAAAGAAAAATAAACCCCCTGAAGAATGCGGCTCTTATCGGCCGATTTCTTTGATCAACTCAGACGTAAAAATATTTGCTAAAATCTTGGCTAAACGTTTAGCCCCCATAATGCCAGTCTTAGTTAACTCCCAGCAACACAGCTTTGTGGCTGGGAGAGATACCACAGCCCATGTAAATATGGCAATTACTGCCTTTGATGTTGCCTCAACTACTCTCACCCCACTCGGGATGGTGATGTTAGATGCGGAAAAGGCATTCGACTGAGTGGGGTGGGAGTACTTGTGGGAGGTTTTGAAGAAAATTGGTATTGAGGGCCCTTATTTTGATTGGGTATGCTCACTCTATGATGCACCTCGGGCAAAGATCAGCTATGGGGGAACGGAGTCACCTACGTTCTTGATAGAGAGGGGAACAAGGCAAGGTTGCCCTCTGTCCCCTCTACTTTTTGCGTTATCTTTGGAGCCTTTTTTAAATGCATTAACAGCTCAGGATAGTATCATACCTGCACAACATGGGGGTAAAAATCTGAAGATAACTGCCTATGCAGATGATATAGCAATATACACTACTGATTTGGTTACAGCAATTCCGGCAATAATACAAGAGGCTGAAAATTTCGGAGACGTGTCTGGCTATAAACTTAACGTAAGCAAGACACAAGTTATTGCTAATCACAAACCTTCGGAACCAATCTTGGGTTTATGCCAAAGCGCAACTTACCTTGGAATTAAGTTGGCAGCCAATATAGAAAAGGTGATAACTATGAATTATGACTCCATGCTAAAGGAAATCACGTCACTTCTAAAGAAATGGCACACGATTCCGCTTAGCCTAGTGGGGCGTATTAACTTAATTAAAATGAAGATTTTGCCCAAACTTTTGTATTTATTTAGATCAATCCCCTTACAAATTAACAAACTTTTCTTTAAGAAACTAGAAGGCATCTGTAGCAATTTTGTGTGGGGCTATAAAAAAGCACGCAGATCTATCAAATTACTGAAGCTACCTATTGAAAAGGGAGGCTTGATGTTTCCTGATTTTAGATTATATTATTTCGCTACTTTTGTTTTACGTATACGAAGCTTGTTGAAAAACGATAGTTCCTTATTCTACCACCACTACATGCTGGGACCTGACTGCAACCAATTCTTATTTCGTGCACACGATCCTAACTACTTCAAAAGAGTTAAATTCAAGACCGCAAGACATATCAAGAAAATCTGGGACCAAATTATGACTCTAGAAAGAATTTCTTACTATAATGCCGAGCTTAGACTGCGGGGCAATCCTGGGCTACCTGGTATTTTTTCAGACGGTGTAGGGAAGATATGGGCTAGGCATGGAATTACTACTCTGGGAGACCTTTATGGCCCAAATGGCTTACTAGATTTTGGCATGCTTAGGCTTATATTTAAATTAAATGAGGATATGTATTTTAAATATATCCAAATCAGGGATTTTTTACTTCGTAAGATGAGGATTGTAGAAGTATCACACTCGGACACTTTAATATGTCTCTATTCAGATAAAGTTAAATCACTTATAAGCCTAAGCTATGGTTATTTGACTGCAAACAAACGGGATGACTGTGGGAATCTAGCGGCTAAATGGTCGACTAGACTAGGAGTCAACATTAACCCTAAACAGATCTCAGCCTCATTATGTCAAATAAACCGGGTAGTTCAATCCTCAAATTTAAGGCTCCAGCTATATCGAACAGTTACCCAGCTATATTATACTCCATAGAGAATAGCTAGTTGGACATGTGGTAACCAGACTAACGATCGTACTAAATGTCCGAAATGCGATATGGACGCAGCTGGCATTGAGCATATGTTGGTTTTATGTCCGAAGCTATCTATATTTTGGAAAGGGATAACTGATGCTCTGTTGAAGAAAAAAATTAATACTCCGCCGATATCGCCAAAACTGATCTTACTTGATATTCAAGATAACCATAGTCAATGTAGGGATCTATTAACAATTGTATACGCATGTGCAAGGCTAGTTATAGCCAGATCTTGGATCTTAAAAGATCCTCCAAGCGTAATGGAATGGTGGAGCTTGATAAACGAAATTAATGTTATGGAACTTTCCTTAGCAAGACTTAGAGGACCGAATGCCTTGAAAAAGAAGGAAAAAATTTGGGGAACCTTCTTTTGTTTTGAACTGTAATTATGTTTAGAGGCCAGTGTTAAATCTATTGTTCTAATTATGGTTTCCTGAAAAGCATTTTTGAAACGATATCGGTTTATCCCCTGCTTTAGCTGTTAAATGAAAAATTGTATATAATTTTTTTGCTTTTTCTGTATGATGATGTTCTTCCTGCAATAATAAAAAAGTTAAAAAAGGGGGAGAGGTCTGGGGGGAGTCTCCCTTCCTGATAGGCCCCTTCAAAGAGATCCTTCAGATGGCGAACCAAGAGGTCCGCCGTACGTGTGAAAAACTCAGCCGGGAAACCATTGGGTCCCGGTGTTTTTCCTGGTCGCAGTCTGGCTAGGCCTCCAGAGATGTCATCCAAGGTAATGTCAGACTCTAGTGCCTTAAGGGCCTCAGGAGACAGGGTGGGCAAGTCCGTTTGCTCCATGTATTGTAGAGCTTCCCCGCGTGTCCCTAGGTCTCTGGCTGTGTAAAAGAGTTCATAGTGTGTAGCAAATGCCTCAGCAATTTGAGCATCGGACCTAACAATCGTCCCATCTGAGTCTCTGATGTGTTCCACCCACCTAGCTGTGCGCTCCTTTTTACTTAGCCACGCCAGCAGTTTGCCTGACTTGTCCCCCACGTCATAAAGGCGATGAAGGGTGGCCAGGGCTTGAGTTTTAGCCTCACCAGTCACTAGTTCTCTATAGTGTTTCTGGCTATCAATTAGTCTTCTGAGAGTCTCAGTATTCCTAGAGGTCTGGTAGTCCCTCTCCAATCCCAGGATAGTCTCCTCCAATGCAACTACCTCCGAGTGGAGTTTTCTCCGTTCCTCCACCAGTCTGTTTTGTATCCTGTCTCGCATTACTGGCTTTAATGCTTCCCAGAAGGTCACCCCCGAATCGACTGTTCCCTCATTTTCAGCAATATAGACCTACACATCTGCTCTCAGGCCTCTCAGGACATTTGCATTTTGCAGGTCCCATGCTGCCAGGCGCCAGGAAGCCCCATCCTTACCCCGTTCCAATCCCATTCTTGCCAGCAATGGGGAGTGGTCGGAGACCCCCCTCGCGTTACATTCCGCGGTGTCGTCTACTGTCAAGTATTGTCTAGACATGAATAAATAGTCTAATCTCGAGAATACCTTATTTACGCCCGAGTAATAGGAGTAGACAGTCTGATTGGGGTGCAACCATCTTCAAACATCTGTAAGCCCTATATTGGCAATCAGTTGGGATAAGGGGTCCGGGTCCCCTCTCTGTACGCCGTTCCTGACCGGTCCTGCCCTATGACCATTACGTCATTGAAGTCTCCCCCCAATATTTGAATGGTGTCAGCAGTGTCTAGGAGTATGTCAGCTACTCTCTTGATCGTGTTTGCCTGCAGCTTCGGAGGTGCGTATACTGAAATGATTGTGTATGTGCGTTTATTCCATGTCCCCTTGACCTCCACATAAGTCCCCAGTGGGTCTATTCAAGTGCGTGCAATACAGAACGGGGTGGTCTTCTTTATAATGATAGCTACCCCTCTCGAGTCAGTAGTGTATCCCCATGTGCTAAAACTTTGTGGTGACCCCTGGCTAAAAAAGCGCAGTTAGTTCCTTTGAGATGGGTTTCCTGCAGCAGAGTTATATCTGGGTCCAGTCTTTTAATGTACGAGTTTACCAGCCCTCTCTTGATCTTATTACCAAGCCCGTTCACATTCCAAGTCAGGACACTAATTCCCTTGTGGTCTCTACGTTGTGTCACATTGTCACCCGCCTTTCAGAGGTACAAATCGATCGGTGTGGTCGTTCTCCGGTGTATAAGTGTAGTGTGGAGCACTGAAGCGTGCGACTGCATTCACTTGACTGCTTCCCCCTCCCCCCAACCAACTCCCTCCCAACTGAACTTTGCAAAAACCCACAACCCAACCCTCCCCACCCTTTTCCCCCGTCCAGCCCATCTGTGCAACAATTAACATACAGGACTTTCAGGCAGTAAAGGTCTGTCGCCCTCCCAAGAAAAATCTCTAACTAGTCTATCCTTAAACCTCTATCTGGACTGCCCACAGAGTTCTCCGTAACTCGATTATCAGGCTAGTGATAAAACAAAACTCTCTAAACAGTACAAGCAAATAGGATAAACAACAAACAAACAAATTGGAACGTGTCAACTTGCGTGTCTCTCCGGTCTAAGCCGCCTCTCAATAGTCTATGTGTGTATATTCTCAGGAGTGCGAGTCTTGTAAATCTCCAGGCGATGCCACCAGTTCTGACGTTGGTTCTTGTTCCATCTCATTGATGGCTATCATCAGGGGGTGCATGGACTGTTCCTCACTGTCCTCGTTGTCAGAGGGCTCCCCCGTGAGCTCATCTTCTCCCTTTGATCTGTCATTCCCAGCCAGACAGTGGAATCGGGATCCTGAATGCTGGCCAGTGTCGGTAGTAGTAGAGTTACTCTTCCGTCTTGTTGTGGTGTTGTGTTTACTCTCTTGACGCCCCTCGCATTTCTCGTTCGCTGTGACTTCGGTTCTTCCCTTTCCGCGGCCGCGGCTGGCAGCTGTTTGTCAATCCCACTTCATCGAGTTTAAGGTTACCGGATCAAGGGACGCTCTTCCAGCCACTGCCATGCTTCCTCTGGGTACATGAAGAAGTTAGTTTTCCCGTTGTGTATGACCTTCAACTTCGCCGGGAACAGCAACATGTACTGAATTTTTAGGTCTCTTAATTTCGCCTTTACCGAATCGAAGGAGAGCCTCAGTTTCTGTACCTCTTGACTGTAATCCGGGAAGATCATTATAGGGGTATTGTCCAGCTTTATCTCCCCTAGTTTCCTGGCTTCTCTTAGGATCAGGTCTCGGTCTGCAAAATTCAAGAAGCGGGCGATGACAGGCCTCGGCCTCGCCCCCACCGGAGGCTTTACCATTAGCGCCCTATGAGCCCTCTCTATTATGAAGCACGGTGAGAAGTGTGTCGGCGGGAAGGTCCGTAGGAAGCCCCCCATGCTGGTCCCTTCAATACCCTCTCTAAAGCCAACAAAGCGGAGGTTGTTGCTGCAGGCCCTGTTTCCACGTCGTCCACCTTTCATTGCAGTTGCTTGTGTGATTCTCGGAGTTCATTAACGTTGGTCCGCAGCGAGCGTATAGTGTCCTCGGCTTCCCCTAGCCTGTTCTCCACCGTGGTGACTCTCTCAGTCAGGTTGCGGAAATCCTGGCGCAGGAGGGTGACCTCAGAACCCAACCCTCCTATTTTGGCTTCCAGGGCGCTCCGGGAAGCTTGTATATCTTCTCTGGATGCCTGTATGGCTCCCATCAGCAGTTCCGTGTCGGAGCGGAGGCCCGCTGTTTCTGTTGTGGGGGGTTGGGTCATCAGTGCGTATCTCTCCATGGTTCCCTGCTTCGGAGGCTTGGAGATCGGTTCTTTTTTCCCCATCGCGGCCTGCAGAGGCAATCGGGTTCTCTCCTCAGGTCGCCAGTCGAGCCCTCTTGTATCTCAGATGTCTTGATATTTTCCCTATGTCCGCTGTTATCAGCGGTGACTGCCCTCCCGTTGGCCGCGGACTAAGTCCTCGCTGATCGTATCGCCGAGTGTCTCCGTCGCTCACCTGGTGCTCCAGACCCCTACTTCACTTATTATGTCGATGTGAGCTGCTGTCCTCTTGCCTCACCATGGAAATTAGTCTTCTTTCTTGTTTTCAACGGGGCTTCTCGGGTAAATCTTCAGAGCACCACCATCTTGCCCAAATACAACCCGTGAGGGCGGTGTGGGAGTTCTGCCGGGCAACTGTTCCCAGATACGTCGCACCGTAAGATCCTGGTGAATTACTAACACTGCGTGTGGGTCCATGTGGCAGTGGGTTGGTCTGAACCATCTATTTGTGGCCCTTCCTGTTCCTAACCCCCGGCCGTGGAGTGGAGGTTATATCGTCCTCAAAGTCCATGAGGCGGCGTTAACTCGTGGGGCTTCTCGAAGTATGCCCCTGTCTTATGTCCATGAAAGACCCTTACTGCGTGTGAGGCTGGAGAGCCGGCTGCTGTGCGCGGCGGCGGTTTCAGCAAACCCTGGGGTTTCAGGATCATGTCGTTCTTACATATCCCAGTACGGCACCGTCCTCCGTTCTCAGTCCCTGCTCGGGAACGTCAGGCTTTTCACTCGGATCCCTCCTACTCCTCCACATATCCTGCAAGAGTATCTGGTCAACAGAGGGTGAGCCGCATCTTCACCCGCCGCCAGAATCTAAACTGTCCGCCCTCACCTTTACCACGGAGCAGTACTGGCCGGGGCTTCTATTTTCCACCACGGGTAGTTACCCTGCAGACGCCCATCAATGTTCTTTGCTACGTGGGGCCTGGTAATCAGTGCAGAGCTCCCCACGCATTTATTAGAGAGGTCAGTAATCGCGGGATTATGCCGCCATGTAATGCCCCACTTCTGCGGCTTACTCAGTCTTTAGTCACTGCCAGCTAGTGTCTGACTTTCACGTAGTGTCTCTTCGCTGCCGCCCCTCACATTCACCAGTACCTGGGTCGTAGAGAAAGTATTCTTCTGTGCTCGCCACCAGTCTAATGTCAGCTGCTCTCCCACTTTGCCTAGAAGCAATTTTTGTCGGGTCAGCTTACTTGTCGAGCCGTAGTCCAAATTTAGTCCCCGGCTTCCTTCTCTTCGGTGGGCCTCCGGCTGCGCCGCCTTGTAGCCGGTCGAGGTTGCAAAGCCAGTAGTTGCGAGTTGTTGCCTCAGGGCTCGGAGGATCGCCCGTTCATGCAGGTCCGTTTCAGCGCCTGCTGTGGTCCGGATCAGTGTTTAGATAGTCTGGGAAGGCGCACTTCAGTAGCGGGGCTTCGCTAGGACACGGTCATCTCTCCCCGGCCGGTAGCCACGCCCCCCGCCACCATGTTGGACTTCTCTCCAGAGCTGGCCGTCTCAAGGGAATTAAAGTCATTAAAAGCACCTTTCCAGGCCTCCCGGAGTGATAAATCCGGCGTCCGCTGTGGGACGGGTCCTTCACACACCTATAGATACCAGATTTTGGGCCG
This sequence comes from Lissotriton vulgaris, assembly GCF_964263255.1. Classification (NCBI taxonomy): domain Eukaryota; kingdom Metazoa; phylum Chordata; class Amphibia; order Caudata; family Salamandridae; genus Lissotriton; species Lissotriton vulgaris. Next base: position 1,057,470,228 of record NC_141689.1, on the reverse strand, counting down.
TCGGACGTCCCATTAATGTCGGATTACAATCGGCTTTCAGAGCGGGTGAAAGTCACGTCTCACCCGGCCATGCTGCTGGCCACGCCCCCAGTTCTGAAATTCTTGAAGCATCATAAATGCTGAATGTAACTTCAGCATAAGTGGCAGAGTTCATTGCATTGACAAGAGCATGTTGCCTTGCAGAAAATGTGAATGTGAAGATCTATACAAACCGCTAATATTGTTTTAGAGTGGTCCACACTTTGGTCAGCTGTAGTCACAAAGGGGTTTTATGACATTTTCTAGAACTCCAATTAGGAATATTTTCTACATACATGATTTGTTGGAAGCAGTACAGCAGCCTGTGGAAATTGCTTTAGTCAAGTATGCTACTTATAAGGCTGGAAAATATATGGTCAAGCTTGAAAATAAATATGCACACCAGGTGGACACATATTGTATACTTGAAAATTAAACTTTGAGATCAAATGAACAGATTACAATTCAAGGAACTGAACTAAATTAATCAAATGAAATGCTCGGGAAGGTAAATAAAATGTCAGTTGTTTCTTGTTGGATTCAATTCGGACTTCTATGGTTGAATTTAGACCTCCAGGAAGAAGCACCAGAGATTGAGACAACAAAATGGGAAATGTTGCGTTACAAAATAAATTATAAAGATCTTTGGATAACTCCTGAATACAAATATGTATTGCCTGATTCTAAGCTGAATTGTTTTTCTTGGTATTTACATAATTAGTATCATACAGGGCGAAACTCAATAACACAAACATTCAATAAATACTGGTCAAATTCCAAATTCAGAAATGTTGCAGACAATTTGAGCCAACAATGCCTAATTTGTCAAAGATATTATCAAGAGAAGAAGACCACTATTCTCTTGAATCATATTGGCAAATCATTTGCGAGTCTGTAAGAAATTGGGTTTCTAGTTGCCAGAGGTATTCACCGTGCCCAAGAAGAAACCACAATCCTAGTCAGGGTACGTCAGTAACACTCTCTAAATTAACTTGTGCTCACCTTCTGGTAGCTTGACACAGAGCCACTAGTCTTAACTAAGAGGCAATGTGTTACATGTGTGCGCACGACACACACTAATACACACTGAAAATACCACAAAAGACCTCCACAACATTTTAAAGCAATAGCCAATATGTGTATGAGTAGAAGAGTCCAAAATGACAAACATCCAATAAGCATAAGTCAAGATATGAATTTTTAAAGAAAAAACAGTTCTGTAGTGCTTAGAACAGATAGTGCTAACCAGGGCTATCTGGTTGCTCTTGGTCAGGTCAAATCCAAAAGTTGAGGCTGACTGTGATGAAGTGTGGGCCAAATACAAGAGCCATGCAGGCCTGCTGAACTGTTCCTTGTGTGACTCGACATCGAGGACAATACTGACAATTGTAAGGATGTTGGCGATGCATCAGTTCTGAACTGCACAGATTGAAGTATTCACAGAGAATCAAAAGGCAATGGACATCAAGGCAATGCGTCATCGTCAAATCGCTGGACCGTAGGTGATGTGAGCAGCACAAACCGGAAATGTGCCAGAACCAGGGGACAATGCGTCGCATAGTCGGCAATGCGTGGCCAGGGTTCAGGCGCCATTGCATCAGATGCCTAAGGAAATGCAGCGGTTCCGATTGGTATACCATCATTAATATGTTAATTTTCTTGGGTTGCAGACAGATACTATCTTCCCAGGGCCCAGGACCGGATTGTCACCACTTGACAGAACAGAACTCACAACTGACAGAAGCTCGGTGCTGGTTGCAAGTGGCAACCTGGGACTTCAAAACAGAAGGACAGGCAACAAGCCCTTGGGGATACTTAGGTTCTGGGATGTAGAGAGTCAGGTCCAGTCCTACTCACTCCCAGGTAAGAAGTAGCAAGTGTCAGGCCCTCACAGCAAAGCAGTTCAGCAAAGTGGCAGTCCCTCCTGGCAACATAGCAGTCCTTCCTGGTATTATGTACTCAGTTGCAGAAGAATTCTGAGTTCATGTTGTCAGAGGTCCAGAACTTATACCCAGTTGGGCCTTTGAAGTAGGGAGACTTCATAAGATGCTTCGAAGTGCACAAGAGTGCCTGTCCTGGATCCAGACTCACTACACAGGGGTATGTAACCCTTTGTGTGGGGACAGGGCACAGTCCTTTCAGGTGTAAAGTGTCTGCTTCTCCCTCCCATCCTGCTCAGGATGACCCATCAAAATGCAGATGACTGCTCGATCACACCTACCTTTCCTTTGTGTGTGGCTGTCTAAAGGGAATGAGGGAGGCCAGCTGTCACACACCCGAGACATATATTCCACAGACAGGAAGAAGGCATCAAATAATAATAATAATAATGCAAATTGTAGAGCACCTGGTTACACCACACCAGTGTGTCCCCGCTCTAGGACCTATATTTATACGAGAAGACAGGAATTACACAACTGATAGGGTTTAGGGTGGATTGTGGAAAAGCCACATTTTCAGTTTAATTCAGAAATCTTTCTCAGAAGAAGACGCTCTAAGAGCATAAGGGAGAGAGTTCCACATTCTTGCAGTCAAAAAGTAGAAGTCATAAGATCCCATTCTGGCTTCCCTGATCTTTGGTACTCTGGCAAGCTTGGCCTCTGATGATCAAAGATCGCAACCTGGGATGTATGCTTGTATCATAGGATACAAATAACTAGGGCCTTGTTTGTTGAGTATGCGACAGAAAAAGCATAAGACTTTAAACCTAATTCTTTTGGACACTGGGATCCAGTGTAACTGATTGAGAGTGCCTGATGCTGAAGATCTTTTGAGGAGATTTAGTACAAGTCTTGCTGCAGCATTTTGAACTCGCTGCAACAACTTGATACTCCCCTTTGTGATTCTGAGATACAGGACATTTCCATAGTCCAGTTGGGAGGTAATAAGAGCATGTTCAATAGTTTTCTGGGATTTGGTAGAAATTAGATATAAGATTTTCCTTAGGGGTTTAAGAGTGGCAAAACACTTCTTCGCAGTCTTACTATTTTGGTCTTTGAAGGAGAGTTTGGAATCGAACCAGACTCCTAAGTTCTTCACTTTATGTTTGGGTTCCAGCAGTTCGCCCGAGGCTGCTGGCCACCAGACAGACGCCCAGATCGAAGGAGTTTTTCCTACTAACACGAGTTAAGTTTTGTTTGCATTCAGTTTTAAACAGCCATTCATCATCCACCTTGTGACTGTAGCCAGGCAGGATTTAAAATGTATATTCATTTCCTGATCTCATGGGACATTCCTAATAAGAGTTTGCCCTTTGCTTTCAGTAAGCTATCAGTAACGCAACCCATTACAAGGCTTGCACAAAAGAGTACATTTCCATGTTACTGAATCCTGCCTGCTTGCCATAACAACAAATGCTGTAGGCCTTAATTGTATATCCAGACACTCATAAAGATATTGTACCTGTTAAACTCTCTGGCTTTAGATACAGGGGACTTGTCATGTACACACAATGCATTGAAGGTTTCCGAGTTCAAAATGTTTCTTTACCATCTGCTGGGACATGGGGACCTGGACATGACCTATTGATTATGATAAATTATATAATGAAATGTTGTGGTTTGCGACTTTAAATGCTTTGTAGTGTAGTTCCTATATTCCCAATAGGCTCTGCGCATTGGAATAACATAAACGATAGTTTAGACGTAGGACTGAAGTCGACTAGGTCTCTATTGAGTATGTTGGACTTAATTGTGAATGCCAGCTTGCTCAGAGGTCACTAGAAACTTTCTCGAATAAACAAGAAGGGATTAGTTTCTGACAACCATATAACATGACAACTTCGTTCACCAAGAATAAGAAATATATCTTCAGAGTCGCGGAAACAATAGATGGCTATTTCACTCAGTTAATCGTGCATGCTACGTTTCACCAGGGTTTTTGCAGAGAAATAGCGAGACAGGCGTTTTCAATAAAAAGGTTAATTATTGAGCAGTCTTCTTTCTCATGCAAGAGAAGTTAATTGCAACAATCGTAATACTTGCTATGAAGTAAAGTGCATACATTAAAAAGAGTATTATGAAATAATACTGAAAAAGCATGATATGGTTTCTAAGCCATAAGATACTTAAAATAGATAAAATTCATACAATGATAAATAATGACTAAAAGTACTCAACTGGTGCATCTAAAATACGCCTACCCTGGTGTACCTAACCTAAGTCTAGTACAAGGGAAGAAGTAAGTGAGGTGTAGCTTGAGTTAAATAGTTTCTGCCGAGAATCTATCCAAGAATTCTCTAAGGGTCTAATCAGCTCCGTACCTTGGTTATAGAATGAAGGAGGTCTTGTATCTCTCTCTCTCAGGACTCGATCTCCCAGTAACCCGCAAGGGTAGCAGGGAAACACTGGGGCTGGATTTCTCGGCAGGAGAAAAGACAGCGTCTCTCTCAGTGCGTCAGCTGGAGGGTCGGCTTTCTTCGGCACTCGCTACAGCAGGGCGCCGTGCAAGTAGTTAGTCGATCTGCTCCAAACCACCGTTTGTTTTCCAGGGCAGATGTGGGTATATTTATACCTGGAAGGTGCTGAGTTTGACGTAAGGGTGGACATAATAACGTCACTAAGAACTCAAAGTTCTTTACACGCTCCAGGAGTTCTGGGACGAATCAATACTGCAGCAGGGGGAAGTCCCGTACTGCTGAAGGCTGGTTGTCTTCAAGAACTCGTTGTACTCTAGAAGCTTAGTGGAAGTAGCCATGCCGTATTTGGACTGCATTGGCTGTGTCTAAATATGGTTATGATTCTTATGCCTATATAAGGATATGATAAGTTTTACCTATTTAAGGGCATGAATCGGGAAAATTACACTAGAGCCCTAGATACGTTTACAACAGCTTGTGTTGTGCTTCTGCTATTCGAGCACTCAGAACCCAACTGAGGCTCCCAGGCATGTTAAATACATTTTCTTTATTTCACTCAGATGATTGTGACAGAGTATGATTTTGGGTCTTAGAAGTTTTCACGTTTCTACATTAGGTTCAGAGAGGTTCAGTATAAGTTGGCTGTCGTCGGCATACAACACCACCAGATCATTATATTTATTAATGATAGCTGCACACAGCTGCTCGTTTAAACATTAAACAATGCAGGGCTTAGAATTGAGCCCTAGGGGAATCCTGTAGGTGTGGTTAAGCTTTCTTACACACACTTTAGGGTGGCTTGAAAGGTGCGGTCCTGGAGAAAGGATATAAGCCATTTAAGTGCATTACTGCCTTTCCCACATTCGTGGAGCCTATGAGTGAGGATCTTGTGGAATGCGGTGTCAAAGGCAGTGCTTAGGTTAAGCAATAAAAGAGCAGAGGTTGGGCCTTTATCAGCGTTCTGTCTGAGAACTTTCTCGGTGGAGTATGGCGCCCTGAAACGTGATTGAGAGGGATGTAATATCGCTTTCAATTTCATGAAAGCTGTTAAGAAGCTGTTAACATGTTTCTCAAGTATTTTCACCCAGAAAGACAGCAGGGATATAGGTCTGAGATTCTCTAAGACAGAGAGATCCTGAGACAGACTTTTCCTAATAGGAATTACCATAGTATGTTTCCATAACATAGGCACTGACCATAAATTGATACATTTTGTGATAAGTTCACATATGTGGGGGAGAATAGCAGTAATCCCTAAGTTCAAGAATTTAGGTGGGGCCAGGTCAAAAGGTGAGTCAGATTTGATGATCAGGAAGAGGATATTCAAGTCAAAGTCAAAATGTTAACTTTATTCGGCTGAATATAGCCATCAAAGTACAAATAACAAAACAGGACAGATCAATATACAAACATAAAATACATAGATATAAAGTCAGTTAAGATCCCCCGTTTTGTAATCCATAAAACAGACATAAAAAATAAAAAAGAGAATCATTGGACAATTAATGATCTTTGTAGAGTCCTACATATCACAAAATTCATTATCTGCCGCTCCCATGAGGAACAACTGAGTAAAAAACATGCCATCAAGTAATATGATAATTCATACAAAAATGAGATCACCTCTTAAAACCATAACAGGGAAAATGACGACGTAAATAAGAATACAGCACACCATCACATAATTAGGCATGGGAGTCAATAAATGAATAAGATAAAATTAGCCCGACTTACGTTTGTTCTTATTTACAATTAAAAACAAAAAATTCATATCAAATAAGACTAACACGTACCAAAAAAACAAAAAGTTTTTTACATGACATGATTCAAAACCATGCCCACAGGGCAGCTCATGAGTGACCTATTCCTATGCCGGAATGCTCCTGTTAGGAAACTTGCTACCCCAAAGCAAACCATAGGTGACGCTAGCATTTGTAAATATTCCAGCGCCGGCCTAACTTGTACAAAGTTACAACCTCTGAGCAAGGGGAGGATACATTTTCTGCGTGGTGAATTGTACTATGCACAGAAAATATTGTATGAAGAGTTTCCTGGGGGCAGGGATTTAATGTTCCTTCTTTGAAATTCCCTTTAGGGAAAGCAAGAAGCCAGGGAACCATATTCAGCCTACATCTCATCAAAACGAAGAGATGATATGGTCTATTTATGTAAAGTAAATATGGTTGCATCTTTTGAACGAGGCTCAGTGTGGCAAATATTCTCACCATTGGTTTTTTCAATTCGTTCTCCTCCCTTAGAACTCTTCGTCTATCTAAAAACTGCTGCTTGAGGTCTCTAATGGCCAGTTTACCCAATGCTGTTGGGCTCAAGAATAATTCGGGGCAGCCAAGGGTTTCCATCTGGTTCCTAATATATCTTATTCACGGAATGTCTAACACCTTTTCTGAGGTGAGACAGTCTCGGATGATCACTTGGTTTAGGTTTGGAGTTGGTTGTGCCCAAATTCTCAACCAACGCAATAAAGGGGCAACCGCAATCTGATCGGAAATAAAACCCGCTCCTAGTTCCTCGTGTATGCTAAAAATTGGCGTGGATGCAGGGACCGAGAGCAGCTTATGCATAAAAATGTTTTCGCCCCTTGGATTTCTCTGACATCTGTATAACCCCAGATGTCACTCCCATAAGTCGCCATAGGAAGACACTTAGCATTGTAAATCTTCATAAGTGGAGGGAGTGGTTTTGATCCTATTCTTTTAGCAAAATCTAAAGTAGCCCCTGATGCTCTAGCTAATACATTCTTTTTATGTGTGCGGTGCGCACACCATGAGCGATGGTCATCAAAAAGAACCCCTAAATAGGGAACCGAGTGGACTTTTACTAACTCGCCTCTCTGACAATAGAATTTAACCTTCGCTGCCCTTCTAGAACCTATGGACATGGCATGCGACTTTTTAAAATTAGTGATTAAGTCCAATGACTCCATAAAATCTATAAAACAATTTAAGAGCTTTTGCAGCCCCCTTGCAGTCCTGGCCACCAACACTGTATCATTAGCGTACAAATATGCGGGAATCGTATTGGTACCGGCTCTAGGAATGTCTTTGCAACAAGAAATCAGAGAATCCCCTAACTTACTAATGTAGAGGGTGAACAGCAAAGGGGCCAAAATGCACCCCTGCCGGACCCATCTTTTTACTGCCCATGACTCAGTCAGACTGCCATCTTCATTAAAGCGCACTGCCGCTGTTGTATTTTCATGGATGGCTGCCAGAGATGAAATCTAGGCAGCATCAAGACGTATATCTTGAAGGATCAACCAGCGCTTTGACCTATTGACAAGGTCAAAAGCCGAGGTTAAATCCATAAAGGCCAGATGGAGATCCCCACGCTTTGCAACTGTATACTTCCCTATCACCAAATGGAGATTAAGGCATGCGTAAAACCATATTAGAGATCGGAAACAATACTTGCTTGATCAAGCCACTCTGTTAGACGTGCAAAGACAACTTTCCGCATGATTTTGGCCGTGGAATCAAGGAGTGAGATGGGCCTATACCAGGCCAGGTCGTCCCTTGCTCCCTTTTTAAAGATCGGTATAATTACCGCCTTAGCCCAGAACGGTAGAAAACCAGACAGGCTGGCTGCATTAAAAACATGAGTTAAAATCTTTGCCCATAGCTTAGGATCCGCCTTATAAAGATCAGCCGGTACTCCATTGGGACCTGGAGCTTTCCCTCCTAAGGTAGATGTAATCGCCTTGTTGACTTCATCATTTGTAAAATCAAGAGGGTGGCGTACCGAATCAATAACTGTCTTCCCAGCGGAAATCCCGGGAGTCACGTCACAATACACTTTCCCAAAGTGTTGCACCCACCTCTCAGCAGGAACTGAACAATCTTTACTAGAGTTTGGTGTACCGTCAAACAATGGACTGTTTACGACAGACCAGAATCTAGAAATATTGGCCAGCACACTGGCCTGGTTAAGTTCCTACCAAGCCATCTCCCTTAATTGCCTTTTCCGCCTCTCCACTGCAAGTTTATATGCACTCCTTACATTTTTAACAAGTAGGGCTACCGTGGGTTTTTGCTTAAGTTCCTTAATGAGCTCCTTATGGGTAGTCATGCAAGTTTCATCAAACCATTTTTTAAGTTTTGAGGGCTTGGTCTATAGGATATAGTTAAGTTAGAAGCAACCTGCTTTACGATTCGGTCAAAGGCATTAAGAACAGATAATGGTTGGGAGTCCTGGTCTGAGCAAATCCCAAACTCCTGCGTGCAATTAGTAATTAGACTATCAATGAAACTGTCTGGGGTAATCCTTTCCTACCTCATTCTACGTGCTTGATCTTTGGGTGCAATATCAACTTTAGTAAGTTGAGTCATGGTCCTTCCCTTATTTACAGCATATATATTAAGGTCCAATGTTAGTGGATTGTGATCACTAAAACAATTCTTTGTTGCACTTAATGTGCCTATTGTTGACAACAACGAAGAGTTGACAAAAATATATTCAATTATACTGTGACGACCATAACCAACGTATATAGGTATGGGAACTATCTTGTCCAACTGCTCAGGGCAAATCAAGTTATGGGTTGATAAAAAACTTTCTAAAAAAATGCCAAAATGGGTTAGCCCCTGAGGGCCAACATCCTCCTCCAGCCTTGCTAAGCAATTAATTGGGCAAACATGAATATTAAAATCTACCACGACTAATATGTCATAATGTGTTTCTGTGCTGTCTCCATAATTACCCAGAAAAGCAGTGAGAGCTCTAAGGTGCTCTTATTCATCAATTCTAGTGAAAGAATTATAGAAATGAACCACTAGAAGAGTTGGTAAATTCTTCCCTGTCAATTCTACTACTAAGATGTGGGGAGAACATGATTCAATCAGCTTTGCTTTATAAGACAACTTAAGATTAATCATCAATAATAGCCCCCCCTGCTCTGCCCATACTGGATATACAAAAGGATGTAAACCCATCCAAGTGGGAGTATTCATTGGACTCCCATGTTTCCTGAAGGGCTATAATATGATGTTTAGCAAGAAAATGTTCCTAGGATGCGTCGCTCTCTTTTGCCCTTAGACCAGCAATATTCCATGTTAAAACTTTCATTATTCCTCCATCAATTGTTGTTAAGGTAGGACTGGGTTTTACTATATAAACTGATTAAATTTGTTGCTTCAAGGGACATGACGGAATGGAGTTCAATAAACTAACCATGGGAACATGTATTACTTCATCCGGTGTTTCCACAAAATTATCTAAAATAACAGGTACTATATTACTAACAGGTAGTCAATCTTGAGTATCTAAACCGGAAAGTGCCTGAAACCTGTTAGACAAGGAAATGGAGGGAACAGCCAATGGCAGATTTCCTAAAGAAGGCTTATAAAATTATCCCAATGGCAAGGCCCAGATGGATGTGTCAAACTTAGGGCACAGATCCTGCGCCCTTAACATAGTCTGAAAAACCGTGGGATTTCGGAAGTTAATGACCACAAAATCCCCTTCAAAGTTCTTTGGTGATTGTCCCACCCACCCACCTCTGCGTACCATAATAATATTATTGCTCATGGGTACCCTAAAACCTTTATGTTTGGATAACCAATCTACAGTTTTATTTCATAATTGGGTCCAAGATTCAGTTTGATCTGATCTAAGCGGTGGGACACACGCCAGAACCAAAACATTAGGCAAGCGGCCGGGGGTAGGTCTAGTACATCTCCAGAACACTTAACATTTGAGGGGTTCAGCACAATGGGACCGTCTCTGTGGTTATTACTAGCGCTGGTAATAAAGTTGGCCTGGTCAATAGATAATGGTCTCGGAGGTCCCACAGGCTGGGACGGAATCAGATCAGGTGGACAAAAATAATTAACCATTTTGCCTGTCCCCAGACCTCTCAGGCCCAGATGTGCAATATTTCCCACAGGGCCAAATGCCCTGCATGATGGTCGAGATGTGGCAGGACTCAGATTACCAGTACTCAAATTAAACTGCTCTGTGGGCCAATCCCCTATTGTTACCCCCCAGAGGGCTGATAACTTCTGGCATTACCGGGGCCACAGATGCTTTAGCTGCCCCTCATGTCAGATAATGCCACCCACATGCATCCTGATTAACTGGCTCATTGCTATATTTTAAAAGGTATGTCAATTTTTCCTCAATCGCCCCTAGTTTACATGAAAAGGCGCTAAGAGAGCAGTTATTAAAGTCTCCAAGTGTTTCCAGTGGTCAGGATCACTTCCAATATCCACCATGGTATGGGGGTCGGTATTTGGAAAAAATAGGCGTACCACCATTAGGTTTGGGGGTCTGATTCTCGTGTATCCCTAAAGCTTGATGTGTAGGTTTAACTTTGGTTTTATTCCTCAATGCCACGCTTCCCCTTGTACATTTTGCAGGCGACTCACCATTCCTTCCTAACAGGGTTTTAATAGGGTTTTAGAAGAGCATGCCGCGCTTTCCCTTTCCCTTGCAGCTCTTTTTGATCTAGTGGCAGAATCGCCTAACCAGCGATTCCTGAGCTAAGCTCATTGTCAGGTTTTGAACAAGTTCCAGAATACCTAACTGATCCACCTCCAGTACCTCCAATTTGGAAGCTAAACAATCAACTGGCTCCCCAACCGGACTTACAACTGGTACATCCAAGCTTAAGCGGTCCAAGATTTGCACAGGACCCAGGGGAAATTTGATCAGAGTTATAGCCCCCAAGGATGACCTTTTTTGCCCTGCATTAGTGTCCAAAGAGAGCTGTTTTTCGGAGAGCTATATTTTATGAGTTAATACTGACTCAGCCCTTGTTAGAAACGTATCCAATGTCCCCCCCCCCCCCCCAGCCCGCAGTCCTGTAACCTTATGTTTGATTTTCAAAACGAATGCCTAAATATGTAACACCACCTTCTGGACAGACAAATGTATCAAGGGAAATATAACAATAAAATAACCTTATACTTTGTCCAGAATTCAAAATGTCTTGCACAGCTAAGGGGGGTGGCCCAGCCCTGCCTCCTCCTGGCTCGAACAGGTGCAGTTAGGCCTGCCCTGGGGCCGGGCATGCCCGCGCACGTCTGATGCTGTGGGAGCCCTGGCCTCCTTTTAAGCACCTCCTGGCGCGCTGGTTGCAGAGTGCGGCGTGGAGTACCGCAAGGGGAGATGGGATGTGTAGGTTCCTGGTCCGGTCAGCCCAATCAGCAACAGGCATCTCCGGCTCGCCCCAAGTCTCTGTGGTAAAGGCTGATTACAGGTACACAGGATAATGGGCTCCCATGCTGCGGGAGCCCTGGCCCCTTTTAAGCGCCTCCTGGTGTGCTGGTTGCATGACGCAGCCTGGAGCGCCGCAAGGGGTGATGGGACGTGTAGTTCCCTGGTACGGCCAGCCCGATCGGCAACAGGAGTCTCTGGCTCTCCCCAAGTCTTGGTGGTAAAGGCTGATTACAGGTACACAGGATAATGGGCTCCTGTGCTGCCGGAGCTTTGGCCCCCTTTTAAGCGCCTCCCGGCGCGCTGGTTGCAAGACGCGGCATGGAGCGCGGCAAGGGGTGATGGGATGTGTAGTTCCCTGGTCCGGTCAGCCCGATCGGCAACAGGCGTTCCCGGCTCTCCCCAAGTAAATGCTGATTACAGGTACATAGGATATTCAATTCGTCCATGGAGAGGATGTCATAATTGATCAAATCACCTGGCTGTTCACTGATTGCTGGATGGTTTTCCTTCTGTACTGTCTCAGGAAAATCTTCATAGATTTTAGTGACTTTGGCAGAAAAAAAGGTAGCTATATTATTGCAGTATTTTGGGGAAGGAGTAATATCGGTTGAACCTCGTTCAGGAGATGTGAGAATTTTCAATAAAGAAAATAATTCTTCAGTGGGGTTGCTGGCTGAATCCATTTTCCGAGTGCTATTTTCTTTACGTGTCGCTCTAATGAGCTTGTAATATTGCTTCAAGGCTTCCTTACGTCAAACTTGACTAGTTGTATTATACTCTTTCCTCCATTCGCATTCAAGGCGTTTACTGAGTTTTGGTAGTTGCTAGTTGTTCAATGTACTAGGGTACGGAAGGAAAGGATCTAAGGTTGCGTTTAGATGATAGGGGTGCAATGTTATCAATCGCCCTTGTTAGCCATGATTCAAAGTTGCGAGTAGCAAGGTTCAGATCATTTTCCATCCCAATGTCTGGGTCCATGGCCAATAAAGCGGTAGTGAAGTTGTCAGGATTGACCCTGGCCCATTTTCCTAGTAATGTAGGGGTGGCAGTATGATTTGAAGGGGAGATTGTTAGAGGAAAAAGAAAAAGGACCAATAAATGGTCAGTCCAAGGTAATCTAATTGGAGCAGCTGTTTAAATAGAGGGGTCATTTGAAAAAATGGGATCAAGCGTATTACCTTTTTCATGAGTGGGATCGGACACTAATTGGCGTAGCTGCAGAATTCCAAGTTCTCTAATTAGAGAGGAGGCTGCCTGGTGGTCTGTCAACTCTAAGAGCAGATTAAGGTTACCAAGTATTATCAGTTTGTTATGCCTAAGGGCTAGTTGCAAGATAAAGTCAGCTAAATTTAATATAAAGTTAGTGGCAGGTCCTGGGTGACGATAAATAAGGAGCCCAACAAAGGAGAAGTTGCTAGATAGATTTATGGAGAATTGTGCTGCCTTACAGTCAGGGAGATCAACCCCTTTCAGAGTGCAGTTCCATAAAGGTTTAGTGATCACCACAATGCCTCCCACCCCTGACAAGGGTGGTTGCATCTCTTGATCCCCTAACCGGTGGGAGAGGGCATTGAGAATATCTGGCATGGAATCCTCTGAAAGCCAGGATTCCATCAGAAAGAGTGCATCCAGGGTCCATTCACTCAGCAAAATAAAAATCTCCTGTTTGTGTTTAGGCAGAGAACTACAATTAAGTGATAAGCCTGTGAAATATGCTTTATTAATACTCTTAGGATGCTCCATTACATTCACCTCATTCAGTGCGATAGAAAAGTTGAAGGCACCTCCCAGCACTAAAAGTGCTACAAGGAAAAGAAAAGAGCTGCTAATTAAAAACATGGGAGCCAGGCACCTCCCACACCTGGAGATGTTACAAGAAAAAGAAAGTGAGTAAAAGAGCTCACACACAGGTGGGTAAGCACAGCACTCCAGAATGGGTGAAATAAACACTCAGAAGGGAGTGGGATCGCAATAGCAACAGGAGATCTCTCCCCAGCAATCAGGTCCAGAGCATCCGGGTGTCTGCCATATTAAAATAGGCCTCGTCAGGAGAGACATCAGAGTTTCCTGCCAATCAGGAGGAAAGAGGCGGGGCAGACCGCAGAGGATGGACACCTCCGAGCCCCACACACATATCAGCCGAGATAGTCCCCTGCATGTCACCAAGAGATAGGGGATCACATAAAGAGGAGTCACACAACTAAAAAGTTAAAAGGAGGGGAGCCAGCCACCTCCCAACATTATAAGTGCTACATGGAATAGAAAAAGGGCTGATAATTAAAAAACACTGGAGCCAGGCTTTAAGTAAGAAAAAATCAACTTTCTTAAAGTGGCATTTTCAGAACTGAAATGTTAAAACAACTTCACTATAAATTGTGTTTTTAAATTGTAAGTCAAGAGACACCAAATTTCATGTTCCTACCTTTTCCCAATTGGAAACTACACTTATAAACACTAATAAGGCAGTCCTAATGCTACAATAGGGGTGATATAGGCCTTGCAGTAATGAAAAAAGAATTTTACAATATTTTGCTTACAGGACATGTAAAACTTAAAAGTACATGTCCTACTTTTTAAATACACTGCATCCTGCCCATGGGCTATCTTAGGAGTGACCTACCTTTAATAAAAAGGAAGGTTTGGGTCTGGAAATTAGGTTAACTTGCCATGTCAAAATGGCAGTTTAAAACTACACACTCAAACTCTGCAGTGGCAGACCTGAGACATGTTTAAAGTCCTACTTAAGTGGGTCGGTGGCACTGGTTTAATATACAGGCCCTGGGCATGTGAAGGAGACTTTACTAGGGACTGATAAGTAAATTAAGTATGCCAATTGGGGATAAGCCAGTGTTCCCACATTTTAGGTAAAGAGCACAAGCACCTTAGCACTGGTTCGCTGTGAAAAAATGCACAGATTCCAAAAGCCAGCAAAAACGTTTTCAGCAGCGCAGTCAAAAAAAGGAGGTCAGAAGGCAATAAGTCTGGGGAAACCATGTCTAGGATGCCAGGTCTAACAACTTCATTGAGAATCCAGTTTACAATGGCCTTAAGTAGTACATTTTCATGAGTGCATGATTGCTGCTCATTCTCTAAAGGCATTGAAATCTACCCCACCCGGAGTTCGGATACTAAGACAGTTGCCAAGTTTTTGTTGAGGAAGATAATACCCTGTTTCAGACTTCCAAGATAAAAATGAGATTTTGAAACTGATTTGTATTGTGCTTTAGATTGATAAAAGGATCCTTTGCAACTATTGTTCTCAATCATCTACCATTGTTGAGAAGATGAGTGGAAGCCAAAATTTGTGCATCCACAACTCTGAAATTGCCTGATGCATTTCTTCTTGTCCCAACGATCATTCAAAGGCCCCAGATAAAAAAGATTTGCCTCTCACCCCATGAAGTGGTCATGGATAGAGCAATAAGACTGGCCTATATTCCATTAGCTACATTTTTTTCAACGACTGATGAAATTGTAGTGGACTACTGCAAAGGTCTGGCTGATATGGTGAAATTTGTTTCTCATCAGGTTAACTTGGCAACAGCATTCACAAAAGGAGATTGAGTTCTCATCAGGAAACACGTCTGCAGTGTAAGACAGAGAGCATGACTTGCAATATAGATACCAGTTTTGAGGTGGAAACCAACTGTATGAAATATCTCGGATAGATATCTTACCTGACCTAAACCAGATCCCAAAAGAGAACCTACCAGAGTGGCTATGAAGATCAATAAGTTATAAAAGAAAATGGTAAAATCTCCCTTTCAACAATATATGATAGAGTAAATTTGAAGAAGATATGTGCCCTCCGTAAATGTTCCTTTTTATTCAATAATATACCTCTCCGGTTTGAATCTGCAGATACTTTACGGGTTCTCAATACTACCATCAATAGTATTATTTGAGCTTTCAAAGGTTCAAGGATAGCCTGAAAAAGCATATAAATAAGATTCAGGAAGAAGGGATGGACCTTCCTCACTTACAGGTTTACTGCTGGGCCATTCATTTTAAGATTTGAAGGATGCTGATAGGTGTGCTTGACATGGCAGACAGGGGTATTATATTCCAAGCCTTGACGCAACCCCTTGGAGCTAAGGTGGGATTCCTGCATACATTTGGGTCCCCTACGTTTTGTAAAAAGATAAGGCTGAAGGATTTGAGACTCAAACAAGATTATGGGCTCAGGCTATGGGCAGGTGTGGGATTTTACACTATAACACCTTCCCGCCTATATTGGACTCGCTGGTACCCTGGAGTGTTTAAGGGATGAGTAGAGATTCCCATTACATCACACAGATATCAACTACTGGGGTGCCCTGTTATCTGGGGAATACGTGGAATCATGAGCTAAACTGAAAATGAAGACAAGTGGCAATCTGTCTAGATTAAGTATATGCAACCCTTCTCATGGCTTGAGGCACACATGTGAGAAAGGCTCTATGAGAAATGGTTTGTGGAGGAAATACACTTTTCCCATTATCCGAAAAAAGAGATGGCTACATGGTATGGCTATTTATGTAATGCCAAGGATAAGAAGAGGCCACAAATGCATCAAGTGTGGAATACATACTTGCCAAACAAGGTATTGATGGAGTTAAGTCAAATATCCTTTACCATGCTTTATTCCACTTTTGCTCAAGCTTCTCTGAAAAGGAGCCACCTTCCTATTTTACACAGGCATACTGGCCCCTTAAAAGATGGCAAAATGAACAAAGCATTTGCAAGAAATGAGATACACCAAAGGAGGATGATGAACATATGTTTGCAAAATGGCCAACCCTATAAAATTATTCTGGGACGGTCTATGGGCCCGATTCACATAACTAACTTACTACAAAATACTAAACTTACTAACAATTTGGTATTCACAGAATACACTTACTCATTTTGGTATCCACAGAATCCACTTACTCATTTTGGGATTCACAGAAGGCACTTACCCATTGAGGAGTAAGTGCCTTCTGTGAATACCAAAATTAGTAACTTACTCATTTTGAGTAACTTACTCATTTTAGTATTCAAAGAAGGCACTTACTCATCAATGAGTAAGTGCCTTCTGTGAATACCAAAATGAGTAAGTGCATTCTGTGAATACCAAAATGGTAGTAAGTTTAGGATTTTGTAGTAAGTTAGTTCTGTGAATCGGGCCCTAAGTACAATTGTTTCAGCTGCCTTTAAATGCAGCATAGAAGTCAGCTCTTCTTTAATCATGTTTGATGTTTCCCTCAAGAGTATCGAACAGTTGCATATGAATGGAGCAGAATTCGTTTTCTATTCAGTCTTGGGAACATGAAACAAGATTTGTGAAAATTGGATAGATAGGTACTTACTACAAGTGGACGGCTGGATTAGTATGGTATATAAATTAGTATGAGAGATCCACTCTTCTTCAGTCATAAAAAACACATACTTTTGGTAACCAATGACAACATGGCTAGAATTAGTAAATATAGTCCATTGATTGAGCCACTCATCCGTTTGTGGGTCTGACTGCGATTTGGGCATGGGGCTATGAAAGAGCTACTTTGCCGGTGATTTGGATGGAGATGCTACCATTATGGATGGGATGACCAATCTGTGTTGGAGCCAGCAGAATATAATGAGCATTAACAGATCAAAGTGTATAGGACTAAAAAAAAGGATTAAATATGTCCACAAGAATTGTTTAGAAGAGTGCTAGAAAGGCTACTATAAAGTTGTGCTTATGACTAACACTGCTGTGAAGTGTGTCAGAGTCCCACAGTCGATCCAAACTGCTCACATGAGAAGAGTGAAGGTAGTTGATGAAGAAATGGTAAAGTCAATCACTAATTTACAGTTCTCAACGTGGATCCAGAGGGGGGTTGAAGAAAATGTTGAAACTGTTGAAGACATAGCAATTTCTACTGCTTATGAAACTAAAGATTCTGGTGAAGACACCAGTAGCACTGGCCAGTGCAAATTAAGGGTCAGAGTGAAAAGAATTTGCCATGTCACAAGTGGAAGAAAGAAGTAGCCTCTGATCCGACCAGTGAAATACTCTAGTTGAAAATTCAAGTCTTAATAACCCCCCAGAGGAAGAAAGCAGTTCCCAGTGAGTCCAGCTGCTGATGTTGATCAAAGTTCAAGTCCATCTGTGGGAGGAGTATATTTAGCAGTAGTCACAAGTAAAAACGCAGAAGTTGAATAAAACAAGGCAGTAAAAAGAACTTGCAACAGAAAGCACTGGTAGAGTGTAAGACTAAAGTCAATCAAAGAAGAACCTGAAGTAATTGAAATCTATACAGAGAACAGTGAAGGTGGGTTACCAGCTGCTAAAAGACCAACAAGAATGAGAATCTCAAACAAAAAGTATGTTTCACCAACATGGGTGTATCTAGCTCCTCTGTCTGAAGAAGACAAATAGTCAAATACAGAAATCTATAGTGCAATTAACTGTTGCCAATTGATTTTTGGAAATGAGCTAAAAGATGAAGAACCACCTTGAACTCTTAGAGAACTGCCAATTTTGAAGTCGGTTTGTAAAATTAAAATAATCTTGAAGAAAAGAGTTAGAGAATATGAACTATATGAACTATATGAACTGAATCAAAAGAGCTGATAAAAAAGCATTTGAACACTGTTTTGATATGGATTTTTGAATAATACTTTGAAAGAAAAGGAAGAAAAAAGATTCAAAGAGAGTTTCACATCTCCTTTTTGTTTAGATCTCGATGGAAACTGACATGTAGCAGATACTGCAAATGATTGGCATACTATCCTAGATAATGAAACTAATAATTGTAGTTGGTTTGTTGTTGTACCTCCTTTCACCAGTGGTATATGCCTCCACAGAAGTTAAACTAACTACTGTACATAATGATGTTGTTTCTAATACACTGCACAACTGTGACTCATTCTGGACCAAAGACCCATTCCCCCAGACAGTGGGACCCCTTTGAGAGCCAAAGTCAACTCCAGACTCCCTTGGACTAGTGGCACTAGATCTCTGTCGGTAAAAACAATGTACCTCTGAGGGATCGCCCAAAAGTAGATGGGCCAGTGCATTGTGGGAAACATGGTCCTGGCCTCCCACAAGTTTCAGACGTCTACTGTTTTCCCCTAGATCTCTGGAGGATGAAATAACTTCTTGCTGACCTTCCGGTTGTTAATGCTTGTTAGCGGCTAGTACTGCAACCACCACATTTACTCAATGCTGCTACCCGTGGGATCTCTGCAACACCTTTTGCTTACCAGAGCACTGGCCCAGTTGTTACCTTTTTGCATGGGTTTTCACCAGAAGGGCGTAAGTGGCTAAAACCACCTCCCCTGTGACCACAGCACCAAGGACAGTCAGGACAACTCTACACCCAGGCTTCTCTAGCCAAGTAAAATCCAACTGACTGTTGTGGCTTGGTCCTGGGACCCGCATCACCTTAACCCCTTGTGGGTTCCATGCAATTCGACCTGCAAGTGACTGATTGTCACTGGTATTTTTTTCCATTGACCATAATGCTAATGTTTTGTAGTATATATTTGTACTGGTTTATTTTTGCTTCAAAATCCATAACTCTTGTTATACTTATCTGACTGACTTTATGTTGGTGTCTAAATTTATTGCTACTCTAAAATGCTTAACACGTGTTCCTCTAGTAAAGCCTGACTGCTCTTTGCCACTCTATGAGGACTGAGCTAAGGCTTTATTACTGTGAATCCATTCCATGGACCATCTTTGGGGTATTGTGAGAGTAGTGCATAGTCAAGCCTAACCAGAATCACTACATAATACTCCACCTTCTTCAATAAATTGCACGAAATTTGACACATCTCTTCAAAGCTTTTCAAAAAGTACATGCATTTTTTAATTTTGCAAAATTCTGTATAGATTGGTCAAGGCAAATACACTTTCTTGGAGGTATCTCAAATGTTGAATTTCCTATTTAAATCCCAGGAGATGCCAAAACTCTGAATGAATGGAAGCTTAGCCTGAAGATGGAGGTCGCTGAATTCCGCCGATATTTTGCCATTTTATATTATTCATTCAGGATTTTTTGATAAATGCCCAAAGATAAATGTAACAATTACATATATAACTGTATGGCTCACAAATCAGATTTCCAAACTGAATTATACAATCCAATTTTTGGCTTGTAGGTCTTTATCACTCACTCTAACTGCCACTCTCTTTCTTTCTCACACACACATGCACACACGCAAACTTGCACAAACACACACACGCATGCACACACACTCACACAACACGCAAACACAAGCACTCAGAGGCAGGTGATAGTTGATTGGAGTTGGCTATGAGAGCCAAACCTCTGACCTCCTGGTCAGGGAATCTGCTCGCCCCCTTGCGTAGCACTGTTGTTGCGCCTCTGCCTTCCAGCCCCTCTCTGTCCTCAGGTAGGTGTTCGAGCCCCTCCTCCACCTGCAGGCTCCTGCCTGCTCCTCATACCTGGTGGCCTAGTTGGAGAGCCTTGCTCTACTGCTGGTCCACTAGGCCAGCCTTCTCTGTTTCCTGTTTTTGTCTGTCTTTTCTGTCTGTCTGATTTTGTTCTCTTTATTGTGCCTGTGCCTGCTCTCTGTTTTTCTGTTACTCCTAATCATTTTTGCTTTCTTGTGTCCTCTCTTGGTATTGTGCCCTGTGTACTTTTTCTCTCCCCTTTCCTGCTGCCCCCATTGCTCCTCCCCCCTGCCGGTTCTCGCTCCCGCATCCCAGCTGTGCTCCCTTTCCTACTTAATGGAGGCTGTGTGCAACTGATGTGCCGCTGGCATGCTGAAGGCCTGCCAAAGGCAAGCCCGTCTGCGCCCATCCGTGACCCAACCATGACCAGCGCTAGGAACCCTGGTTCCCCGACCCCCCACTGATACAACTCAGCTGCCCTCCACACACTCACCCCAGAACAGACAACAACTGCCAGCTGACATGCCAGACACCAAATACAGTCAATTTTCCTGCTGCCACTGCCACCGAATCTTCACCTACCTCTGGACCCCCATGACCTCCACCCACCCTCTGGATACAGTGCACCCGAACCCCTGAGATGCATCCTTCTCAAAGTACAGTCCCTGCACAGACATGCAATAGAGATCTGGGACCTCCTCAACTCCCTTTTGTCAGACGTCACCTTCCTCACTAAAACCTGGACAAACACCACCCCACCCAAACATCACCACTGCCATATCCGATGGATACTAGATCCAGAGAAAGGACCCCTGAACCACCCAGGAAGAGGACTAACCATTGCTCACAAGAACTCCCTCTTACTCACCACCTCCAGAACAAATGACTCCTCGTCCTCCATGGAGCACCTCCCTTTAAAGACTCAGACGAGCCCCAGAACGACCCTACGTGGCACCCTCGCCTACAGACCTAATGGACTATGAACCACGTTCACCACAACCATCACCAACATCATCACACCCCACACCACTACATCCATGGACTACATACTGCTCAGAGACCTGAACTTCCACCTTGACAGCCTCAGCAACCCCAACTCCACCACCCTCCTGGACAACCTCACCAACATCAGACTGGAACAGCTCATCACCACCCCTACCCACAAGGCAGGACACATCCTCTGCCCCATCTTCGCAGGAGCTAACAACGTCTGCTTCAGCCACACATTGCAACTCCTCTGAGCAGACCACCACTGCATACACTTCTCCTTAAAAAAAACACCACTCACAAACCTACACCACGCCCTGTGCGAAGGGCCTGGAGCAAGAGCACCAAGGAGAATCTCAACTCCACCCTCAACCACAATCCCCCTCCCACCACAACCAGTGTCAACTCTGCAGCCTACAACCTACACAGATGGATCATAAACTGCACAGACAAGCTTGCCACCTTCCGCAACTCTGACAGACAGCACCCCAGGAAAGCCACCTGGTTCACCACGACTGCCTAGAATTCACACACATCATGTCTTGAGAAAGTATGGAGAAACCCAAAAATCCCAGAAGCTCGAACCATCTAAAAGAACGCCATGAGAGAATACCACCGACTCATCAGATCCACCAAAAGGACTTTCATCCAGAACAAAATCCTTGCCAACTCCAGCAACTCAAAGGAACTCTTCAGCATCATTCAGGAATTCAATAAACCCCCAGCGAAGCATCAGACGTCACACCTTCCCAGGACCACTGTAACAAACTCCGCTCCTACTTCCACCTCAAGATCAAGTTCCTCTACAACAACTTCAACAAACAAACACCAGACACTGAAACCACACCTACCCCCAGCAATGCTAACCATCCGACCATCTCCACCTTGAACCCGGGCACCACCGAAGACACCGCCATGACCTTGAAGAGCATTCTTTCAGGAGCCCCCACAGACTCCTACCACCACACATCTTCCACAGAGCCGCCACCGCCATAGCACCCAAGCTATAATGCACCATTAATGCCTCCTTTGAATCTGGCACATTCCCCAATGACTGGAAGTGCGCAGAGCTCAAGCCCTTCCACAAGAAGCCCTCAGCAGACCCTATGGACCTAAAAAAATACAGACCCATCTCTCTCCTCCCCTTCACGGCTAAAGTCACTGAGACGATCATCAACACCCAGCTCACGAACTTCATTGAAGCCAACTCCATCCCCAACTCTTCCCAATCTAAATTCCACAGCAACCATAGCACCAAGACCACTCTCCTTGCCACCACAGATGGCATCCGCACTCTCCTCAACCAGGGCCACATGGCGGCCCTCATCTTACTAGACCTCTCTGCTGCCTTTGTCACCGTCTGACATTGCACTCTCACCGCCAGACTCCACAAAGCCAGCACACAGGGAACTGCCTTCAACTGGATCTGCTCCTTCCTCACTGGCCGAACCCAAAGGATCAGACTCCCGCCTTTCCTCTCTAAACCCACGGAGATCCGACTCCACCAGACTCAGCTTCCAGGAAGGAATGAAAGACGTTGCATCGTGGATGAGCAGCTGCTGCCTGAAGCTCAAATCAGAGAAGACATAAGACCTTGTCCTCAGCCCCGCCCCCTCAGCTTGGGACAACATCTGGTGGCCCACCACCCTCGGCAACCCCCCAATCCCACAGACAACACCTGGAACCTCAGCATCATACTCTACTTCTCCCTCACCATGACCCGACAGATCAAGACCGTCTCCTCCATGTGTTTCAACACCCTCCCCATACTTTGCAAAACCTTCAAGTGGATCCCCCTAAATCCAGAAAGACTGTCACCCATGCACTCATAAGAAGCAGACTGGACTATGGAAACACCCTCTACGCCGAAATCAACAAATCCCTCTCCCGAAAACTCCAGACCATCCAGTACACCACTACCAGACTCGTCGTCCACATCGCATGAAATTAACACATCACCCAGCACGTACGTGAACTCCACTGGCTCCCCGTCGAGGAGAGAGTAACCTTCAAGCTGCTCACTCACGCCTACAAATCCCTCCACAACACCGGACCCCACACCTCAACGAAAGAGTCTCCTTCCGCGTACCCAAGAGCGGGCAGACAAGCCTACTCCTAAATCGAGGCAAAGACCTGGAACGAGCTCCCACTCAACATCAGATGTTACCCCACTCTGCACATCTTCAGGATGAGCCTCAAGACCTGCCTCTTTTGCTGATTCAGCTGCATGCCACCCTCCCCCCCAGAAGCTTGAGACCCTCACAGGTGAGTAGCATGCTTCATAAATTCCTGATTGATTAATTGATATGTTCACTTTTGAAAACATTTCAACAAATTGGCAGTGATTTACTAAGTGAGAGAGCCAACTCCAAAAACTCAAAAGGTCATAAGATAATTTTGTTCCAGCAAAATTTACATAGCATGACCAAAACTGCAAGTCAACTCATGGGTCAGCTATGTTGACTTATAAGCCATAAGCAAAGCGTGGGAGGGCAGGGTTTTGTGTCAGAACGACTTCAGGACAGGAGGGATGGCCAGAGCATGTGGTCAAAAGTCACCATGCACACAGAGCAGATTAATAGTACCCTTTGTGGACTGATGCAGGTGTCACTGTGTGAAGGGCATCACAAAGGGCCATGTCCTGCACTCCAAGTGGCCCTGTCCAAAGCACTCTGAGACACGGGACTAGATGCTCGGCTTCAACCTTGAGTCTGCTATGCATGACTGAAGGTTATTCCAGTAGTTTCTGAGGGGAGGTTGTGTGGATGCAAGAAATTAATAAAGGCCATTTTCTTTGTCCCACCCTGTATCTCTTTGGCCATAACAAGTGCCCAGTACACCTGTCTCGTATATCAAAGAGACATGGCATGAATCTGTACCCTGATGGTAGCTAGTATGTGTTTTAATATCCACAAATAAACTATAAACTGTTTCCAGTGTACAGTCACCTAATACCCACTAGCTAAAGTATGCTGCTGTTCCATGATAGTATTAGTATATAGCAGCCTAGTGACACACTCTTCTCTCATTAACCCCTGCTAATTACACACTGGACATGGAGTCTTTATTCCATTGTCTGGTATCCACTTGAGGCACCTATGGCCCTGCTAAATGAGCACTGGGCTAGGGGTGTGAACTTTGGCCATGCTCTGTGTGTACTACTACTGTGCCCCCAGTTCTCAAAGGTTATGGACTGTGGATCAGTATACACTAGGACATCAGACATTCCCTGGTACCAGTGGTCTTACGTTCATTGCGTCGTGGACACAGCCTGAAAACCGGCCTAACTTGTATTGAGTACACAGCATGTTCTTTGGCCTTCGTCGAATACTCAACCCCCAGAACCCAGTGGGAATGGTCAGCAACTGTGTCCAATGGCTGCAGAGCACATGCAATGACCTCCAGTCACATCAATTACCCAGTATCCTTCCATCAGGACCTACTGCGCATGACCTGAGGCAACGCCCTGTATAGACTGGGCCCTGTGACCGGCCTTTGGCCATACCAGGTGTTTAATATTACCGAAACGGTGGAGACCAAGTATGCATTTACTTTAGGAATGCCCTGTGAAAAGTACTCCTCAACTTATATGCTTTCGTGGCATGTTCCTGTGTTCTAAGAGGCTTTAAAACTTGCTTCAGTTTGTGAACGTCACCTTTTATTACCTTATTATGAAAGCAGACTTTTGGATGTGATACTATGAGGCAAGTATATTTATGCATACTTGTATCCTTTTCATTGTGTATTGTGTTATTTATTACTCTGTTGTGCTTTGTGTTGGATTACTGCATTGTGTTGCTATTGCATTAGAATATAACTGTTGTGTTGTGTGCACGGAATGTCCCTTGTATCCTACGCTGATGACACTCAGCTGGTGGTGGCACTAAATGATGAAAGTGGTCTCAGTACCCAAAAATTCCAACACACTCTCATTGACATCACAGAATGGATGACAGCAAACTACCTCCAGCTCAACGCCGGCAAAACCGAGGTGTTGGTGGTAGGAAAAAAGACGAACACTTGGGGGAACAACTGGTGGCCAGTACATCTTGGACAACCACCTGAACCCAAGGACTGTGTCAAAAACCTGGGAGTCTGGGTAGACTCTGCCCTTAAATTTACTCATCATACTAAAAAAGTGGCAGCAACCTGCTTCGGCATTTTACGGAACCTTAGACCCATCCTAGGATTCTTTGACAACCAAACCCGTCAGACGATAGTCCAAGCAGCCATCCTCTCCAGGCTGGATTACGCCAGCTCCCTTTTGCTCGGAACGAATGTAGCTGAAAAAGTTAGACTCCAGCGAGTCCAGAACGCCGCCGCCAGGGCGCTGGTAGGAATCCCCCGCCACACGTCCGTAGCTAATGTTCTTACCAAACTCCACTGGCTCCCAATGGAGAAAAGGATTCACTTCAAAACGCTATGCTTAGCATTTAAAATCCTAAAGACGTCTCCCCCCCCCATGCTCTGCCCACTCTTGTCAACATACGTCCCTCGACGTACCCTACGCTCAGAAGGACAAAATCTCGCAACGGTACCCCATATTAAACTATCCAGGATGGGTGGCCGTTCCTTCAAATACTTGGCCGCCAAACTCTGGAATTACCTCCTGGATCCTATCCGACATAACAGCGCATTTAAAACATAAGAGGGCACGTCACAATAAAACAGTAAAAACTGAATGTAACGGAACTACAATACAACAAAATTGCATTGTAATATTGCAGCACTACAACAACAACATAAAAAAACAGAATGCATCACCACCTCAACAGAATACCGCAAAAAAGATATGCACAAACATTTTTGTAACATTTACAACCCTGTTTTCGTAATACGGAGGTAAAAGGTGTTTGGGCAAGTATTACTATAATTTACCACCGGGGACATAAGAATCCACCAGTCAAAATGTTTTGTGATTCATCTCTTTATTTGGTACATCTACATGGGTCCTATGTAACAACATCCAAATTTGGGAATCTCAAATAGCGTTTTTTTAGCGATTTGAGATTTGCAAATTAGTATGTATGTAGAAAATCGCATTTTTTTTGCAATTTCTTAAAATTCCTTAATTGCGATTTGCAAATTGCGAATCGCAATTAAGGAATAATTTCCCATTTATTACTATGGTCTAGGAGGCCCATAGGAATGAATGGGAAGGTATTCTCAATTTGCGATTCGCAATTTGAGAATCGCAAATTGAGAATAATTTCAAGGGTGCAGGGGTGTTCAAAGGACACCCTGTTGCACCCCTGAAATTAGAATGGGTGCACATGTGGCGCACATACATGCCCTACGGGCATGTATGTGCTTCACATTGCACTTTGAAAAATGCAAAAAAGTGCATTTTTCAAGGAATTCGCAAATTACCACCAACTTGAAATTGGTGGTCATTTGCAATTCCTCAGGGCCAATTTGCATTTTTTTTATGCTTCTTACATTGCATTTAAGGAATTGCTAAATTTGCGATTCCTTAAATGCAATAGCAAAATAAGGAATCGCAAATTTTGTAATTCCTTATTTTGCACGCAGATTTCTTTGATACATACCATTTAGCACTAATGCGTTCGCAAACGCCGAAATTCGGCAAATTTCTGCGTTTGCGAACGCATTAGTGCTTGATACATTAGGCCCTATGTCTTTAATGTTGTCCTTTTTGAGAGGAAAGTAATTTCTCACTTTCCTGCCCCCCTCCAGGTGTAGGACATGCTCCTTTTCGCATATGCCCAAGGCTAAATTATGAAATGTGTGTACAGCTAAAAGTATCAGCTATTATCAATTTGAACAAAAATATATAAACGAATGCTTATCCGCATATATACCTTTTACCCAGGTTCTGCAAATTCACAAATCTATGCCAACGCTTAGCAATTAAAGATGAGTTTTCCTAGACAAAGTGCAACTGAAATATGGCTACAGAATCACTACCATTGACATAATTATATTTAAGTGGCACAAGCCTCTTTGCCTGCTTCTGTGGATCTCATTTGCCTTAATTTGCTTAGGACTGTAACGAGGAAGAGCGGTTTCTCAGTAATGGAGCTAACCAGCCAGCAATCAAGCCATTCCTACTAGCTCTTATCATTGTCCTTGTCATACACATGATGACAACGTTAAATAAATGCAATCAATACTGCTTGCCATCTTTGAGAAGGCCAGATGCTTTCACGAAATTCACTTTTACATAATGCAGGGATGTTGCCTCTACAGGGAAATTACTGTACAGCACTGCCTGCTTCTAAATGACATGCAGTGTATGCCCAAAACATTTGAAAATGGAGGCTGATGAAAACCAGAAAACATGGTCACAATAGACTGACAGGAGCCAGAGGCAACAAAGCGTAATGTGGAGGAGCACCATTAGTCCGTGCACTTGTAAAAAGAACAGAAGGTTTCTTGTGGTGTGCGTTATTTCAAATATAGGAGCCTCCCTTCCAAAAAAAGTAAAAGCCGGCGTTCCCTGGAGGCCCTGTCCTCTTCATGCATCACTGTGCAAACGCGCCTCCTGGCGCGGTCTGAATTGGGGGATTAAGTCACCTTGATTCTGAGGGTCCCTCGGGGTCTACTAGCCCACCAGGTACATCCTGTAAGCCCCACACAGCTGGATTGCAGAGAGGTGGTCCGAGGCCATGCCCCTTTTTACACCACTTAGCAAACGCACCTCTTGGCGCACTGCTGGTGGAGTATTGAGGTCCTCTTGTGTCCTGAGGACCTCAGGACACAAGTGGACCTCATCCCCTCAGCATCAGTAGGCCAGGAGACGCATTTGAAGAGTGGTGTAAAAAGGTGGCATGGCCTTGGACCACTTTCAGCAATCCAGCTCTTTGGGACTTACTGGAAGTAGCTGGTGGGCTTGTTGGTCCCCAGGGACCCTCAAGAATAAAGGGGGCTTAATACCCTAACTTAAAAACCACCAGGAGGCGTGTTTGCAGAGTGGTGGAGAAAGAGGGTGTGGCCTGTGTCCCCCTCTCAGCAATCCCACTGTGTGGGGCTTACTGGAGGCAAGAGGTCGCATAGTTGGCCCCTAAGAGCCTCCAGCATCAAAAGGGACTTCAATCCCCATCCAAGAGCATGCCAGGAAGAATGTTTGCGGAGTGGTGGGCAAAGGGGGTGTGGCCTGCAATGAGAGCTCAGCAATCGTGTTGTGTAGGACTTACTGGAGGTAATATTAGGGGTAGTTGGCCCCAAGGTTGTCCTTGGGGGCCAACTACTCCTCCTGTTACCTCCAGTAAGTCCCACACAGTGGAATCGCTAAGACGTCTTTTGAGGTCACACACCCCTTTCTCCACCACTCCGCAAATGCATCTCCTAGCAAACTATCGGATGGGGGATAAAGTCCACTTCACTCCTGAGGGACTTTGGGGGCCAAGAAGCCCTTTTGGTTCCTCCTGTAAATCCTACGCAGTGTAATTCCTGCGCGCTGGTCGGAGGCCCAGCACCCATTCTCCACAACTCTGCAAACGCAACTACTAGTTAAAGAAGTGTTTGCAATGTCATAGGTTTCACATTTGCGAGAGTTTGAACTATTAGCGTTGTAATTGTAAAAGTTTTTTACTAATGTTTTTGGGAGTGGAGTGGATAACGTTGTGTGTAGTGGAATCATGTGGTATGTTGTGCAGTGAAATTATGTGGATGAAAAGTATGTGGTATTTAGTGTATAGGAAGTATGTAGAGTGGGATTATGTAATGTAATGGTAATGTAATGGTGTCTTGTAAAGCACATGTATCAACCCGCCATGGGGTATCTTAGCGTTGTAGACCGCTGGGAAACCCGTCCTGGCTTTCCCTGTGAGATGGTCCCTCCTGGGTATCTCCAAGGTGAGGCGTATGTGGGGGGCCGTTGTGGAGATAATGCAAGCTAATGCCCAGAGTTGCCGAGTGTGATCCCTGGTTAAAGTAGGCACCGAGGTGAGAATTATCAAGTCCGCTGATCCTGGTCCATGACCCTGCCGCATCGGGAAATGAACCCTGGTCCCGGTCTGTCCTCAGCTTCCGGTCTGCCGCCTCTAACCAGTGAGCCACACCACTCCTTTCAAAACCTAGAAGGGTCACCTGTTACTTATTGCTAAATGTGGGTGTTAAATAGGTACTAATGGTGTGCAAGCCACTATTGCTTCCTTATGCACCTCTTTTACCTCTTTCTGTAAATGTAAATGTAAATGTAAATGTATAGGCATTTATATAGCGCACTACTTACCCGTAGGGTCCCAAGGCGCTTCGACCGCTGCGAAACCCTTCCTGGCTTCCCTGAGAGATGGTCCCTTAATGGGTATCTCCAGGGTGAGACCAGGCATCCCCAGCGGTCTGGTGGGGCCGTTAGTGAAGATGAGGCAAGCTAATGCCCAGAGTTGCCGAGTGTGATCGCTGATCAGAGTGGGCACCGAGGCGAGAGAATTATCGAGTCCGCTGACCCTGGTCCAGAAATCTGCATTTCCGTTGGTTCTTTCTGCACATTTCTTTCTTTTTCTGCACTTCTCTTGCTTCTTTCTACACCTCTATTGCTTCTTTCAACAATTCTATAGCCTCTTATTCCACTTTTCTTCCTTCTTCTGAACCCCTCCTGCCTCTTTCTGTATCTCTCTAGTCTCTTTGTGTACCTCTCCTACCTCTTTCTGCACCCACTTGCCTCTTTCTGCAAATCTGTTGGTTCTTTCTGCACTGCTCTTGCTTCTTTCTGCAACTCACTTGCCTCTTTCAGCACTGCTCATGCTTCTTTCAGCAATTCTATTGCTTCTTTCTGCACTTCTCTTCCTTCTTTCTGCACCCCTTTAGCTTCTTTCGGTATCTCTCCTGCCTCTTTGTGCACCCCTCCTACCTTTTTCTGCACCCCCTTGCCTCTTTTTGCACTTCTGTTGGTTCTTTCCGCAGTGCTCTTGCTTCTTTCTGCACCTCATTTGTCTGTTTCAGTACTTCTCTTGCTTCTTCTACACCTCTGTTGCTTCTTTCAGTAATTCTCTTTTCTCTTTGTGAACTTCTCTTGCTTGTTTCTTCACCTCTCTTTCATCTTTCTATTCCCCTCTACCCTCTTTCTGTACCACTCTTGCCTCTTTCTGTACCTCTGTTGCTTCCTTCTGCACTTCTATTTCTTGCCTCTTTCTGCACACTTCATGCCTCTTTAAGTAGCTATGTTGCTTCTTTATTCACTTCTCTTCCTTCTTTCTGCACCCCGCATGCCTCTTTCAGCACCTCTGTTGCTTCTTTCTGCACTCCACTTCCTACTTTCTACACCTCTTGTGCCTCCTTCTGCACTTCTGTTGCCTCTTTCAGCACCTCTGTTGGTTCGTTCTGCACTGCTCTTGCTTCTTTCTGCACCTCACATGCCTCTTTTTGCAATTCTCTTGCTTCTTTCTACACCTCTGTTGCTTCTTTCAGCAATTCTCTTCCTTCTTTTTGCGAATCTCTTGCCTCTTTCTTTACCTCTCGCCTCTTTTTGCACCTCTCCTATCTCATTTTGCATCCCTCTTGCCTCTTTTTGCACCTCTGTTGGTTCTTTCTGCACTGCTCTTGCTTCTTTCTGCACCTCACATGCCTCTGTCTGTACTTTTCTTGCTTCTTACAAAACCTCTGTTGCTTCTTTCAGCCATTCTCTTGCCTCTTTCTGTACTTCTTTTGCCTCTTTCTACACCTCTGTTGCTACTTTCCTGCCATTTCTTTCTTTTTCAGTTCTTCTCTTGCCTCTTTATGCAAATCTGTTCTACTTTCTGCACCTCTCTTCCACCTTTCTGCACACCAGTTGCCTCTTTCGGCATATCATTTGCTTCTTTCTATACCCCTCTTGCCTCTTTCTGCACCCTTCTTCCTTCTTTCTGCACTTCTCTTGCCTTTTTCTGTATCCCCCTTTTTTCTTTCTGCACTCTTTTTGCCTCTGTCTGCACCTCTATTACTTCTTTCTACACTTCTCTTCCTTCTTTCTGCATATTTCTTGTTTCTTTCTGCTCCTCACTTGCCTCTTAAAGCACCTCTGTTGTTTTCTTCAGGAGATCCCTTGCCTCTTTCTGCACCTCAGTTGCCTCTTTCAGCACCTCTGTTGGTTCTTTGTGCACTGCTCTTTCTTCTTTTTGCACCTCACTCACCTCATTCTGCACTTCTCTTGCTTCTTTCTAAACCTCTATTGCTTCTTTCAACAATTCTCGTGCCTCTTTCTCCACTTTCTTCCTTCTTTCTGTACCCCTCCGACCTTTTTCTGCAGCTCTCCTGCCTCTTTCTACACCTCTGTTGCTTCTCCCAGAAATTCTCTTGCTTTTTTTCTGCACTTCTCTTCCTTTTTTCTGTTCTCCTCCTACTTCTTTCTATACCTCTCTTGCCTCTTTGTGTACCTCTCCTACCTCTTTCTGCACCCCATTTGCCTCGTTTTGCACCTCTGTTGGTTCTTTCTGTACTGCTCTTGCTTCCTTCTGCACCTCGCTTGCCTCTTTCAGCACTTCTCATGCTTCTTTCTACACCTCTATTGCTTCTTTCAGCAATTCTCTTGCTTCTTTCTGCACTTCTCTTCCTTCTTTCTGCAACCCTCTAGCCTCTTTCTGTATCTCTCTTGCCTCTTTGAGCACCCATCCTACCTTTTTCTGTCGGCACCCCTCTTGACTCTTTTGCATCTCTGTTGGTTCTTTCTGCACTACTTTTGCTTCTTTCTGCAATTCACTTGTCTCTTTCTGTACTTCTCTTGCTTATTCTACACCTCTTTTGCTTCGTTCAGCAATTCTCTTGCCTCTATCTGTACCTCTCTTGCTTCATTCTGCTCCTCTTCTACCTCTTTCTGCACCTCACTTGCCTCTTTCTGCACTTCTCTTGCTTCTTTCTAAACGTCTATTGCTTCTTTCAGCAATTCTCTTTTCTCTTTGTGAACTTCTCTTGCTTGTTTATTCACCTCTCTTGCATCTTTCTATTACCCTCTACCCTCTTTCTGTACCACTATTGCCTCTTTCTGTACCTCTGTTGCTTCTTTCTGCACTTCTCTTCCTTGCCTCTTTCTGCACACTTCATGCCTCTTTAAGTATCTATGTTGCTTCTTTATGCACTTCTCTTCCTTCTTTCTGCACCCCGCATGCCTCTTTCAGCACCTCTGTTGCTTCTTTCTACACTCCACTTCCTACTTTCTACACCTCTTGTGCCTCCTTCTGCACCTCTGTTGCCCTGTGGGATAACCCCGGCAGGGTATCCGCAAGGTGAAAGCCAGGCATCCCACCGCGAGGGGCAGAGAGGCCTGTGTCCTTTGACAAGGCGTGAAGGAAAATCAACAAGGAGATGCTGAAGTTTTGTAGAGAGAATAGGCTGGGGAGGGAAGTGCATGTGGATATAAAGTTTGAGGTGGCAATTTTTTTTCAGGGAGGATGGAGTGCACTTGCCCACTAAAGGAATGTATCTCTATCTAATGCAGTTGAGAGAGGTGGTGGGTGAGTCACTGGGCGTGCAGTGATGGCCTTCCGGTTAATGTTGGTTTGTGAGGCTGCATGAGGAGTGGCAGAAAATCTCAGAGGAGATTTTCTGTGTGGCATTTGAAGAAAAGCTTTTCAGTATTTTAGGAGGTTTGTATTGCGTTGGGGATTAGGGGGATGGGACAAAAGGTTTAAAAGGGGAGAATTATTTATCTTGCTCATACAGTAAGTTAAAGGTTTTTCGAGTTGGAAGAGGCAAAGTTGGTTGGTCAAGTGTTTGTTGTAAAGTGTGCAGGAAAGTGTTTGTTGTACATTTAGGGGTGGTGTAGCAGAATTCAGTAGATATTTAATGTATAGCGAGGTTTAGTTTTCCAAGGCATTGCAGCCTAGGTTTGGGTAATGTTTCAAGATGTCCACCTGCCTCCATAAAGTGATCTTTTCCATACTAAGAAGCATCAGTGGTATCTTTGAGCCCTCTCGCCCAAAGCAGTCAAACAGAGAACGTCAAGCTCTCTCCAACATCAAATTCGTAATATGCTACTATTAGGCACATTGTGACCACACTGCCCCTTAAACAGGTAGGGATCTCAATTCGGGCTCATTTTGAACGCCGGGATATACCGTAGTGCTCTCAAAAGTATCTCCGTATTTGCTACTTTTTGCATTCGTAACCTGTCGATTCTGATGAGCGAGGCAGTTTGCAAATTATTGCAAAAAGTCCATTTGCTTTGTGAGGGATCTGAGAATCGGTGCAAAGGTGAGGCTGTTTGCTTCACACTGAAAACCAATGTGCTGAAACCAGTCTCCTTGTGCATGAGACCCGTTCACTCTTTAGTAGTGAAATACCTTTATTTGGGAGTTCCATATAGTGGCTGCAAACGCACGGAGGAAAACAAACACCCGGAGCGACTTGATGAGACTTGATAGGAGTGACTTAATGGGAAAAGTGAAGCTTTAACAGAAAACATATTAAGAAATCATGATACCATAGTGTTGCTAGGAAAAACTACTATAGTAGTTATGCCCCTATGATGAGATGAGACACCTGTCCGTGGTTGAGGGTACACCTTGTTGTCATGAATTGTTATTTGAGAAGTGGTTAGGGGGCTCTTCTCCCTAAACATATGTCTGGACAATCCACTTATCACTTGCCTTGTTGAGTGCAAACACCATGCCACTTCCTTTACTGGGAGCATTTCTTATTGATGAAACTCATGATTGTGATGTTTCCTGTGATGGCACAGAACAGCATGGGTTGCATCCGTTGTGCATATTGCAGCAAACAAAGAAAAAGACAGCATTTCTTGCAGGTATTGCCCTTTTCACAGCTAGGATATTCAAGGTTAAAGATGCTTGATGGAGCTGTGTATTTGCCTTGAAAGCCAGACTACGCATGGTAATGTTTGAAATTAATATTCCAATCAATTAGTAGGAGGATGCAGAGTCAATTCACCTAACAAGGACAGCATTAAAACACATAATTATTGAATAAAAGCATAATTACAGTGTGTTCTGGATATGATGCCACTTGGTGCTGTGTAGAGTGAATCTAAGTTTGTCTTCTGGCTGGAGGATGAATTGACTACTGGCACCTTACTTGCTCTTAGCTATGTAACTCTTCACATGTAGCTATCCAGGCAAATAAATATTTATTGCTACTACTAAGCAGCACCAAGTCATTTGAGGATGAGTTAATTTTGTAAATGATTTTTTATCAAGAAACAAATTAAGAAAATTGCAACAGATATACTAGCAGATGCATCAAACAAAATAGCTCCCGGTAAAATTGCGAATTGGTAAAACAGGCCGTTACCGAACGCAAAACCTGAAAACCCAATGCATCAACCCCAATTCCTCAAAAAATAAAGAACTACAAAATAACCCCTGTGGTAAATTACCAAATCTCAAATTAGCCAATCAGTAATACCCAGAAAGAAATCAGCCCCCGGAAATACCGAATGGCTATTAAGAAATCGCAACAATATGCATCAAAACTCGCAAATAACGAAAATGCCCAAAATCGCTATTTTGCATGAGCAAAATAAGTGTTATCTCAAACTGGAGGTAACGTTGTTGGAAGGAAGAAAAAAAATAACAGGTGCATACAATCAGAAACCCTTCAAATATGCCTCTGTAGACCCTGTATGTGTACCAAAATGGCTGCCCCCTACGTGCTTGCTAGGAGGAGTAGAATCAACGTTCATGCGCAGCGCAGGAGGGTGATCCAGGACAGGGTTCTCAGGGTGCACATCACATTGCTGGGCCAGACAGAGGAACTAATCTACGACAAGTACAGACTGAACCGGGCTTTCATCATGCGCCTCATTGCTGAACTGGAACCAATACTGCAGCACCAGACCCGTAGGACCAACGCCATCCCAGCCCATGACCAGGTCCTATGCAGCCTGCACCTGCTGGCACTTGGAAGCTTCCAGGGGGTCATGGCAGAAGCCGGAGGCGTGTCCCAAAGCGCACTTTCACGCTGCTTCCACAAATTCCTAGATGCCATGCTGACATTGATACATCACAACATCACCTTCCCCACAACCCAACAGCAGTTGAACTGCACCAAACAGGAGTTCTACTAGGTGGCACAATTTCCCCATGGGATAGGATGTGTTCACTGCACACATGTCCCCATCTGTCCCCCCTCAGCCAACGAATACATCTTCCGCAACCGGAAGTCATATCATTCCATCAATGTGCAGGTCGTGTGCAATGCCAAGCACATCATAATGGACATTGTAGCCCAATTTCCAGGAAGCACACACGATGCATACATATTCCGACACAGTGGCATCCACAGGCGTCTGATCAATGGTGAATTTGGAGAGGGACTCCTACTAGGTACATACTAATGCCTCATCATTAACTCCATCCTCACATATGTAATTATATTCATGCTGCTAACCCTTTGCTCCCCACCCTGCAGGTGACAGCGCCTATGCCTTGTGGGAATATCTCCTCACTCCCAACCTCAACCCAGCAAAACTCAGGAGCAGCACTACAACACAGCACACATCAGCACCAGGAAAGTGGTCGAGCAAACCTTTGGCATCCTCAAGAGTCGCTTCCGGATACTACACAAGACAGGAGGTGCCTTGAGGTATGACTCAGTGACCTGCTGCCGGATAATAGCGGTCTGTGCCATGCTTCACAACATTGTCACAAGAAGGTGGATACCAATAGAGGTTGACGGAGAGGACGACTTACGTGCACAGCAACCCCCTCCACAACACCAACAGGCACATGTGCCTAACAAAGCTGAAGGCCAAAGGAGGCGGACATACATCACACAACATCACTTCTGAGACAGGTAAGAATGAGCCATCACAACATGATCTTGTTTGCAAATGTTTAATGCACATGAGCACTTGTCAGGTGCATATAAATGAGACGCCAACATGACGCAGATTCAAAAAATAGGTGAGGATACATGTCCGTTGTCATCACGGGAGTATCTTCTGGTAGTGTAGGTGGCCCATGGTTACGTCACCATGGCCAGCGAGCCAATGGAACATGGCTATTTGCGCTTCCCACGTACCCCCAGCCTCCTGTCGCATGACTCCTCCACATCACCGCTATGTGTGTCAGTGGCTGTGGAGCTGCGCGCACTGCGCCTCCTCTCGCTGGCCTCCAGCACAGAGACGCTGCTGACGCTTGAAGCAGCCTCACTCCCCTCCTCCACTCCCAAACTGCTGGCACTAAAAGTCCCAGACTGCAGATGCTCCACTGCAGTGGTCACTTTTTCCAAGGCATTTGCCACATCTCCACAGTAATGGCCCAAGTCGACCTGCAGGGACACAGATCTGTGTGATAGTACAGCTGTGCTGTTGCACAGCTTTGTGATGGCCCTAATGGAGGCCTTGGAACGGAGCATGTCCTGCTGATGCCTCCTGTGCTTGCTCTGTTGCCCTGCTATGACAGCACGTGTGAGATCTTGCAGGCAAAGTTTCATGTCTCTGTTACTCTCAGCAACAGCTGTGGTCATATCACGCAGAGCGTCAGTCATGGTGCCAATTTTGTTTGCCAATTTTGATATGTTAATGTTGATAGCACCCATGTATCTCTCCTGCAGGCGCTGAACCTGCAGCATCCGTATCTCAACCACACTGTAGCCGTATGTTGGATCCTCAGATCTCTCTGCAGCTTTATCCAGGGGCCTTCCCAGCTGTTGGACTCTGACACGTGCTGGTGTGAGCTGGCGTGGTGACAACTGACTGCCGTGGAACATTTGTGGCTGCTGGCTTCTGCTCCGTCTCCATCACCTGCAGGGAGGGGATATTTGCCCTGCGGCTTGGTGTTGTTGTCCGTGGTGGTGGTGGTGGTGTTGTTGTCCGCGGTGGTGGTGGTGGTGATGGTGGTAGTGGTGATGGTGTTGGTGGTGTCGTGGGTTGACGTCCCTGTGAAGTCTCAGCATCAGTCATTACTGGGGTTTCAGAGATTATGAGGCGTCCGCTGTCATCTGAATCCAGGGGTGATGCATCTGTGTGTGAAACAGTGCATTGTTATTATTTTGCCTGGATGTATCTGTGTTGAATACTTTCATCTACATAAAGGACATATTTGGACTGACAATTGGCCCTGTGCTGCTGGTCTCATTTAATTGACATTAGGGATCAGACATGCACACTTTCATGATATAACTACAACTCCCATGATACAACACTCTGGTGAGGGGATATGTGTTAGGCACGGCTACATGTGCACTGTGTTTGCCCTGGAGGAATGGGCAGGGGTAGACAACACACTGCGTATCTACACTGGCATGCATCTTACCTCGTTCTCCTGCCGCAGCGCCGGAAGTGTCCAATTGGGTGACCCCCACAACGGCTTCAGGCTCAATGGTAGCCTCAACGAGGTCCTCGAGGGCTGTGTTTGGTGTGACGTTTGATGTTCCCCCTCCTGTGCCAGCTGCATCCTTCACCCTTTCTGCAATCCTCTCCATTGCCCTTTTCCTGAAGTCATACCACCTCTTTTTCAAATCGTCTATGCTGCGGTGGGTGACTCCTACAGCATTTACCCTCTCCTTGATATGCAGCCAGATCTTGCGCTTCTCTGCCTCAGGCTCCTTTAGGGACAGCTTGCCAAACAGCCTGTCATGTTTGCTGCTCACCCCCTCAATGAGTAGTTCAAGTTCTTTGTCAGAAAACGTTGGCTTCCTCTTCCTGGGCGTGTCCTTGCCCTGGGGTGCATCCTTTTCCATTCTGGAATGCAGTGCAATAGCTGGTTTGTGCTGTCACTGTATCTCGACTCAGCTCCTGTGCTCTGCCTCCTCCTCTGAGCTCCTCAGGACACTGAATGAAGCATGGGCTGTGTTACTTCCTGGTTGTGATGTCATCAACCGGCTTCCGATGCAACTTTTTTTTTGCAAATTTGCTAATACCGAAATCGCAAATACCGATTTGGTATTTGCTAATTCGGTATTTGCTATTCTTTATTTTGGAGTCTCGCAATCGTGGTTTCCG
This sequence comes from Lissotriton vulgaris, assembly GCF_964263255.1. NCBI lineage: Eukaryota > Metazoa > Chordata > Amphibia > Caudata > Salamandridae > Lissotriton > Lissotriton vulgaris. The sequence goes on along the minus strand of NC_141689.1, from coordinate 1,057,432,482 downwards.
ATTTATTTAGCGATTTTTTGCGATTCGGTATTTAATACGGAATCTGTTGATGCATCGCGGTATGCGAGTCCTTATTTGCGATTCCTTATTTTTCGCAAATAAGGACTTGTTTTACCGATTTTTGATGCATATGCCCATAAGTGTCTGGCTAATTCAGTTTCGTGAAACAATCACATTAAAATAAAAATGGATAAAAAATTAGTTTTTGGGCTCTGATGTATGATGTATGATGTAAATATGTATATGTATATGTCAAACACAAAGGTTGCCCCACTGAAGCCATCGCACACAAAGGGGTTAACACACTTATGCCTCAGGTGGCAGCAGGTTCAACGTTCCTCTTCTGCTTCTATTTTGAAAGCCAAACGCGTTTCAGGTATCCCAGTACCCTTGTTCACTGGAAAAATACTGCAAAAATGTGCACGGACAAGGCAAAACTAATTTGGGACGTTGATTTATTAAATACACAAGCCCCGCCCCAGTGGGCGTCACAGTGGCATCATGGTTATAGTAGTCCACATCATCTGCGCCATGCTTGTAAGTCCAGTTAAAACCCCAGTGGATGTTTTGTAAAGTCTGTAAATCTTCCAAGCACATTTAAACTAAAACATCATCAATTACCCATGGTAGGTGAAGTGCTGAGCAAGTTTGCTGTGGTACTAACCAATATGTGCGGATACAAAACCTCTAATCTGGCCTATACATAATTCGTTATAGAGTTAATCTGAAACTTACACAGAGATGCAACAATGAGGGAATATATTCACATAGACATGATACTCTTTAGTTGATCATTTATTTTCATTTTAATAATTTAGGATTGAAAATACATTTTTAGCTTTTTTTAGCACAAAACAAAAATGTGAAACAATGTTTTACAGTAAAAGACTTTTTCATCTTTCATACAAGTTACACACATACTCATACTAATGACAAAATACCATAAAATACAACAAAAGACATCAATACATCTGAGTATCCCATATGCTCTATTGTGATTGAATTTCCATATTTTTCTCCACTTGGTGAGTTCAATTTCTATGTTATTTCTTGAGTTAGTTCTTATTCCTTATATATTTGTATGTAGGGGTCCCAGATGTATAAGGCCTACGTACATTTCGGTGAAATATTTAATTTACATCACCTTCATCAGGGCCAGACAAATACATAGACATACATATATTAAAATGAGGGGGTTCTTCACATCTAAAATAAGAAAATATAATATACTGCATATTAGTTTGACAGTATAACGTTGCATCCTGTTCCCAAAAGCCAGTTTATGTGCTTATATTTATTTATAGAGTGCTGATTGTGATACTAGGCCCACCTAGTGGTGCCTGTTTCAAGAAAAATTACTGCAGTGACCAAAGAGATTAAAGACCCAAAGGTTTCTAGCTTGTGGTAAAATTAGAGAAATAGAGTGAGTAAAGAGTAGAGAAACAAGTAGTTGATAAGAAGATTTAAAGATGGGTAAGGATAACCTTTGGGATGTCTCCACAGTCAGCCTAGGTTCAAAAAGATACACTCTTGTGACAAAGCCACCACCTAGAAGAGTCATGCTTCAATGTACCTGCTTGTAAAGTAAAGGGGCCGCTTTGCGAAATGCAGTTCGCAGAAATAATATTCAGATTTGTCTAATACACTAGAACAAGGAAGAGAATATTCACAAAGGTTAGATTCTAGGTTATACTAGTCATTACTTAAAAAGGTTCTTTTTTTTATTAGGAAAGGGGGAAATAAATCATTTTTCTACCTTTTAGCCATTGTGTCTATTGGGGGGGTTGCTATGGTCTGTTCAAATGCTGATGGAGAGCTGATTCTTTTATCACATTTCTTTATTAAGGACTGAGTCCTAAAGAGGAGATAAATATGTCCACTATAAAGATTGCTATGTGTGCTGGTCAATAATTTTGGTCACAGAAAGTCTGACCCATAGGTTCACCTCGGGGTGGAAAGGCCATCTTACCTTTGATCACTACACACCGGTATGTGTAACTCATGTCTTTCTTCTTCGAGTATTGGTGAAGCAGGATACAGCTCTGCCTAGATTGAATTGTCCTATTTTACAAAAAGACCAAAAAAGATTGTCGGTAATGAGTGGAAGATTTAAACACCCAGTTAGCGGAATGAGGAAGGCTACCATTCCATATCGGGAAGAAAATATTGGGTCTCTGGACATTCTAGGACATAGCATACACATCGGTCTTGGCCTTATTAACCCAGAGGCCTGATACCCTCTCAAATTCCCCTAAAAGATCCAATTCAGATGCAGAAACAGCTGTACCACTCCCCAGGTAAAGGAGAATATCATCTGCATAGATGAAGATGATATGTTCTCGCCCCTCAATGGCAATTTCAGTGCCCTTACCCGCCTGCTCGAAAAGCTCCACCAGCGGGTCAATGGCCAGGGTAAACAAAAGAGGGGACAGGGGCATATCTGCCTTTAACCTCTGTACACCCTACACTGTAAGGGAGATGGTGGAGCCTGCTTTAACCAGGACAGTCCGACTAGTGTAATATAGTTTTGCCCATCCAATCCAACGTTCCACCAGACCCATCTGCTAAATGACCTCAAACAGGAAGTCCCATCTCCAGTGTCAAATGCTTTTTCGAGATCAACTGATATCAGCATTGCTCATGGATGCATTCGGGTTTCTGGATGATGTAGTACATTGTACAATTGTCTAAGGTTCAGGGAGGTACTACGGGCAGGGAGGAAGCTGTTCTGATCACTATGAATTAAGGTGGACATGTGGGGAGTAGCCGAAGGGTCACTACTTTACTAAGGATTTTGAAGTCTAAATGTAACATGGAAAGTAGGCCGAACTCTGTGGTCCATGCCCACTGGGTACTGGTCTTAGGAAGAGGGATGACAACCGAATCTTTAGTCGACTCAGGGAGAAGACCCAGTTTCAAGGTGTCAGCATGGAGAAGCTCCAATTTTGGAGCCACGGTCACAGCTAATTTTGCGTAAAACTCAGCAAGGAAGTGATCTGGGCCCAGGGTTTAACTCCTCGCCATCTCTTGGATGGCTGTTCTGATCTTCTGTACAGACACAGGTCCCCCCAAACTCTCACAATGCTCCCTGGAAATTCCTCACCGCAGTAAACTGCCCAAGAAGGTGGCCTGCATCTCAGCCCGGGCTCTGGGTTAAAATACAGCAAGTTGTAATACTGAAGAAGGGGGCTTTGATGGCTCCAGGGTAAGACAGCACCTTCTGTCACTACAGACACACTGGTGGCCTCTGTGCACAAAGTCTGGGTGCATGGTACAGCACCACAACTTATCCCCCATAGGCCTCACAGAACACACTGGCCTTCACCTCCATAAAGCAGCCCTCAAGTTCCTCAAGTTGGATACGCAGCAGTAGGCCACAAAGGCCACAGTACAGGAAGCCGTCATCAGTCTTTCCACAGAAGGCCCCAGACAACAAGGAAACAGGCTCCTGCAGCAAGCGATACCGGCAAGTCACAGTGCAGGAGCAGGGAGATGCATTCATGGAGTATTGACAGCGATTGGGCAGGATGAGTAACGGGCCAGCACGGAGCATCCATTGCAGTCGCCATCTTTGCCACGCCCCCTCAACTTGGGTGGTAACTGAGAAGCTTTTTTTCAAATAAAGTTTTGTGAATAACCAGGCTTTTTCACATATACTCTACTAAGGTCTTGGATTTCTCTTCTTGTCAGCATAGAATTTATAAGTAACATTAGCTTTTTCTAAAGGCTCTTGTGCAGCCTTTTGGACTTTCTGACATTCAGTTATTGGCTATTGTAGTGAGAAAACTGATGAAAGCAGGTGTGGGTTTAAAGCTATTACTCACTTTTAATGTTTATTTTTACTGAAAAGGGTGACAAACCTACACCAGAATAGTCAGCGTTATTATAGGCTCATTCTGCTAACAGTAATGTCTTATTCTGATCCCCTTCTTGCACTGTTTCTTATCTCGAATATTGATTAACACACTGATTGAATCGCTCAATCTATCCACCTGGTTGCGGATGATAACTAGTGGACAGATTTCCACATCCAAATCTTTACTCATTGCAAACGAAAAATGTGAAACAAATTGAAAACCTCAGACTGATATAAAAACATGAAGCACACCTTTTAATCGAATGATACCATGTGCACACATTTGTACTGCTAATTTTGTAGAGGAGGGCAATCCAGGCAATAGAATGGAATGTACAATTTTAGTCAAATGGTCAACAATCACAAGACTGGCAGTACAATGTTAACTCCTAACTAATTTAACACCTTCGGTGCTCGTGACAAGACCAGCTCGTCATGAGTCACAGTGGAGCTGTGTTCATGACGAGCTGGTCTCGTCAGTTCGGCTCCGTGCCACCCACACGCGATTGGTTCCCCACCTGTTTGGGCAAATGAATCAGTGGGCGAGGTCGTGACGAGACCAGCTCGTCATGAGCACAGCTCCACCGTGACTCATGACGAGCTGGTCTCGTCACAAGCACTGCGGCGCCGCTCTCAACCCCCGCCCCCTGCACCATGGGGGAATTACCCCCGCAGCGAAGGAGTTAACAATAAACTCCAATGATATATTGTGCCACCATGTCAGGTATCAGACCCGCTGAAAGCCTGGGCCTTCCCTTGATATCTGTGCTATTGAGCAAGGCTGAATGTGTCACCACATACTGAAACCAGGAGACATACCAGTGGCGTAACGAAAGTTTAAGGGGCCCCTCTGCAATGTACACGGAGGCGTTCCCGCTCCGGATTTTATCAGGAGCGCTCAGGCCTGAGTACTGTACTGAGGGGGCCCCACGCAGCTGGGGCCCTCCCCCGCACCTCGGGGGATGCGGGAGCCTGTTTTACGAACCTGGGACATACGGAAGAAAGTGAGAGCGAGAATGTCCACACTGGAGCTCACTCTCTGAGGTTTCGCCCTGGATGTTAAGATATTTCGTAGATATGATCAGCTGGAAGACAGACAGTGGCGGCTGGTCCGTGGGGGCGTTTGGGCGCCGCCCCCCCTGTTTTCTCGCCGTGCGAGAAGGCAAACAAAGGTAGTTATTATCACCAATGATAATAACTACCATTTGTTTCTGCCTTGCGTTCTCGCACGACGAGAAATCAATAGTTCCTGTGTGGGCGGGGTTACTCGAGGGCAGGGGGGAGCGGCTTGCCCACTGTTGGTAATACTGTCTGTTTGGGCATCCTGAGAGGCTACCCAAACAGACAGTATTAACACAGTAGGCAAGCCGCTCCCCCCTGCCCTCGAGTAACCCCTCCCACTCTCCCCGTCTCTCTGTATGCTGCTGTGCTGCAGCATACAGAGAGAAATGACGTCAGTAGGGCAGCCGGCCGAACCAATCCCAGCGCTGGCTGCTGTGGAGGGGAGGGAGGCTGCCTGCCGCCTTCCTGATGACGAGGTCAGCCCAGAGGAATTCGAATGCAGCGGGAGTCGCAAGTCTCGAGTCTCAGTCCGGACTTGAGAGAAAAGCGGGAAGTTAAGGTAAGTTATTTATCCCACCTCCCCCCCCCATCCACTCCACCGCAACAACCCCATTTCCCCCCCTACCCCCCCCCCCGCCTTTAATGCAGGCCGTGACTGCACAGCGGAAAAGCGAAACAGACTTTCTTCAGGCAATATTGAAAATCTAAAAGTGAAAAGCAAGCATATAAAAATGAAGGCTGCATTTAAGACAGACACACTTCTAAACCCATTTTAATATTAAACACGGAAAAACTCTTTCAAGAGAGGTCATGCCGAAGCAAGAAGTAAAATATGAATGTCAAAACTGAACGAACTGTGAACGTCAAAATAAACACACGGAATTGGTTGGAAGTCTTACTAACTGCATCTTAGTTTTCTGAGTTCATAATCCCCTGGAACGCAATCGGGTGCACGTGCAGCTAGAAAATGGGGAGTAATGGCATAAAATATGGTGAGGAAGCAACAGAGGGTAGTAAGGAAGAAGACTTTTTCAGTTGCCTGTTGTGAGCAAGGAGAATAATGTGCCTAGCTGTTACGAGCAACAAAAAAAGTTTGGCGTCTGTGCTTGTGGTATCAATAAAAATCTCCATTTTACGAGACTAGTAGTGTAAAAATGCAATCCTCTGCTGGGCTAATTGGCGCATTACGGGAGGGAGGCGGTGCTGGCCCCTGCCAGGAGTTAGCAGCAGCGAGGCGGGCGGGGGAGTGGGAAAGGAGCCGAGAGTGAGAATCATCGCTCAGCAGGCGGCGACTGCATTGATAGGGTGACTAGATTTTGAGAAGGGAAAACCGGGACAGGCCAGACATAAAAATAGAACTAAAGCCTTTAGCCTTACTTTTATGTCTGGCCTGTCCAGATTTGTTGTAGCCTTGGCTTTCAATCGGCAACACTTTGCTTAACTAGCTCTCGAAACTCAAATGTGAGAACTACAGGTTCCAGCATGCACCTTGCTACTGCCTTAATATAGCCAAGATTGTCTGAATAAACTGGTGGGGGTGGCTTTATATTCTGAAAGAAGGGGATTGGGTGCGTATTAAGAAGTGCAGAAAAGTAGGCAAGGGTGACATTGTGTTTTCTGAACCCATAACAGTCACTAGGGTTCTGGCAGACTCTGACAAGTTGAGTGATGGGAGTCTAGCACCTGAGCCATTTAGCCAGGTGCAACGATGCCTAAAGGTAGAATTTCAAATGGCACCAAGAGACGGAAGGAGCTTCTGGTGGTTGGATGGAGCTGCAGCGCAGGAAGGAAGGTATGAGTTGCAGAGTGTGCAAAGCAACGGAAGCACGGTACAGGCAAGTGCTCAGGCCCAGATGGTTAATGAAAAGTGAAAAATAACTGAGGATAATGGGAAAGAAGAACCTCTTGTTGGCTCACTTGGTTCATAAGGAAGTTGGCTGTAGTATGGAAGGGCACATAGGGTGCATCTTTACTGAAGTATCTGCTGTTGGTGGGCAGGGGGAAAGCAGGGTAGACACTACAATAGCAAAGGTCTAATTAGGGACGATTAGAACCTTCCACTCTTACTCCCAAGAACTTTAAAGATTTTGCGTGCAATTTGCTATTGTGGCTTTGTTTCATACATTCCTTTTTAGGTCTGTGTTTAATTGTGTGCATGTCTCTATACATTGTGTTTAATCTATGTGTGGTTTTACTTTCTTTTGTTTGTGTTCGGATAAGGGGAGGGAAGTGTATAGTATCAGTCTGCATTTTTTTAACACTTTTACACTGTAATTACGTTATAGTTCACTATTCCATTAATTGTATGTTTACATATTATATTGATAAGGTGCTGGGAAGCTGTGTACAAGGTGTCTGCTATCACGCAAGGCTGCTCATTAAAGAACTCCGACTCTGTTTCGTACTTTACACCCTGAACTGGGTGCGCGCTACCGTTGAAGATGGTGATAGTGTGTGCGTGAAAAAGCCCCTCTGATGAAATACTGCATTGTGAACATGTATAGTGCACACTTTGCCAGTGGTAGTGGATTGTAGTGGTAGCATAGTGCAGTACTGGCAGATACTAGTGTTGGAGCATGGTTACTATAATACTGCCAGGCCAGGGCATGTGGTGGTGAGGAAATGGTGGTAGAGTAGAAGCAGGTATGGTGGTAACATTAGGGCAGGTGGTGTCTGTACTGGTGCTACAGGACTGGTAATTTAAGTGCTACAGGCAACATTATATATAATCAGTGTCAAGGATAAACCAGACACTAACTCACTGATCACTTCCTCCACATGTTAATCTTAGAGGATCTACTACTGACATATTCTTAGCTTGAATTTTCTATAGCTGTAGTATGTGATGTCGAAGTCCGCATTCGCTGACCCAAGAACTGCTCGCCATCTTTGTAACCAATATGTGCTTTTACAGGAGGAAATTCTGTGGCATGGTGGACTAAATTCTGTGGCATGAAAAGGGCTCATTATGCAGTTTTGCATGTTAAGGCAGTTTATGCAGCATTTTGAATGTCATGTTTACATGTTTGGATGTTGATGCAGACCAGTCCAAACACGCTGAACTTTTACGCCTCACCACTTTCAAATGTCACCAGCCGCCACTGAAGACAGAGGATATATAGGAAGTATGATATACTAACTGGACAGCAAGAATAATGTGCACTATTTTCTCTTTCAATTTACAGGATCGGGGACGTGTGATCTGAGCCCACTATGTAATCACATTATGGGTGCAAATAGGAGTTTGTGCTGAAAACAGGATTACCCGCCCCATATCAATCAGAGCCTGATATTTACAGCTGGCTACACCATTTACAGCAAAAGAGTAAATATTATTAGCTTGCTAAAGTGCTCTGCTTTCAGATTTGATGCCTTATTTTGTAGATTTCAACCACATTGATCATCCCTCGCTCATAATTATTCTGAACGGAGAGAGAACTCAGAAGGGTGATTAAAAGAACAGTCCCATGAGCGCCTTATTATGAACGACCCGAGAGACCCCGAGCAAAGCCTTGAAGCCTCTCGGAACTGGCTCTGTCGCTGCTCTCTGCTCCAGACACTATGCACTGCATGCATAAAGCCTGTCGGAGAGGATGCACGCCCTCGCCGTGCAGCATAAAGAAGAGCTCAAGCCCTCATGTTTAATAAGGACTTTAGCAATAATATCATGTAGGAAAAGCTGCATTTGGATGTTGAAAAGGAATAAAGCCCATTAATGCATCCCGCTGTACAGCACATTGCTGATCACACTGCGCATTTCCATAGGGGCTTACTCCTATTTGAAATGAAAAAATCACCCCAAACTGTGCGCCGTAAATTATTTATAGTGCATTCCTTTTCTTTTATCTGAGCTCTATATGAGACTGGCTTTCTCAACAGGGTTGATTTTCCGAGCATGGTAAATTAAATTATTTATTTTACAAATATCTATCCTCCTTTTATCTCTCTCTCGACATACATGGCTGAAGAGGCAAAGGGACAGGCAGGGGAAGAGAGAGAAAAGGAAAAATATATTTAAAAAAAAAGGAGGAAATAAAAGAGGTTGAGCATACTGTGGATATTTGTAAAATAAGGTTGAAATCACAGTACAGAGATCAAAAAGCCATTGCACAGTAATGATGACTTTAAAATGTATAGAGCGTGGGGGGAGTGGGCATTAATTGCACATGGAGAAAGGTGTTTGATCTTTCTCTGCAGAGTAAATAGCACCGTGAAGGTCACAGCTGTCTAACTCGTTCTCCAAAGCTCGCTGGACAGGGACCGGTCAAACTTTGGATGGGTGACCGCCGATCAATATCAGATGCGATCGCCGGCTTGTTTTTCTCAGCGCAACAAGTGAGGCATGTTTTTCGTTTCGAAAAAGAAAAGTTTAGAAAGCCACAAGGCTTGAGGTACTCACAAGTACTCGAAGGCCAGAAACACGAGCCACATTTTTCAAGGCACTTCAATTTTAAAAATAGCCTTATGTGTTTTCTTTAAAAATTGGCTTTCATATGGCGTGGCTCTCATGATAAATCATTTCTTTCTGTTTTTAAAGAAGAAATAATGTACCCAATAAATACCAGTACCTCAGAGCGAGGTGTTTATTTACCACCTCGTTTCGGGTATATAACCTCATAATAGGAATACATCTGAAATATTGCACCACTTCTGCTCTGGGCTGTAAATTGAATACTGTGGTTTTTCCCAACAGAAATTTCGACCCATTACGTTAAAACCGCCAGTTGCTAGCCAGATTTGGGGCCTCATTTATGAGGCCCTGCGTCACTTTTACACCGCTGGTGTGTCACTTTTTGTGACGCACCAGGGGCCTTATTTATGAAAAGTGACGCATCGCTGCGTGAAAACAGCGATGCGTCACTTTTCACTGCGCACTCCTTGCGACACCAATGATGCGTCATATTTAATGTATGACGCATCATGTCGCAAGGAGTTACAGATACGTCAGTATTTCTGACGTATCTGTAAGCGCAAAAGTGACGCATTGCTGGAGTGTGTCTCAAAAGTGACGCAACTCCAGCAATGCGTCCTTTCACACGGGGCAAGCCCCATGTGAAAGGGCTTGCGTCAGTCTTACGCCTTCTGTGAGGCAGGCGCAAATTTTGACGCAACAGCGTCCTAAAAGTGATGCAGTGAAATCTCATAGATTTCACTGCGTCACTATTACGAGGCTTTTTGCGGGGGAACGCCCCCTCTGCATACATTATACCTGACGCAGGTATAATGTGGCGCAGGGGTCTAAAAAGTGACGCATCTACTTAGATGCGTCACTTTTTAAATATGGCGCAACAAGGCGCATGTTTTACGCCGCCGATGCGTCACAAAAAGTGACGCATCAGCAGCGCAAAACTGACGCAAGGCCCTATAAATGAGGCCCCAGCAGCGTAAAAAATGTGTCTTGTTGCACCATATTTACAAAGTGACACATCTAGGTAGATGCGTCACTTTGTAAACCCCTGTGCTACATTATACCTACGCCAGGTATAATGTATGCACAATGTTCTGACTCAAGAAAGGGTCATAGAAGTGATGCAGTGAAATCTATAAGATTTCACTGCGCCACTTCTAGGACACAAATGCGTCAATTTCTTACGCCTGCCTCCCAGCAGGCGTAAGACTGACGCAGGCCCTTTCGCATGGGGCTTGCCCCATGTGAAAGGTCACATTGCTGGAGTTGCGTCCCTTTTGTGACACACTCCAGCAATGCGTCACTTTTGCGCCATACAGACACCTCAGAAATACTGACGTATCTGTAACTTTTTGCGCCATGATGCGTCATACTGTAAATATGACGCATAATTGGTGTCGCAAGGAGGGCGTAGTGAAAAGTGACGCATCGCTGTTTTCACGCAGCGATGCGTCACTATTCATAAATGAGGCTCTTGGTCTTTGGGTATAAACCAATTGCCCATCGCCTCACTCAAAGCTGCACTGCACTAGGAGGCAAGACTTTTCCATTCTGCAGTGAAGCTTTATATCATCACCCTTGCATGCCATGATCTCCACTGAGTCCCCATCACAGCCAGAATGCTATAAAACATATGGGGCTCATTTAGGAAGTTTTGCCGTAGGGAAGCTGCTGCGTTTTCCTACGGCAAATGAAAGGGTTAGGAATGCGCCGTATCTATGATACGCCGCATTCCTATCCTCTTCCCCAGCGCCTGCGCCCAATGGGCTGCCTGCGCCAACACAGGCACCTTTGCACAATGGTGCAAGGGTGCCTAGGTTGCGGGAATGATTATTTATGTACAGGAAGGGAAACCTTTCTGTACAAAAATAATCACAAGAGGCTTTTCCTCTTTCTACGCTTGCTGCAGAATGCAGCACACATAGAAAAAGGAAAAACAGGGAGAAATAAAGATATTTCGCCCTGTTGCGCCTCCCTTACGCCTCCCCTGGGTGGTGTAGGGCTTTTGGCACTGCCTCAGATTTACGATTTCTTGTGAATCTGGGCCAGTACCAAAAGGCCATGGAAGTTGCTGGGAACGCCCTCAGCAACATCCATTGCACGCCCCTTTAACGCAGAACACTGTGTTAAAGGGACTGATATTTATCAGGCAACATTATGCCAAAAAATGTGGCTTAGTGTTGCCGGATAAATATCACACAGGCTTCTGAGCCAGGGAACGTCACAAAAAGTGAAGTTCCGTTGGCGCAAAGGGCCTCATAAATGAGGCCCTATGTTGCTTAATCTAGAAAGTCATTTATGACAACAGCCCCCCCTCCCAAGCATAGCAGACTTAAAGTCACAACCTCCACAACACATAGGCAGTTTCAGTTTCAAAACACTTTATTCAGAAGATGTTTTCATTCCATAAAAGTAGCATAGATATAACAATTAAAACATTACATACAATTAAAATCATGTCCACAGAAAATAAATATGACAAAAATAACAGGCACAACATTTTTAAAATAGTATAGTGCCACTTGCCCTTACAGCATGAGTTAAAAATGGTCCTTCATGTAAAAAGGTGTCAACATCAGACAGTTGCATAAGCAATGAAAACACGGCTCTAGACTGCCTGATATTGTGATAGTTATTTTTCAAAAGAATTAAAAACAGCCTGGTATAAAATTCACAAAATTTACAGAACAATAAGAAATGTATGTAATTGCTTGGCCAGTTTTACCATCACAAAGTCATGAGATAGCATCATATGGGAAACACAAAAGATATTTGACGGTATCATCTCGAAACCTAAATGACAGAGAGCACTCCCGCCTTGCACAGGGCTGCTACAAATAAATAGGGGGGACAATCGGGGTTACTCAGGGACTAATATGCAGCAATCTGGTGTTTCATTTCTATATGTGTGAGGCGCCATTCCTGCAAGGAGTCATAAAAAACGGAGGCTATTTTTTGTTTACTCAGGTTAAACATGAATTTGGCTCAACCAAAGCCCACTGCATACCAATTTTACCCAATTCTGATTCCAAATATGCCAACTATGGAATTCAAGGGCAGTTGTCACAAGAAAGGTATTATATCTCTAGTTAATGATGCCTTCTCGTTGCTTCAAATTGACAACTAAAAAATTAAGGGTCTCACCCTAATAAAATCAATTATATATTGTAGATTTAGTTCTTCATGGCATATAACGTGTGAAGTGGAGATGGGTACTCCGAGTAGTCACCTCCAAAACTTATTTTCTTCATATTGTATGGCTTTGCAGTTGGTAATCCCCAATATTTCGGGTCCTTAGGTAGCAATGGAAGCAGATTGAGATTTGTAAAGCTGCAGTAAGGGTAGTAATTGCCTTCCTCCCCTAACTTGAGGGAGACAGAATAGAGAACCAGTTGTCTTTGAGAACTGCCTTCTGCGGTGTACAATACTGGGTGCTCATGCTCATATTCTTTTTTTAAAATTACTTCTTGAATTCTGCCAGGATCATGCGTTTTCCATAGCAGCTTAAAATTGTCTGTGGAAGGTTGAACATTACTAGCCCCAATCTCTCTTTTGCACTTTCCTTAAAACCATTGAGAGAGCAACCTCAAGAGGATTGTGATCACAAGAAGTGGATGGAACAACAGATCCATATATCACTACCTCCACTACAGTCCTTGTGACAATTATATAAACAATTGTGGAGGGAGCCCCTCTAACTTTGTATGTTGATGGAGCAATAATATCTTTCCCTGCAATTTCCATTATGTCCACCATATCAAAGGGCACTACTATCATCTCCAACTCCTGACTTCGTGGGTCCAACCCACGCCCAATAGAAGCTGCCGCATTTCGACATATCGGGACGCGAACGTTGAAATCTTCAGCGAGACCCAGATACAGTGCACGGCCAGAGGAAACAAGTAGCTCAGGAAGGTAGTTGGATGGTTCTAGGAACTTTGGATTAGGTACATTAACAAAATCATTAATATAAAAATTAACCAAAGAAAGATTAAGATGGGTTCTCCAGCGTAACACCTGGAAACTAATGCCACCTGTTTCCATGTCTTCCACATGGCCTCCTAGAGCTATATTTAATCACACTGCCAGCGCACCAGTTGCTCGACCGCAAGATGATCTAGTGGCTGGGATACTATCACATTGAAATCCATATATAAAAGAAGGCGCGACCTCCCATGTCTCCTGCAGCATAATAATGTCATAACGTTTGATGAATGAAAGCCAATCAGGTAGACATAACTTGAAGCGGAGCCCCGACACATTCCAGCTCACAATTCGTATTGGAATATCTTCAGCAGGAGAAACAGCAACAGTGAGGTTAGCATCCATAGGTAAACAGGGCAGGGAATTTTCAGAGGCCGCAACTGCTTGTAGTCATTCAGCATCTTTCAGGATGTTAAGAACATCAAGCCTATTTGTACAGTTTAATGAGTACATTTCCCTAGAGGGGGCTTCTAAAAATGGTGGTGGTACTGCAGGTGTGTAAAACTAACCAAGGAGTAGTGACACAATTTGGGAATTAGGGTATTGTGGTGATTCTCTTTGCTTCACGGTGTTACATACATACATTGATACCCTAAAGCTTACTACTATGCAATCAACTGGAATGATCTTACGCCCTAGACACACCCAACCACACTTTCCTCCCATGATGATTTCCTCTGCTTTCCTGGTATCAAAGTACTTATACCTATTTAACTAGTGTACTGTTATGTTCTTAAGTTCTTCCCAAGCTTCAACTGAGCCAAACGTCAGGGGAGGAACACCACCAAGTACCAGTACCAATGGGGATGCTGCAGGTGATAAATTCAATATATCTTTACATGGAACAATGGGCTCCAAACGCTCCTTCTGGGGGTCAATGAGATCACTCCTCTCTGACATCATCTCCTTAGTTGGGTTTTGGGGGCCTGTATCAACAATCATTTTTGCATTATCCTTGCCAAGCTGGCATCTGATATGCTGTATAGAGTTCCCTTGTAAGTTATTCACTATAACAATAACACTGCCCATCCTTATTTGATGACAATTAGATTGAATCAGTGGTAGTGTAGGACATACAGTACTTCAGGTATTAGGCACCTTGCCTAGTTCGTGATATCCCGATAGAGGTGTTTCTACCAAATCCAAGTGTGTCATGATGGGGCCCAGTTTTTGGTCCAGAATTGCACTACATTTGGTAATCACAGTGTAATATTGTTGTTTAATTATCCCTGGCCCTGTTCTTCTATGTATGAAGGCCACTCTGTCTGTGATGCTCTAGTCTCACATTGGGGTTTAGACGAGGGTAAAAGTGTGTTCTCTCCAAAGCTTCGTAGGGTATGACGTTTGGTTGCTGCAGCAGCTCCCATGAGCACTCCCCTGGTTTCCTTTTTTTAGCCTCAGGTTGACTTGTGCATGAACATTTAGGTGAATGAAGCTATTTGGGGGACTTCGCTGATACAGTTCCAAAAGCCCCGGTATGAGCAAATGGAGCAGTAGGAACTAGTGGCAGTAACAAGCTGTAGCATTAACAAGAGGGCAGGAAGGACCTGGCTCGTCCTCTTGTTGCCTTAGAGAATGTCCCAGATCTAAAAAGAGTCTGCGCTCACCCAATACAATTTCATTTGATATTACCCCAACAGCTTTCATCAACATCCTGTCAATTATAGGAGTACGTGAGGCTTTGCACATCCCTGTAACCTTTCGCTTGTCCGATATCAGTGAAAGAATAGATGGCTTTGGCTCACCTGAACATCTGACACAAGTACGTCGGCTGGGCCAATTTCAACTGGGTCTCAAAGAGAGTGAGCCCAGCCAAGCCTCATCCGGCCACAGACGGGCACAGATGGGCCCACACTTGACCATGCTCAGGCTCGATATAAACAAGCGCCTCTGGGCTCCCTGCGGCTTCCTACCGCAAATATATCGGGGGCTTGTAGTATGCCCCTGGCCACGGTCTCTCCCTGCGCTGCAGGAGCCCAGGCCTAATTTATACAAGCACCTTCGGGCACAAACGTTGTGGTGGCTGCTTCTTGCCGTGAAGATTCCTGGGGCTTGTAGTGTGCCCCTGGTTGTGGTCTCTCCCAGCGCTATGGGAACCATGGTTGTGTGTCGATTTAGATACCGCATATAGATTTCCCGATTTAGGCCCTTATATAGGTACAGTTCACATTGCCCTTATTTAGGCATAGAAATCCTGCCCTTATTTAGGCATTGCTCATGCTAACCAAATACAGGCATGGTCAACTACATCTGATCCTCTTCGTCACAACGAGTTCTTGGAAAACCAGACTCTTAAGCCTTTAGGACTTGCCCCTGCCTGGATTTTGATTTCTCCAAGAACTCATTGATTACGCATGAGCATCTGTTCCTTAGGGGTTCATTCATGACATTCTTATGCCCAACTTGCACGTCAATACTGGTATTCCTAAACACATTCAAGGTATAAATATAGCTTTACTTGCTATGGCAAGGTACGAAGCGGTTCGGCCACCTACTAGCACGATGCGGCTCACCACAGAAAGTAACAAAGAGAGTCAAGTCCCCAACTGACGCACTGCCCAGACGCTGTCATCCTCCTTGCAGAGAATCCAGCTCCAGTGTTTCTGACTCCCCTTGCGGGAGATACCAAACTCTCTTATTCCAAGGCATGGAGCTGATTAGAACGTAGAGAAACCTTTGGCAATTCTTGTCAAAACGAAACCAAACTAGACTATAGCTAAAACAGCACCTACGTAATCTGGGTTAGGATTATTTTAGAAGCACCAGTTGAGTATTTTAGCCTGAGTTATTTATGTTTGTATTTCTATATATGTCATAGCAACAGACCATGCTATTATAGTATTCTTTCATATTACTGTTTATGCTGTACGCATCATACTTTGCATTCTGTCTTACGATTGTAACAGTTCATATCTCTTGCATGAGAAAGACGAAAGAAGACTGTTCAATAAACCCTTTTTTTAAAAACACCTGTCTCTCTATTTCTATGCAACTTTGTAGAAACAAAGCAAGCACGATTGACTGAATGAAACGGTGATCTATTGTTTCCACGACTCTGATCTATTGTTTCCCCTCCAGACCAACCCAAACAGTACCAAGGACAATGCACATGCCCCTAATGGCTCACACAAACTAACACCTCCAACAGTTGAGGCACCTAGGAATACTAAAAAGTCTAGAGCTGTGTATTTACCTCCGGAGGCCAGCCCCAATACAGTAATTTTAGCGGGGGTCCCGGAGTTGAAATCCACCTACAGAGAATCAACAGCTTCCTTGAAGAACAAGGTGGTCAGCTGGCTATCCATGTACAGACCTTTACCCCAAGGCATAACTAGTGAGGTCCTAATGGTTAGAAGGGTTCCATGGGTAGGCAGCTCAAAGAAAACCATCCATGGAGATTGTGTTCTGATAAATTTTAGAGATCCCAGGACCGCCGCCTATATCTGTGGATGGCACCCGGATGACCAGGAGAGCAACATCAAGTCACTACCCCTTTCTTTCTTCTATGCCCCACTGAATTATGAGGGAGATACGGAGAGATGGTGCAGTTTCCCTGAGAGTGGGGTTGGGTGGGACCACAGTGGGAGAACAAACTTTAACTACCCCAGAATCCAACAGCAAGCGATCTTTACACCATTCTTGGAGGAGGAGGGTTGGGAAACGTATCATGGTAGAGGAGGAGGCTGGGGTGGAACAAACAGAAGAGAATATCGTTCTAGAGTCCACCATCCAACATACTTTCCCACATTTAACAGATACAGCGAACTAGAAATGGTGGATTGACAGGTGAGGTCTTATGGCAAGGAGTACCACCATTGCCATAGAGAGAGTCTCGGTGGAACCACCATACCCTGTAGCTCTATAAATGAAACTAAGACAACGCCCAGGCAGAAGCGAGAAACGAACCACATAAGCGAACCAAATAGGACCACCATTAACCACCCTAATAGTCACAGGGAAGTAGGAGAATTACGAGGAGTTATGACCACAGTAACAATGCCCACGGCTAATTCAAACGACCATGCTCTCTCTCCACTATCATCTGCAAACCACAGGCCGCCCTTCCTGAAAATTCTTTCTTGAAATGTGGCAGGCCTGGGAAACAAGTGGGACCAATTGGATTGGATGCCATTTATTGATTCTAAAGACATATGCCTTTTCCAAGAAACCTGGGCGAGGGAAGAGCACTCTCCCCTGGGTTTTGCTACATTTTACACTTCGGTGAAATGGGGAGGTAGGGGATGCCCTTCGGGTGGCCTTGCAGTATGGGTGGCAATTTACATGGGATGCCAGGCCATGCGACTCCTGCTGACCACAGAAGATATTCTAGCTGTGCAGCTCGATTGGACACATTCCCGTAGACTCGTCTTGATAAATGTTTACTCTAGGCCAGTAAACATAGCACGAGAATCGACCACCATTGAGGAACTTTCAGCTTTCCTCAACGAACTACCCACGGGGATCCCAATCGTGGTGGGAGGGGATTTGAACTCACACTTCGAGCCTCTTGCCGGCCTCCTGGATGGGTCCTCACTAGAAGAAGATGCTAGATGGCTAGTTCCCCCAACGGTAGCTTCCCTCCCTAGAGCATGGACCCCATTTGCTCTTCTGATTACCGCCCTAACCCTCAAATATGGGCTTAGGGCGTGTAACGGCCGTACTAAATCTGACAATCCCAGTAAATATACTTTTAATAGAGCGGGCAGGGAGTCAAGAATAGATTGCCTCCTAGTTCAATTGTCCTCGTGGCAGCATATTATTTTAGGGTGCTGGCCAGAATAGATAGTGACCACAATGCCCTGGAATTGGACTATGCCGTCCCTGGCAAGGAGGGCAGGGACCATGCTTTGGTGGAGGTAAATCCAAATCCAAGCCTACTTCTCGAGAACAATAGAAAGAGAGTAAGGTGGGAAATATTGGCAGCCAGTAGGGAAAAACTATCCAGTCTCTACACGAGAATAATTCCAACACTAGAAAAAGTCGGAATTCTTAGTGGGGAACCAAGTTCAGGGGAAACCCATAAAACACTGTGGTTGTTACACGAGGCACTTGTTAGGACCCTGGCGATAGATCTCTTTTCCAAGGTTCATACTAGAGGCGTTGGTTACCACTGCTCCACATGGTACAATGCAACATGTCGTAAGGCAAAGGGGGATCTTCTCCTTTCTATTAAAGAGGGCAAACGTAGACTAGAGATACAGTCTAGAAGAAAATGGTCAATAGTGCTAAGATGGAATGGGACCAGAATAAATGGGAGGAACTTTCGAGTTCATTGGCCACTAGGGACTCCCGGAAGTTCTGGCGTATCGTTAATACGGGATCCGAAGACCTAGCCCCAGCAATAGAACCAAATATCGCACCAACGTATGGCAGGAACACTTTCAGTCCCTCTATACAGAGGAAAATGGGGCTAAATTATATTTTTCCCCACTTGTCGCAAATTATTTAGAGGGAGACCTCTTTACAGAAAAGAAGGTCAGAGCAGCGATTGCGGGCCTACCACTGGGCAAAGCGCCAGGCTTGGATGGTCTTCCAGGTGATTTGTTCAAACAGGAGCCTGATATATGGGCCCCCTACCTATTGGTACTATTTAATGCAGTTCTGAAGGGCATGGATGTGCCTTGCACATGGCAGGGCACAGAGCCTGTTCTGCCTCATTGTCAACGGGGTAATCGCCCACCTGTCCAGGATCGCAGATATTGGTGCCCCCAAATTGGATGGCAGCAGGGTCCCCGCCATCATGTTTGCGGATGATACCCTGCTGCTATCGAAATCCCCCATGGGAATCCAAAGGGTATTGGATGGTTTTCTTGAATTCTGTACGGAAAGGGGACTTGAGATCAATGCCCAAAAAACAAAATATATGATCTTAAACCCCTCTCCCTTAACACGCCCCAACCCCTTGCTCGGCTCAGTCCGTTTAGAGAGGGTCTCTACGTTTGAGTACCTGGGGGTAACTTTAAATGAGAAAATGACCTGGGAAACACACAAGACTAAAGCCAACATTAAGCTTGTGCAGTTAGTGGGTGGTATTTCAAGGATGGTCAAGAACTCTATATACCGCCCACTGGGTCCAATCATTCAAATTTATAAAGCACAGGCCCGGGGGGCAGTCACATACGGGGGTGAATTGTGGGGTCACACCACTGCGCTAAAACTGATGACCACAGAAAATAAATTTATCAGGCAGATGGTAGCTCGCCCCGCAAGCACCCCGCTGCTTCCTTTGAGACTTGATCTGGACATCAGGCCAATTGCAGATGAATTGGGACTTAAGCCCTTAACTTTCTGGCGACGACTCTGGAGCAGCATTGATCTCATTAAATACAGGATTGAGCTTCAGGAGTTTTTAAACATACCAAACCCTAGTTCTATTCCATGGCTAACCTATATAAAAAGGTCATTTGAGACCCTTGGTTTACCAGAACTCTGGACTGATCCTGCAAAAACAAGCATCAAGATACCACGACCACATTCTATGCATGGGCTTATCTTCGTGGCTATGGCTGTTCTAAGATTGTGCATTGCGTCGGCCTGGATAGATCCATTAGCACCTTCTTTTGTAGAATGGAGAACCAGGGTGTTTGCAACCTGAAACCTGGAAGTGGCGATTTATAGAAGCAAAGGGAGGACTAAGCGGCATAAAGGCATGGTGATATGGGCACCTCTGCTAGACTGGATGCAAGAGGAATGAAATTATTGAATTACTTAGGTTTTATATTTACTGTCCCTCTTCTCCCCCCTTTTTTTTCTCTTCTTTTAATAGCTCAGCTTCATGCTCACTGAACAAATGTATATACTTTTCTTCATATCTTCTATAATCAATAAAATGTAAGATCTTGCTACCTGTTCTGCGGGGGTGGGGGGGTAATGTTTATAAATTTCAAATGCAAATAAAAAAAAAAAAAAGATCTCACGGAAAGAACTATCAAAGGCTTATTACAACCTAAAGCTTACTGCTGCCGTGAATGAGACGCGGGTGGGCTCCCTGACAAACTTATTCATCCAAAACAAAGACTATTATTCTTTTGAAAGTGTTTTGGACAGTAGGAGTCCAGAGCTCGCTAGGAAACTCTTTTTGCAGTGGAGGCATGGTACCCTACCTTTAAGGTCATTCACAAGTTCATGGTCTTCGCCCCCGACCACTGAGCGCTGCCCGGCATGCGCCCACCCCCAAGAAAATGACTTGCATGTGATATTTTTCTGCGAGCCTTACCAAAAAATCAGGAAATACTGGCTTATCCCCCTCCTCAAAAACATGGGATTTAGAAACTTCTTATCTGCGTACAGAATCCTGAAGACTGATCTTTCCCCACAGATAGTGTTTGCTATAGCTAAGTACTTAACGGCAATGTGGCACGCACGTTCACGCATCCTTAAGCTGGACGCAGTTTCTTAGTTACGTTCTTTCAAATTGTAGATGGTAATTGATTTTAGATAATTTGATTCATATTGCAAAGACCAATTTTTAAAAAATCGTTGTTTTGATGTAATGTATATATTTCTTCTGATTGTGATGTGTGTATATCTTTTTTGATCTTATTGGTCGAAATAAAGATTTCAAACGTAAAAAAAAAAATGTAGGTTAGGTAATCTGGGTTAGGATTATTTTAGAAGCACCAGTTGAGTATTTTAGCCTGAGTTATTTATGTATGTATTTCTATATATGTCATAGCAACAGACCATGCTATTATAGTATTCTTTTATATTACTGTTTATGCTGTACGCATCATACTTTGCATTCTGTCTCACGATTGTAACAGTTCATATCTCTTGCATGAGAAAGAAGAAAGAAGACTGTTCAATAAACCCTTTTTTTTAAAAACACCTGTCTCTCTATTTCTATGCAACTTTGTAGAAACAAAGCAAGCACGATTGACTGAATGAAACGGTGATCTATTGTTTCCACGACTCTGAAGATATTGTTCCGACTCTAAGGGAAACAAAGTTGTCATGTTTATGCGCTTGTCAGAAACAAATCCCTTCTTGTTCATTCAAGAAAGTTTCTAGTGACCTCTGAGTTAGCTGGCACACACAAGTAATTACGTTTAATGTACTCGATAGAGACATACTGACCTCAGTCCTATGTCTGATCTATAGATCTATAGTGTATATCATTCCAATGCGCAGAGCCTATCAGGGATATAGGAACTACACTACAACAGTGAGCTTATTACTGCCAGTTCTATCTCCAATTGTGAGAACACCAATGGGGTGTCAGAATTTGGACCATAAATAATTATTGCTGTAAGGATCTTATCATAGACGTTAAGTGTACCAGCAATCTAGTTAGCAATTTTTGTTCCAACTGCAATGATACTAGAGGCATTCTGTGTCAATATTGCCTTACCTCGACTGGGTGTCTCTCACACAAAGGTAGGTACCACACATGTCCAACTTGAGCCAAGCAGCTGTGCCTGGCCCAATAGAATAGAAGTCTCCTGCATAATTAATATGTCTGCTTCTGAATCACTTAATAGTCCCAGGAGTGTTTCACTCTCTTTGGCATTGTATAGTAGTTCATTTACATTTCATGATTCAATATTCATGTTTCTGGACATAAGTTCACTGAAAGGTGGAGGGTCTTCTTCATCAGTTTAAAATGTTAAAACAGTTCTAAAGTGTTGTAATACATAAGAGGATATTTTTTATTCCCTTTTACTCCAATGTTTGCACATGCCTGTGAATTAAAGACAGCTTAACCCTAACCGGCAGCATGCTCTAACATTGCATAACTTGCGGTGAATCTCTGTAAAGCATAATGACTCATGAGATCTTACAGAACCCCCTTCATGGATGCTCCAGCAGTTATCTCACAATGCATATGCAATTATATACCATTTGAGGTACCTATAACAGATATAATAATTTATTACCGATTATTCATGAAAATATTTGCTCATCTATACCTTTTATTAGACAGTTATATAAAAAAAAAAGATCTGCTACTAGAAAATTTGTGTCTTCCTTATCTTCAGAGTCCTACAAATGATCCCCCCCAGCACTCAGTACACGGGGTATCACGTGGGAGCCACATGCACTCCAATGCTTGGGAGGTAAAATCTATCACCAAAACAAATACGTAAGGGGGAGCAATATCTGGGGGTGGGTTTTTTCGCAAGTGGTTTCTTTGCAAATAATGCAACGCACGACCAGGGAGGGAGGTAGGTCTAGGAGTCCCAGATTGTGAGCTATATCATTGAAGTTAAGTGTACCGGCAATCTAGCTAGCATTTGTCTTATCAACTGCAATGATACAAGAGGTATTCTGTGTCAACATTGCCTCATCTCGACTGGTTGTCTCTTGCACAAAGGTAGTTACCACACGTGTCCATCTTGAGCTTAGTAGCTGTGTCTGGCCTAATAGTGCCTCTCTCGTTAGAAAGCAACAAGACGGGTCTTAGGGGCTCTCATGTTGGGGGCACATGTCTCTATGAAGCCTCTACCTAAACCGGTGAGCATATCACCAGGCTGTTGGCAGAAGCTCCTCAAACGAACCAACCTTTTCCCACTCAATGTACCGGCGATTCCACTGCTTGACCTCCCTCACCTGAGAAGCAGCTTTTTGTTGGCATGTAGTCTGTTGGTATGGACAGATGCAGACCACGTACAGCGGGCGGCTGCTATGAGGAAAGGAAGCTGAAACCCCTAGAGACACTCACCACTGTGTAGGGGCTCCATGACTCACAAATCATGTGGCATGCAGCAGTGGGAATGTACCTGCTGCTGATTTCTTGCATCTGACCTGGGCTTGCCCTCTGATATTACACTTCTGGCACGTGGTAATCGACAATCTGGAGCATACCTTGAGCTGCACTTACCCCCTGAAACTTGAAATTTTCCAATTGGGACTCCACCCCATCCCCCGAATGGCTAAAGTGGAAAATTCTAAAATCTAGCCCTAATCCTCACCAACAGGGTAATTGCAATGCAGTGGAGATCACCAGGGGGGTCCACCTCATTGCTGCTGGAAGGGAGAGGTTGAAAACTGGCGCTGGCAGAAGAGCCAGCTTTCAGAGATGAGGAAGGCAAGACCTCATACCTGCCCCATAGCAGACAATTGGGCTGCTGTCCTGGCGTCCTGTGTGGGAGGGCACTAGACTGGACCGACAACCACATCATTTCTGGCTTAAACAGTATAGGAGCCTTAGACTGCAGACATAGGTCTAACACTGGAAGTTAGTGAAGGGGTTTGAAAGCAGGGAATCCACAATGTTAAAGACTGAATAACCTGTCCAGTCAATATTAATGAATACTATTTGTAAAACGTACCACATTGGTCATATATGGCATATTCACACCAGAATAGACTCACAACACAATAGAACTACCCTGTAGATTGTCAGGGGACAGTGGGTGGTCACCCCTGGGTAATCTAATGGGCCACCTGATCCCAATTGTCCTGACTGTATGTTATACTGTCTGCGATGTCAACCCGGGACAAGACAGTGACGAAATGACATGCACTGTTATGATTGAAAGTTCTGAAAACTAATAAAAAGAGCTCCTTCACAGCGTTTAGTTTCCAAAACACCAAGGCAGCGGCAGAGCACGGATTACCAGCATCCGAGAGGTATTGATCCAATTTCTCTTTATTTATTTTTCTTATGCGCGTTCCAAAACATTCAAAAAAGCACTGAATAATTAGAAATGAAGTATATATAACAAATAACTTTTAACAAAATGTGTCACATCTTTAAATTAAAATGTTAGTGTGGGTCGATATTTTTTTAGATATTGTAAACAAATATTTCTAAATTCAATGAACGTATATAAATTAATTTATTATTTAATGCACACTTAAATTGAAGCGTTAATATGCTGACATATTTGACTTAATTAGTTCCAGCTTTACAATAAACATTTAAAATTAATTTCTATTTATATTATACATTAAAATATTCTTTACTTCTAAATAAACTTCAGTAGTGTTCCATATATTTTCCCAACTAGATATCTCTTCTATCCTGTTGGAGATCTCCACTTAGGTGGTAAAGTTACTAGTACTACGCTCATGAATACTGCTGTAGGAGGCTCCAACCCTGGTCTACACTCGGGAATGGTACATAGCAAAAAGGTTTGGTGTTACACCTGTGTGTAGTAGTAAATATAATATGTACATGAGTAAATATACTCATACATATTTACCTGAATGTTCATCTTTTGAACTTATCGTTCTAAGTAATTTGGTAATGTTTGATCTTTCTATTCGGTAGATTTATGTAATTTTTATTTATAAGCTGAATTTATTTGTTTTGAAATAAAGACCATAACAGTATATAACATTGTTTTGGGCAACAAGCACAAGCAGCAAACCCAGGCGATGCACCATAGACAGTTGGAAGATTGTACTTCAGCGCAATCCC
The DNA here is from genome assembly GCF_964263255.1 of Lissotriton vulgaris. Taxonomy (NCBI): domain Eukaryota; kingdom Metazoa; phylum Chordata; class Amphibia; order Caudata; family Salamandridae; genus Lissotriton; species Lissotriton vulgaris. The sequence goes on along the minus strand of NC_141689.1, from coordinate 1,057,407,807 downwards.
CAATATGCCAATGATGGAGCGAGATTCAGAATTCATTTTATTCTGGCTCGTGAAATTAATTCTCTGTAACATGAACTAATTTATTAATGAATTGTTGCACGATTTTGTATTATTAATCCAACCTAGAGTAAAATTTGCATTCACAAACACGCAGGACTTACATTTATGTGCTCATGTTGCATTTGCGAGTTTGTATTGTAACACGTATATTTAATATTGTCTTGTTCGTCCTATTGTCTTTGTCATCACTAATGCGGCTGACCATCTTATGGCATGTGCTTTTATTATGTGTGCTTAATTGTAAGTCTATTTTGTGACTGTCTGTTTACGTTGTGACTGTTTATATATGTTCTGTTCGTCTATCTTTTTACTCTTTCAGATCTATAAAGAAACCAGCTGGACATTATGAAGAATGGTAGATATTAAATGTGCTGCTTTATTTGTGTGCTTCTGCTAGGTGACATATATTAATGGGTTAAATACTAGCAAGGAAGGGTGGGTGACAGAAGGATTTATTTTACCTGAATTAATCATTCTTTTGTGTTTGTTTAAATATTAGCTCAAGTGAAAGGTTTGAGGCCTAGTTCTGATGAAAAGTTGGTTGGCCTGACAAAATGGAGCTGAGCACGGCAGTGACGGTGTCGTCATTTGAAAAACTTCCACGGGAACGTGTAGAAGCTCAAACAATGGACGTTGCGTGCATCAAGCTCCGAAAGTTAAAGCGTCAAGGCCAAGGAAGCGGGTAGAGGCAGCTTGGCTAAAATCCTGGAGGAAATAAACTTTAACATTTAGTTAAATGTTGCGACTCTGGGAAGTCAGTGTTGCTTCGTGTCAATGGACAATGACATAATGATGTCACAGAGACTGATGCGTTGGCCTTTTGGTGGTCTGATGGATGTCAACCAATTAGGTTGCTGCATTTTTCTAAAGTATAACATTTAGTTAGATTAGTGAGTCAGAAAGGTATAAAAGTTAAGCCCTTTGAGGAGAGCGGGGCTGACTGTTTCCTGAGGGCGAAGTGCTGTCAGTTTTCCTTTGGACACGTAAGAACTCTGAAATAATGATGAATGTTTATTCTTTTTCAGGTCAGAAAGCTTAACATAGGCATTTAGGGTTGATGTTTATTTTAATTCATTTATTCTGTGCAATCTTTGAGTGTCAGACCTTTTGAGCCAATAATAAAATTTAATAAATAAAAATGTTTGAGATTAATAAATGAGCTAATAAAGATTTTGAAACTTTGAAACTTTAAAAATAAAAGACTTAAAACGTCAAGCTGGCCTTGATTATTTAGTCGTTACCATTAGCAGATCTCATTGGCCACAGTGGTCTAATTAAATGTTTCTTTGTCTATCCACGAATATAAAAGTTATACTGCAGTTGTAAATATTATACATATAAGTTTATTAGAGTGAATAATTAGGCCACATGATTCAGCTTCACGATATTCTGTCATTAGTGGTATGGGCCTTGGTACTGATTTAGCTTGGTGAGTATTAGGTAGTGATGGTGACGCATGTGTGACGGAATTTCTATAGTGACGCTGGATCAATTCTTCTGGTAGCAGATTCCGGTTGCTATGGTAACATACATGTTACATGTAAATTACATAGGATACATGTCTAAAAAATGTTGGTAAGTTTGTTCACTTGTTGTATGTAGTCGAAAGGATTTTCCCAGCAGTGTGAAAAATTCCTGGTTATTTGCCGGCAAAAGAGTAGTGTGACTAGAAGAGTTACACAGTGCATTTGTTCTGTTTCAAAATTGTGGTATAGAATATATCACGGGTTGTGGGCGTACAACACAAGTTTAGGGACATTAGATTGACTGGTTAAATGTATAGTGAGGATTACCTATGAAATTGTAGCATTAAGCATAGGGACTTGGTGCCCGTTTTAAAACTTTTTGTGAAAAGAGTAGTAGGATTTATCCAAGCTTGAGAGAAGGGTGAGATAGCGTTGTCTATTCTTATTAACGTTTAACGTTTTCTGTGGTTGGTTCAAGTCCTGCCAAGATTTCGTGTGTGTATGATTAGGGTTTTCGTATGAATGATCGTGAATGATCGTATAGAAATAGCGTTGTCTATTTTATGCGGAGAAAGTTCTGAATGTTTGTAAAACTTTCCCTTCATTAGCGAAACAGACAGGTGGTTTGTTTATTTGTGGTTATTAACTAAAATTCATTGGAAAGTATTGTTTAAAATGGCGCTGTGAAAACTTTTTTGTAAGGGAGGGGTGAGTTTACGGAGTGACACGCAGAGAAGCTGCAGCGACAGTGTACGTCATTTCGGTTCGCGCTGTGATTGGGTAACATACGTCACAGCAAGCGTACTGATTGGTTCACGTGACAGTGACGAGCTGACACCAGATTGGTCAGTTCTGAATACTGTATTTCTATTGGTTGAGCAAGGTGGTGACGTGGCTTAACCTGATTGGTTTGTTGGTGTCTTTCGCGCACGGATTGGCTGGAATAGCGGAACACCAAGAGAACATTTCGAAGCTTTCGGAATAAGCGATTTTGATTTAAAAACATGAGTTATTAGAATGATTATGAGAACAAGAAGCCTTCATGGTTTCAGAAAGTGAAGAATTTATTTAAACCTGACAAGAAAATTGAAACACGTGGTGGTAAATTACTTCATAAGTACAAAACACCTGCAGTCTATATGGAAGGTGAATATGGGTACCATACTGTAATTTGGATTGAAAATTGGATGCATTATACACAAAAAGATGGCGTATTAGCATGGCCGGAGAATGGGTCATTTAATATGAAAGTTTTGAGGAACTTGAGAGAAAAGATGATGGATCTTGTGCCGAAGCCTAGACCTACACAATTTGAGGCATTGGTTGAATGGGAGGTTGAAATGATGGAACTTGAACGCGAAAGCAAATGTTCAGCACCTAAATATTCAAAATATCTTATAAATAGAGAAACACATGAGGACAAGGTGAGACGCTGGAGAAAGGCAGACATGTATGATGGTCTGTACCCAGTGAGAATAATGATTACTGAGGATCTAGAACAAAAGAAAGCCCAAAAGAGACTTGATGAGGAATTAGATGATGCAGTTTTAGAAGACATTTATGCTACTAAACGCAAACCGCCACCTTATCAAATGGATTCTCAATCTACTCCGAGAGTTTCTACAGGAACTTCTCCAAGTGCACCTCCTAGAGAAGCTGAGGAAGATTCTCCCAGATTTTTAAAATTACCTGAAAGAGTAGGGTCGATAAACAATTGTAGTACTCCTAGAGAAAGTAGATTTTCTCAACAGGAAAATAATATTCTGATAAATCAGGGAAGAATACATGCTGACATACCAGAGATTTCTAGTTATAATAAAGCGAAGGAAGATTTAATTCAACAATTGACAAAAAGCATGGAAGCAGTGACAGTACCAGTAACTATTGGTCCTGTTGTACCAGTTTTCGATCATGGAGAAAATAGACATTCTGCTTTGACAGTTCCATTGAATACAGAAATTCAAAAAGTGGCCGAAAGATTTTATTCGGAACTTTCAGAAATACATAGAGAAAAATCTATGATGCCAAATTTAACTTTAAATGGAAGTTTGTCAAGTTCTCAAACACCATCTGTTGCAGAATCCGATTCAGGACCGTCAGAGAAAAACTTAATTAAAATAGATTTAACGCATAATGCGTTGACTCCAGAAGCTCCTGATTATAAAAAACTTGATGTTGCGAAATTAAAAGCTGATTTAGAGGAACTAATTATTGGCACAATTGGGACTGACAATTTGAAATCGTATCAGGATGATGAACTTCTTTTTATTTGTAAAAGTATTCAGTGGAAAACGAAAAACAGGTATGAACAACTGGAAGAAATAGCTGCTGAATTAGAAATTGATTTAAGCAAGCAAAAACATTTGCAGAAACACTACAGAGTGGATTTTTCTGAAAAAGATATTGATAATCTCAATGCTGCTGGAAGAATGGCCCATATACGAGAATTAATAGGTTTTCTCAGAAAACTAGGTGAATTAGGTAAATGGAGAATAAAATGGTCTAAGAATAAAGAACAGGATAAAAGGTTGAGGAATGAAGTCGTTTCTGAATTTCCAATGAGGGAAATAGCAGGAGGAGGGTATGTGCATGTTCCTTGGTCCAGACAGGATATTCTGCTGTTTACCAATGATTTTCCTCATTTGAGAGAGAAGCCAGTTGAATGGTATCGGCAAGTAGACAGATTTATAAAAGTGTCAAAAGTTCTGTGGATTGATCTAGATGGATTCTTTGACATTGTTGTCCCATCAGATCTATGGACAGAATGCAAAATTTATGTGGATTGGCCAAAAGAAGAGCCTGCTCGAGACCCAGTCACAGGTGCCCCATCAAAAGATGTTATGGACATTTATAATAAAGTAATTTATTGGCTGAAAGGGAAAATTACCCCGAAAGAAGAGGATTGGGTTAAAATTGACAGAACAAATCAGGAACCAAAAGAATCAGTACATTCATTTTATGAAAGGCTCCTGTTAGTTTTCAAACAGTACAGTGGCTATGAGAAATTAAGTGAAAAGGACATGAGCCACTTTATCTACAGGTTTGTCTATGGCTTGAGACCTGAAATTGGAGAAATGATTAGGAATGGAATTGTGTGTTGGCAAGCACTTTCAGTTGATGACATCCTGAGAAAGGCAAAATATTGCAGTGATGAATTAGATGCAAAGCAGAAAAACCTCAAGGAAAAAGCAATGTGGGCACAGGTGAAGGTAGCGGAGCAACAGCAACAGCAGTTAGCTTCTATGCAGCAGAATCCAGGCAAATTTAAGAATAATTTTAATAATAATAATAAGCCTAAATTTAATGTAAATGTTGAAGAGCTAAAACAAAAGCTCCCATGTTTTAATTGCGGCGAAATTGGACACTGGAAACACGAGTGTAAAAACCCGCCCAGAAATTTTAAAAATACTTCATTGAATCCACAGATGCAGAATGAGTTAAATCAGCAGCAACAGCAACAGCTACAACAGCAGTTAAATGAATTAAGTCAGCAGCGACAGCTACAGCGACAGGTAGCAAATCAGCAGAGCCAGTTTCAGCAAAGCCAAATTCAGCAGAGCCAAATTCCACAAGCATCATTCCCGAATTGTGTAAATGCTCAAAGATTTACACCAGAAACAGGTATCTGTGGTGGTAATCAGGTAAATAATGTGTCAAAGGTAAATTTGTCAAATGCTTCACAACAGTTTTGGCTGAAGAATAAAGAGGAAAGTGATTCATCTGATGATTACTCATGACGGTGCCTGAGAGAGGAAGAAGAGTGTGTGCTTGGACCCACTCTTGAGGTAGATCAATCTGGTCCATTTGTAAATGGTAAAGTGAATGACAAAGATATCACTTTTCTTGTGGACACAGGTGCTACCCGTTCTACTGTTAGATCAGCAGAAATAGAAAACCTTCCTCTCTCTGGTGAGACCATCCAAGTTGTAGGTGTAGCTAATCAGCAAATTAAAACAAGTTTAACAGAACCAGTTAAAGTAGAAATTGGAAATTACAAAGATAAACACAGATTTCTAGTTTGTGACAGCAGTCCTGTGAATCTGTTAGGTCGTGATATATTATGCAAAATGAATTGCAAGATATATTGCTCACCAGATGGCATTGAAATGCAAACATCAGAAGAAGATGAGCTTTACAAATTGACAATGTTGATGGTTGATGAAGAAAAAACATTACTGTTTCCTGTTTTCGATAAAAATGATTTGACAGAGGAGCTCAAAAAGCCAGTTAATCCAGAAATTTGGGATCTGACAGGAAATGACATGGGTCTTATGAAAAATGTAGATCCAGTAAAAATTACAGTAAAGCAAGGAATAGATTTTCCAAATGTTCCGCAATACAAAATGAAAACAGAGACAATTTAAGGTGTCATTCCAGTGATTGAAAAATTCATTAGTCAAGGTGTGTTAAAAGAAATTGAGAGCAGCCCATGTAATTCACCAATCATGGGTATTAAAAAGCCAAATGGAACATACAGGATTGTTCAGGATCTGAGAAAAATTAACCAAATTGTTGTTCCATGTTGCTCAATTGTTCCAAACCCTGCGGTAATTCTTTATCAGATTCCACATGACGCAAAATGGTACACGGTAATTGATTTGTGCAATGCTTTCTTTACAGTCCCATTACATCCTGAGAGCCAACAAATTTTTGCTTTTAGGTTTCAAAATCGTATTTTAGCATGGTGTCGTATCCCACAGGGGTATGCTGCGAGTCCATCTATCTTTAATCAACTGTTAAAGAAATCCCTAGAAGATTTAGTGTTACCTGGAAATTCAACATTGGTTCAGTATATTGATGATTTGCTCGTGGCAGCAAAAACACGAGAAAATTGTGTAACTGACACCATTACTCTTTTAAATCGATTGGTAGATGAGGGACATAAAGTGTCACCTGCAAAATTGCAGTTTTGTAAACAAGAAGTAACGTATCTTGGTCACAGAATTGCAAAAGGAACAAGACAAGTAACAATTGAAAGAATTAAAATGATTCAAGCAATTCAGCCTCCGACAACACAAAGACAGGTCAGGATGTTTCCAGGAATGGTTGGTTACTGTCGACAATGGATTAGTGGATTTTCAGTAATTGCAAAACCATTGCAGAGATTAACAAAAGCTGACATAAAAGATCCAATCAGATTGTCAAAAATTGAACTGGAAGCTTTTGAACAATTAAAGAAAAGCTTATGTGAAGCTCCAGCTCTAGGTATGCCAGATTATGAGAAAGAACTTGAACTTTACTGCAGCGAAAGGGAAGGATGTGCATTGTCTGTTTTGATTCAGAGACATGGAAAACTGAGAAAGCCAATTGCATATTTCTCAGCTGTTTTGGATCCTGTTGCAAAAGCTTTGCCAGGTTGCTTAAAAACAGTGGCTGCAACAAGTGTAAGTCTTGAACAGTGTGAGGGTATCATTATGGGATTTCCTGTAAAAGTATATGTACCTCATTCAGTTGAAATTCTTCTTACCAGAAGCAAAATGCAGCATTTAACAAGTAACAGATTGACAAAATATGAGAAAACAATTCTGGGATCAGATAATGTTTCAATTGCAAGATGTTTGAACCTTAATCCTTCAACATTATTGCCATAATGGAGTTATTACTGAGGTAAGTAATGAATTTGATATTGATCATGAATGTTTGGATGTTGTTGACTATTGCACCAAATCTCGACAGGACATAAAAGATGTCCCTTTGCCAGAATCTGATCTGGTCTATTTTGTAGATGGTTCTTGTTTAAGAACAGATGAAGGAATTCTGAGAGCAGCGTACTCATTATGTACAGTTTCAGATGCTGTTGAGGGTTCTCCTCTTGATGGAATTAGATCAGCCCAAATAGCTGAATTAATAGGTTTAATTCGAGCTTGTGAAAGAGCAGCTGGTAAAAAGGTAACCATAGTGACTGATAGTCAGTATGGTTATGGCGTAGTTCATGACTATGGTCAACTCTGGTCTCAAAGGAGTTATTTGACCTCTGCGGGAACGCCGATCAGAAATGCAAAATTGATCAAGAGATTGATCGATGGCATTCAATTACCAGAACAAATTGCTGTCGTGAAATGCGCAGCTCATAAAAAAGGAGAGGATTACATCACTAAAGGCAACGCATATGCAGATGAAATTGCGAGATACTGCGCAAAGAATAATTTTTCAATCAATCAGGAAAAAGACAAAAGTCACACATTGAATTCTCTCATGCTAATTTCTGTAGTTGAAACATGGCAGGAGGTGAAAGAATTACAAGATGAGGCAGATGAGGAAGAGAAAAACACATGGTTAAAGAAAGAATGCAGACAGCGAGAGGAAGATGGAGTTTGGGTTTACAAAGATGGAAGGCCTGTAATGCCAAACTGCATGATTGCTGACATGGCACAGATGTACCATGGTCCAGGACATTTAGGAAGAGATTTAATGATCAGATTATTCAGAGAAACATGGTTCAGTCCAAAATTTAGAATCATTGCAGAGTCACTTTGCCAAAGATGTTTGACCTGCCAACAGATGAATCCGAATAGGAAAACTGTTGTAAGCATGGGAACCATAGGACGGGAGGGTGGTCCTTTTACCAGATTGCAGATGGATTTCATTGAAATGCCAATGCACAACAGGCTGAAGTATGTGCTGGTGTTTGTCTGTCTATTTTCAAGATGGGTGGAAGCTTTTCCAACTCGTCATAGTGACTCAGTCACTGTGGCAAAATTGCTTTTGAGGGAGGTCATACCTAGGTAGGGATTTCCAGTGACCATTGAAAGTGATTGCGGAACCCATTTTGAAAACAGATTGATGAAGTTGATTTGTGAGGCTTTAAACATTGAGCAAAAGCTGCATTGTGGGTATACACCCGTTACAACGCATCTTTTACTCCGCACTACCATTACAACGCGACTTTTACTCCGCATACCATTACAACGCATTGCGCTGGGGGGCGCTCTAGGATAGGGAATAAGTATAATTTACTATCCAACACCTTCCCTAGGGTCCACGGGGACTGGAGTTAGAATAGTAAATTATACTTACCACTATCCAGCACCTCAAAGCGCTATGCGTTGTAATGGTATGCGTTGTAAAAGTCGCGTTGTAACGGTATGCGGAGTAAAAGTATGCGGAGTAACGTCATACATCCGCATTGTGTATACAGACCAGAAGCATCAGGAGTTGTTGAACAGATTAATGGAACAAATGTGCTTAGCTACAGGAGTAAAGTGGACAGATGCTCTTCCACTTGTTCTGATGTCACTGAGAAGCACTCCATAGAAAAAGACAGGCCTTAGCCCCCATGACATTGTAATGGGTAGAGTAATGAGGCAAGCATTTGTTCCAGTATGAGTTGAGTATTAATGATAGTGCAATAATTGAATACTGTCAGAATTTGTCTGATGTAGTCAATTCTGTGTTTCATCAGGTGGGAACAGATGTAATTAAAAAGGAGAAAGAACAAGCTCATGATTTGTTGCCCCGAGACTGGGTGAGGACTAAAGTTTATCGAAGAAGAAATTGTTTAGTACCAAGGTGGCAAAAAGCAAGACAAATCATTTGGATTTCAACTGACACTTTCTTCTCTTCCAGCAGTTGTACTTTCTCGAAGTCCTCCATTGGGTTCAACAGTGGTTTCCGAAGCCACTTCAAACCTATGCCTGGGATAGGTAACTTGAGTACTTAGGTATCCATGGGTGGGGTGGCACTCCAACCTTCTGTCTTCTATGGGGTTTCCTTGTTGTCTACTGGGAAGGGTCCTTAATCTTTAAAATTCCAACCACAACTTACACATAGACTTGTACGGAGCATGCAATCGTGTTCACACACTGCACACACACTCCTTGGGGTCCCTATCTACTTACCTTGGGTGGTTCCTTGGGTCCCAGTAATTCTACGTCCTCTCGACATTGTCCTGACTCGAGTTGTGGTTCTTATACCACTTTCTTAGTATATAGTTTGGTCCTCCCCGGGACCCACTGTGTTTTACTGCAGTAGCGGCTCCTGGAGGGAGTGCTGTGGGGGGGTGAGGCGATGTGGGGGAGGGACAGGTTGGGGGATAGTAAACGCCGGCATATGGCTGATCGGAGATAGGTAACGAAATAAATCAAGAAAACAAATTAAATTGCGCGCACTGCAACGCATTTGGTGTTGCAACACACGCAATTTAATTTGTTTAATTTCTTTACCTAACTCCGATTGGCCGTATGCTGGAGTTTACTACCCCAACCCTGCCCCTCACCTCACCACCTTGCAGCACTCGCTCCAGAGGCCGCTACTGATTTACTATCATTTCTTTGCTGAAGTATTTTGTGCTTTGTGTCTATCTCAGTGTGGGAGATACTGTAACATACTAGATAGTCTGATATAATAAATACATATTTTTTATAACTATTGTTTGGTTAATCTATACTATAAGGTTACATTCTGGTAAAACAAGCTGCTTTACACTCCTTCAAGACTGAGCCTGAAGGCTGCTCTTCACAGCTACCACTTGGATAGCTTTCTAAGGTTGTCTGAGACCTCTAGGGTTGTCTGGACTGGTGAAAGGTGCCCACTTTAATTAATGGACATCATATACCAGGCCAGCTTTTCACAGGTTGTGTTCTAGCACTGCGTGTATTCCTAAGTATTGGAAGCTAAGTCTGCATATTGTTAGTTGAGAATGCCAGTCCGCCACCTGCTTGTCTCCGGTCAGAGGCACCAGGATCAACTTAGGCCAGTTAATGTACAACCCAGATGCCTCTCCATAAAGGGTGATCATCTGGAGTAATCGCAAGCCCATGAGGGATAGTTAGGAGATAAAGAGAAGGACATCGTCCACATATAGGTTGATATGGACTTATGCCACCACTCCCCAATTAAATCCACACACCTGTGCATCACAGTGAATCCAGGCTGCCAAGTTTTTTATGGCCAAAGCAAAGAGGAAAGGGGATATGGCACGGCTCTGATGGTTGCCTCTGCCTATTGCAAAGGGTGCAGAGAGGGTGCCATTGACAAGGACCTGTGTCCAAGCGCTGGAGTACAGCACAAAAACAACCGTAATTTAGGACCCAGACCTACCTTTTCCAGAACTTCCCCAAGAATGCCCAGTCGACAGAGTCAAATACCTTCTTGAAATCCTGAAGAAGGAGAGCATTTTGGACCCTAAGCATGGAGGGGCAGGTCAGGGCTATTTAGATTCTACTAATGCAGTGCCTGGTGCTCCTGTTGGGCTCCTGTTGGGCATAAATTCACATTTGGCTGGGTGGATAGTTTCTGAGTAATTATCTGGCTAAAACTTTGGCATTTATTTGAATTTTGTTGTTAATGAGGGAGATTAGTCACTAGGATATGCATTGATCCGGGGCAGACCTGGGGCAGACCTGGTTTCGGCAGTACCACCATGGTGGTTAAGTTGAGCTCTAGAGGGGAGCATGATTTATTGATCCACTTCCGATTACTGAAACAAATTTAGAAGGCTGTCACTTATTCTAACTCTTGGCATCAGGATGTTGGTCACCAGGGAAGATGAGGCATTCATTGGTGGCCGTTTGCATGCTGCATAATGACTGCAGGAGTATGTCGCAAATGCATCAGCAATTGCCCTGGCTTGATCCCCACCAGGATGTCCTCTGTCACAATTGAAAGGGCAGCCCTGGAAGAGACCTGCCTTGTTACTTACCAATATAGAAGCTTGCCTGATTTGTCAACCCATTCATACGCCCTCCTCATCAACGCCATCCAATGTTGAAGGGATGCTGTCTCTAGTGCAACTAAACAACCAGAAAGCCAATACTGAGACCTCTATTTCACTAAAGTTTCCTGCGCGCAAAGAATTAAACTAAGTGCGGGACAGTGACACAGTTCACAGATTAAATCTCATTTATTTATGAATACATTTTTGAAAAGAATTAGTTGGTTCAAAGTTTACCAAAGATTCAACACAATTTAGAACACAAACAATACAGGGAACATTATTCATAAAAATGACATTTTCTTAAAACAAACATTAATAGCACAACAGTTAGTGAAAAAACATACTATCATACCAAGTTGGTCAACATTTACAATCATAACTCACTCTCTCATACACAACACACACTCAGGACTATATATACAATTATAATGTCACAAACGAATTATTTGAATGCAAATGAATGGGGGAAGGGAGCACCATAGACAAAAGCTCTAGAAAAGCTAATCAGCTTATTTTTATAAATTCCAAAAAGAATTGTTTAAATTTGACAGTCTTATGGTGTTGTAGAATGGTCTACGCGTTTCGAACCCTTAATAATTTCATGGGGTTCTCATCAGGACCTCATAGCTGGAAAAGAGAAAAAATGAGGACTAAATCAGAATTGGGAAGGATTATGTAGGGTGGTTTTATTTCTAGCTGCCTGGACTGGCCTTCGCTTCCTACCTATAGGTCAGCCTTGGCTTTCTGGTTGTTTAGTTGTATTGATGAGGCTTGGCCTTACTGTGGGAAGCCCACTGTGATATTGCTTATGTATATTTGTGATTGTACCTTTAATGTGCTGGAACCTCTCATGCTTGTATTCTGGAATACATGAGAGTTCCAGCAGTCAGTTGACGATCCTTCCCTGTGGCTGAGGTTTAATTAAAGTATCTTCTTAGCTCAACATATATGCTCCTGCGCATTTATTCTTATGTGAAGACACCACATTATTTTGGCGACGATCGGGTGAACCCAGGACTTCACCTCAACACAGGAAGAGAAGAAAAACGACTCGTCTACTCCTCCAGCGGCAGAAAAGACTGAGCAAGGAAGCAGTGTCTTCCCAGCGGCTGTATAAACATAAGGAAACGTACGGTGAGGAGTAAGGTGGGCGGATTGGAAAGAAATAAAAATATAAACTTAAAATATGTGAGCAGGAAACATCAAGTGAAATAACGTGTGCTTCTCGCGCTCTGTCTCGAGAAGAGACGTGACATTTCATCTCTCGCGCTGAGGCTTGGCGTGCGCACACTTCTGATTGGTAAAGACGCGTGACCTTCTGACAAGTGAGCGCGTGTAAAGTGAACGCGTTCTCTGCGCAAGCCTGACATTGAACATTCTTTAAGTAACAATCAGCTGGAATAGAAATGCGCTGAGAGTAAAAGAACGCTTTGAAGACAATCAGATGGAATAGAAATGCGCTGAGAGTAAAAGAACGTTTTGAACATTCCAATTTTCATCATAAACGAAAATAAAGAAGAAATTACATCACAACAAAACAAAGGGAATAATACCTTCTACTCTACAGAATTGGATAAAATTACAATCTTTATCTAATTTAAAAAAAAAAGAAGGAAAAGATTTATTCTTTGTAATAAACAAGGAAAAGAGTTAAAAGAGAATTTATTGTGCAAAATTTTATTTTTATTATTAAAGGAAGAGGAATAAAATATTTTAAAGGAAGAAAAAATAAAATAAAAAAATAAATAAAACAAAATGCAGAATGTAACCCAGCCTGCTTTCTTTTTGAATACTCCAGGAGAACCAAACATAAAATGGAAAAAATGGAAAAAGATTTTTGCCAACTATGCGAGGGTATGCGGAACTAATTTGAGTGCCGAAAGGAAGCTTGCTCTTCTTCTTCATTGTTTAGGAGGGGAAGGACAGGATGTGTTAGAACATCTTCCTGATTTATATCCTGGAGAGCAACGTAATCTAAATGAATATGAAATTGCAATTGCTCAACTAGACAAACATTATCTCCCGAGAGTCAGTACTATTATGGAGCGTTATCATTTTGGCTTAAGAGAACAGAAAAGAGATGAGACTGTGGAAGAATATGTGTCATCACTAAGAAAGTTAGCGTCCTCTTGTAACTTTGGATTGACTCTTGATGAAAGGATTAGAGATCAATTCGTACTTAGGTGTGCACATGATGAAATAAGAAAGGAACTTTGGCTAAAAGACGAACCACCACTTGAAGAGCTTTTGGCTATAGCAAAACAGGTCGAACATATGACGAAGTGTGTTGGAGAATTAAAAAAAGAAAAAGAGAAAGGATCCTTAGTTGAAAAGAAAGATGAAACAAAAATTGAAGAAGTTGTTTGTCAAGTGAAGAAGCATGAGAAAAATGAAACACAAAGTGATTCAGGAAAAGAAAATTTGGGGTCAAATTCAATGACTCAAAACAATTTTATGGGGCGGAGTAATAAATTTACATGTTTTAGATGTGGACAAATGGGTCATTTAGCCAACTCTCCAATTTGTCCAGCTTTAAGAATTTCATGTAATGTTTGTGGTAAGAAAGGTCATTATGGAAAGTATTGTAGAACAAAAGTATTTAGACCGGAAATGACAAGGAAACGTTGGAGTCAGTCACAACCACAAGTTAGAACTATTACCTTTGAAATAAAAAGTGATGTGTCTGATCATCCAAAACATGATGTAAAAGTAGGAAATGTGATGATTAACTTCAAATTTGATTCATGTTCTCGCATTACTTTAATTGATGAAGAGCTATTTGACAAACACTTTGCAGGAAAAGTAAGGATGATGAAATCAGATGTAAGACCTCTTGGGTATTCAGATAAACCGATTAAAATGGTTGGTTGTTTTATGGCTGAAATAGAACTAGGGAGCAGGATAATTGTGGGCAAAATCTATGTTGCAAAGAAAGGGGATACACTATTAGGTTGGGTACATCAGGGTCAACTTGGAGTAACTTTGAATCCAAATGCTAATCCCCAAGTACAGATCCAACAAATAGACACTGTGGACATGAATGAAATAAGAAATAAGTTGTGTGAAGATTTAGCTAACAAGTTTCCTAAGGTATTCAGAGAAGGTTTGGGCTGCTTGAAAGGTTATAAACATCACATCAGATTAAGAGAGTGTGCAACACCCATAGTAGCAAAAGTGAGAAGGATACCTTTGATGGAACAAGAGAAAGTGAAGGAAGAGATAGATAAGTTGTTGAAAAATGATGTGATTGAACAGGTAGAAGCTACCGAATGGTTGGCCCCTGTAGTTATAGTTAAGAAACCAACTGGAGAAATAAGACTCTGCGTTGATCTCCGAGCATTAAATAAGGAAGTGGTTGTTGACAGGTTTCCCCTTCCAAATATTGATGAGATGGTGAGCACGTTGGAAGGAGCTAGGTTTTTCACCACATTAGATCTTGCTTCAGCCTATCATCAGGTTGTATTAGATGATCATTCCCAGGATTTGACAGCATTTATCACCCCTATGGGCACCTACAGATATAAGAGAATGCCGTTCGGTCTTATGTATGCAGCTTCAGTGTTCCAAAGAATAATGGCAAGGATTTTAAGAGGGTTACCTGGTGTGAGATGCTATCAGGATGATTTACTTATTTATGGAAATAGTATGAATGAAAATTATAATCGTGTGTGTGCTGTACTCAAACGTTTGGAGGATGCAGGTATGACACTTAAGAAAAATAAGTGCAAATTTGGTGTGAAGGAAGTGAATTACTTGGGCCATAGAATAACTGATCACAGTATTTTCCCAAAGAAGGAATTGGTGGACACCATCAACAAGGTAAAAGAGCCTGAGAATAAGGATGAATTAATTTCCTTTCTTGGCATGATGGAGTTTTATGGTAAATTTATTTGTAATTTTGCGGACAAAACCCAGTCTTTGAGAAAGTTAACATCAAGGAACGTAGAGTATGTCTGGTCAGATGAATGTAAAAGAGAGTTTGATGGTATAAAATCTGAATTGAATAAGGCTCCCTCTCTTCAAGCATTCGTGCCAGGGTTACCTACCATATTGTTCACTGATGCAAGTGAAAAAGGTCTTGGTGCTGTCTTGGTACAAAAAAGGAATGGAAACGATTATTTAATTTGTTGTTCTTCAAGGTGTCTAAGAGGTTCAGAATTGAACTATTCTGTTATAGAGAAAGAGTCTCTTGCAATCTATTGGGCTCTGAGAAAATTGAAGAATCTAATTTGGGGGACAAAACTACTTGTTCTCTCAGATCATAAGCCTTTGAAGGAAGTTTTTGATAAGAAGGGATTGGATGCGATTTCCTCAAGAATTAGGAAATGGATTGTTTCTTTACAAGAGTTTGACTTCTCTGTTGATTATATTCCAGGAATGTCAAATAAATCTGCTGATTGTCTCTCGAGAATGGTAGGAAAAGAAAACTTTGATGAAGAAGATGTTTGTGGTTTTTCTGATGATTCTATAAATGTATGTGAGATAACAGAAGGAGCGATTGAAGAGAAAGAATGGAGAGATGAACTTGAGAAGGATGAAGAAATAAAAAGGGCGATGCTTTCTTTGAGTAATAACTCACGATTAGAGAAACCCTGGACATTAGTTTCTGATGAACTTTCTATAAATTCTGGATTTTTAACTCGGGGTACAAAAATGGTACCACCTCTGGGTATTAGGAAGAAACTTTTGTCCCATGCTCACTCTGGACATCTTGGTATTGTTAAGACTAAAGAAATCTTACGCATGCCATTTTGGTGGCCAGGGATGGATCTGGAAATTGAAAGACTTGTGAGAGATTGTCCAGAGTGCTGTGCTAGTGATAAGATACTTAAGACAAAACAGATGCCCATGGTTAAGAGATATCTACCAAGTCATCCTTGGGATGAATTAGCAATAGATATAGTTGGTCCCCTGTCTGGTGTAACTGATACACCTTATCTTTTGGTTCTAATGGATTTGTACTCTAGGTGGATTGAGGTGAGTGCTGTGAGAGATATTACTTCACAGGAAGTGATTAAGTTCCTTGATAATATTTTTAGGAAAGAGAGCTTTCCTAATAGTCTCCTTTCTGATAATGGGCCACAATTTTGCTCAAGAATTTTTGAAGAATTCATGAAGAAATCTGGTATTTCACATAAAAAGTGTTCATTATATCATCCAGAAACTAACGGTGCAGTAGAGAGAGTTAACAAAACATTGAAGGAGGCTATACAGTTAGCAAGATCATCTGGTCTAAATTGGAAATCTGTCCTTCAGGAAAGAATAAGTGCCTATCGTTTTGCTCCCCATTCGACTACTGGAAGATCCCCGTTTGTTTTGTTTAAAGGGAGGGCTCCCAACACTTGGTTGTGTCCTGGTTGGATGAATCTCAACAAGGGCTTGATTGATAATGGGGTTGGTGAGTGGCGTAAGAAGGAAGAAAGGAAACAGGATGAAAGGACATCTTATTTTGATAAAAGAAATTGTGTGACTGTACAAAAGATCTTGGTTGGTGATCTTGTTCGTATCAAAGCTCCAATTGGTTGCAGATCCTGGTCGAAGTACACTGATGTGAGAGCTGTAGTGAAAGTATTCAAGAATGCTATCAAAACAGAAGATGGAAGAATTTGGAATAGGAGTAGAGTGGTTGTGGTTAAGTCAAGAATTCCTGTGCGTGATTTCTCATATGGAAGACAAGGCTTTCATCTTTCAACATCTAATTTTGCTGACGGTTTAAATTTGTCTTCTTCTTCTTCTAGATGTCAAAGAGTACGTAGACTCCCCTCTTATTTAAGAGATTATTCATTATAGATATGTTCTCTTCATTTTCATGTATTTGAAACTTTATCCCTGTTGTAACTTGTTGTTTTTACTTTTCTTTAGGAGGGAGATGTGTGATATTGCTTATGTATATTTGTGCTTGTACCTTTAATGTGCTGGAACCTCTCATGTTTGTATTCTGGAATACATGAGAGTTCCAGCAGTCAGTTGACGATCTTCCCCTGTGGCTGAGGTTTAATTAAAGTATCTTCTTAGCTCAAAATATATGCTCCTGCGCATTTATTCTTATGTGAAGACACCACACCCACACCCAGTGTTGTTTTATCACTCGTCTCTAGTGCAAGGCGGTGGTGCTCCAGATTAGTCATGTAGGCATAGCCGATATATTCTAGGATTAACATATTAGGTTCTAGGTTAGGCATTTGTTGGTGTTTGGCACATTCTTTCCCCTTCAGATAGGATCGCATCACTCCTCAAAGGGAAACTTAGCCTAAAGCCCACAACACACCTAAGGATTCCACTGTGCCTTGGTTCAGCTCATAATAAGTGCCAATTTCTTGGGCAAGAAACTCCCTTACCGCTTCCTGCATTAGGCCACCACATCAGATGGGGTCCTCCCTCCATCTGCCCAAGTCAATAGTCAATGGGGAGTGATAGGAGATGCCACAGGTCAGTACGTAGAAGCCTGTTGTGTATTGGAAGTCAGATGAGGGGAGCAGGATCAGGTTGATGTGGTCTAGTGATATCTGTGCTGCAGATAGGTGGGTGTATGCCTGGACATTAGGATTCCATGCACACCAGGCATTGCAAATGCCTAGACCCTCGTCCCAGTTTCATAGCCCTCCCCCCACTCTGCCCTCGGGGCTCCAGGGCCTGTAGTCAGGTGTGGAGGTCATAATGTCATTGAAATTGCCTCCAATAAAGGTAAACACCGTGGGACAGGCAGTGAACAGTTGCCCGTAGGTCGTCCATGGGACAACTAATCAAAGTGGGTGTGACATAAACAATGATAATGTACACGGCCTTCAAGGGTGCCCTAGACTGAAATGTATGGCCCCATAGAGTTCCAACTCACTTGGGAGATGACCAATGGAAAGCTCTTGATGCTTGACGAAACGGAGTACTACCCCTGTTTAATACAGTCAAATGAGTCTTTCCATGTCATTAATGTAAATGAGCCCAGAGGGAGAATAAAGTCAAGAACAGCCGGTGTGACCCAGGCAAAGGATCAAAGCAAACAGAAGGAGGCGATGGACGGAGCACTGAAACTTTTCAGACACTCATCCCCAGTCACAGATTTGGGTTGGATCCATCATCATTCTTTAGCTCACTTCGCCACCCCAGTTCAGACCCAGCCATATGCAAATCATTCTTTTTTTTTTTTTTAATTTCTTTTTATTGTTGCATCATGCGGATCATCAGTACAAGCATCATGGTATCACGGGGGAGCGTCAACATTCTGCTCCACCCGACTTTTCACAACTTTTCTGAATATACAGGTACATAGCAGTCATCACGACAGAATCAATTGTGTTTTTCCTTTTCACCCTGAACTCCCCCCCCAACATCCAAGAAAACACCCCAAGGCAACTGAGAGACCTCTATCAGAGACCCCCCTTCCCGTCCTCTACCCCCCCCCAAGCAGCCCGTCCCCTTTCCCTCCACCCTACCACCCGACTCCCGTGCCCTCCTCACTCCTCAAAGTATGTGTTATGAGCATGTGACGTCTCATCGCCCAAGTCCTCCCAGATTCAACAGGTCCAAACCAACCACTCATGGGACCATCCCAACGATCAATTTCGCCCCCGCACTCTCCCTCCACGTTTTACCCCCCTACTCTAGTCCATGATAGTGTCGCCACTTGGCCCAAATTTTACGGAATTTTCGCGGGCACCCTCTTGCTTTATACGTAACCCTTTCAGCCGCCATGTACATGTCCAGGCCTCGCCTCCAGTCATCCAGATTGGGCCTTCCTGGCGCCCCCCACAGTCTCGCTATATCTCTTTTGGCTACTACCAACGCCAGCAACAGAAAGATGAGTGAGTACCGTGTGACATCCACCTCAGTCGACATGCCCAGAAGCGCCAGCTTGGGGTCCCTGGGAATGTCCACCTCCAGTATCGCGCACAATTCAGTGAAGACCTCATTCCAATATTCCTGGATCACAGAACAACCCCAAATAATGTGGAAAAAATCGCCCATTGGATGCTGGCACCGTAAACAGGAGGAGTTTGCAGCCCTCCCCATCCGGGAGAGTCTTACCCTGTCAAAGTAGGCCCGATGTAGAACCTTGAACTGGATGAGGCGAAGCCTCGACTTTATGGCCACTTCTCGAGGGTGCATGAGGATGAGTTCCCAATCCAGGTTTTCTAGTGTGCCTACATCACTCTCCCATCTCTCCCTCAGAGCCTGTAAATCACCCAACATGTTGTTTGTCAGTGTTTTGTATGTCATGGACACCGCCCCTCTATGTATTTGTTCCTGGAGCAGGCGCCCCTCGAGTGGTGCATATTGGGGAATGTCTGCAAGAGAAATGTTTTGTGCCCCCCACGCATGTCGTAATTGCAGGTATTTGAAGTATTGGGTGTTCTGGAGGCCAAAGTCCTGTTGTAGTGCCTGAAATGTCTTAAGCTCCCCCCTCGCTATGACATCCCCGATTGTGGAAATGCCAATGTCGTCCCACCTTTTAAATCCCCTCAAACTGTGCAGCTCAGCCAGCCAGCTACACAGCCACAGGGGGGTTTGACGGGTGGGTCTTTCCTGCCATCCCATTTTAACCGTCGCTCTACGCCACACGGTTAGGGTAATCCTAGTCACCGGGAGAAGCTTACGTCCTCCCTTCCCCCCGTAGAGGAAGTGGAGCACCGTCTTAGTTCCCCATTTGGATTTTTCTAGTGCATAGGTTGGGTGATCTGCAGGGGCATGTATCCACTCATTAATGGGGGCAAGATGTTCAGCCCAATAGTAAGCCTCCAAGTTAGGTAGCGAGATTCCCCCACTGTACTGGTGGCGCTGCAGGGTCGTGAGTGCCACTCGGGGTTGTTTCCCCAGCCACAAGAAGGAGCGGAGGTCAGCATGGATTTTCCGTATAGTGAGAGTTGGTAGAGGGTAATACTCGTTTTGGAGGGCATACAAAAACTTCGGCAAGAGGATCATTTTATACAGGGCAGCCCTGCCCAGGATGGTGAGTGGAAGCTGTCTCCACCTGTCCATCTCCGTCTTCGCTGCCACCAGAACTCTATCGATGTTATCTGTATAGGATCGACGCTTATCCCGGGTGATAAAGACCCCCAAATACCGGAAGCTTTCTGTGGTGTGTATGAGGAGCTCAGGCAGGCACTCCCCCCTAGGGGCCCCTTGCGGGTCATAAAGGACCGACTTATGCCAGTTTATGGTATGTCCAGCCACTGCCCCAAAGTCCCCCAACTCCTTAAACAGTGCCGTGATAGTCCTAGCCGGGTCTGTGACATATAACAGAACGTCGTCGGCGTAAAGGGAAATCTTCTCCTGGTCCGCGTCCGACTCCCCCCAGTGAAACCCCATCACATCCCGGTTATGCCGAATACGGATCGCAAGGATCTCAATCGTGAGGGTGAAAAGGAGCGGGGAGAGCGGGCACCCCTGTCGTGTCCCCCGCTCTATCGCAAACTCCCGGGAGAGTCTCCCATTGACCCGCACCCTCGCTCTGGGGTTCGAGTATAGCAGTTTCACCCAGCCTAGAAACTTGGGCCCTATCCCAAAACGTTCAAGGGTGCCCAACAGGAAGGGCCAATGCACCGCATCAAACGCCTTCTCTGCGTCCAAGGAGAGGAACCAGTGGGGTTCATCCCTGTCACAGACTTCCTGGAGCCAGTTGTGGGTGCGCCGTAGGTTAAGTTTGGTGGCCCTGTCCGGGAGAAACCCAGATTGGTCTGGGTGCACTAGGTCTGTAATGACCTGTCACAGGCGTCGCGCCAAAATGGTGGCTAGCAGTTTGGTCTCGATATTCAGAAGAGAAATCGGGCGGTAGGAGGAGCAATCCTCCCTGGGTTTACCCTCCTTGTAAATCGGGACTATGGTGGCAAAGGTCAGGTCTGGCGGGAGGCGCCCGGCGCCAAGCGCCTCGACAAACAATCCCTTCAAGTGGCGGGAGAGAAGGTCCCCCGTCCGTTTGAAAAACTCCGCCGGGAAACCGTTCGGGCCCGGCGCCTTCCCGGGCTTCAATAGTGCTAACCCCTCCGTGATTTCGTCTAGGGACAGGTCGGCTTCCAGAGCCTCGTTATCCTCGGGGGTCAACTGTGGGATCTCCATGCCACCCAGGAACGCCTGCACCACCTCCGCGTCTCCGAGGTCCCTAACCCTGTAAAAGTCTTCGTAATAGGTCGCAAAGGCCTCCGCTATTGAGTCGTCCGTGGACGCCCGCTCGCCCCCGGGGAGTCCGACCCTGTCCACCCACCTGGCCGCTCTCTCCCGCCTGCTCAGCCAAGCCATGAGTTTCCCAGATTTGTCGCCCACATCGTAGAGGCGGTGGAGGGTGGCCAGTGCCTGCGTGCGTGCCTCATCCGTGGTTAATTCCCTGTAAAGCTTTTGAGTATCCAACAGTTTCCTAAGATCCACCTCCCTCTTCGTTCTGTGGTATTCGGCCTCTAAAGTCAGTATGTTCGCCTCTTCAGTTGCTATATCTTCAGTACGTTTCCTCCTAGCCTCCCCCACCCTGGATTGGAATCTATCCCGCAGGACCGTTTTCATGGCCTCCCACAGCGTAGCCCTGGACTGCACCGAACTCTCATTCTCCGCCATATATACTCTAATGTCTGCTCTAATACCACTCTGAATTTCAGGAGTCTGTATGTCCCATGACGACATATGCCAGTGTGGTCGTCCTCTCCTCCTACCCCGTCCTATGTGTGCGAACAGTGGGGAGTGATCTGAGATACCCCTCGCCCTGTACTCGGCCTGGTCCTCTAATGATAGTTCCTGCCTTGAGGTGAAGATATAATCTAATCTTGAGAAGACTTTGTGAGCCCCTGAGAAAAAAGAATATGCGTCCTGCGTGGGGTGAAGCCACCTCCAAACATCAGTGAGGCCAAGTGTGTCCATCTGACGCGCAAGCGCCGTGTCTGCCGTTACTGTGTGGGAGTTGCCAGACCTATCTCGTGCCATACACATCACATCATTGAAATCCCCCCCCATGATTTGCACCGTGTCAGCCGTGTCTAGTAATATGTTAGTGACCTCCTGCATCGTGCGTGCCTGGAGTTTTGGTGGGGCATAAACCGACAGCAGCGTATATCTGCGTCTCCTCCAGGTCCCCTGCACCCCGGCAAATGTTCCCTGTGGATCTAACTACGTGCGCGTTACCGTGAAGGGGGTCATTTTTCTAATGAGTATGGCCGTGCCCCGTGAGTCCATGGTGTACCCCACATGTGCTAGAACTATGTATTGTCCTCGTGCCAGGAAAGCGCACCGGTTCCCCCTTAGATGTGTTTCCTGAAGGAAGATAATGTCTGGCGCAGCGCGTTTAATGTAAGCCGTAACCAGGCCCCTCTTGATTTTGGAGCCCAGGCCGTTCACGTTCCACGTGAGCGCCTTCACCCCGGCGCCATCTCTGGTCGGTTCAGCTAGTGTACCTGCCATTGTGTTGCTTGATGACCATCAAAGGCCGGACCACGGGGCCCGGATGGTAGTAAGGGTAACCCCCCCCCCGACTCCGCTGCTCGGTGTAGTGCCGTCCCCCCCCCCTTCAACAATCCAACACCCCAACATGAGGCAATAACAATCCCAACGAACCCCCCCCACCCCCACCCCACCTCCCTCCCCTTCCAGCTGTGCCCCAACATGGGACCAAACCATCAATGGGAGCAGGTCAGTCGCCCTCCCGCACATCCCTCCCCAACTCAAACAACAGTCAGAGCGAACTCTGGGGAAGAAAGAGTAAAGTACGTGAGGGGGATCGTGCCAACTTGCGTGCTCCTATTGCACCGAGTTGCCATCTCCATCGAGTCTCACAGCAACAATGTTCATGAGTGGGAGTCCTGCGTGTCCGTAGACGGACCTTGCCCCGACAGTTCCAGTTCCATGTGTCTGATCTCCTTAACCAACGGATGCAAAGATTCTTGTAAAAGTTCCAAGTCCTCAGCTCCAGACGAAGGGCCCTCCGAATCCTCCATGTCGTCCCCCTCCGATCTAGCTCCCCTCCGGGGTGCGCTAGCTCTCGCACCTGTCGCCGGGTCGGGGGACTCCGACCCGCCAATCCTCCTGTTCGCCGATCCCCTGGTTCTATATGGGGTCGCCGTGGTCCTGTTTTGGGTTCTCCGAGAGCGTTGTCTCTGGGGCCTGGGCAATTCCCATCGTGGCTTGTTGCGGACGGTTTTGTCCATTGCCTCTCTGCTGGCCACGTCCCTGCTGTTCAGGATGGGGCGCTCTGCCAGCCATTGCCATGCTTCCTCCGGATGAGTGAAAAAGAGCGCCTTGTCCTTATAAATCACTTTCAGCTTGGCGGGGAACAGGAGCATATATCTAATTTGGAGGGATCTCAACTTTGCTTTGACAGAGTCGTATGAGCGGCGTTGCTTCGATACTTCTTGGCTATAGTTCGGGAAGATCATGATCGTCGCGTTTTCCAGGCGGATCTCTCCCAGAACTCTGGCTTCTCATAGGATCAGGTCTCTGTCAGCGAAGTTCAAAAAACGGGCGATGACTGGCCGGGGTCGAGCTCCCTCCGGGGGTTTGGCTAGGAGCGCCCTGTGCGCCCGCTCGATAATGAAGCAGGGAGAAAATGGCGCCGTAGGGAAGGTGGTCTTGAGCCAGTTCATCAGGAAGGCCGCCATGTCTTTGCCCTCAATCCCTTCTCTGAACCCCACAAAACGGAGGTTGTTGCGCCTGGACCTGTTTTCCGCATCGTCCACCTTCCATTGAAGGTTACGGTGTGAAGCCTGGAGTTCCGCCACGTCTCTCCTAAGTGCAGTGATCGCTTCACCGTCCTCCTTCAGCCTATCCTCCGCGTTCGTCACCCTTTCAGTCAGGTTTCGGAAGTCTTGGCGGAGCAGCGTCACCTCCGTACCAACCTCGCCGATCTTTGTTTCCAGCGCCGAGCGCGACGCTTGTATGTCTGTCCTGGACGCCTGGATGGCCTCCAGCAGCACGGCCATGTCGGGGCGGGAGCCCGGTGTTTCGACCACTGCCCTCGGGGCTGCAAAGTTGTCCAGGGGTCCCTGCTTCGGAGCCCTGGAGGCCATCTCCTTCTTCCCCATGATCCCCACGTGGGCGGGGGGAACAGTGAGGCCCGATCTGTGGGTTCCGAGGGGGGACGGGCAGAGAATGGGCGTCAAGAGGCACACTCCGTCCTCAGCCTCCGCTGTCCGCGAGTGCTTCACGCCGGCTGGGTGTAGATCGCTGTGGAGATCTGATCGGGACGGTCTGGACGTGTCCCGATGCCGTGCAGCTCCCTCGATGCGTCTCTCTCGCCCGTCTCCTAGCTCTCCTCTGTGTTCCGGCAGGGCAGCACCTTGTTGCATCGCTCACTGCCCGCCGCCATCTTGGGCCAACGGCTCTCCCGGCAAAGTGTCCAGCGCGGGTCCGGAGTGTCCTCCCGGTCCAGCGTTCCAGGTACGGACCAGTCAGAGGGTGGCACTGCCCGGTCTGTCACTCTATCCGGCAGCAGTTCGTCGAGCGGTGTCTCAGCGATCTCGCCGTCCTCCGCGCCTCCCCGCCGCCATCATGGATGTCCGCTCACCGGCGTAGCCGCTCCGCACTCAATAAATCTGAGAAAACCCACACGACCACCCGGATCACTAGCACGCTGTGAAACGGAAAGGTTGTTCTGCAAGTTGGTGTGGTTTTCGGGCTCGATGGCAAGGGTTAAAGTCGGATTATGGGGCAACTCGGCCGGAGCTCCGGCGCGGCACGTCTAGTCAGCCATGCTGCTGGCCACGCCCCCAACCATATGCAAATCATTCTTGACCCTGTTCTTATTGGGAACAGTCCTGCCCAAACTGCCAAACCAGGTCTTCCCTGGACTGGTTTCAGGGTAACAGCCCTCATCAGCCAGGCTAACTTAAATCCAATGTCAAAGTGAGCAAGGGATCCACGTCTGGGCAACCCTGCCAACTTAGACGTGAACAAAGCAAACACAAGGAGATGATGGACGGAGCGCTGAAACTTTTCAGACACTCACACCCAACCACAGATCTGGGTTGAATCCATCTTCATTCTTTAGCTCACTTCGCCACCCCAGTTCAGACCCAGCTATATACAAATCAGTCTTGACCATGTTCCTTATTCGGTCAACCATCATTGGTGCTGAATTCTGTGTGGTTGGAGTGAAAGCTCTATGATAGTAGTGCAACTGATTAGGTGTGTGGAAAGGAAAAACAACCAAACTTGAAAACCAATAAAGCCTCAACTGGCTAACTTAGCAAACTTCTTTACCCCCACCCCTCACTTCCCCCTAGAAGCATCTGTTGCCCTACCTTCAAATCTAACTAAAACAAGCTTAGACCTAGTTCCAGAAAGGTGCTCCCAGTCTCTGGTGGATTGCCATTTAAGAAGGATCTATAGTGGTGCTTACAGGATTCATGAGTACTGGGGTCTAAGGAGGCTTCAGGCGGTGTCCGTTATGTTCATGGAGAGTTTCCTGTTCAATGCTCGAGGCGATGATCACTGTGATGCCTGCTCCAGTGTAAGTTGGGGCCTCTGGCCCGAGCAAGGGTAATCAGAGTCAGACAGGGAGGCAGCCACCAAGAAGGGGTATCCAAGAAGTTAGCTTTAGAGTCATGGTTGGCCAAGGACTTCCCCCCAGATCTTTAGAGCATTGGTGCTCAGTTCTGTTTGATCCCATCTTGGCAGGGAAGAAGGTAAAGGCCCATGAGGGTGCATTTGGTCAACATTCAGTTTTCTTAGAAAGCCAGTGGATGGAATAGATTTTTGATGTAATTCATATCTTTCCTTTCTGAAACATCTCAGGGCTTGCAGGAGGTAGGCAGCATAGGCCCACTGGCACGTAACACCAATGGCTTTCTTTGCAAATGGACAAAGGTGCAGGATTTCATAGACATACTCTTAATTATGAATAGGCCTCCCTGTATTTATTTTCTGACATTTCCATCTGTGTTTATTCATAAATATTTTTTTTTACTTTTATCTGGGTTTTTCTATATTTTGTAAGGCTTTGGTAAGCAATTATGTTGAAACTGGTATATTTCCACATTTATATAAAAACAAATGTAAACTCACACTTGAATTCCTGACAGACCTCAATGGTCTTAATACCCATGGGAGATAAATCAATAGATTTATGATAACATGCACATTTTAGTAGAAGTGATGTGCACATCTACAGCTGCTTTAGTCTCAGGAATCTGTCTCCCTTTTTAGGTCGGGCCTAACGCAGCGCGCATGCGCTGCTCTAGGAGGTGACCTCTTGGAATCGGTCTCCACTTTTCTGAAACCTGTGCGTGTGGCTTTTTTTTGCAGTAATTGTATTGGCCTTTGCGTTTGTCCTTCAGAAAAGAAAGCACGCAATTGGCGTAGAGCAGATACATGTACCACCTTTTTCTCAAAATGTTGACTCCCACGGCATCCACCTTGCGGCAGCAGCAGTTTCTAGTTAGCGTGATCACGCTTGTTTATATTTGCCTTTCTCGCAGTCGCTTTCACTTTCGTGGCTGTGTCTGCTACATAAAAACCCCTTAACGTCTCTCCAAACACCCCCATCCCCGGCAGCTTTACTTCTTAGAGGTCATGGGCCTGGCCCCTGCGTGTGTTAGCCCAGAGTGTTGATTAAATCATTTTGATCAAGCATGTGTGCACAACAGGACATAAACAGATACATATAATGAGCGGTCTCCCAGCATGCTTATTCCTCAGGTAATTGAAAGGAAGGGGTGGGCCCTTAGGGGACGGAGGGTAGGTAGGGCCACAATAACAATGTAAAACAAGGGGATCGTACCTATGCCTCCGGGATGTATTACTAAATCACTCAGTAAGACAATAGATAAAGCTAAATGAATTAGTTTTACCAAGACAATTTATTTTGTCAGTATCTTTAGAATCAGTTTTTTAGATGATTGTTTTTTAGGCAAGAGAATCAACATTATCAACTCAACCTCTAGCGACTACATTTTCACAAAAGACTAATGTACAAATAACATACCAAAAACATTGAATTAATCATCAATAGACCTTAACAAAAAAGGACTAATATACATGTGACATACAAAGAACATTAAATCAACATATAACATTTCATTCCAATTATCAAAAAACAGTTAATCATGGACAGAAAGAATTTGCCAATATTAAATATGCATTCAGTTTCCACAATGTGGTGCACTATTTCTTTTTAGAACCACATGAGTCAAAGTTTAAACATTCCTTTTAAACTTGAACATTCATATTAAATGTATTAACAAGAATTTTATGCGAACTAGTGCCGTAGCCGACGCGTTTCGAGTCCTGTTAAGAAAGTCACAGTGCTCTCATCAGGGCAGCATTAAATGGATTCCACGGGGAACTGATTGAGGGCTTGAGTGCGACCTTTTATTAATAGTAGTGTGGGCGCCACTGTGTGTCTCACACTTAAGTGAAAGCCTCAAGGATGGTCTCTTGTCAAGGCATTGTTCCAAGATGACAAGTCTTCTCTATTCAGAAGCCAAACAGTCCATCGCAACCTTGCGTGAGGTACTGTGCTTAAAGTTGGTTATTTTATAATAACTCTGAAGGCTGAACAGCCCACCGCAATCGAGCGTGTGGCGCTGTGAGTAGGAATTATGTTTTCTAATCTTTCTGTTTTCGTGCTCATTCAAATGAGAGAAAACAGAAAGATTAGAAGACATAATTCGTCCCTCCCTTTGCCAAAGCTATGTTGATGGTATTCTTCTGCAAACTCATTGTCTGTAGTAAACAGGCTTTTAAATCTTGTTCTTATCTCATCACATTTTCTGGGAATTCAAAGACTGAGGTCAAATGACAAGCACTGTCTTTTGAGGGTGCTTGTTTACTTTTCTTTTTTTGACTACAAAGTGAGAGGCACACAGTGTGATGCACAAAACAAACATCAGTGGCTACCAATGGCAAACAGTTTTGTCTCTTAGACACAAACACACACCTAGCACACAGGGGTGATACACTTAATGAGCATCAGTGACTGCCTATGGCACACAGAGTTATGTCACACACACCACACATTGACACTCAGCAATGATTCACACAAACACAAAACATACATACATACATACATACATACATAAAATGATGCTGGAGATATGCCAGTGTTGCAGACATTGGTGAACTACACTGCGCTACACAACTGTGCCACACTAAACACTTTACGGTGCCGCACACTGCATTTACAGCAAGTGCCAGGTGCGAGGGATGCTGTGTTAAAGATGAGGAGCTGTACCACCCCCCCAGGAGACCTTGTACAGTCTGCCCTCTGCCCTGACAGATTAGACAAAACACAATTGGCTTTCAGACACAGCCTTCTCTTCCTGAGCCCCTCTCTCCAACTTTGTGTGCAGCTGGTTGCAAGGGATAAAACACACAGCCCTCTTAAGGCACCAAAATTCTGTCTGTACTTTGTGCCAGTGAGGAAGCCACTCCCCCAAGAAATCTCAATAGGAAACCACCACAAAGATGACACAACCACCAGGGGAGCGCGCTACCATTCATCAAGCACTTCAGGGGTAGTAAGCGCTACATAAATGCAATTCAAATAAAGTGCAATACATTATGCACACACCCAGAACCCTTCTCAGATGCTACATTGAGTATGCAAGTTCACTAGAGTAGCCAGTACAGGGTGCCACACACAGACACACACACCACACCATACACCACTCTCATTCCTAGTGCGCCCAGTGGAACAAGGCGCACTTCACAGGCACCTCCGTCACTCAAGCGCCCTGCACAACATAGGCCATGCTTCACAGGCACTGCCATCCCTTGCACGCCCTGCACAACAGGCCACGCTTCACAGCCACTCCTTTCCCTCACACGCCCAGCACAGCAGGCCACGCAGATCCCAAACACTCCCCACTTCTCAGGGCAGAAATTGTTTTACAAGAATCCTCGCGAGGCTTAGGTGACAAACAAGTCGGGAAAGTTATCATGGAAATGGTAGCTGCCGAATGAAAGCGTGCAGCGTTACGTAAGCGGCCTGTCAGCGGACCACAGGCGAAGTATTCAAAGGCCTGCATGAAAGGCTAATTTCGTAATCCCCGACCTTAACAAGTGGGAGTGAACAAACACTTGGTACAAATGTTGCCGCACTGCGAGCTGAGCAGCAAAACCGCATGAGTGCTCAGATGAACTCAACTACAACGCAGGTCCCCTGCTCCCACACACCACGCATAGGCAACAAACGCACACCTGGACCACAGTCATAACAGCCACAGAGAGAACGGAGGAGAAACAAGCGCTTTATAACATGCAGGGATATTGTACTACTAAAGTGTTGGGGGGTAGACATCAGGAAAAGAAGCAATCTAAGCATCAAAACATCCCTTTCAACATTGCAAAAAGTGATGCAAGGCCATTAACAGCCTCCCATGAGCCTGCCTAGTATTTTGGACTAGTCAATTGTGTGCTTGTTTCTTTCAGTCGCTCCACTTCGAGCTCTTTTGCGGTATGTTATTTGTCTTTGTGTGTTGTGCAAACCTTTACCAAGCCTCGGCGATGCTTTTCTTTAAAGCGAGTTGTAAAGGAGGTAGGTTACACTGGTGCGGTGGCCATGTTTATTATGCTCAAAAGAGTGAATTTGGACAACAAAGGACAAAATAAAATACAAGCTAGCGCAGTCCAAAGTCCTGTCTACACCCATCAATGTAATGTCATCCGGATATCTTTGCCTGCTGTGCATGCATTCTTTGGGTCGGCTCCCCAGCAGCCCTTTCTCGTTTTGCAGAAGAATAACAATTCACCAAAAAATCAGACGAGTTCTGCGTAAACTGCTAAGCACCGCGTATTTCGGACTACAATCACTCAGCACCAGGTATGCGATTCCTCAGGTGCGCCTACAGTGACTGCTAAATCATTGTGCGTGTAATGCGATTCTCCACATGAGTGTAGAAATGCGGGGCATCCTTGATTAACATATGTTTTCAGCAATCATGTATTCACAGGCCCTGAAAGGGATCCTGAGCAATGAAAAGTTGAGTGATTGTCAAGATCAAGTTCGTACTTCAGAACGTTATTTTTGGTGTCTTTTGCCTTTGCTGATTATACTAAATCTTGCAAATTCTAGAATTCTCTATTGAAGCATACTCCAGTTTTTCTCTCCCTCTCTTTCAATGTCATGTCCCTTCCTCTTTCTCCCTCTTCCTTATTCAGAAGGCAAGTTCAAAATCTGGTGGTCCATCTCCACCTCTCATCTTTCTCAGGGTAATAAATTGTGTACTATTAAACAGGGTAATAATCACACTTGTTTTTATATATATTTGAATGGTGCAGCAGGTACAATGGCACCAGGACAAAAAGTTGTCAGAACTCCTCTAAACACATAATATTGCTATATTTTACTACTAAACGGGCAGTAGAATTGCAGTTACCTTGCAGTTGAAAGAGGCTTTATTTAGACGGTGCAACAGGTGTATTGACACTGGGGCCCAAAGCTTTAGGAGCCCCTAGCTCCGGCAAAACACTTATATGGTCACAAAAGTGAGACCTATTGGCTAGGCCAATGCTTGTTTAGGTTGCAGCCTACCAGACAGCTCAGCTGTCTGTGTTTGCTAAAGACATTTTGGGGACTTTCAGAAAGTTGACTCAGGAATGCCCTTGCTTGCTATTGGCTTTGTGGTCTGTAACTCACATTTTTTTGCCTTCCATTTGCTGACTTTATTTGCTTTAGGCTGTCCAGGTTCAGTTCGTCCCTCCCTTTGCCAAAGCTATGTTGATGGTATTCTTCTGCAAACTCATTGTCTGTAGTAAACAGGCTTTTAAATCTTGTTCTTATCTCATCACATTTTCTTGGAATTCAAAGACTGAGGTCAAATGACAAGCACTGTCTTTTGAGGGTGCTTGTTTACTTTTCTTTCTTTGACTACAAAGTGAGAGGCACACAGTGTGATGCACAAAACAAACATCAGTGGCTACCAATGGCAAACAGTTTTGTCTCTCAGACACAAACACACACCTAGCACACAGGGGTGATACACTTAATGAGCATCAGTGACTGCCTATGGCACACAGAGTTATGTCACATACACCACACATTGACACTCAGCAATGATTCACACAAACACAAAACATACATACATACATACATAAAATGATGCTGGAGATATGCCAGTGTTTCAGACATTGGTGAACTACACTGCGCTACACAACTGTGCCACACTAAACACTTTACGGTGCCGCACACTGCATTTACAGCAAGTGCCAGGTGCAAGGGATGCTGTGTTAAAGATGAGGAGCTGTACCACCCCCCCAGGAGACCTTGTACAGTCTGCCCTCTGCCCTGACAGATTAGACAAAACACAATTGGCTTTCAGACACAGCCCTCTCTTCCTGAGCCCCTCTCTCCAACGTTGTGTGCAGCTGGTTGCAAGGGATAAAACACACAGCCCTCTTAAGGCACCAAACTTCTGTCTGTACTTTGTGCCAGTGAGGAAGCCACTCCCCCAAGAAATCTCAATAGGAAACCACCACAAAGATGACACAACCACCAGGGGAGCGCGCTACCATTCATCAAGCACTTCAGGGGTAGTAAGCGCTACATAAATGCAATTCAAATAAAGTGCAATACATTATGCACACACCCAGAACCCTTCTCAGATGCTCCATTGAGTATGCAAGTTCACTAGAGTAGCCAGTACAGGGTGCCACACACAGACACACACACCACACCATACACCACTCTCATTCCTAGTGCGCCCAGTGGAACAAGGCGCACTTCACAGGCACTCCCGTCACTCAAGCGCCCTGCACAACATAGGCCATGCTTCACAGGCACTCCCATCCCTTGCACGCCCTGCACAACAGGCCACGCTTCACAGCCACTCCTTTCCCTCACACGCCCAGCACAGCAGGCCACGCAGATCCCAAACACTCCCCACTTCTCAGGGCAGAACTTGTTTTACAAGAATCCTCGCGAGGCTTAGGTGACAAACAAGTCGGGAAAGTTATCATGGAAATGGTAGCTGCCGAATGAAAGCGTGCAGCGTTACGTAAGCGGCCTGTCAGCGGACCTCAGGCGAAGTATTCAAAGGCCTGCATGAAAGGCTAATTTCGTAATCCCCGACCTTAACAAGCGGGAGTGAACAAACACTTGGTACAAATGTTGCCGCACTGCGAGCTGAGCAGCAAAACCGCATGAGTGCTCAGATGAACTCAACTACAACGCAGGTCCCCTGCTCCCACACACCACGCATAGGCAACAAACGCACACCTGGTCCACATTCATAACAGCCACAGAGAGAACGGAGGAGAAACAAGCGCTTTATAACATGTAGGGATATTGTACTACTAAAGTGTTGGGGGGTAGACATCAGGAAAAGAAGCAATCTAAGCATCAAACATCCCTTTCAACATTGCAAAAGGCGATGCAAGGCCACTAACAGCCTCCCATGAGCCTGCCTAGTATTTTGGACTAGTCAATTGTGTGCTTGTTTCTTTCAGTCGCTCCACTTCGAGCTCTTTTGCGGTATGTTATTTGTCTTTGTGTGTTGTGCAAACCTTTACCAAGCCTCGGCGATGCTTTTCTTTAAAGCGAGTTGTAAAGGAGTTAGGTTACACTGGTGCGGTGGCCATGTTTATTATGCTCAAAAGAGTGAATTTGGACAACAAAGGACAAAATAAAATACAAGCTAGCGCAGTCCAAAGTCCTGTCTACACCCATCAATGTAATGTCATCCGGATATCTTTGCCTGCTGTGCGTGCATTCTTTGAGTCGGCTCCCCAGCAGCCCTTTCTCGTTTTGCAGAAGATTAACAATTCACCAAAAAATCAGACGAGTTCTGCGTAAACTGCTAAGCACCGCGTATTGCGGACTGCAATCACTCAGCACCAGGTATGCGATTCCTCAGGTGCGCCTACAGTGACTGCTAAATCATTGTGCGTGTAATGCGATTCTCCACATGAGTGTAGAAATGCGGGGCATCCTTGATTAACATATGCTTTCAGCAATCATGTATTCACAGGCCCTGAAAGGGATCCTGAGCGATGAAAAGTTGAGTGATTGTCAAGATCAAGTTCGTACTTCAGAACGTTATTTTTGGTGTCTTTTGCCTTTGCTGATTATACTAAATCTTGCAAATTCTAGAATTCTCTATTGAAGCATACTCCAGTTTTTCTCTCCCTCTCTTTCAATGTCATGTCCCTTCCTCTTTCTCCCTCTTCCTCATTCAGAAGGCAAGTTCAAAATCTGGTGGTCCATCTCCACCTCTCATCTTTCTCAGGGTAATAAATTGTGTACTATTAAATAGGGTAATAATCACACTTGTTTTTATATATATTTGAATGGTGCAGCAGGTACAATGGCACCAGGACAAAAAGTTGTCAGAACTCCTCTAAACACATAATATTGCTATATTTTACTACTAAACGGGCAGTAGAATTGCAGTTACCTTGCAGTTGAAAGAGGCTTTATTTAGACGGTGCAACAGGTGTATTGACACTGGGACCCAAAGCTTTAGGAGCCCCTAGCTCCGGCAAAACACTCATATGGTCACAAAAGTGAGACCTATTGGCTAGGCCAATGCTTGTTTAGGTTGCAGCCTACCAGACAGCTCAGCTGTCTGTGTTTGCTAAAGACATTTTGGGGACTTTCAGAAAGTTGACTCAGGAATGCCCTTGCTTGCTATTGGCTTTGTGGTCTGTAACTCACATTTTTTTGCCTTCCATTTGCTGACTTTATTTGCTTTAGGCTGTCCAGGTTCAGTTCGTCCCTCCCTTTGCCAAAGCTATGTTGATGGTATTCTTCTGCAAACTCATTGTCTGTAGTAAACAGGCTTTTAAATCTTGTTCTTATCTCATCACATTTTCTTGGAATTCAAAGACTGAGGTCAAATGACAAGCACTGTCTTTTGAGGGTGCTTGTTTACTTTTCTTTCTTTGACTACAAAGTGAGAGGCACACAGTGTGATGCACAAAACAAACATCAGTGGCTACCAATGGCAAACAGTTTTGTCTCTCAGACACAAACACACACCTAGCACACAGGGGTGATACACTTAATGAGCATCAGTGACTGCCTATGGCACACAGAGTTATGTCACATACACCACACATTGACACTCAGCAATGATTCACACAAACACAAAACATACATACATACATACATAAAATGATGCTGGAGATATGCCAGTGTTTCAGACATTGGTGAACTACACTGCGCTACACAACTGTGCCACACTAAACACTTTACGGTGCCGCACACTGCATTTACAGCAAGTGCCAGGTGCAAGGGATGCTGTGTTAAAGATGAGGAGCTGTACCACCCCCCCAGGAGACCTTGTACAGTCTGCCCTCTGCCCTGACAGATTAGACAAAACACAATTGGCTTTCAGACACAGCCCTCTCTTCCTGAGCCCCTCTCTCCAACGTTGTGTGCAGCTGGTTACAAGGGATAAAACACACAGCCCTCTTAAGGCACCAAACTTCTGTCTGTACTTTGTGCCAGTGAGGAAGCCACTCCCCCAAGAAATCTCAATAGGAAACCACCACAAAGATGACACAACCACCAGGGGAGCGCGCTACCATTCATCAAGCACTTCAGGGGTAGTAAGCGCTACATAAATGCAATTCAAATAAAGTGCAATACATTATGCACACACCCAGAACCCTTCTCAGATGCTCCATTGAGTATGCAAGTTCACTAGAGTAGCCAGTACAGGGTGCCACACACAGACACACACACCACACCATACACCACTCTCATTCCTAGTGCGCCCAGTGGAACAAGGCGCACTTCACAGGCACTCCCGTCACTCAAGCGCCCTGCACAACATAGGCCATGCTTCACAGGCACTCCCATCCCTTGCACGCCCTGCACAACAGGCCACGCTTCACAGCCACTCCTTTCCCTCACACGCCCAGCACAGCAGGCCACGCAGATCCCAAACACTCCCCACTTCTCAGGGCAGAACTTGTTTTACAAGAATCCTCGCGAGGCTTAGGTGACAAACAAGTCGGGAAAGTTATCATGGAAATGGTAGCTGCCGAATGAAAGCGTGCAGCGTTACGTAAGCGGCCTGTCAGCGGACCTCAGGCGAAGTATTCAAAGGCCTGCATGAAAGGCTAATTTCGTAATCCCCGACCTTAACAAGCGGGAGTGAACAAACACTTGGTACAAATGTTGCCGCACTGCGAGCTGAGCAGCAAAACCGCATGAGTGCTCAGATGAACTCAACTACAACGCAGGTCCCCTGCTCCCACACACCACGCATAGGCAACAAACGCACACCTGGTCCACATTCATAACAGCCACAGAGAGAACGGAGGAGAAACAAGCGCTTTATAACATGTAGGGATATTGTACTACTAAAGTGTTGGGGGGTAGACATCAGGAAAAGAAGCAATCTAAGCATCAAACATCCCTTTCAACATTGCAAAAGGCGATGCAAGGCCACTAACAGCCTCCCATGAGCCTGCCTAGTATTTTGGACTAGTCAATTGTGTGCTTGTTTCTTTCAGTCGCTCCACTTCGAGCTCTTTTGCGGTATGTTATTTGTCTTTGTGTGTTGTGCAAACCTTTACCAAGCCTCGGCGATGCTTTTCTTTAAAGCGAGTTGTAAAGGAGTTAGGTTACACTGGTGCGGTGGCCATGTTTATTATGCTCAAAAGAGTGAATTTGGACAACAAAGGACAAAATAAAATACAAGCTAGCGCAGTCCAAAGTCCTGTCTACACCCATCAATGTAATGTCATCCGGATATCTTTGCCTGCTGTGCATGCATTCTTTGGGTCGGCTCCCCAGCAGCCCTTTCTCGTTTTGCAGAAGAATAACAATTCACCAAAAAATCAGACGAGTTCTGCGTAAACTGCTAAGCACCGCGTATTTCGGACTACAATCACTCAGCACCAGGTATGCGATTCCTCAGGTGCGCCTACAGTGACTGCTAAATCATTGTGCGTGTAATGCGATTCTCCACATGAGTGTAGAAATGCGGGGCATCCTTGATTAACATATGTTTTCAGCAATCATGTATTCACAGGCCCTGAAAGGGATCCTGAGCAATGAAAAGTTGAGTGATTGTCAAGATCAAGTTCGTACTTCAGAACGTTATTTTTGGTGTCTTTTGCCTTTGCTGATTATACTAAATCTTGCAAATTCTAGAATTCTCTATTGAAGCATACTCCAGTTTTTCTCTCCCTCTCTTTCAATGTCATGTCCCTTCCTCTTTCTCCCTCTTCCTTATTCAGAAGGCAAGTTCAAAATCTGGTGGTCCATCTCCACCTCTCATCTTTCTCAGGGTAATAAATTGTGTACTATTAAACAGGGTAATAATCACACTTGTTTTTATATATATTTGAATGGTGCAGCAGGTACAATGGCACCAGGACAAAAAGTTGTCAGAACTCCTCTAAACACATAATATTGCTATATTTTACTACTAAACGGGCAGTAGAATTGCAGTTACCTTGCAGTTGAAAGAGGCTTTATTTAGACGGTGCAACAGGTGTATTGACACTGGGGCCCAAAGCTTTAGGAGCCCCTAGCTCCGGCAAAACACTTATATGGTCACAAAAGTGAGACCTATTGGCTAGGCCAATGCTTGTTTAGGTTGCAGCCTACCAGACAGCTCAGCTGTCTGTGTTTGCTAAAGACATTTTGGGGACTTTCAGAAAGTTGACTCAGGAATGCCCTTGCTTGCTATTGGCTTTGTGGTCTGTAACTCACATTTTTTTGCCTTCCATTTGCTGACTTTATTTGCTTTAGGCTGTCCAGGTTCAGTTCGTCCCTCCCTTTGCCAAAGCTATGTTGATGGTATTCTTCTGCAAACTCATTGTCTGTAGTAAACAGGCTTTTAAATCTTGTTCTTATCTCATCACATTTTCTTGGAATTCAAAGACTGAGGTCAAATGACAAGCACTGTCTTTTGAGGGTGCTTGTTTACTTTTCTTTCTTTGACTACAAAGTGAGAGGCACACAGTGTGATGCACAAAACAAACATCAGTGGCTACCAATGGCAAACAGTTTTGTCTCTCAGACACAAACACACACCTAGCACACAGGGGTGATACACTTAATGAGCATCAGTGACTGCCTATGGCACACAGAGTTATGTCACATACACCACACATTGACACTCAGCAATGATTCACACAAACACAAAACATACATACATACATACATAAAATGATGCTGGAGATATGCCAGTGTTTCAGACATTGGTGAACTACACTGCGCTACACAACTGTGCCACACTAAACACTTTACGGTGCCGCACACTGCATTTACAGCAAGTGCCAGGTGCAAGGGATGCTGTGTTAAAGATGAGGAGCTGTACCACCCCCCCAGGAGACCTTGTACAGTCTGCCCTCTGCCCTGACAGATTAGACAAAACACAATTGGCTTTCAGACACAGCCCTCTCTTCCTGAGCCCCTCTCTCCAACGTTGTGTGCAGCTGGTTGCAAGGGATAAAACACACAGCCCTCTTAAGGCACCAAACTTCTGTCTGTACTTTGTGCCAGTGAGGAAGCCACTCCCCCAAGAAATCTCAATAGGAAACCACCACAAAGATGACACAACCACCAGGGGAGCGCGCTACCATTCATCAAGCACTTCAGGGGTAGTAAGCGCTACATAAATGCAATTCAAATAAAGTGCAATACATTATGCACACACCCAGAACCCTTCTCAGATGCTCCATTGAGTATGCAAGTTCACTAGAGTAGCCAGTACAGGGTGCCACACACAGACACACACACCACACCATACACCACTCTCATTCCTAGTGCGCCCAGTGGAACAAGGCGCACTTCACAGGCACTCCCGTCACTCAAGCGCCCTGCACAACATAGGCCATGCTTCACAGGCACTCCCATCCCTTGCACGCCCTGCACAACAGGCCACGCTTCACAGCCACTCCTTTCCCTCACACGCCCAGCACAGCAGGCCACGCAGATCCCAAACACTCCCCACTTCTCAGGGCAGAACTTGTTTTACAAGAATCCTCGCGAGGCTTAGGTGACAAACAAGTCGGGAAAGTTATCATGGAAATGGTAGCTGCCGAATGAAAGCGTGCAGCGTTACGTAAGCGGCCTGTCAGCGGACCTCAGGCGAAGTATTCAAAGGCCTGCATGAAAGGCTAATTTCGTAATCCCCGACCTTAACAAGCGGGAGTGAACAAACACTTGGTACAAATGTTGCCGCACTGCGAGCTGAGCAGCAAAACCGCATGAGTGCTCAGATGAACTCAACTACAACGCAGGTCCCCTGCTCCCACACACCACGCATAGGCAACAAACGCACACCTGGTCCACATTCATAACAGCCACAGAGAGAACGGAGGAGAAACAAGCGCTTTATAACATGTAGGGATATTGTACTACTAAAGTGTTGGGGGGTAGACATCAGGAAAAGAAGCAATCTAAGCATCAAACATCCCTTTCAACATTGCAAAAGGCGATGCAAGGCCACTAACAGCCTCCCATGAGCCTGCCTAGTATTTTGGACTAGTCAATTGTGTGCTTGTTTCTTTCAGTCGCTCCACTTCGAGCTCTTTTGCGGTATGTTATTTGTCTTTGTGTGTTGTGCAAACCTTTACCAAGCCTCGGCGATGCTTTTCTTTAAAGCGAGTTGTAAAGGAGTTAGGTTACACTGGTGCGGTGGCCATGTTTATTATGCTCAAAAGAGTGAATTTGGACAACAAAGGACAAAATAAAATACAAGCTAGCGCAGTCCAAAGTCCTGTCTACACCCATCAATGTAATGTCATCCGGATATCTTTGCCTGCTGTGCGTGCATTCTTTGGGTCGGCTCCCCAGCAGCCCTTTCTCGTTTTGCAGAAGATTAACAATTCACCAAAAAATCAGACGAGTTCTGCGTAAACTGCTAAGCACCGCGTATTGCGGACTGCAATCACTCAGCACCAGGTATGCGATTCCTCAGGTGCGCCTACAGTGACTGCTAAATCATTGTGCGTGTAATGCGATTCTCCACATGAGTGTAGAAATGCGGGGCATCCTTGATTAACATATGCTTTCAGCAATCATGTATTCACAGGCCCTGAAAGGGATCCTGAGCGATGAAAAGTTGAGTGATTGTCAAGATCAAGTTCGTACTTCAGAACGTTATTTTTGGTGTCTTTTGCCTTTGCTGATTATACTAAATCTTGCAAATTCTAGAATTCTCTATTGAAGCATACTCCAGTTTTTCTCTCCCTCTCTTTCAATGTCATGTCCCTTCCTCTTTCTCCCTCTTCCTTATTCAGAAGGCAAGTTCAAAATCTGGTGGTCCATCTCCACCTCTCATCTTTCTCAGGGTAATAAATTGTGTACTATTAAACAGGGTAATAATCACACTTGTTTTTATATATATTTGAATGGTGCAGCAGGTACAATGGCACCAGGACAAAAAGTTGTCAGAACTCCTCTAAACACATAATATTGCTATATTTTACTACTAAACGGGCAGTAGAATTGCAGTTACCTTGCAGTTGAAAGAGGCTTTATTTAGACGGTGCAACAGGTGTATTGACACTGGGGCCCAAAGCTTTAGGAGCCCCTAGCTCCGGCAAAACACTTATATGGTCACAAAAGTGAGACCTATTGGCTAGGCCAATGCTTGTTTAGGTTGCAGCCTACCAGACAGCTCAGCTGTCTGTGTTTGCTAAAGACATTTTGGGGACTTTCAGAAAGTTGACTCAGGAATGCCCTTGCTTGCTATTGGCTTTGTGGTCTGTAACTCACATTTTTTTGCCTTCCATTTGCTGACTTTATTTGCTTTAGGCTGTCCAGGTTCAGTTCGTCCCTCCCTTTGCCAAAGCTATGTTGATGGT
Organism: Lissotriton vulgaris; assembly: GCF_964263255.1. Lineage (NCBI taxonomy): Eukaryota > Metazoa > Chordata > Amphibia > Caudata > Salamandridae > Lissotriton > Lissotriton vulgaris. Next base: position 1,057,367,946 of record NC_141689.1, on the reverse strand, counting down.
ATTCTTCTGCAAACTCATTGTCTGTAGTAAACAGGCTTTTAAATCTTGTTCTTATCTCATCACATTTTCTTGGAATTCAAAGACTGAGGTCAAATGACAAGCACTGTCTTTTGAGGGTGCTTGTTTACTTTTCTTTCTTTGACTACAAAGTGAGAGGCACACAGTGTGATGCACAAAACAAACATCAGTGGCTACCAATGGCAAACAGTTTTGTCTCTCAGACACAAACACACACCTAGCACACAGGGGTGATACACTTAATGAGCATCAGTGACTGCCTATGGCACACAGAGTTATGTCACACACACCACACATTGACACTCAGCGATGCCTCAGACAAACACAAAACATACATACATACATACATAAAATGATGCTGGAGATATGCCAGTGTTGCAGACATTGGTGAACTACACTGCGCTACACAACTGTGCCACACTAAACACTTTACGGTGCCGCACACTGCATTTACAGCAAGTGCCAGGTGCGAGGGATGCTGTGGTAAAGATGAGGAGCTGTACCACCCCCCCCAGGAGACCTTGTACAGTCTGCCCTCTGCCCTGACAGATTAGACAAAACACAATTGGCTTTCAGACACAGCCCTCTCTTCCTGAGCCCCTCTCGCCAACTTTGTGTGCAGCTGGTTGCAAGGGATAAAACACACAGCCCTCTTAAGGCACCAAACTTCTGTCAGTACTTTGTGCCAGTGAGGAAGCCACTCCCCAAGAAATCTCAACAGGGAACCACCACAAAGATGACACAACCACCAGTGGAGCGCGCTGCCCTTCATCAAGCACTTCAGGGGTAGTAAGCGCTACATAAATGCAATTCAAATAAAGTGCAATACATTATGCATACTACATACAGCCATGGAGAAAGACCAAAGGCAGGAGTTTCACTATTAGTCCTAAGGGTTTTTTCTGTTAGTTTAGAAAACTGACGATTGAATCGAGGAAATCAGAGCATTGCTTTGATTGTGGGTTTAGTGGATACACAATTCCCGCGTATCATTTAAACAGGTACTTTCTAAGCCTCCTCGTCGTACCCAAAGACGAAGCTGTGCTCTTTCTCCACAGGCTGTGGTACACACTGTGACCCTCCCGGGAACTTTATGGAATAAGGGAACACCACACGATAATGTTGGACAGACTGCAGGAGCGATCACGGTGTCACTGCTACTGCCTGTCATGATATCAGCAATACACGGACCTCTACCTCTCCACTGATGGCCAGAATCTGACAAGACTGCTGGAAATCAAAACAAGAGGGTGTGGGGTAACGGCTACAGCTGCACACTTTTAAACTGGCCAATCAGGTTTGAGTCTCGGGATCAGCTCAACATTCTGTGATTCCGGGAAAATCACTTAATCTCCCCATGCCTATCAAACAATTAATGTGTCCTTGTGTGATGAATCTGGTGCTCACGTTAAGCGCTGCAATACCTTCGGGTCAAATCTGGGTTACATAAAACCTCAAACAACCCTGAAAATAAAAGAAAAACGACTAACTAGCCTCCTGGTGCTATAAATAATAATAGGTTTTGCTTTACTGTAGATTCATATGGTGCAATTTAGTGCTTACTGTAGAGGCCAAGGTGTGAGCACTATAACCAGTGCAGTGCCTCAATGCCCTTTCAAAGGCACTGGTCTTTTGGGCAGAATGCCAGTTGGACTGACACCAGGGATACCTCTCACAACATGCAGAGAAGGTGCCCTCTGGTGGTAAAAGAGTGAGGGCTCGGGCATGGCCTAGCGGTCCAATATGGCGAACGCCTTTTTGGCAAGCTCCTGTAGCCTGATTATGGATCCACCATTTATCCTGCTAAATTGACACTGCAGTAAGATCTAGTGCCCTCCCAGTGATCTCCCTTATCCTCCAACATTCAGACGAGGGAGAAGAAGCCATCTTGGAGCCAGAGAAGAGACATCGCTGTGACTGCCAGGGAGGAGCGGCCATATGGCCTTATAGCGCAGCCGAGGCGACTAAGGGAGGACATACATGGTGATGCCAAGGCCCCCCTCCCTCCTCATTGGGTCTGCTAGTGGAGGGTTGTGGCGGAGCAGTAGAGATCCCCGAACTGCCTACCTCGTGACTGTGGTTGGCCGAGACCGGAGTGTGAGGTGGGTAGGGCGGTTCATCACTGACTGGAGCTGCAGTGGTGTGAGCCACCTTGGGGAAGCTGGTGAATGGCAGATTGTGGAGCCCCACGATGAGGAGCTCCGCTGAGCACTCGAGTTGGGGGCATCACCAGAGCTGTATGGGGGAAGATCTAGGAAACTTCGAGCCAGTAGTGTTCGCCTATCGGGGCCCAAAGCCGGCCAGAGCCGAGATATCTCTGATTCTCGGTGGGCGGATCGGGCAGCGGCACTTGCTGCGCTCCTGCCAGAGCCTGTGCTGCTTGGAGGCGACACTAAGCTATAAAGTTGAAACCCCACACGGGTCAGACAGTCCAGTGCAGGAGGTGGCTCTGCCTGACCCATCGAACTCTGCTGAAAATACCTCTTCCTGGTGCCAGGTCAAGGCCTATCATCGCCAGGATCCCAAACTTTTATGTTAGACTCACCATCCTAAGGCAGGCCAAATTGAAAGACTCTCTCTCATTTGCCTCTCAATGAATACTGATATTTCCAGACTACACCAGACCAGTCCAGCAGATTCTACAATCCTTCTTGGAGGCAAAGGCCTGCCTGCACAACCTCAAGATCTCCTACGCCTTGCTATTTCTGGCTTGACTGGGAGAGACATACCAATTGCGCTCACTTTTCTTTGAAACCCCCGAAGAAGTGTTTGCGTGGATAGATGAAATCTGCCGCAACTGGACTCAGACTCCCCATCCAGTGACATTTCTCATAAGCAGTCTAAATCCAAAGGAAAACGGGGTCACAGGTCAAGTTTATAGTGACGATCTAGAGCCCGCAGTGAAACCCGCTCAGGAACATCCGCGATCCGATGAGACTAGGCAAACTCGTGGATATATAAAACTGGGACAAACATCTTGAATTGACTCTTGCTGAGCATGACGTCACCATTGAAGGGATACCCCTCTTGAGAGACAACGTCTACACTCTAGGGGTGATCACATGTTCAATGGTAGTTTAATGGGGATCAATTGGAGAGGTTCAGTTTCTAGCTCCCATTGGAGTTGGGACTATATCCCATCCGCGACAGATACTTCAAATGATCTGAGGTATTGGGGAGGGTAGGAGGGTGAAAAGTTACTTGTAGCTTGTGCTATGTCTCTTATCTACACATACTGTGCTCCCGGGGTGGTTTGACCCAAGCCCAGTCCCGCAGATACCGGTCACCCGATTACATAACAAATAGTACTGCTAACATCCCATGGAGGGGGCTCAGGATAGTTAGATGAAATGTACAAGATATCTTAGACAAGATTAAAAGAGGAGCTGTGCTCCTACAAGCTAAATATTATGAGGCAGATAGCTTACTTATACAAGAAACTCACCTTTTTGGTACTAAAACACCATGTCTGTACCATTTATATCCGGGTCTTCTATTCCGAGTTTACTAGAGATTCCCGGGGAGCGGCGGTCCTGATCCATCGTAGAGTCCCAGTTGAGCATTCTAGATCATGGATAGACACCCAGGGCAGATAAGCTATTGTTACAGGAACTCTATATGTCAATCAAGTAGTTCTGGGTACCATATACATTCAATCGCCACTTGCCTGGGCCATTGTGGAACGCCTATATGCACTTGATAGAGCGTCATGATATTCTGAAATTTGGAGGGGTGCATTATCATCACTGATAATCCACACCCACATATATTCTGCATTGAACTAAGTATTAATCATTAGGAAATGTGGACGTAATAATGAACAATGTATGTCTAATGCCCTCGACATCCCACGACACAGCCACATCTCCGGACACCTAAGAGACCTACACTGGCTCCCGGTCAACAAGAGAATCACCTTCCGCCTCCTTACCCACGCACACAAAGCTCTCAACGATCAAGGCCCGAGCTACCTCAACAACCGCATCAACTTCTACGCTCCCAAACGCCACCTCCGATCTGCCAGCCACGCCCTCGCCGCCGTCCCATGCATCCGCAGAGCCACCACAGGAGGAAGGTCCTTCTCCTACCTGATAAAAAACAGAAAGGGAGGTCTCCTCAAAGAATCCAATCCAGGGACGAGGAGTGAAGGGAAAACAAGAAATCAGGACAGTCCCTCTTAGTCAATAAAAGAAAGAGGATAGTGCTTATTCACATTGTGCCACCATAACTCAAGAGATCTTTACAATTAGAACCACTCCTAACAGTTGTAAAAAAAATTAAAAAACAATTCGTGAAAAATTTATAAACAATTTATTATAAAAGTATACAATATAGAATCACAATAACTGTGCCACAGTGAAAAGTTTTAAAAAAAGAGTGTCAGCATCATACAAAAATGATGTACATCTCTACAACGTCCACAATACGAAATTAAAAACAGCAAGAGGGTTAAAAACAAGTTGTCGACGCGGCGTTTCGGTTTCTAAGTTGACACCTTCATCAGGACAGGGGTCTATACGATAAAGAAACAACGTATTAACACAACATTTTCTTTGTTATCACATAATAGATAAATAAACTACCCGTTGCTCTTTTTTTACAGTCTATCCAGTTTTTATCAAACATCTTCTATTGTTAGAGCAAAGGGGTACATTTCTCACAAATATACTTTATTCTAATGAGAGGTGGTGATTTTTGAGGCGCATTTACAACAGCAATCTATCACATTATGGCACAAAAAGCAGTGGCAACTAGATCTCCTGAGCTACGTGGAGAGTTCACAGAGTGGGCACATCAAAATGCATTGGGTATATCGTGGCAATGCAAATGGGAGAATAGTCTTGATCTATTCTACTACCATCGTGAATGTGCAGCTGTGGGTAATCATACCCATCAGTCATTATGGAAGGTATCAAAACCCTTAGCTATATGAAGAACAATTTAATAAGATCATAAATGGGACGGTTAAAAATATCTCCACCGTCAGAATAGATAACACCAATGAAGATGAGTGGCGAAATCTATGGAATGCCAAAAAGAAAACGATAAGAACTGAGTTACACTCAGATTTTCTTATCGATTATTGCAAACGAGGTATAATTCCAAAAGGCCTCCAAGTGAATAACGAACCTGGTATATTCATTAATAATCAAAAATTTATAGAGAATTGGACCCTTGTGGCCAACAGGTGCAGCCGTGACTGGATGCTTTTAATCATTGAAACAGCTACCGACATCCTAGTTATGGAAAGGCAAGAAATAAAAGACTTGGAACAAAAACTTTCTGACAGCACAGCCTTAGAAGACGCCCGGAAAAAACTGGACGATATCCAGAATGACGTAAATAGCTATAGGGATTACCTATTTAACAAAAAAAGCAACAAATTTGGTAAAGATCTGGCAAAATATAATCCGGAACATGTGTATCCCTATCTCCAAAAAGACTTTTATGATCGCCCGAGAGAGTCTTTCCCCAATCGTAGACCTTGGCAGCAAAATCAGAACCAAAACTTCCAAAAGAAAAAAGTGAGATTTTTTGATACTTCCTACTCAAGTACAGACTCTGAGGCAGAGAACCAAGAGGAGAGCAGAACCTCTAATAGAGATAGAGAAGGAGCGTCAAGTAACACTAAAGACACACTTCCTTTTTTGTCACAGCGCCAATCCTATGGACAACAGAGAGGGAGAGGCAGAGGGAGGGGGAGCTATGCCCCTCAACCTCAGCCATACCAACGACCCTATACCAGGAGCCAGAAAACATGGAACAAGTAAAAAAAGCCCCTGTCATTAATCTATCAGAGACCATCCTCACCGAAACAGAAACCAAACTTTTAGAAAAGGGTCTTGGCTTTGCCATAGCATGTCCAATAGATAGATTTAATTTGGAAAGAGATTTACAAAACTTTTTCAGGAAAATTAGATTACTAACTTTCTTCGATGGGAAAGAGAGAGCCCCATCTTCCAATAAATCAGGTTTGAAACCGAAATCAACATGGACCCCACATATTGGCCAAACAAATAAGGATATAGAAGCCTTTGAAAGGATTGTTGAGAAAAGTGTAATGGACCTCCTAGATCAGAAAAACTGGATTCAATTTAATTTGAGCAAAGAAGAGAAAGAGGCCCTAAAACATCTGGAAAATTGTCCAAAATTGACCATCAAGCCTGCAGATAAAGGCGGGAGTATCGTAATTATGAACACTGCCCAATATAATGCCAAAATGACCTTGATGCTAGAGAATAAAGATCATTATGAAAAAGTAACTAGGAATGATTGGACCCAATTAAAGGATGTAATCAAACGAATATTAGACCTAGCAAAAGAAGATTCTGTTATTTGTGAGGAAGAATATAGATTTCTATGGAACAGTAACCCAACCATACCTGCCTTGTATGGACTACCTAAAGTCCATAAAGACCTCCATGATCCTCCAATGAGGCCCATTGTAGTGTGTATTGGCTCATTGACGGAGCCACTCAGTAAGTACGCGGACGTTTTTTTACAACCATACGTCACAAAACAACAAGCGTACATTAAAGATACAGGGGCCATAATCCAAAAAGTAGAAACCTTACCATTTAACCCAGAGACCCAGTATCTAGTGACCCTCGACATCGAGGCACTGTATACAAACATACCTCAAGATAGCACAATAAACATGATTAAAGAACTACTTTGCCCAACAGATAGGGACTTAAATTCACAGGAAACATTTATCATTGATTGTGTCAGCCTTGTTCTCAAAAATAATATCTTTATTTTTAACAAAGAATATTATAAACAGATAAAGGGGACCAGCATGGGAGCCACTTGCGCTCCCAGTCTGGCCTGTCTTTATGTAGCGCAATTCGAGAACATCCATATTTTTAACCCATCAGCGCCTTTCTTTGAGAATATATCTGAGTGGTCCAGATATATTGATGATGTTTTTTTTATTTGGTCAGGACCCCAGGATACTCTTAAGGAATTTATTTTATGGTTAAACTTGGGAGACCCCAATTTAAAATTTACAGCAAATTATGATGCCCATAAATGTGAATTCCTTGACATTGTTATTAAACATGAAGACAAAAAACTCCAAGTGGAGCTTTTTACTAAAAAGACTGATAGGAACACCATGCTCCACTACTCTAGCTACCATCCGCCATGCCAGAAGGACAATATACCCTTTGGGCAATTTTTAAGATTAAAGCGTAATTGTAGCAACACGAAAGATTTTGAGAAACATGCTGCTGTTTTAACTAACAAGTTTGTGGAAAGAGGTTATCCTAAGCGCATGATTAAACATGCCTACAAGAGAGCTAAATATTTTAACAGGGAGAATCTTTTCTCAAAAAAAGAGGATGAACATAAAGAAAAACGTTTAATATTTGTAACCAATTACAGCAGTATCAGCAACAAAATTAAAAATATAATAAATCGCAATTGGAACCTTGTAAATAAACCAAATAAAGAAAAAGTAGCCAAACCTATGTTTGCGTTTAGACGCAACCCAACCATAAAGAAAAGTCTGGTACACACTTATAGAGAGTTACCGACCATTACACAACAAAGTATAAACAATGCCCCTCTCCCCACTGGAACCTTTCCTTGTGGAAATTGCTGTAACTGTGAAAACATCATCAAGGGTGACTATATTGAACATAACAAGGGTAAACATAAAATAAACTCATTTATCAATTGTAGGTCAAAAAACCTAATTTATCTGATAAAATGCCCATGCAATCTAATGTACGTAGGAGAGACCAGTCGAGAAATACGATTAAGAATAACTGAACACAAATCAGCTATTCGCACTAAAAAACGAGGAGCCCCTTTAACTGAACACTGGCAAGAGGCCAACCACACAATTAATGATATTTCTTGGTGTGGAGTGGAAAGCATTCAAATGAATTTAAGAGGAGGTGACGTTGATCTGAAAAGAAAAAAACGAGAACAATTCTTCATGTCCCGTTTCAATACCGTGAGAAACGGGTTGAACAGTAAAGAAGATTGGGAGCGCATTTTATAAATTCATGTTAAGACCTACTTTTTATCATTCTTTTGGGAAAACGTTGTCACTATCCAGGATACCCCTAAGGATGTAGGATATAGGCTAATCGGGCAGTAGTATTAGAGAGCAGATGCACAACCTAATGTTGGACCAACAGGTATAAGTCTAGCCGCTGGAATCCACTAAGACCAGGAATGTTTCGTTCAAAAAATAATTATTTAACAAGAGAACCAGCATTTAAAATAAACATAGAGGCTATAACAACAAGCGCACCCAATCGTTGGTCGTAAAATAGTTTTGTAGCAAGAATAGATATGTCCATATAGTAGAACAACTCTATATTGATTCGCCCTAAATAGAACCGCGGAACTACAGCAGTAGAAACGCTGAAACTAACAACAAACTACCGCTGTAGTTCTAAATACAGGTCGCATATGTACAATGAACTACCTCGGTAGTTCTCAATATTTCGTCGCACGTAACTAAACGCAGAGAAATTTCCAAATCTCGCGAGGTTTCCGGATTAAGGCGCGAAGCGGAACCATTTAAAAAAACAAGAGTTGTATGCCGATGTAGTTGCAACCCGAGGAAACCGGAGTGAAAAAGGAGCAGGGAGGCCGAATCTCGGACGTAAGGTAAGCGTGAGACCTCGTCGACAGAAAAGAGACACTGTAGCTATTGTCTCTCTTTGCATTTATATGGGAGGTAGTCTCTTTGATAAACTCCCCTATGCAGCCCTAACAATTCGGGTCTTGATTAGAACGTGGGATTTAATGCACCCATTCCGTATATTTTTTAAAAAGTTACCAATAGGGATGTTTCCATCCGGGGTTTCATACCCATCGAAACAGATCTCTAAATTGAATGACCCGCAGGTTATTTTTAAAGCATGTGACCACCTCACTATCCGTACATGAACGTTGTCACTTCAAAACCGCGATTTACTAAATAAAAGCCGATATGGGTAAATACTGTTATAAAAGAGCTCGGTTATCGGCATAAATTGACATGCTCTACTAAGGAGAGCAGTTGTGTAAAACACTTATAAACAAGTGCGAATTAGAATGGAAATAACAAACCCGTCATCATTATATGTTCTTTTCAGAGTGGTGAATGCTGAAAAAAAACCCCTTACATTGTTAACGAGTAAACAACATAATCCCACTATAACGAACAGAGCCTGACGACATCCAGTCACGTGCTGCATTTCGCGCTGGTCCCTTACTTAAAGGGGTGAGTACTCCAGATTTATGGAGGAATGATATTGGTAATTTACTGACCTTCATATAATTTTAACATTAGGGAATTAATTGGAATACCCTGCTTTCTGAATTTTTTAAAGGAACTTCGAAAAATAGTCCCGCATACCGGTGGCTCCTTTTTCCTCCTTAGAAAGAAAACTCCATTACATTACTAAGGTAATATAAAAAAATGGGATGTGTACATATAAATGACATCATAGCAAACGATCAATTTGAATTTTTAATGTAAAGTTTTGTGTAATTTCAGACATAAGGAGATTCCTTTCTAATGTCATAATCCATTTGATGTCCTGTGATGAATTAAGGATTGTTTTCCTCAAATTGAAAAGAGGAAAATACGGCTCGAAGACAACACGAGTCCGTTTTTATAAGTAAGTCAGTCTAAAGAAACCCACAGCTGCACATTCACGATGTTAGTAGAATAGATCAAGACTATTCTCCCATTCGCATTGCCACGATATACCCAATGCATTTTGATGTGCCCACTCTGTGAACTCTCCACGTAGCTCAGGAGATCTAGTTGCCACTGCTTTTTGTGCCATAATGTGATAGATTGCTGTTGTAAATGCGCCTCAAAAATCACCACCTCTCATTAGAATAAAGTATATTTGTGAGAAATGTACCCCTTTGCTCTAACAATAGAAGATGTTTGATAAAAACTGGATAGACTGTAAAAAAAGAGCAATGGGTAGTTTATTTATCTATTATGTGATAACAAAGAAAATGTTGTGTTAATACGTTGTTTCTTTATCGTATAGACCCCTGTCCTGATGAAGGTGTCAACTTAGAAACCGAAACGCCGCGTCGACAACTTGTTTTTAACCCTCTTGCTGTTTTTAATTTCGTATTGTGGACGTTGTAGAGATGTACATCATTTTTGTATGATGCTGACACTCTTTTTTTAAAACTTTTCACTGTGGCACAGTTATTGTGATTCTATATTGTATACTTTTATAATAAATTGTTTATACATTTTTCACGAATTGTTTTTTAATTTTTTTTACAACTGTTAGGAGTGGTTCTAATTGTAAAGATCTCTTGAGTTATGGTGGCACAATGTGAATAAGCACTATCCTCTTTCTTTTATTGACTAAGAGGGACTGTCCTGATTTCTTGTTTTCCCTTCTCCTACCTGGCCGCCAAGACCTGGAACTCCCTCCCGGCCGACCTGCGCCTGACCCAAGACCACCTCTCCTTCAGGAAGAAGCTCAAGACCTGGCTGTTCGAGCAGTAGCGGCACCCCCCCCCCCCCCAAGCGCCTCGAGACCCTACGGGTAGGTAGTGCGCTCTATAAATGTCTTTGATTGATTGATTGATTGAAAATTAGTTCATGTTAGTTGAAAGGGTAAAACAACATTTAAATGTAACTGCTTATTGCATGTGCTTAACGGATCAGTTTGTGTGTAATGTAATGCATTAGATTTAAACATGCACTATAAAAGTCTGCACGTGTAGAGATGACTAAATGTGCCTTAAGGTGAAGAAGAAGAAATGTAATGCTTATAAATACAATGTTTATTATTTACGTGTAGGTTTGGATGTGTAAAGGCCTGAATTAATTATCCACATTGCCATGAAAGGCCTATTTGTATTTCCTATGTTAGCTGACAAGTAGCCCAGAAATGTATTAACTTGGGAAGGCTTTCAGTTGAAGGCAGTCAGCAGATTTGTAATTGCAAGGTTAATTTGTTCACATGTGTAGGAAGGTGGATACCTGACTATGGTTGCCCCCAACTTTTTGCCTGGTGTTTTGCTGGTTTTCCGACTTAGTTGACCTGGGGCCCTGCCAATCAGGACCCCAGGCCTACTGCTCTCTCTCTAAAATGGATTCCATGTACCTTAGGTACATTTCCAATTGGTACTGGGCCACCTTACCAGACCCTGTAACTCAGGGCATAGGTGTACCCAGGGCCTCGGAGGGGCTGAAGCATGTATTGTGCCACCCCTGGATGGCCATCTAAATCTGACACAACTGGCTGCACGACAGCTGGGGAAAAGTGGTGTAATCACCCTTTGCTTTAGATATAGTATACCTATATCTAACCCTAAAATGGACACACAGATTCCTATCAGTCACTCCTATGGCAGGCCTTTACAATCCTGAAAGCAGAGTGCTTGGAATCATGTGAGATGGTGCTCTGGCATGAGCTGAGCCCGTTTGCAGCTTGTGGAACCAAGTCCTAATAGCTGTTCCATGATAACGCATACCATATACTCTTAAGTGCATTATAATCCTCGCGGTTAAATGCTATCTCTGGTATCGCTTTATCAAAACATGTCGAGTAAGGTGTCATACGAATTGGAATACTAACCCCTCACCAATTCTGGCAACGGGGTTAGCATTCCACCCTTCTAGAGGGACACAACATGTATGTAACTGTGAACCCCGGTTAAAGTTAACTCAAGCCTCAGCATCACAAAATGGATGCTGCCACCACAGACACGAGTCTGACCCCCTGCAGCTGGGAGTCCTTCCAGCGAGGGGAGCTTGGACAAAGGGTTTCCTGTCAGGGGCGGTGCTAGCACCATCCCAGACAGGGTTTTGTGTATCCTGGGTAGGCAGAGCTTTACAGGAAGGTGACTACAAGTGGCACCCCGGTGCTCACTATGCATCTGCCGGCTAGAACCAGTTCCAGGGACACACCAGTCCCTGGCCTGGGGAAAGTCTGGCATGGGAGAGGGGTGTAATCACCCCCCTTCCTGGTCCCACCCCTAGGGCAGGACCTTGTTGCGTACCCACCCCTTTCTTTAGGATCAAGGCAGGAGCGGGGACCCTTCCAAATTAGATCATCTTTGAATCAAGAAACTACTTTCTACGAAAGGAACTCTCGACTTCTTCTCAAGATTTCTCCCTTGTGGCTAAGGAGTAGTCACCCTGCATCCGCAGGCACCATCTAAGAACTCTGCGGTTTGCTGCAAGTCCTTCCTCCGGAATCCGACTGACCAGCTCGACGAGACCCGGCTTCCCTGGCACCTCTGACCTCTACCTACCTCTACAGCTAAGCTGAGAACCGTAGGTGAGACGAGACCTCGAGGTACCGGCCATCATCAGAACTGCACAACTTCTATCCAGCACGACCACCGAGGATCCTCTGGTGAGTGCTTTGGGGTCCGAGAAGCCCCGACCCTGAGCAGCTCCAGCACCGAAGACCAGCCCCCCAGCATCCACGAGATCTGCGTGGGGCCCTTCTGCTTTTTGGCTGCTCACCGCGTTGTCTGGCTACTAGCCCGCTGGCTTGTGGCCTTCCCAACGACGATCAATGACGACAACACTGCTGGTCTGGTTGCTACAGACTGGCCCTTGCTCCCTTCCAAAAGAGAAGCACCCCAGACCCTCCTGGTCCACTCCAGATGCCATTTTAGGTCCACCGCGTGGGCTTGAATTTGCCAAGACTTGTTGCCCCAATCCTAGGTCCAGCGACGTCGACAGCATCAACCATCATGGGACAGCTCGCACCTCCATCCTGGTCGCCGACAACGCCTCCTGGTCCGTGAGACTGCAGAGCCCAGCATCGCCCACTAACCTGGTCGAGGTGACTTCGCCCGGTGCCATCCTGGTGCCCACACAATCACTGGCTAGTGATTAAGAACTTGGTCCCCTCTGCTTTCAGGTGTCATCCATCTTCGATCCAGGCTTGGATCCATCGAACAATCTTCACTGGTCGCCTGCCAGCAACTTCTTTCTTCAGGCTCCTGGTTCGTCAACGAGGATTCCCGACGTCTTTTCAGACCTATGCAGCTGCAGCCCCTGGGCTAGGTAACTTCGGCATTTCGGTGCCCCAGCATAGCCTCACTATCCAAGGGTCCAGATCCACTTTCGTTTTCAACCTACCTAGTCGGGTTCGCCCGAGAACACTAACTTTGCTTTTACTAGCCTCCATAGACTTTGTTCCGCATCCCGCGTGAGAGTGCACACTCTGCACCCGAGTCCCCTGGCCTCCTACTAGTAATCTGAATGTTCAGTAACGTAGTCCTAGCGATTCCAAAGCCTATTAGTCCAGTACTTACCTGCTAGTAATTTTGCATTCCACTTTCATAGTATATGGTTTTTCGTGCCCCTCGGGCATTTGTGTAAATTGTGCAACTTAAAGTATTTTCGTAAGAGTTTTGTTGTGTGCTTAGTACCCTGTCCTCATAAAGAGTACCGGGCTGTTGTGATCTAAATAAATACACTGTTTATTTTCATAACACTTGTGTGGTGTCCTTTCACTTGGTGTTCAAGGGGTATATGTGATGGTATAACAGCTGGCTTAACACGCCCTCTAGAGTTTAGCCCGAAGACTGCTCGTATCCATGCTACTAGGATAGCTGGTCTATAAGGTTGACTTACAACCAATCACCATAAGGGTTGTTTGGACTGATACATAGTGATCACTAGAATAGTGAACACTGAATATCAGGCCAACTTCTCACAACATGCTTTCCGTTGCAGGTGCACGGACACTTCCCTTGTTAGTTAGACTGATGCTCTTTGTTTTAGGAGTTAGGTATGGAGGAGACCCGTTACAGTGTTTCATTGGAATGCTGATAATTGGGAGCTCACTGGAGAAGCCTGAGACCCATGGACAACTCAACCGTTCTTGGACGAAGTGCAAGTTTGTGGAAAATTACCTGCAGAAGATGTCCAGCCAAAGGATGTGTTTCGGGGCGTGTTCTTTGAGTTGATCATTTTGCATTAGGGACAGTGCCCTGGGAAGGGAAGGGCAGATGAGGGTAGATGAGAGCAGAGAGTTATTAGGAGGGTAAGAGAAGGGATCGATTCTTAGGATGAAAACTTAGCTTTGGCTTCTGACCCTTTCCAGCGTGAGTGTACTTCTTAGGAAGTCTTCATGAGCTGACATCTTTCATCGATTTTGCCTCGGAGATGCTATGTAAGGATGTCACCTTAAGGCTAGAGTAGGGACAGAATTAACTGATTATTTTTCCTTTCTGTAAAACTGATGAAGACTAATTTGGATACTGGAGCAATTGTTGCTTGTTTAATTTTCTTAAAATTGCTCATTCTTTTCACGTTGAACCGAATTAGGTTGGTCCTTAGACTGAATTTTGTACTAGTGCCCATGTATTTTTTTCAACCTCGCTATGAGGTGTTTGTATGTTCAGTAATTTTTGGCTTTGTAATAAAACCCTTAAATTGTAAGTCGGAGTCAGTGATCCTTTCCAAGTCTGAATTGATTAGTGTCTACTGATGGTGGTAAATGCATTCATTTTCTCCCCTTTACACTTCTCAGCAGATAAAAAGGTCCAGTCAACCGAAGTTTCCTATAAATGGTAAGATCTAATAAAACAAGATAAGAATCTGGTGCAATCAGTTAGTAACACAGTAGGATGGTTATCCCTGGAGTAAGGGGAGACTTAGAGCAGGGTAGTCATTGAGTCCCCATGGTGGTAAAGCCCAAGGTGATAGATGTCCGGCAGATCGTGAGCGGAGGACGACGGATGGAAATCGACGGAGAGTGATGGTGCGCCGGAAGCAGCAGTTCATGGGAAAGTGAGTATGAACAGGGTTCTGTGTCTGTTAGATTGCAGTGTTGTTTTGGTCGAGTGATGTCTTGCAGAATTGGTATGAGAGTTGAGTGATTGTGGTTTCGGGCAGAATGCCTGCGGTCCATAAGATTTGATTTTGATATCCTGGGATAAGAGATTGTAGTGTAGAAGACACCCAGAGTTGAAATTGTCTGACCAGAGATTGTGGTAGTCATGAGACGTTGACTAACCCACCAGTGATAAGGAAAAGTGTGTGTGCATGCATGAGTAACCGACGCAGGTCGTAGGCTACTGTATATGGAAGATAGAGTGATTGGATCCTATCGATTAAGTACATGACTGTCCGGCCGTTCATGGGCATATAGTCTGAGGCAGCTGTCTCGTTGTTTCGCGGACAGACGCTTGCCAGAGTTGAGGTCGACAATTGTGAGAGACTGTCCGGTCGTGTGGTGGGCAGACAGTCAGAGAAGTGACTGTTCAGATGTTTCGTGGACAAACAGTTATTTCATTTGTATGAAAGAGATGCATGAGTGTGTGAGAGACAAATTGTAAAGGAGGGGAACTGCTGCAAGCGGAAGAAGAAGTAAGTAATAGCTTTATTTCGATATAATTCATATCATAAAAAGCAATACATGCAGATTAAAAAACAATAAAAACCAGTGCAAGGCAAAACATGCACGTTAAAAGACAGTAAAACCAGTGCATAGGTGATACCAAACAATTCAGACAGCAAATTACATAAGAGTTGCATAAAAACAATCTAAGATACATATCAAGCAATGTATGAGAGCCTATTAGATCTAATGCGCCATGCCCAGCCTAGGAATTTCGCCAGTCCACTTGCAAACAGGGGCCGAGGGTCAGTTTTTAGAATTCTTAAGGCCTCCTTGTGGGATCTAGTCCCGAGTTCTCTGCAGAGTGGCTTCAGCCATCTGCGCGAAGGGCTGCATAGGCCGGGCATTCGAACAATAAGTGTGGGACTGTTTCTATAATGTTCAAGCAACACGGGCAAAAGGGAGTTGTCTGCACCGGGACCTTCCAGCTGGCAGTGCGTTTCCCCACTGGGAGTACGCCCACCCTAAATTTAAAATATAGAGCCCTGTCCCAAGTAGTTAAGATAGTATCCAGATATGGTTCACAGAAATGCACCTACTTGACCAAGAGAAATTCCACTGTGGACCTGCACAAGTTGGCATTGCTATTCCTGCCATCAATCACCCAACTCCAAAATAGTTTCTTCAGAATTGACTTAGGCGGGGCGGTTCTAGTAATCCAGGCATCTTCAAGGCCCAGGTCAATGAGAAGGCGCTTGACTTCCCTTAGCCAAGGGACCTTTGCCCAGCCAGGCATCAGGAGGATCTCTTTTAGACCTTCTGCGTAGCTGGACATTTCCGGGACTCTCCAGATACGTGCCCACAAGAGGAGTGGGCGCAGCCTCGCCTGATCACTAATAGGACGGGTGCCCATGTCTAAAAGAAGAGGAAGAGTTGGTGTGCTGTACGGGAGGCCCAATAAGTCCTTATGGAATTTACTTTCTGAGCGGGCTAACTGGTCCACGTTCTGTACACCCAATAGTTCTGCCCCATAGAGAGCCGCACTGACACCTCGTGCCCTACAGATGCCGAGAACCGGAGCAATTGGTTTGAGGGCGGAGGCATGTTGTTCCTTGAGGAGGGCTCCCACCACCCTCTGATGGGTCAACAGCATCTTTTGATGGTGGGATTTCCAACTCATAGAGTCGCAGAGACGAATGCCGAGGTAATCGAACTCCTTGTCCCTCTCGAGTGGAACTGAATCTAGGGTAGGTGGTTTAATTGACTTCTTCGGGGGGTTTAAGACCAGGAACTTAGTCTTCTCTGTGTTTATAACTAATCCCCTTGAGTCACAGAAGGCCTTAAAGCTGGTTAGGAGACTCTGCAGACCCGCTGGTGATTTGGAGATCAGGAGGGTATCGTCTGCAAATAAGAGGCTTGGTATTCTCCTGCCAGCCAGGGATGGTGCGTCTGCAGGATGTTGAAGAAGGTGGTCCACCACTCCGTTAACATATAATGAAAACAGAGTGGGGGCTAGCACACAACCCTGGTGGACACCTCTATTTACAGGTATTCGTGTTGTTTTTTGTCCCTGCTTACCCCACCTGATCTGTGCAAAATTGTCTGCATGAAACTTTATTAGCATGCTCAGTAAGTATGGGGGAATGCCTAGTGCATCGAGTACACTCCAGAGGTGGTTACGTGGGACCAGGTCAAAGGCAGTCCTTAGATCTATAAATGCAAGGTACAGACTGCCTTTGCCCAGTACAACCACTTTCCAAAAGAGCATCATTAACCGAAATGCTTGCTCGATCGTCCCCATACCAGTTCTAACACCCGCCTGAAAGTCTGAAAGAATATCGTTCTCTTCAACCCACTGCAAGACCCTTCCTAAAACCACTTTCCCTGCCACCTTCTGCGTGGAATCCAAGAGGCTTATAGGGCGATAATTAGCAGGGTCATCCCATCTCCCTTTCTCAAAGATCGGGACGACCTCTGCGCCCTTCCATGAGTCCGGGAGTGCCGCGCCAGCCAAGCCAGCATTCATTAAGGAGGCAATAATCTCCCCCACTCGGCTGGGTTTACGCGGAGCAAGTCTCCCGGGAGGCCGTCCGGGCCCGCTGCCTTATTAGGGACAAGGCACTTAATAGCCCCTTCTACTTCCTTAGAAGTAAATAAAAATACTTCTTCGGGCTCTGTGCGAACCATGGGGTACTGTTCCATCGGGGTGGTCTCGGGGCCCTCAACCATTGTATAAAGCTTGGAGAAGTGATCAAACCACACTCCCTCAGTTATGTTGCACGTAATAAGAGAGTCCACGGGTCTGTCCCTAGCTCTTATTAGGTCCCAGAAACCCTTAGAGTCCTTCCTTGAGTTGTCCGCCTTCAAATCATGCCAAAACTTGTTCTCATGCTCAGCCCTTACCTTTGATAAAGTCCTTTTATTGTTACACCTAGCAAGACTGATCTGGGCCCCATCTTTAGCCTTCACTGCTTTTATTAACTCCCTTTTGGCAACACGGCAGGCAGAGGAGAACCACCCCGCATTACCCAAGGGTCTATCTCTTGCATTGCCCCTTGTGCCTGAGGAGCGGACCATAAACAGTTCACCTAATTCGTTTATTGTTTCAGTGAACAAAATTGGAACCTCAAGCGTGCTAACTTCAATGGAGTCTAAACGCAACGCTGTGTTAGACATAATGTGTTTAACACCCATGATTTTTTCCTTGTTTGCAGCAACAACATTCCATTTTAGGTGCCTACCACAATTAGAGGGCAATACTTCATGCGTTAATTTCCACTCTTGTGGGGTTTGGGCTGGGGTCACACCCGTCCACCGGGAAGACAGGGACAAAGATAGAGGATTATGGTCACTAGCATAGGACTGTAAAACCACCATATCTATCAGGTGGGCCCAGAGACTATAGTTCAAAAGAATGAAGTTGATTCGCGAGGAGTGACCCACTCTATTAAATGTATGTGCTCCTGTGGAATCTGAGTTTGATCTGCCATTGGTTGCCCTCAGGCCATATTCCAAACAGAGAGCATTAAGGTCAATAGCATTTTGTGTCCAACTTCTGATAGGGCCCAATGTAAGAGGGGGAATACCTCTCCTAACATCATCCTCCCTAGTGCCCAATATATCCTCTCTAGCCAGGGGTTCAAATGTGCAATTGAAGTGCCCGGCTAGTATGACAAAGGAGTCAGAACCACAAGAGCTGAGGCCCTCCTCAATACCCGTAAGGGACAATGTGGAGGACCCACCCCCTGATCCTCTGACATAGATATTAAAAAAATTCAAGCTTCCTCCCCCCACATGGCCCTCTAACTAAGATTCTCAGCAGATCAGGCGATTTAGTGGCAATGGACCTGATGGAGAGACCCAGTGAGATGCTCGCCCAAATTAATAGGCCGCCAGAGGGGCGGCCCTTCCCTCCGGGTGGTTGTAACGCAGGCCCAAAGTAGGTGGTAAAGCCCACCTTGTGTCGTGGTTCCAAGCACCAGGTTTCCTGGAATAGACAAATCCCGAAGGATTCTACAAATAGATTCCAATCGGGTATGTCAATGCTCCGTGCAAGGCCTGCTATATTCCAACTAAGCACTTTCAGAGCTTCGCCACCAACTACTTCCAACCTAACACACAATCACTCGCATGAGGGTCAGAGGCAATGCTAGGGGCCACATCCGGAAACAAGGATAGGACTTCCCCCCCAGGGACCACCGCAGGGGACCGGACAAACATGCCCCCCATAGCCAACAAAGATAGCGGGTTGGGACTGCTGCCAGGGGATCCTTCATCTCGGGTGGCTACATCCAGTAAGGGTAGCACCGGAAAAGTCATTACATCGTGGGGCAACCTACATGTTTCATACACCTCCCTTTGAGAGGGAGTACCCTTCCCACCATGTTCAGCTGCAACTACCAGGCTTATCTTTTTGCTGGAGAGCTTGGGGACTACATCAACGTCTGGGCGATTGAAGGCTCCCCCCCATGTGATCAAGGCCATACTAGCCGGAAGGTTACTATTTTCAAGGATGAGTGGAGTTAACGTGAGCATAGGGCAAGATGTAGAGAGTGTATCATCGAAACAAGTTGAACAATCTATCCCAGAAGAAAGTCAATCCACATCTTCAAGGCAACTGAATCTGTTGTAAATGGGTGCCCCATTCCACCAGTTTTGAGTGCCCTGCCAACTGTTTTGAGTGCCCTGCCAACTGTCTCCAGTCCCACCCCAAACATAGTTTCTAGCCGATGCCCAATTCCCCCCGTAGTTAGAACGTATTTGCGGGGGATAAAAGTAAGTAAGTGGTTTAACTTCAATGGGCGACTTCCCCCCATAGTTGTTCCATGAGCATATATAATGCACTGTATTTGGGTCTTCGAATGAGACAATAATACAATCACCTGGAATAGATTTGTGCGAAGTACCTATCCAAGGCACCCTTCGCACCATTAGAATTTTACTCCTCAGATGATTGGGTAGCGGCCTGTTTTCATTTAGCCAGTGTATTACCTTATTTCTCAATGACCCAAAATCTTCCCGATGGTGATAAACAATTTCCGGAACTCCTGTTAACACCACTACAAATGGCCTTGCATTTGGGGGAAGATCTATAAAAACCCCCACGCTTTTTCTCCCTAGATTTGGCCCCCCGTGGGTTATGTTGGTATGTCTTAGGTTCTTTTACCCTCGGGGCGGACATGTCTTTCTTGGCTGATACAGATTGTGCAGGCAGCTGTTTAGGCACCTCCGTTACTGTGTTGTTAGCTTTGTTTTTGAGAGCCTTAGACCGGGGTTTAGGTATGGGTTTGGTCTCAGGTAATGTGGATGGGATAACAGTGGGTGCTGGTGTAGTTTTAATTGCACCAGGTGTGTTGTTAGAATTATTTTCCACTATACTAAGGGTTGCTAAGGTTAGAATGCTCTTTTCTGCCTCGAGCAGCTGGTTTTCTATGCGTGATAATCTAACTTCCAGAGGGGTTAGGAGTTTTTTTTAACGTTTCCCAAACAATTTTCAAAAATTCCACATCTCTTCCCTCTACCACATATACAGGTACCCCGTCATTCTCACCTTCAATTACTAAGTCTTGTTCCCCTTCTGCTGCAACCAAGCTAGACTCATCGGCATTCATGCCATTTATCTCAGTAATTGGGGGTACACGAGGGGGTGTACCCCCCCCACCCACTACAGCGGGCTTCCCACCCTTAAAATACTGGGACTTTTCCACTTTAGCTTTCTTCCTAGAGTAGGCAGATGTAGTATTACGCTTTCTTTTTTGGATGGCACCCTCTTTAATAACACACAAATTCCTCCCACACGCCCCCTTTCCCTTGGGAGTTAACTCTGTTGGTGCCCCCCTTGCCGGATCCACCCCACCCAAAGATGGACTCAGATTAATAGAAGGATGGGGTGACCCCAATTTAGGGATTGGCGGGGAGGAAGTTATGACCAAGGAGTGATGAACATCCGCCTGCGTCGTAATTAAAACTGGGCCAGACCGACGCTCAGGGGTTTTTGCAGATGCAATGTGTCCTAAGGATGATTTCTTAGCCGTTACCAACTCCTGGGACATTCTTCTAGCTGCATCGAGATCCGTAAAGACTCTCTGCTGCATTTTATTGATCTCTACATCTATGGCTATGTTAGTCCTGGTTATGAAGTCATCGAGGGTCCCTCCCATTTAACTGCTTCCCTTTGGCTGCCCTGGTTCTGCTTTCACGCATGGACATTGTCTCTTGGTTCCCACGAAGAGCAAGAGTAATCAGGGCAATGATAGTATTTGAGAATTGAAGAGCCAAGGGGGGTATCCCGGCCCGGTCTCTACCGTTCTCTAACGGCCTCAAACGGCCAGCCCTTTGCCCGGGCTTCGCCCCGCGCTTCGTACAGCGCGCGTCCCGCGTGCGCGAGTATGAGTCAGATTATGAACGTGTGCGCTGGGGGCGTGGCTTCCGGGGAGAGCGGGCCAGGTGTCTCCAATTGGCTTCGCAGGGACTCCTGGTCAATGGAGTCCCTGCCCTTCACGCTCGCAGCCCCGTTGAGCCGCCGCAGCCCACGCTAGCTTCCCTCGTGAAGCGGGACCCGCGGAGCGGGTCCGGCGAACAGTGGCAGCAAATAACGAGAGGCAGAGAGGGCTGATGCAGGTCAGGAACACCTCACTCCAGACACTCTGTGCAGCAAACAGGCAAGCGGAAGAAGAGTGACGTCAGAGAGTGCCGCGCTGGGATAGGTCGGTTGGTGTGAAGCGGCGCTGGTATTGGTGGATTGAGAACAGAAAGTAAATGAAATGCTGTGAAAAGGAGAAAGTTGATTACATCATGATTGTTTTAAAGCTTTACAAGATATGTGTAGAGGAGATAGAAGGGTGGTTACTTGAGGAGGAGAAGAAGCTCCACCCGAGGATACCCCAGCCCATTATATGGCTACAAATGTGGGTTCGCATACCATACTTTGGCTTGAGAATTGGCATAAAATGACTGAAGGAAAGGAAGAATTGACTTTTCCCTGCTATGGTACTTTCAGGTTGGAGGTGTTGTATCAATTGAAAACAGTGATGTCTTTCTTGCGACCCTTACCCAGACAAACACAGTTTGAGGCGCTACATGCATGGATTAGAGCAGCCCATGATAAAAAGAGAGATCAAAGTCAGGGAAGGGTGAAAAAGTCAATCAGGGCATTTCAAGATGCGAAATGGGCCTGGACAACATGGCAGGAGGCATTATCCGCGGCCCCACCGGGAACAATGACTGCCGCATATATGTTGGGAACTTGCCTCCCGACATTCGCACCAAGGACATAGAGGACGTATTCTACAAATATGGCGCTATTCGTGACATCGACCTCAAGAATCGGCGCAGTGAGCCCCCTTTTGCTTTCGTCGACTTCGAAGACCCGCGGTAGGTACCACGCCTTGTTTATTGGATTCAAAAGCAAAACAGTAGTGAGCCCCCTCCCCTCAAGAACCCTCCCTCCCCTTCTCGCCCCAGCGCTTTCCCTCTGCGCTGTCCAGCGCTCGCCTATTTCACTTTTAGTTCCCCTCCTTGTAACACCGCGACTCCGTGTCCCTCCTCCACACCGGGTTCTCGGCTGCCGCTCCGCTGCCCCCCTCCTGCCCCTCGAAGTCCTGGGATGTGTGGCCGCTGACTTTCTCGCACCTCTCCGGACACCTTCAAGCTTCCCGGGGACTTACTGCACCTTGCCAGCAGACCTTTACAACCTTAGGCATTTTATCTTTTTTTTTAATTCATGCAATCCGGGACCTGGAGTTTTTGGCTGGTATAGGACAGGCTCTCATTTAGGTAAGGAGTCATTTATTACCGTATTTACGTTGTTGAGTGGGGAGTAATATTATTTACAGCGCTTAATGTTGCACTTTTTGCCACTTCTAGGCGCTGTACATAACAGGTATTACTATCACCCGTTTGCATGATGGTTGGGGTATCGACCTCGGAAGGATGAAACGGCGAGTTCGCCTTTCCTTGATTCTAACTGCTACAGGTTAATCAGAGAGCGTTTAAAGAGATCACATATTGTACACAAGATACACACCTGAAGTAAAGAGGTTTAACGCAGCCCGTTTGTAGTATGGGAAAATCAACTGGAAACCAAAGTAGAGAGATATAACTTTGACGGGAGTTTTAGAAACACGTTTCTGAAGCAGACGGTTTTGTGTATGTATGCAGGAGAGAGATGCGTTAACGTAATTTAGCACATTGAACCCGCACAGACCTTATGGTAATGCAGGTGTTTTTTGGCAGACATTGGTGTAGGGCCACGCTGTAACAAAGGCTGGGTGGAGGGTTCCAAATGCCAGCCTTCCTTGGGGGGGGGGGGATGTTTTGTGTGCCTTAGGTCACCCCTTGGTGATCCGGGTTCAGAGAGTGCGGCCTGGCTTTGTGCGTGCTGGCAGGGGTGTCGTGTGAATGGCGGCAGGTGCCGGCAGGCTGCCATGGTTAGCTGACCTCCTGAGTCACTGCCAGCCCATTGGCCCCACGAAAAGCCTTTTATTTCCTCACAAGTGACAGATGTGCTCGGTGCACGCCAGGCCTGCTAGTTGTGACACGCCCCCCGCAGGGGGCAGGGGGCAGGGGGCAGGGGCATGGAGGGGCGAATGCCTCTCTTTGTTGAGGTCTTGAAACCGTCCCTCTGCGTGAAAGCGATCGCCACGCTGTGCCCCTGTGCCACCCTCCAAAGTAACCTGGATTGCATGTGCCATTTATGGAGCATGACAGGGGACCACCATGGCAAAGGACGCAGCTGCCATCAGCAAGTTGTCTTTAAAAACGCATTACATATTTTTTCTGGAATTTAATTAAGTAGTGGCCGGATTAGCAAACTGTTTCGACGAGTGAGTCGTTAAAGCTTTGGCCCATATTTACTAAGGTACAAACAGGTCTCCTACATACAAGGTCCCCACATAAATACAGTAAATGCTAAACCAGCTTCAGCTTAAGTGCACTTTGTAAAGCGACTACTATACCCAAGCTCTGTCACACAGTGTGACCTTTAGCACACAACATTCTTTTTTTAACCCAAAGCTACTCTTTTTGTTTCTGAAGGAGGGATTTAATTAAGCTATTTGTATTCCAATTAAACACATTTTAATACATTTATAGTACAGATCCAGTAAAAAAAGGTAGCATTCTTCATATATTTGATTAGGCAGGAACACACCCAAAAAGTTCACACTAGTAGTTTAACCTCACTATTTCTAATCATGCATCTTTACTGCTGTTCATCTGTAAAGCTGTAATCATACATATTTTTTGTATTATGCTGCTTTCACGCCGAGACTATATTATACATAGGGGCCCATACGTGCTCTTGAACATACATTGCGCCACCTGACAGCTCTGCGACACGAGCTCAGAGGATATTGCCACTACAGTAGCTCGGAGTGTAGTCTGTAAACAGAAAGGTGGGAATAAAGCAAGTGTCAATTGCAGAATAATTGTAACATTCAGTGATGGTGTTCTCCTGCTGGTCCATCCAAGTGTCCCTACACAATGGAATATGAGCAATGCCCGTAAGGTCTTAGGCTTCAGCCGATCACATGGCATCTGAAGACACTACACTCTTATTTCTAACCAAATTATAAGATAAAATACCAAGATTGGGGGGGCCCAGCCCTCGCAGGTGGCCATGACATCTTCAAGAAGATGAAGAAGTTAAAGTTTACCCGGAAGCACTTGTGGAGCGTGGCTCCTTTCACTAAGCTTACTCTTGGCACTAAGGGGACCTGAAATAAAAGTGGTGATTTAACTCATATGTCTGGGTTGAATGTACATAGCTTTATTTGAGCTTTTCCTGTTGGAGGCCAAGGTCAGTGCCTGGGTGACTGAGCAGGGTGGATTGGAAAGAGAAGCTCGCCGCCGGCTGTGAGACTAGGGACGCTCCCCCTCAGGTACCATGCCACAGTGGGGTGCAAGGTTAGGTGGGTTTGAACTTCAAGTAGCCCGTCTGGACTGTGCCTGTCTTTGGAGCAAGCCTCGACCCTTGACCTCCATACAAAGCTGCAGCAGAGGAGCCTCATGCTCTAGGATGGATCTTGCAGGAGGCAGGGTGGGGCAGGAGCCAACACTGAAGTCGAGTGGAGGCAACAGGTAGGGCGGAAGACGTGGGTGGAAAACGCTTAAAAGTGGGCAGTGGTGTCTAGTGTCCATGTAATAGCTCGTCCGTAGGGTACAATAGGTCTCACATTTGCGAGAGATTAAGCTAATGGCAATGTAAATGACAATGCCATTTATTTATCTGTTTTCAAAACCACCACATAAATACAAATGTTGTCATTTACAATGCCAATAGCTCTAACTATTCCAAAGGCGAAACCATTGCATTGTAAATGCTTGTTGAAGATTTCGATGAGAATAGCTCAGTTCCGTTGAAATGGTGGTGCCTGAGAGAAGAGGAAGACTGCACTCTTAGGGCAGTCTTAGAGGCAGACCAGAGAGGACCATTTGTAGAGGCGGATGTCGACGGTCATCCTACCACCTTTTTGGTTGATACTGGTGTTACCTGTTCTACTGTTAGATCTGCAGTAGTTCCCAACCTACCCCTCTCGGGACAATCAATCCAAGTCGTAGGAGTAGCAAACAAGAAAATGACTGACAGAGCCAATTCCTGTGAGAATATGGACATTCTGAAATCGGCACCAGTCGTGGTGTGCGACTCAAGTCCAGTCTGCCTGTTAGGACGAGATCTCTTGTGTAAGCTTAATTTCACCATCTATTGCAGCCGCTAGGGAGTGGAATTGCAGACCAATGATGTTGGCGCCACCTTTAAGGTTGCAAATCAGCATTTGTGCATAGATGTACCCTGTGTTGACAGTGGAAGAGCTTCAGCTGGACTTAAGAGACTCTGTCTCATTGGATGTGCAGGATTTTAAAGGAGAAGAGATCAGACCGATCAAGGGTGTTGAGCCAGTTAAGCAAAACATTGAGTTCCCAAGAACACCCCAGTACAATTTGTCACCAAAGATTATCTCAGGGATCAAACCTGCCATTGAGTCCATGATCAAGCAGGGAATCCTGAAAGAGATAATGGGCAGTCCATGAAATTTGCCCCCATTATGAGATTACAGAAACCGAGTGTGAAATTCAGGATAGTGCAGTACCTGCGAAAGGTCAACACGATTGTGTTTCCAAGTTGTCCAGTGGTACCGAATCTATCAGTGATACTGTTCCAGATTCGATGCAAAGCAGAGTGGTTTACAGTGATTGATTTGTTCCAGGCATTCTTCTCAATATCTCTGCACGAAGAAAGCCAATTTTTATTTCCTTTCCGGCTGGAAGACCCTGTGTTAACATGGTGTCGTATCCCTCAAGGGTATACAGAGAGTCCAACGATCTTTAATCAGATTTAGGTTTTGAAAAGAACCTTGAGAGTCTTGTTTTGCCGCAGAACTCCGTTCTCGTGCAATACATTGACGATCTCTTGGCTGCGTCAGAAAAGGAGGATGCTTGCAGTATTGACACAATTGCCCTATTGAATCATTTGTCAGAGAATGGACACAAGGTGTCCCCAAATAAGTTGCAATACTGTCTGAATGATGTTCAATACTTGGTTCATCGAATAGAGAAAGGCAAAAGAAAGGTGTCACCAGACCAAATTGAGGCCATTATGAATATGGCTGTACCTACCACTCAGCGGGAAGTAAAAATGTTCCTGGGGATGTTTGACTACTGTCGCCAATAAATCCCTAATTTCTCTCTGAGGGCGAAGCCTTAGCGGAGGCTGATGCACAAAGATGTGAGTGATCTGGTACCATGGGACAAAGACTGTTTGATGGCGTTCTTAGACCTGAGAGAGGGCTTGTGTCGTGCTCTGGCTCTGGGAATGCCGGATTACAACAAGCCCTTCTCATTGCTCTGTTGTGAAGGAGAAGGTTGTTCCTTATCAGTCCTGACCCAGAATCATGGCGGTGTCCGTAGACCAGTTGCCTACTTCTCAACTACTTTAGGGCCAGTAGCTTCAGCATTGCCCGAATGTCTTAAATCTGTTGCTGCAACCGGTGTCAGCATTGAGAGATGTTAAAGCATTGTTCTGGGTCACCCTTTTATTGTGTATGTACCACATTCTGTTGAACTGTTGATGACAAGGACTAAAACACGATACAAAAATGGGGATTTTTACCTATACCTCTAATACTAATTGAAACAATTAATGCATGAAGAAGGATAAACCCAACTTTATTCGTTTATCCTGACACTTGATTTATGTTGTTTTTCTTTTTGATGAATTATGAGACTTGTTACATTTTTAGCCAGAGAAAGAACATCATCAACTTCACATTATACCATACACAAATGTTGAAACAAGAAAAATCAATATTTACAATTAATGTGTGAAAATAAACATGCAAAACAAATCAATATCAACAAATCATTGAACAGTTGCCAAGGGACAGTACAAAAAAACTGCGGTTGACAAATGAATTCCAGGGGGTAAAAAAGACTATTTGATACCACCCACGTCCCTGTTGAAATATTACTGTGTTTAAATTTGTTTTAAACAGGGAATGAACAAATGCCGATGGCACAATTCCTTTAATGCCGATGGCACAATTCCTTTAATGAATAAAAGGATGCAGACGCGTTTCGAGTCTCACTGTATCAATCACAGGACTCTCATCAGGGCAGGATAAGTCATATCCATGGGAACTGTTTACAAAAAGAAAAGGGAGAATGCTTTTTAGAGAATGGACCTCTATCCAATAAGGATTGCTTACAAAAATTGCATCAAAGGATGCAGCATACCTTGAAAGACCAAAAGTTTGCTGGTCTTTTTGAATGTCATCTACTGCCGTGGGTATCAACCTGCAACAGAGCGAAGTACAAATGAGGATACTGTGTTGAGAGTGTGGGCTGCACTCAACTTGCGAGCAAAGAGGGGATCTGTTGATTTTACCTTTATTCTTTAGGTCTGGCAATACATTGAAAAACCGGGTTGGTTTTGCTCCCAATGTCGGGTATTGTTTAAATATCTGAAAGACAATGTGGAACGGCGTGTAAATGAATCAGCCAGGGAGGAACCTGTTTAAAGACCCATTGTGCGCGACGAGGAACCGGACAAAGAAACTTACTTGTAAAATAACGTTAGAGAAGCGGAAAATGGGTGCCGCTGTTAGTTGAATTGCCAGAACGTGTGTCCTATGGAGAGAACAAGGTAATACACTGCATACACTGTTTGCCGCAAGCCGCAGGCGAGAGAAATTTACATCGCGTAAAGCTGCATATCTGACAGTGAGACTTGTGACCCGTGTTGCCTTGGTGTATTCATTTTTGTCTCAATAACAATGAGCCAAGATAGTTATCCTTCCTTGTTCTCTGCAGAGGACAAGGTATGCTGCATCCTTTGATGCAATTTTTGTAAGCAATCCTTATTGGATAGAGGTCCATTCTCTAAAAAGCATTCTCCCTTTTCTTTTTGGGCACTTTGAGGCCCAACCTACACTCTTTCCCATAGGGCCAAACCCCCCCTTTTTTCTCAAGGACTAAAACACAGCACCTGACCAACAACAGACTTACACGCTACGAGCAGGTCATACTTGCTGCGGAGAATGTGACTCTGAGAAGGTATTCTGTGTTGCATCCCGCTACACTGATGCCCTTACCAAATGCAGATCATGAAGATTGTGAAGACCATGACTGTCTCGATGTGAATGAACTCTGCACCAAACATAGACCTGACATTGTTGGTGAACCTCTGCCTGACCCTGATGACATTTTCTTTATCGATGGTTCATGCCTAAGAGACAATGTTGGTCAGTTGAGAGCAGCGTTTGCTGTATGTACCATGACAGGAGTGGTTGAAGCCACTTGTTTAGAAGGAGTATACTTTGCAAAGGTGGCTGAAATCATTGCCTTGACTCGCGCATGTCTGTCAGCTGATCAGATCCGTATCACCATCTACACCGACAGCCAGTATGGGTTTGGTGTGTTTAATGATTTTGGACAGCTGGGGTCTCAGAGGGATTATATGACATCATCTTGTTCTCCCATCAGGAATGGGGAATATATTAGACAACTGTTAGAGACTTTGCAATGTCCCAAAGTAACTGCTGTTGTGAAATGTGCAGCACATGGGAGGGGAATAGATTTTTTTTCTCTCCGCAATAAGTACGGCCATGAGGTTGCACGCTTTTGTGCTGAGCAAGGGTGTATATTCACAGGAGATTACACAGGAGAGAGCCAAAAAAGAACCAGACTCAACATGATGTTAGCCATGGCAGACACTTGGGATGAGCTCAAGCGCATGCAGGACGAGGTCTCAGTGCAGGAAAAGGATGTATGGATCAAGTCAGGATGTGAGAAAGGGGATGTTGACATTTGGGTTTCGAATAATGGTCGAGCAGTGTTACCAGAAGTCCTTTTGAGCCAGATGGCAAGACAGATTCAGGGCGCTGTTCACCTTGGAAGAGATGTGATGGTGTGAGTGTTCATACAAATATGGTACAATCCATGATTTTGTGCGGTTGCAGAAGCTGTGTGTCAGAGGTGTGTTACCTGTCAACAAATTAATGCTGGGAAGAAGACTGTAGTCACTTTGAGTCACATTGGGAGGTCGGGAGGACCCTTCAATAGGATGCAGCTGGATTTCATTGAGATGCCTAAGTGCAATGGGTTGAGGTACATTTTAGTGGTAGTGTGTGTTTTTTCACGGTGGGTGGAAGCTTATCCAACTTGAAGATGTGACACCCTCACTGTAGCTAAACTGTTACTGAGAGAGCTGATTCCTAGGCTCAGTTTTCCAAGTTCATTGGAGTCGAATAGAAGAACACTCTTCCACAGCGAGATCATGAAGTTGCTTTGCACTGCTTTGCGTTGATCAGAGACTTCATTGTAGCTATCGACCAGAGTCTTCGGGGATAGTGGAACAGATTAATGGAACTTTGAAAGCACGGATGGGAAAAGTGTGTTTGTCTGCATCCCTGAAGTGGCATTGCCTTTGGTGTTGATCAGTGTTTGCAGTGTTCCAGATAGGAGGACCGGTCTTTCCCCACATGAGATCTTAATGGGGATGGCGATGCAGTTGCCAGTGGTGCCAGTCACAGCGTTGATAAACATCACTGATGACTTAATCCTTAATTACTGCAAAGGACTAGCTGATGTGGTCCGTTCTGTGTCTCAGCAGGTGCAGGTTGCCGCTGTCCCCCCTTCAAGTGAACTTTGCCACGACCTGTGTCCAGGGTATTGGGTGCTTGTCCGAAAGCACGGTAGGAAGATTTGCATGGACGCTCGGTGGTGAGGTCCTTATCATGTGATACTGGTAACGAACACTGCAAACTGGGTGCACTCTTCTCACACCCGAAAAGTTTCAGCACCCTTGGAAGAAACAGCACCTCTCACAAATGAAAATCCAGCTGTGGTGGCAAGGCCATGAGAGAAGACAAGCCAAGCTGTGAGTGTTGCTGATGCAGCTAGCTGTTCACCAGGCTGAGCTGAGGAGGGTTATGCTATACGGAACCCGGATATTGACTCTGAGGAAGAAAGCCATTCTGGGAGTGGTCCAGAGTCAGACTCAGCAGAAAGAAGAGGTACACAGAATGACCGAGAGAAAAGCACAGAAGAAACATGGCCCAGGAGGCAGAGAAGGCTAAATCTGCAACTGGCTTTCGAGAAAGATCTTGCTCTTGTGGCTGAGGTCTCTGAATTGGAGGAGAGCGAAGAAGAGCAGAATCAAGGCCTGAGGAGATCAAGGAGGACAAGGGTGCCTTGCCAGCGATACGCTGCCCTGGAGTGGACTTACGCAGTGAATGATGCCGAGAGTAGTGAGTTCCGGGAGGCTGAGGTCCGTGAGTGTGGTCATCAGGAATCCGCTACTGAAGATCAAGGTGGTACTGCTGGTGCCCAGCCTTGAAATCGAAGGGGCACTAACAATCACAGTTTTGAATCCTCCAGTCTTGAGCAAGGTACGAATCCTGATCTTACACAGACTAGTTTTCCCGACATTTGGATTTGAAGCATCGACTCATAAACTGGTAACTGTTCATCTTGAAATTTTGCAACATGTTCTAGCTGCAATTGGATCTGAACTCATTGTAGATTGTGAATACACTGTGTTTTGTAAATAGGTGTTTAAAGGAAGATAACCTAGACCCAAGTGGAAGAAGAATAAACTTAGGGACTTTCCATAGAAGAAGAAAGAGGGTTAAGGAAGTCTTCTATGAACTGTGTGAATAAGGAACAAAAGTGCTGTAAGGGGTATTTCCAGCTCATCAAGAAGTGGCATTTGGACTAGTTAAGCCGCAACTTGCGGTGGAAGCACAGACTCTAAGTGTTCGTTGGTGAAAATCAAATCCGACAATGAGAATCCGAACCATAGGTCCAAATGTATGATAGGCATACTCATAGTAGGAATGATAGTTTTAATAGTTGTAGTTATTATAGTGTCAGTTGCTATTCCACATGAGGTACTGTTGTATTTCTATCTAGGACCCTAATTCGATATTCCCGATTCATGCCCGTATGTGGTTATAATTAATAATATCCTTATACAGGAATAAGAATCATATCCATATTCAGTAATAGCCCATGCAGTCCAAAGATCAGCACGGCTACTCCCATCAACTCCTAGAAAGCACAACGTATTCTTTAAACAAACAAAGCCTCCAGCAGCCCCGGGAAATCCCCCCCTGCTTTTGTTTTGATTTGAACAAGAACTCCTGAAGTCCAGAAAGAACTGTTAGTTCTTAGTGACGTCTTATGTCCAACCTTACGTCAAACACAGCACCTTTGAGGTATAAATATACCAAGTTGCCTTAAGCAAACACACAGTGGTTTGAAAGCAGAGTGGCTATCTACCTGCCCGAGAGCCCAGCTGATGCGAGAGCCCACGGAAGCTGCGCCTCTCCTTTGACACTCTGGAGAAGCTACTTTTTCTCACGCCGAGAAAATCCAGCTCTGGTGTTCCCGAGTCTCCCTTGCGGGTTGCTGGGAGATCGAGTCCTAAATAAAGAGATTTTTATAACACCACAGTTCGGACAGTGGACCACTCCAGCACAGAAACAAAGCACCAATCCAAATATCACCAAATTATTCGCTTTTCAATAAACCAGCATGCATTTTCCAAATGCTCCCTGTCCCAAGACAATTACCCAAAACCTGGGTAAAAAGTCTATTTTCGTCCTGAATGAAAAAGCACCGCTAAAAGGGTGGGTCTCCTCCAATCATAGGAGACTTTTAAATCTTTCAAATATCCTCTTATATAGACGCTGAGTCGTGATGTACAAAATTCAATGTTCTTTTAATGATCCACTTATAGACAAGACACCAGCCAACGCGTTTCGTTCTGTGACCAGAACTTCTTCAGGGCGCAATCAATATATCAAGGCGTATTGTGTTCCAAAATGATATTTAGTATTTTCCCATATATAACTCTTCTCTGTATTCGATTTTCCTTCTGCAGGAAGCCCAACGATCAGGGTTCTCAATATTTCCCAAATTTAGGTCTATGTTAGTATGTGTTTTACAAGGCTTAACCTTGCGCAATTGAAGTTCGTTCTACACAGTCAGTATATTCCACCTCCTATTCATTTGGGAAAAAACATGCATATATCTCCTTTCGGCAGTTGCCTGTAGTGTTGATCCGGATATGTCAAGCTCGGCGTCTCGGTATCCTAGCGCGCTGTGACGCTGTGGCGCAATGGAGACAACAGCGCGCTAGGATACCGAGACGCCGGAACTTATAGGAAGAGATTCCTATGTATTAGTTTCTGGTTTAGTCAACGTTGAAGGATACAGTGTTCCAAAATATTGTGCACCTAATCTTTGTTTCCTTGAAACTTGATCTGCAACAAAGAGCTTTCTGTCAGTAAAAATGGTGGAAAGTGACGATGAAGCAGAGAGAGCTAGAATAGCGGCTCAGCTCGTACAGGATGACACAACCATCCAAGACAATGACCCTATGCAATAATCATTCCGGTAAATGTAAGAAGAACTATAACTCTTAAACTTATAGAGAATGGACTATCACCAAGAGGTGGTACAGTCATATTCGTGGTAGAGGCCCATGAATATCAGCAGACAGAGGTATTATATTCATGGATACATCTTCCAGCAGCACACGCTATAACAAAATAATTCCACTATTACAAAATAGAGGAACCTCCGGATATATACACTCCTTTCGAGGACGTTGAAATCCCACTAAATTTCCAAGAGCACTTGCTCTGGTTTAATGGCGTCCTAAAACATCAAAATCACATCACCAGGCACGGTCCACTAGGTAGACCAGGAGCAACGTGGCCGGTTCTAGCCAGCTACGCAACACACCCAGACATTGAAACAATGTCAAGCGAAAAACTCCTAGTTAAACTAAAAGAATTAACAAAGGCATATAGAGAATTAGTTCTATTGGCGAGGGACGATATAAAGATCCACCAGAAATTGAAGGAGACAGATATAGCAGACCAACCATTTGAACTTGCCAAAGTCATAGAAAAATCCTATGAAGAACTAGGAAGAGATAGTTTGGGTGGGAAACGGGTAAAACCCTAACTAACTAAAAATCCTGAAAAAAACTTTATTAAAAATAATCTGAATACCCCAAAAAGGAGTTGGGATGGTTATAAACAGTCCACTCCCAGGGAAAAACTATTCCAGTCCAGAGGAAGGTCTCCTCAACGGAGAGAAAAATCTCCAAAACGAGGAAACAAGTCTCCCCAAAGGGAGCCCTCTGAGAAAAGATGCAACCTTAGAGATAGGGATAAATTGAGAAACCCTGATTGATATCAAGATATTGATACACATCCCTCTTGATCCCTATAACTCAATCTTTCTCAATCTTCCTCACAGAAATCGGAAAGAAGAGGACGGTCAGAACACAGAGAAGAGCACGTCAAGTCCAAAGAGAAAGAACCAGCTCATCAAAGTAATAAATCACAATGTCCCAGAAAGAAGGTAGCAAGTATTAAGATTAAACATGCCGAGGATTCTGAGGACACCGCTGAAAAACAGAGAGTGGGCCCAGACAATGCTAGACAGCGCAGCAGAAGTGACCATAGCTCGCAAGATCCTGATGAATCATCTGGAGACAGTGGACACAAATGAATACATTCAGGTGGAAACTGCAGATACCAGGGTTAGCAAACCTCATAAAATATGCGAAATAACATTGCGTATAGAGGGGGACAAGATGAGAAAAGTAAGAGGTCTCTTTTGGGATAACCTTTCTAAAGGCTATGAGATCCTGTTAGCTGAAAAAGACTGGCCACCAGAGTTTGTCAGGGAGTGCCCTCATGGCGAAGAAATGATTATGCCTGCCTTCTCTAATCATATACCAATTCATAAAACATATACACTTGCAAGTAAATGGGCAGTAGCCCAAGCTCCTGCATTATATAAAAATCATGTAGGATGGGATGAGGACTCGCTTATCCACAAAATCCAGTTAAAAAATCAGCCCACTGCACAAAGGCAATACCCAGTTAAACAAGAAGCTAAAAGGCAAGTCAAGGAGATTTTAGATCAACTTGAATATCAAGGGGTGATTGAAACATGTACCTCACAAATGAACAATCCTTTGTTTCCTGTCTCCAAGCCAGACGATTCATATCGTCTAGTTTTGGACTACAGACACCTTAACTCCTGTTGTAAAACATTTGCAGTACAAAACTCACACAGTGCAGCACTAATGAATAACATTGTGCGCAAAAAATATAAAACAACATTAGATATCTCTAATGGATTCTTCTGTCAAAACATTGAACCTGAAAGCAGGTATTTGACCGCTTTCTCAATAATGGGGTCACAGAAACACTTCTGTCGACTCCCACAGGGATTCAAGAATAGCCCAGGATTATTCTCAGCAAGGGTAACAGAGTTACTACAAATATACGACGATGAGGCATTATCCTATGCCGATGACATCTATCTCACAGATGATGACCTGAAGACTCACTTAAAAAGAGTGAACACCATAATACTTGGGTTCGCTCCAGAGGGTTACAAATTCAACTTTAAAAAGTCACGAATTGCCCATCTAATTGTCCTGTTTTTAGGATATGAATTATCAAGTGAAGGCAAGAGCCTAGCTGACAATTTCTTAGAGAAATGTGCTGTACTCCAAGCACCAAAAACGCTGAAGAATTTACAATCAATACTAGGTTTCCTGAATTTCGGAAGAACATACATTCTAAATTATGCAGAGAGGGTTAAACCTCTCTATGAATTAATAAGACCTGATTTCAAACCAATAAATTGGACTCAGAAACACACAGAGATTTTGAGATCATTGCGAACAGACATGTTAGCCAAAACAAAATTGCAAACACGCGAAAACACACGCAATCTTGTAATCCGAGTCATCCCAGGAAGATGCGGATTCACATACCTGACCTCTAATGAGGGAGAAACGGTACCTATAGCTTACAAATCACATTTGTACACTCAAGCTGAAATGAAATTCAGCTCTACAGAAAAAATTCTGACAGCGGTTCAAACTGCTGTAGCAAAAGAAACAGCGCCCTGGCCCAAGGTAAGAGAATAACTGTTTATACTGCAGAATCAGCCCTTGAGGCATTAACAAGTCCACGCAATCTGAATACAGTCGCATTAGATCCAAAATGGGCACAATGGGAAAATTCTCTTGCTACAGAAGACGTGAAATACTATTTCGACCCGAAACTGAAAAAAATAGATGATCTAGAATACGAACAAGAATATCCTCTGCCAATCGAAATTCTGCCTCTCGAACAGTACACATGTGTAATCTACTGGACAGATTTGCACAACACTACGATGTAGAGGAAAAATCCTACAATGCAGCGTGCGCGATTGTTAAAGGTCACTGGCGCTCTGGTAAATTCAAACCAATGATTATCAAAACTGAATCACTTAGAAACTGTTCAGCTCAGCGAGCTGAAATAAGATCTTTAAAGATGGCGCTTGAAAATACCGATCGTGAATTCCCGACACTAATAGTGTGCGATTCGCATTTCTGCGTCAAGTCTTACAACACTGACATGCAGACATGGAGAAAAAACGGTTACAAAGATGACACAGGTGCCACAATAAAGCATAAAACGCTTTGGGAACAAATAGTTCTTTTAAAGAAAGAACTACAGAAGACTCACGTGATACACGCACTGAGTCATCAACGTGATGGCGTTCACGTTGCAGGCAATTCATTGGCTAACACAGCCACAATGGAAGCGGTTCAACCGGCCTCTGTAGCCACTGAAAAGCCTTCAGAAAAACACATAGATGGGGAAACCATACTGGTGGTAAAAGCCTCATTAAAAGGTGATTATGCAGCATTACCTCTCAACTATCCACTCAGTAATACATACATAACTGATGCAAACTCCGTTCCTTTTGCTCAAATCCCTGGAGTGGGGGATAGAGTAATTCCAAACACGAACCGGAGAGTTTTCTTGATTGAAAGCGCACACATGGGACTGGGTCAGAGGCACCAACAGATCTTGAAATCTTTAATAGAATTACAATCAGAGTACTGGTGGCCGGGAATGAGTGTGCAAATTTACAAATTTGAAATGGATTGTTCAGACTGCAATAAGATCGCAGCTGTGAACCGGACCACACTATTGCCCGGACATCTTTGTTATAAAGATTCAGGCTATCTATAATGCAGAAATCCAACCAGAGAAATGTGTCCCCATAATTATTAAGACAAAATTAACTTAAAAATGTAGACCAGCAGCACTCGGCTGACTCCAGAACTGTTATAAAAAGATTTGCGAGTCTTTATCGGCATATACGCAATTGGCATGCTACATTCTGATCAGGGTCCTGCGTTTAGCTCTCGGGCTTACAAAGAGGCCATTAACAGCATGGGCATTGCATTGCGGTACTCTTCTCCCTTCCATCCTGAGGGAAATGCGGTAGTGGTAAAAAAAAACGCGACATAAAGCAATCTATAACGGCGAGGGTATTAGGTTCAGGTGATGGGTGGGTCAAACATTTAACAAGTGTCCAACATAGTATTAATAATCTGCCAAGAAATTCTCTAAAAGGTCTCACTTCATACGAACTATTGTTCGGTACTAGAATGCACATTCAGGATCTTGCTTGTCACACTTCAGTGGTAGAAGAAAAATCCTTTGACATCAAAGACCGTTTGGCTGTTTTACAGGATTTAAATGAAACAAGAAAAAGCCTGAGTAACATAAAGTTGAAACAACAGCAGACAACCCCTAAAGAAAAACCACCTGTCCCAGCAAGACCTGTCTGGATTCCAAAGATTGGGGATCTGGTCAGAGAGAAGATCGCGGTGAAGAAGGAATTTGGGCCTTCTTACAGAAAAACAGTAACTATCTTAGCTGTCAGCGGAACGAGATCAGTTGTACTACTGCCACTTGCTGGTAAAAAAGAGAGCCGAGTTGTATCCATCGACCTGGTAAAACCACAATCATGTGGCCAATAAGAAGTAGTAGGCCCAGTGAACTCCCAAGAAATTGCAGAATACCGAAATTTGCTACAATCCAAGAGGCTCATACTGAGAGACTAATCACATTTGATAAACCTGCAGTGAATAAAAAAGGACTATGCAATAATGCCATGGAACTTGTGCCTCTTGAAACCCAAATTGCAACAGTTTGTCAAGAAACACCAATCTACAATGATGTAGCCTCTGACTATTCTAATAAAACAAAGAAAAATGCAAAAGCAAATGAAAATCCGGAAATAATTCCAACAATTGACAGAACTGCATCTGGCTACTTCATCAACTTCGACGACTTTTCAGAAGATCCAAGTGAGCATGAAGAAACACCTGCAACAAAAACTTTCAAAGACAAAGTAACTGAACTTTCTCTCCAACTAAAAGAAACATAACTGATTTTACCATGGATTGAATTTTGGATTGTGTTAGGTGTACTTACTCTCCTGCTTTGGCTCATCATGGTTCTATGTTTGGGAAAATTCATTGATGGAAAATATAGTACAATGGACACAGCAAGTCAGAACATCAACTTGGTCCTAAAGCCTCACACATCCTCCCACATCGAGAAAAGAGAACTGTCATCAGTAAACATCTCAGCCAATCTAATACCCGGTAGGGTAGCATGGGACAGAACTGATTATGACATTTTTGGCCCGGTTGAACTCTTGAAATATCCACACCAGTTCAAGGTTTCATTAAGTGACTTTGTGACACCAAGTACTTTCTCTGATAATTGGGACTTTTGAAAACATTTACTGAACATGATTACTTACAGGGTTCATCGAATTATGAAGAGTTATACTGTTATATTCATTTTGGTGATCACTATTTGCATAAAACTGCACAGCCTAGAAATGTTTTATCTTATAACCAATGGGAACACTGTCCAACACCGCCAAAAGGCAGCTCGAAAACATTTTATGAGAAATTCTAGTACTTTTCAGGGTTTAACAACAGTGATCCAGAAACTTTTTATTTTAAAATGTTAACTAGGACAGGAATGAAAACAATGTTGACAAATACTAAATTGATTTATTCTGA